>NC_134689.1:75292165-75892165 GCF_050947455.1 Rhinoderma darwinii
GTTAAAGCCAATAGGATAATTATAAGTGTAATGACCACGGATTGTAGAAGTGAGATTGATAAAGTGAAGATTCTTATGTATTTCTATCCAGATCTGCTTGTTGGAATATACTGTATATCATCTGTCCTAAATTGTCACTAATGAAATTTCCTCTCGTTATAGGAGTTTTCCAAGACATTTTAAACTTTACTGTAAATCTTTTAAATCTTTTTCCTTTTTGGTTTATTTAACAGTCATTTTAATAATTGCATGGAATGTCTAACAAGATTTATTGTTAATCTATAGTAACCGTGTTAGACTAATAGAACTAATGATAAGAGAACGTGTGTTACTTACAAGAGCATGCCTCAGATATCCATTGTGGGAAAAAAAAAACATTTGAAGAGGTTTTGTCATTGATTGACAGGAGCACATGGTGACATTTTGACGTTGTAGCTAATAAGTTTTAGCTAGTAAGGGGTTAATGCTACATTCTCTGTTATCTGTAGTTTAGCTGTGTCTGCAGAAAGTGCACATATAGTGCAAAATAAGAACTGTAACTTAAAGATTAAAAAAAGAAAGGAAAAAAAGCCTAATAAGAATACAGGATTGAGTATTATATGTTTTATGTTCATATGTTATATGTTATGTTATATGTGTTTTATGTGTCGACCACAATGAAAAACTTCATTCATATTTAAATTTAATATGATGCCCATTACTAAATGATTATAGTTCATTGGATGAAGAATCCAATAATAGGAGTTTATACACAGTCACTCTAGTTATATACTTGTTTTACATAAGGTCACACACAAAAGGTATATAATGTGTGAGATTGGATTCTCAGCACTGAGAGTGTCTGGGAACAGCTGGTATTGTGAGTGACTGGTGTGTGTGCTGAACTATTTTTAAAGGGAAATGGTTTCTTTGAAATCACCACATGAGAAGTGACAAGACAAGAAAGATTTTTATGTCATTGTTACATTTTAGTTTATGATCATTTGATATTAAAAAGTTTCTATTGGCATATGATGACGCATATAGTGCACAATATGTTTCATCATTTGTGTTAATAGATTGGTTTATTTAATAATTGACATATACTAATTAAGGAAACAAATATTTTGCAAACCTCTTAATAATTTATAAGAGTATCCTTTCTGTCGAATGATGGTATATACATTACATATGCACAGGGCCGCCATCAGGAATTTCAGGGCCCCCTACAGCTAAATTTTCGGGGCCCCCCTACCGTGGCACCGCCTGTTAACGGTACTCCGTCCAGTAATATATCATGGTACCCAGGGCCGCCATCAGGGGGGGTATTAGGGGTACTGATGTGAGAGGCCCGGCCAAACCTAATTGAAAGGGGGGCCCGGCAAACTGCCGCGACTTGCCTTTGGTAGAAAAAAAACAGGCCCCTGCAATGGGGCCCGTTTTTTTCACCAAAAGAATGTCATGAGCTGCGGGCCCCCCTTTCAACTAGGTTTGGCCGGGCCTCTCACATCAGTACCCCTAATACCCCCCCTGATGGCGGCCCTGGGTAGCATGGGGGCCGTCAAACACCGCCGCCCGTGCAACCGATCACGCGCACCCGCAAACTCCCGCGCATGCGCACCGGCGACCGCCTGGAACCGCGCACCGAATTTTGAGGCAGATTTTGACCTGCCCACACTATCTTGCCGCGTTTTTTGCCTGCGGCGATTGAGGACAGCAGACAGAAAACGCAGCGAAAAATGCATTTTCTGCCTCCCATTGATTTCGATGGCAGGTCAGAGGCGGAACCGTGGCAAGAAAGGACGTGCTGCTTTTTCTTTTTTCCGCGACTGGCGGTTTTGGAAGTTGTTTGGTGCTGATTCTGACGCAGTGTCCGAGTCAATATCAAGGGCCAAAAACTCTGTGAACTGGGCCTTATTGTTAGGGCTTATTCAGACGAACGTGTAATACATCCGTGCAACGTGCGTGATTTTCACGCGCCTCGCACGGACCTATGTTACTCTATGGGGCCATGCAGACTGTCAGTGATTTTCACGCAGCGTGAGTCCGCTGCGTAAAACTCACGACATGTCCGATATTTGTGCATTGTTCGCGCATCACGCACCCATTGAAGTCAATGGGTGCGTGAAAATCACGCCCAGCACTTCCGCAGCCGTATAAACTATGAATGAAAACAGAAAAGCACCACGTGCTACAAACAGAGTGTCGTAATAATGGCGGCTGCGAGAAAATCACGCAGCCACGCATCATACGCTGCTGACACACGGAGCGGTTATGGACCTTTTGCAAGCGCAAAACGCCACGTTTTTGCGCGCACAAAAAGCACACGCTTGTGTAAATCCGGCCTTAGGGTAGGAACACACTAGGCATGAACGCTGCAGATTTTATGCAGCACATTTTATTGTGAATAATCCGCAGCGTATTACAGTCGCAGCCGAGTGGGTCAGATATGAACAAATCTCATCCACACGCTGCAAAAATAATGGATCTGCCGTGTGGCTTTTGGCTTTTTAAGCCGCAGCATGTCAATGTATTCTGTGGAATCGCTGCTCGTCTGTTGCGGAAATGCTGCGGTTCTGCCACAAAAATCACACATGAGAAAAAAAAAAAAAGGCACTTTTTAAAATTTATAAAAAAGTTTAGACTTACCCCGGCCGTAGTCCTGGTGACGCGATCCTCTATTCTTAGCGCAGCCCCGCCTCCTGTCATGACGTTTCATCCCATGTGACTGCTGCAGGTCACATGGTCTACAGCGTCATCCCAGGAGGCGGGGCTACGTTCAGAAGAGAGAGACGCGTCACCTAAACTACGGCCGGGGTAAGTCTAAACATTTTTTTCCCTGCAGGATTCCCGCAGCGGACACGCCTCACCAAACCTGCGCCACTATTTGGTGCGGTTTTGCTGGCAGAATTCCCTGCGGCTACCGGGGCGGATAAGCTGTGTAGTTTTACTCAGCATATCCGCCTAGTGTGTCCCTTATGATGTCGCTCCTGGAGCTGCTGCCGGTCTCTAAATAGGCAGTTGGTTCAGTAGAATTTGGAATTATTTTTTTTGGTGAACCAGCTTAAAAAAATACAAAACTTTTGTGTTAGGGCCTGTTCACATCACTGTTCGCTTCCGCTCCGGGGTTCCGTCTGAGGTTTCCGTCGGGTGAACCCCGCAACGGAAAGTGAAAGTGACAGCACAGCTTCCGTTTCAGTCACCATTGATCTCAATGGTGACGGAAACATCGCTAATGGTTTCCGTTCGTCACCATTCCGGCTGGTTTTCGGACGGAATCAATAGCGTAGTCGACTGCGCTAATGGTGATGGAAACGGAAGCTGTTCTGTCACTTTCACTTTCCGTTGCGGGGTTCACCCGACAGAAACCTCAGACGGAACCCCGGAGCGGAAGCGAACGGTGATGTGAACAGGCCCTAACACAAAAGTTTTGTATTTTTTTAAGCTGGTTCACAAAAAAAAATAATTCCAAATTCTACTGAACCAACTGCCTATTTAGAGACCGGCAGCAGCTCCAGGAGCGACATCATAAGGGACACACTAGGCGGATATGCTGAGTAAAACTACACAGCTTATCCGCCCTGGTCTGCCAGCAAAACCGCACCAAATAGTGGCGCAGGTTTCGGGAGGCGTGTCCGCTGCGGGAATCCTGCAGGGAAAAAAAGTTTAGACTTGCCCCGGCCGTAGTTTAGATGACGCATCTCTCTCTCTTCTGAACGTAGCCCCGCCTCCTGGGATGACGCTGTAGACCATGTGACCACTGCAGCAGTCACATGGGATGAAACGTCATGACAGGAGGCCGGGCTGCGCTAAGAATAGAGGATCGCGTCACCAGGACTACGGCCGGGGTAAGTCTAAACTTTTTATCAATTTAAAAAAGTACCTTTTTTTTTTCTCATTTGTGATTTTTGCGGCAGAACCGCAGCATTTCCGCAACAGAGGAGCGGCGATTCCACAGAATACATTGACACGCTGCGGCTTAAAAAGCCAAAAGCCGCACTGCAGGTCCATTATTTTTGCAGCGTGTGAATGAGATTTGTTTAAACCTCATCCACTCGGCTGCGACTGTAATACTCTGCGGATTTTCCACAATAAAATGTGTTGCATAAAATCCGCAGTGTTCATGCCTAGTGTGTTCCTACCCTAAGGCCGGATTCACACGAGCATGTGCTTTTTGCACGCGCAAAAAACGTGGCGTCCATAACCGCTTTGTGTGTCAGCAGCGTATGATGCGCGGCTGCGTGATTTTCGCGCAGCCGCCATCATTATGACACTCTGTTTGTAGCACGTGGTGCTTTTCTGTTTTCATTCATAGTTTATACGGCTGCGGAAGTGCTGGGCGAGATTTTCACGCACCCATTGACTTCAATGGGTGCGTGATGCGCCAACAATGCACAAATATAGGACATGTCGTGAGTTTTACGCAGCGGACACACGGACACACGCTGCATGAAAATCACTGACAGTCGGCACGGCCCCATAGAGTAACATAGGTCCGTGCGAGGCGTGTGAAAATCACTGACAGTCTGCACGGCCCCATAGAGTAACATAGGTCCGTGCGAGGCGCGTGAAAATCACGCACGTTGCACGGATGTATTACACGTTCGTCTGAATAAGCCCTAACAATAAGGCCCAGTTCACAGAGTTTTTGGCCCTTGATATTGACTCGGACGCTGCGTCAGAATCAGCACCAAACAACTTCCAAAACCGCCTCCCATTGATTTAATCTGAAATCAATGGGAGCCAGTCGCGGAAAAAAGAAAAAGCAGCACGTCCTTTCTTGCCGCGGTTCCGCCTCTGACCTCCCATTGAAATCAATGGGAGGCAGAAAATGCATTTTTCGCTGCGTTTTTTGTCTGCTGTCCTCAATCGCCGCGAGCAAAAAACGCAGCAAAAAAACGCGGCAAGATAGTGTGGGCAGGTCAAAATCTGCCTCAAAATTCTTTAAGGAATTTTGAGGCAGATTTTTTTTTGCCTGCAAAATACTGTGTGAACAGGGCCATACATAAACAGCACTTTGAGATAATTTACTCACCGTGTCAGAAGAGCTGCTGCTCCCACTCCAGTCCTCTTCCGGCGATGTCTTCCAGGCGAGGTCTTCGGTCCAGACGTCCAGTCCTTCACCTCCAGCCAGGCTCCAGGTAAGTTTTGTCCATGTGTGTCCGCGGCTGCGCGCGCTTCGTTCGCGGGTGCGCGCGCGGCCGTTCGCGGGTGCGCGCGCGGCCGTTCGCGGGTGCGCGCGCGGGCGGTCTCCAGTGCGGGCGTTCGTGGGTGCGCGCTCGCGAGTGCGCACGCGCGGGAGTTTCCTTGTGCGCGCGATCGGGTGCGCGCGCGCGGGCGGACTGTTTGACGGCCCCCCATGACGAGGGGAGGGGGCCCGCAGCAGCAGCAGCAGCAGCTCACGACATTCTTTTGGTGAAAAAAACGGGCCCCATTACAGGGGCCCGTTTTTTCCTACCAAAAGAATGTTGCGGCAGTTGCCGGGCCCCCCTTTCAGTTAGGTTTGGCCGGGCCCCACACACCACTACCCCTAATACCCCCCTGATGGCGGCCCTGCATATGCACATGACACACACACACCCACACACACACACACACACACACACACACACACAGTAACATATTGGGAATATATTTTATTAAATGAAAAATGCAAATAAGATGACAGCATTCACAGGAGCTGTTGTCACGTGTATGGTGTCAGATTCCTGTCCAGTTAATCTTATAGTTTCTGACATCCTTGCAGCAATTCAGGTTGTCATCCAATATAAGGCTGATGGACAGATTGAAGTTACTGATGATATGCAAAATTTTATGTGTGCAGCACTCTATGGGGATTGCACGGAGACGAGGAAGACCCCACATCTCAGGCTTATTGAGAACGGTCCTGTCCTCCTTCTGGGCACAGGGTAAACAGATGTAGGACGCATGTCTGTGGCCCCTGTGACTTAAAATTGTTTGCAAACATCCCCAAACCTCAGTTGAAACAGTGCCCTCCGAGCCTCCCACAGTTGAAAAGTATTGATAACCAGATAAGACAGTATTTGGAGGCCGAGGTACTGAAGGAATGTGTATGTCGTTATAATAAGCCCCTCTCCCAACTTTGTACCTTCCGTCTTGTATCTGTGTAGTAGCAGCAGCTGCTCTTCTCAAAGACAAAACAACAGACATAGTGCTAAGATTAGCCTCTAGTTCTCAGGGTGCCCCATGCTGTTAGTGAGATTCTTCATCAAGCACACACTAAGCTCATGTCTACAAAGTATAAGACCAGTCTCATGGCCCCATATAAAACTAACCATACAGAGATGTACAGTGTTAAACCCTACTACATTGCTTCCGCAGGGTTCAACAAAGGAGGAAGAGAAGGATACATGGTCAATGGGGGACTTGAGAGGGAATGGGATAAGTCACAGGAAATAGTAGACAGTGAATTTCCAGCCTTGTGGGAAGTTGATTTCTCAGCACATTTGATTCCCCAGTACCCAGATCATCAACATAATTGTCTTGAATGCCAATAGAGATAAAAACATTTAAAAAATGTAACAAAGGATCCAATATCTAATCCAGCTTTTGAGTTTCTTTTGTAGATGGTTCCAGGTACCACCATGAACGAGGCTACAAGACTGGGTATATACTGTCACCACTGAAACAGAGGTAATAAAGTAACAACCACTCCCATCCTCCATGTCCGCACAGGAGGTGGAGGTGAAGGTACTCGCTGAGGTGTGTAGACTGACTGAAGGTAAAACCGCAAATATATATATACTGACTCTAGATATGCTTTTGGTATTGCACATGATTATGGCCTAATCTGGAGGAGCAGAGATTTTGCTGGATCCACGGGTAGACCCATAATGTTGAGAGAGAACTGTTTGAGGCTCTGACACTGCCAAAGCAAGTAGGTATACGTAAAGTGCAAGCTCTTACTAAAATGCAAGCTACCCCCGAAGCAAGGGGAAATAGACTAGTAGACAAGGCTGCGAAAGCTGCGGCTCTCATGTCCCTCATAGAGGAGGACGTAGTATTCTTGACCAGCATAGTTTCTGGTCCCATAGACATGATAATATTAAGTAGACTACAAAGTCAAGCCATATAAGAGGAAAAAGGACATTGGCAGACAAAAGGTGCCAGTGAAGGGGAGGATGGAATATGGAAGGTGGGTAACAGGATGTGCCTACCCAGAGTCCTCTTCCCCATGATAACCCAACTAATGCACGGACCAACGCAGGTGTCAAGAGAAGGAATGAGTGCAATGGTGACCAAATGATGGGTACCCCCGGGGTTTCAGCAAGTGCTGTTGCCAGATTTGTCCAGAGGTGCAGGATATGTGTCTGCCATAACATAGGCAAAACTGTGCGGGTTGCAAAAAGGCATTTGATAAAGGCAGACTACCCCTATCAGCGACTGCAGATTGACTCAGTTACCAAAGGTGGGAGAGTATGAACATGTACCAGTCCGTGTAGATCTGTTCTGGGTGGCCTGAGGCGTGGCCAGTAACGTGGGCCACAGCAAAAGTAAAAGATGGCTCTCAGAAGTGGTATGTAGATATGGGGTCCCTGAGACAATAGAAAGTGATAGAGGAATTCACTTTACTGGAAAGGAACTCCAAGACATTCTGCAGGTCCTGGGTATAGAACAGCTTTTCACACCCCGTATCCCAAGAGCAATGGGAAGGTAGAAAGGTGGAATGGGACTTTTAAGTAAAAAATCCAGAAGGTCATGGCTGAAACTCATAAACCCTGGACTGAGTTCGTGCCTATTGCCCTCTGACCTGGCCAGTTATGTGGGAGCTCTGAAGAAACAGTTCACGCAGATGTATAAATATGTTTATGATTCCATTCCAGAACCTAAGCGAAAGGAGGACATTGTATACAGCCAGGGGACTTGGCGTGTTTAAAGAGACACCGTAAAGCACTAGAGCCGCACTGTGACGCTCCGTACCAAGTCCAGCTCACAACTTCCACATCCGTTACATTGGAAGGAAAGAACTTGGACACGCCGGTCACTGCTGAAAGGTCCTCAATCACGATGATGAACTGTGGGTCTCGTCAAGCTCCAGCTGACCTTCATCTTCTCTGTCATCTCTACTTTACCTATTGTCTAAATGATGAGCTAGAAGAAGAGTTTAATGACAAGTTTATCAAACATCAAGTGATATCAGTATTGACTAAATTGCTGGACTATTGTATATGTCTCCATTCAGAAACTATGCCATATGTGAAGATAGATGAGGTTATTGCCTTGGCCTTGCGGTCCCATCTCTTTTCTCTAGCGCTTAACTCTTACACGCCTGGAGTTGTTCCTCTTGTAATAGCAGCGGGGGTATTGGTTCCGTCTGTTTACCCATGTCAGATATTCAAAGAGGGAAGCGCTGCGGAAAACAGATCTCAGGCCAGGAATACGGCCGTCCGTGATTATATGATACCCCAATGACAGTGTGTGATGTGTAAACAGAGGTCAGGTTAATAAAAATGACATGTTGTTTGATGCTGTAAACCTCACCGGCTGTGAGGGAAGAGACATGGAATATGTATAGTCTGGGGATAAGAGCAACTGGCAGCTCCCAGTGCTCAGAAACAGCTAGAAAATGGATGACGCAGGGTCTAGAAGGTGTAACACGAGGTAATCTAACTGATAAAGCTGTTGGCATCGATGAAAGCCACCGGACGGGACATAATTTTGTTCTCCTGGATTGCAGGAGTGTTAAATCACTCCAGGGATGTGCTTCAATCCAACATATATGTCATATGTGGGTACGAGGCATATAAGTGGTTGCCACCCGGGAGGCCAGGAGTATGTACCTTAGCAAGGATACAACCAGCTACTTGGGTATGGGAAGATAAAAATTTCCCCTATGCTAATGTTCCCCAACACATGTTATTAAAAAGGGAAGTACAAAAGAAGGCCAGGCCATTAGTACATGTACCATGGCAGGAAAAGTTCGGCCTAGCATTAACACTTTCAGGCTTATCTATAAAAAAATGCTCACAATATAGAAAGACTGGCCGAGCTATTTGATAATGTAACTGATTATATATTCGATAGTTTAAACATAACATCAGCCATCATGGGACAATTAGTCTTAGTAACCAATCAACACACTATGGTACTTGATTATTTAACTGCATCACAAGGGGGTATGTGTCAAATTGTTGGACCAGCCTGTTGCCATTATTTAGATCCCTCAGGACTGGTACAGGTAAAGCATGACATAGAACGAGCCCAGAAGGTAAAGGAAGAATTTGGGAAAGCTAATTCTAAAGAGGACTGGAATATTGATTGGCCCGACTGGTTGAGCTGGTTAAACCCAGCCAATTGGTTTAAAGGAATTGGAGGCTGGGTTTCTGGTATAACTCATGTGGCTGTACAGGTATTAGTTTTTGTTTTGCTGGGATATGTTTTGTTTAAACTTATAATATGTTTGATTACAAAAATAACAAAAGTCAAGAGAACAGCACAGGATATTAAAATTCATGTGGTCCAGACCACCCACCACCCTAAGAACCGAGGTGGGAGGAAACATTCAGAGCCACCTGTTTACGTGACACTAAATGCTTCCATACCTGATAAAGTCATCTGTCAAGCCGTAGAAAACCACCAAGATAGATGGTATTGCCCGAATTGTGAAACCTGTAATTCCCTAAATCTTCAGGTGTGTACAGTATGTAACGCTGTGCACTCACCTATTGCTAGACACGTATCCTGAGTATTCGTTTCGCGGTGAATGGCATTAAATGCCCTGGTCTAGGGGATCTAGCCAGAACGTAATCTCGAACGAATATTCGAATACATGGCTAAGCAATTTTATGTTCAAAAGAAGGGAATTGTCAAAGATATTTTAATTATCTTTATATGTGTGAACATATATTGCTTTAAATGGACAGTTGAGTTGTCACTAAAGCTCAAAGACCTGCTGAAACAAGAGCCTACAGGGGGGATGGCTATTCTATTTCAAGTCGTTTACTTTATGGCTTTGCATTTCAGCTGTTACAAAGGCAACGTGAGAAAACGTGCTGACATTGTATTTCTTATGGCTAAAGATATATGTGGAGTTTTGGGATATTACCATATTAAGAATGCTCATGCTTTGCAAGTATGAAGTTACCACCTACTCTCTCTTCATTATAAATAAAGATGCATCTGCCCCCCATGGCCAAGACTGTTTGAACACTGAAGCTGCGTGTCATGGTCTCTCTCGGGCCGGCCTCTCTCAGATCCACCATTGAGAGGGCATTCATTAATTTGGAACTCATAGACAAATGCAGATAATGTCCAACGTTAATGGACAATGTAAATTCTGCAGCGACAATATATATATACACACACACACACACGTAATATATATTATATATAGACATATATTTGAAATTTGTTAATACTAAAAATTAATAATTAGGGATGTTATATATCTATATCATCATATAGATATATACGTACATGTAATATATACGTATACACACATATACTTATATAAATCTCTTCATATATTTTACACGTCTGTAAATTCTAAATACATTGATTCATTGTTAGGCTGTGTTCACACGGAATTTTTTGCAGGAGGAAATTTCCTCCTGCAAAAACTGCTCCGGACGTTTTTTGCACAGTGGTTTGACAAAAACTCGTCAAAACACTTGTCGAGGTGTTTTTTTTACCCTTCTGACTGATTGAAATGGGGTTTTGGAGGCGGAAACCGCCTCAAGATAGCTCATGTCGCTTCTTTTTACCGCGATGCGTTTTTTTTGCTCACGGTAAAAAAGCTCATCCAACTCCCATTGAAATCAATGGGAGACATTTTCGGGCGGTTTTTGACGAGTTTTGCGGAGCGGTTTCCGCGCCGAAAAACTTGTAAAAAAAACTCTGTGTGAACAGGGCCTTAGGGTTGTTCATAAATTTATTGATCAATGGATTAGTGGACTTTTTCTTTGTTACTTTTATTAAAACTGTTACAAAAAATAAGTAAAAAAAAAAAAACGTAAAAAATGGCACGCAAGTTATATACCACTTAAGAGGCATTTGCTCTCTTGGATTCTGATAGTGAATGGGGTCACTTTTGGGGGGTTTCTGCTGTTTTGGTTCCTCGAGGGCGTTGCAAATGGGACATGGCACCGAAAACCATTATAGCAAAATTTGAGCTCCAAAACCCAAATGGCGCTCCTTCCCTTCTGAGGGCTGTAATGTGTTCAAATATAAGTTTATGACCACATATGGGGTATTGCCGTAATCAGGATACATTTCTTTACAAATGTTGGGGTGCTTTTTCTCCTTTATTCCTTGCAAAAATTAAAAAATGTCTATGTTTCTTCAGAAGAAATGTAGATTTTCATTTTCACAGACTAACGCCAATAAATTCAGCAAAAAACCTGTGGGGTTAAAATGCTCACTATACAACTAGATAAATTCCTTGAGGGGTCTAGTTTCCAAAATGGGGTCACTTTTTGGGGGTTTCCACTGTTTTAGGCACCACAAGACCTCTTCAAACCAGACATGGAGCCTAAAATATATTGTAATAAAAAGGAGGCCTCAAAATCCACTAGGTGCTCCTTTGTTTATGAGGCCGGTGTTTCAGTCCATTGGGACACTAGGGCCACATGTGGGATATTTCTAAAAACTGCAGAATCTGGGCAATAAGTATTGAGTTGCGTTTCGCTGGTAAAACCTTCTGTGTTACAGAATTTTTTCTATTACAAATTAATTTCTGCAAAAAAAATTACATTTGTAAATTTCACCTCTACTTTGCTTTAGTTCCTGTGAAATGTCTAAAGGTTTAAGAAACTTCCTGAATGCTGTTTTGAATACTTTGAGGGGTGAAGTTTTTAAAGTGGGGTGACTTATGGGGAGTTTCTAATATATAAGGCCCTCAAAGCCACTTCAGAAGTGAACTGGTCCCTGAAAAAATTGGTTTTGGAAATTTCTTGAAAATGTGAGAAATTGCTGCTAAAGTTCTAAGCCTTGTAACGTCCTATAAAAATAAAAGGATGTTCAAAAAACGATGCCAACATAAAGTAGACATATGGGGAATGTTAACTAGTAACTATTGTGTGTGGTATTAATATCTGTTTTGCAAGCAGATACATTCAAATTTAGAAAAATGCAATTTTTTGCAAATTTTCTATAAATTTTGGTGTTTTTCACAAATAAATATTGAATTTATCGACCACATTTTTTTACAGACGTAAAGTACAATATGTCACGAGAAAACAATCTCAGAATCGCTTGGATAGGTAAAAGCAATCCGGAGTTATTACCACATAAAGTGACACATGTCAGATTTGAAAAAATCGCCTGCGTCCACAAGGCCAAAACAGGCTGTGTCCTGAAGGGGTTAAGGTAAGAGAGGTTGTCCAAGTAGATGTTGAGTAAACTTGTGCGAGCTCCTTCTCCCAAGCCAATAAAGGAGAAGTCTTCTCGAATTTAGCCTTGGAGTCTAATATATCGTATAAAGCACGTATGCCTTTATTTGGGTGACCGGTTGAGATCATAGTTGAAATTTATCTGAATTCGCTAACACTGTGAAAGGGTGGTCTTATTGTAAAAGATGTCCAATGCGAAGATATTTGTAAAAATCCCCATGGGGAATACCATACCTGTTATGGAGGTAAGTAAATTGTAGCAACTGATCATTATCCATGAGAAACTTCAGTTGGGTCAAACCCCCAACTTTCCAGACTCGAAGATCTAGGTTAGGGAGCAGAAGCTCAAGAGTTTCTATAGGAACACAAGTATGCAGAGAAAATGAAGACCGTATACTCATGGAGTGAAATCGTATCCAATTTTGGATAGAAACGGACAAAAAAATAAGGTAGAGGGGTAGTTGGTGAGCAATGATTCAGCCTCGTTATTAGAAGAGTTTTTAAGTTGTGTGCTGGCGTTAATGAGTTTTCAATATGGACCCAGTTTTGGGAAGTATTTCCCATCCACCAGTACTTTAACTGAGAGATCTGAGTGGCTAAATAATAATGTTGTATATTAGGTAGGCTCAGTCCTCTAACCGTCTTTCCCTTGTTTAATATTCCAGCCGCAACACGTGGTTTGCCTTTTTTCCAGATGTAAGAGTTAAGTAGTTTTTGTGCGTTAGTAAAGAAAGATAAAGGTAGCTTTATCGGAAGTGTATGGAATAAATATAATAATTTGGTAAGTACAAGCATTTTAAATGCTGCTATTCTTCCTATCCATGAGACCTCATGAGAGGCTAGGCCTGAGATATCATGTTCCAGTATTGACAGCGTAGGGAAATAATTGGCCTGATACAGGCGGGAGGTTTCGAGGTAATATTTATCCCTAAATATTTAATTTACATAGTTACATAGTTACATAGTTTGTACGGTTGAAAAAAGACACATGTCCATCAAGTTCAACCAAGGGATGGGAAAGGGGAAGTGGGATAGGAAAGGGGAAGTAAAAAATGTCTACACATAGCAGTTAATATTTTTTTGTTCTAGGAAATTATCTAAGCCTTTTTTTAAAGCCATCTACTGTCCCTGCTGCGACCAGCTCCTGCGGTAGGCTATTCCATAGATTCACTGTGAATTTGGTTTTGTTGCCAGTCAAGAGAGAAGCGGTTCTGCATAAACCGCAGATCTGAGAGTGAGCAATGTAAGGCTGGATTCACACGAGCGTGGCGTTTTTGCGGACGCAAAAACGCGGCATTTTGCGCACGCAAAAAACACTTGACAGCTCCGTGTGTCATCAGTGTATGATGCGCGGCAGCAGGATTTTCGCGCAGCCGCCATCATAGAGATGAGGCTAGTCGACGTCAGTAAATAGTCACTGTCCAGGGTGCTGAAAGAGTTAACTGATCGGCAGTAACTCTTTCAGCACCCTCGACAGTGAATTCCGATCACAATATCGAGCAACCTGTTAAAAAAAAAAAAAGACGTTCGTACTTACCGAGAACTTCCCTCCCGGACTGCCTTGGTGACGCACCTCTCTTGACATCTGGCCCCACCTCCCTGGATGACGCGGCAGTCCATGTGACCGCTGCAGCCTGTGCTTGGCTTGTGATTGGCTGGAGCTGTCACTTGGACTGAATTGTCATCCCGGGAGATCAGACTGGAGGAAGAAGCAGGGAGTTATCGGTAAGTCAGAACTTCTTTTTTTTTTTTACACGTTCATGTATATTGTGATCGGAAGTCACTGTCCAGGGTGCAGAAACAGTTTAACTCTTTCAGCACCCTGGACAGTGACTATCTCCTGACGTCGCGTACAGGAATTTTTTTTGCCGGGTTCGGTCAAAACGAGTTTGGCCGAACCCGGTGAAGTTCGGTTCGGTTGTCCAAGTTCGCTCATCTCAAAGACACTCCGTTTGGATGTTTGTAAACAGAAAAGCACGTGGTGCTTTTCTGTTTACATTCAGAGTTTGACAGCTCTTGCGCGAATCACGCAGTTCGCACGGAAGTGCTTCCGTGCGGCATGCGTGGTTTTCACGCACCCATTGACTTCAATGGGTGCGTGATGCGCGAAAAACGCAGAAAGAACGGACATGTCGTGACTTTTTTTCAGCGAACTCACGCTGAGGAAAAATCACGGACATGTCAGCACGGCCCCATAGACTAATATAGGTCCGTGCAACGCGCGTGCAAATCACGCCCGTTGCACGGACGTTTTTCCCGTTCGTCTGAATAAAGCCTAAATGTAAGGCATGTGACTTCCCCAAATTAACTTTGTAGTGTGACAGAGCACTGATTTTCTCTATGTGAGTGAAGGCTGCATTTAAGGATTGTTCCGGTTGCCCCATGGTCGTGTTATGTCATCTGCATCTGCATATAAAGAGATGCAATGGGAGCGTTCTCCTATCCATATACCATGTATCTCTGCGTGTCGTCTGATGGCTTGTGCTAACGGTTCTATAGAAAGGACAAAAATTAGAGGTGACCGTGGGCAACCCTGTGTCATATCCGTGGCTGCGGGCCGTCAGCTCTAATCTCCCCCAGACCCAGTTATTACTGTGACCAAGCCGCTGAGGCTCCAAATAGGGACTCTTCACTCTGAACTTCTGTCGTTCTATGTCCTATCCAAAGCCGTTAACACTGTGTTGCTGGGCCTGCCTTGGCTCCGACTACATGCCCCAGTTCTGGACTGGAATTCTGGAGAGGTTCTCCAGTGGGGCCATGAGTGTCAAAGCTGATGCGAGGCGCAGATTCGTTCGGCTCAGTCTTCTCTACCCCAGTCATTGGCAGGATTGCCGGGTCATTATGCTGCATTCTCGGACATCTTCACCAAGAGGGAGGCGGAGAATTGCCCCCACATCGGGCGTATGACTGCCCTATCGAACTGATTCCTGGTGCATCCCTTCCCCGTGGTAGGGTATATCCTCTCTCCTTGCCAGACTCTGTCCAAGTCCGCCTATGTGAAAGACAACTTGAAGAGGGGCTTCATACGGAAGTCTTAATCCCCGGAAGCAGACGGGTTCTTCTTCGTCAAAAAGAAAGATGGCTCTCTTCGTCCTTGTATCGACTACCGAGGTCTCAATCAGATCTCGGTGAAGAATAAATATCCGTTGCCACTGATACCTGAACTGTTTGATCGTATACGTGGTGCCAAGATTTTTTCTAAACTAGACCTGCGTGGGCCTTACAACCTATGCCGGATTCGCTAGGGTGATCAATGGAAGACTGCATTTAACACCCGTGATGGACACTATGAATATCTAGTAATGCCCTTCGGCCTGTGTAATGCTCCAGCGGTCTTCCAGGAGTTCGTTAATGAGATTTTCTGTGACCTCCTCTATGTTTGCATTGTGGTCTATCTTGACGATATCTAGATTTTTTTCTCCAGATTCTATGACGCATCAGAGTTAAGTTTTGCTGCGGTAAAGGGAGAATCGTCTGTACGCCAAATTGGAGAAGTGCGTGTTTGAAAAAGATGTTCTACCCGTCCTGGGCTACATCATTTCGAATCGAGGTCTCGAGATGGGTTCTGAAAAGGTAAAGTCTGTCCTGGAATTGCCACGCCCTCAAGGCTTGAGGGCCATACAGCGCTTTCTGGGATTCGGCAATTTTTACATAGAGTTTATTCCAAACTTCTCACTGACTTCTCCTATCTCTAACCTCACTAAGAAGGGCATGAATGCCAAGGTGTGGACTCCTGCGGCAGAGTCCGTATTCAATAGCCTCAAGAGTGCCTTCCCGTCAGCCTCTATCCTCCATCATCCGGATGTCTCTATGCAGTTCTCGTTGGAGGTGGATGCATCCTCTGTCGGAGCTGGTGCACTCCTGTTCCAGAGAGGTCCCAAGGGCAAGTCAATCTTCCGCAGAACGCAACTACTCGATTGGGGATCGGGAGTTACTGGCTATCAAATTGGCTCAGGAGGAATTTTTACGGACCACAAGAATCTGACCTACCTCCAGACAGCCCAATGGCGGAACCCTTGTCAGGCCAGGTGGCCACTGTTCTTTACAAGTTTCCAGCTTGAGCTCCATTATCGCCCGGCCTACAAGAATGTGAGGGACGATGCCTTGTCCAGGTCTTTTTCGAGACAGAAGACACCATGGAGATTCCACAGAACATTATCGATCCATCTTGCATTGTCTTTGTCGATCCCCTGCAAGTTGAGGACATTCCTCCAGGGAGGACTTTTGTGCAGGACTTTTGTGCGCCTGGCTGATCGTGGAAGAATCCTCCGCTGGGAACACTCCTCTAGACTGGCAGGTCACGTGGGGTTCCGTAAGACCCGGGATCTGATTGCTCGTCTTTTCTGGTGGCCTACGTTGCCCAAGAACATTATGGACTTTGTGTCTTCCTGTTCTGTATGTGCAGCCAACAAGGTTGCTCACTCCAGACCTGCTGGTCTGCTCCAGCCATTGCCTGTGTCCAATGCTCCCTGGCAGCATATAGCTATGGACTTTATTATGGACCTGCCTCTCTCTGCCAGATGCAGTATGGTCTAGGTGGTGGTGAGTTCGATTTTCTAAGATAGCCCACTTCATTCCTCTGACCGGTCTTCCTTCTACTCCTCAGCTGGCCAAGCTATTCATCCAACACATCTTCCGCCTGCACGGCTTGCCAAAACATATTGTTTATGTTCAGTTCACCTCGAAGTTCTGGAGGGCCCTCTGCGGACTCCTTGGTGTGAAGTTGGACTTTTCCTCAGCCTACCATCCTCAGTCCAATGGCCAGGTTCAGAGGATCAATCAGATCTTGGAGAACTACCTACGCCACTTCATCTCCAAGCAGCATGATGACTGGGTGCAGTTGCTTCCGTGGGCTGAGTTCTCATATAATAATCACACCAGCAAGTCCACAAGGAATACACCGTTCTTCATTGTCTACGGCCAACACCCCCAAATTCCTCTCCCGGGGCCCGATACTTCCGAGGTACCAGCGGGTGACTACGCTTTTAGAGACTTCCTGCAGATCTGGCAGAAGACTCGATCTTCCATCCTAATGGCAGTCGACCGCATGAAACGGAAGGCTGACACAAGGAGAAGAGAACCTCCTCAGTTTCTCCTTGGCACGAAGGTCTGGCTGTCCTCCAGGAATATTCGACTGAGGTAGCCATCATACAAATTTGCTCCCAGGTTCCTTAGACCCTTCGAGATCCTACAGCAGATCAACCCTGTCACCTACAAGCTTTGGCTGCCTCCTACCCGCAAGATCCCCAACTCCTTCCATGTCTCCCTCCTGAAACCGATGGTTCTGAATTTCTTTACCAAGACTCCTAGCCATGCGGTTGCCTCCAGCGGTCCTTCAGACACATTTGAGGTTAAAGAGATCTTGGACAACAAGAAAGTAAGAGGAAAGCCTTTTTATTTGGTGGATTGATGGGGGTTTGGTCCTGAAGAGAGGTCCTGGGAACCAGAAGAACTTCTTAAGAAGTTTCTCTCTCGCTCTGGTCCCAAGAAGTGGGGGCGTAAGAAGGGGGATACTGTCATGTCCATGGCCGCGGGCCGTCAGGCTCACTCACCTCCTGACGGCCGCAGCCATGGTTCTGCAAGCGCTGGCCCCAGTCGCCTCCTCAGGAGACGCCATCGCTCACTATCGCTCACCTCGGCCAGGTCCCGTAGGGTGCGCGCACACGCTCGTGCGCGCTCTTAAAGGGGCAGCGCTTGCACCAGACTTTTATGTTTAATTAACCCATGAGTACCCTGGACTATAAGAAGGGCCCAGCCCCTTCCTCCCATGCCTGAGCATTGTTGTCGTACCCAAAGTTTGTCTATGCAAATGGTCTCCTAGTGACTTCCAGTTCCCAGTGTTTCCCGTACCTGTATCCTGTATCCAGTATCCCATGCTATCCTGGTCAAGAGCCGTGCTGAGCTGTAATCGTGCTGTGCTGCATACCACGCCTGTTCTGCTACACCACACCTGACGTCTGCCTGCTGCCTAGTCCCAGCCGAGCCTGCCTTGCTACTGTCCGAGCTGCAACAGGTACCCTATATGAACTATAGACTGTGACATGCGCCCTGTTGGCCAGCTGCCATACCGCCAAGGTGGTATGGCCCAGTGGGTCCATGAACCCATCGTGACATGTACAGTATGAAAATCCCCACAAATCACCAGTTCAACCCGTTTTACCGTGTTTATCTTGCAAAATAATCTATGAAGAAAAAGGAGCTGATGCGTGTTCGGAACATAGACAGCTACAGTAATCAAAGTGTTATTAAATTCACCTACTTGAATGATGAATCTCCCACAGGGGTCCATTAAGGATGATAAAGGGGTGAATGCCACTGAGTTTTTAAGCATCCCGGTGCTTTTTATTATGATGAGATAGGATGACCATAGAGTACTGGGGGTGTCTGACTCTATGGGCATCCTTTTAAAAAATGTGGGTCTCCTATGCATTTTATGGGGGCTATTCAAGCCTTTAACATTTAAAGAAGCAAACGTAATCATCGTGGAGCATTATAAAGAACGCTTTGATGTGAATGTGTATATGTGTACAAATGTTCCTAATATCAAACTTTAGATGAGCATATTAGAGAAGGGTCCGATATGTGTGATAAGAGCCAACAAGGTCAATCTTTTGCAACATATATATGAAGTCACAGTGAACCTCAATCTGTAGTTATGGAGACAAATATGTCCCAGACGTAAGAGTCAAACAAACAAACTGAACACATGATACACATAGGCAGCTCTATAAGCTGTAGAAAAATGGAATGACAGTAACTTAGGGCTCGTTACCCAAACACATGACCAAGCTCCAATTGGCACTTACTGCTCGGTATATCATCTCTTCAACGGTTGTTCCTTCTACTAACCAGATTCCTGGCAATTCGAAGTGTTAGGTCCATCATCTGTGAGATCTGGAAGTGGAAGATTCAACAACTGAAGAAGCTTCTTCTCCTCAGTCAGTGAAGAAATAATGTGAAGTGATCCATTATGGCAAATTACAATTTTCACAGGAAATCCCCATCTGTACGCGATGTTGTGATCGCGCAAAATAGTAGTAATTGGGGATAAATGCTTGCGTAGATGAAGTGTGGCCATAGAAAAATCTGCGAACAATTTAACATGTTGATATGGAGACGGCAAATCGTCTACTGACCTGGCAGAGACCATCAGGGCATCTTTTATATGGTAATAATGTATGCGTGTGAGTTTGTCTCTTGGCAAGGTATCAGGAAGATGGATGGGGCGAGGCACTCTATGTGCCCTGTCGATGATGACATTCGTCATGGAACAAGTCGGCAGTACAGCCCTAAAGAGGCCTTGAATATAGACTGTGAGATCCTTTGGTTGAATGTCCTCCGATATGTCGCAGATTTTTACATTATTCCGCCTTGAGAGCAATAACTTTGGCTTTCAGGCTGTCTATCTCTGCAGACATATTATTATGCATATAGGTGGTTATGGGCAGCAGCAAAATCCCCCATCTTGTTCTCCTCATGATGTATCCTGTGACCCAGGCCTTGCATTGTAGAGTTAATAGGAGCTAATAAAGCCGTAAATTGGCATGGAGATGCTAAACGCCATCAGCATTTCCTTTATTAGGGAACCCGATGCAGGACTATCAGTGGTAGGTATGTCCATAAATGCTGTAGTGACCAACGACCGTATACTGGGGAGAGAAGCATAATTGCTTACCTCCAATTCCTGATGAAACTGATGATGAAGTTTAGGCAGAGGCATAGCTAGGTTCTCCAGCACTCGGGGCAAAGATTCAGTTTGGCGCCCCACCCCCATCCTCTTTCCCGACATCTCCTTCCCCCTCGCCATGTTTGTTTTCTCTAACAAGCGACGTGTCATTTCTTTTCCACATTTCTTTTTATGTAACTCGAGCATAAAAACATTTGTACATTTTACAAGCAATATAGTTCTATACACAACACCAGAATAGTGCTCAGTACATAAATACAGCCACAGAACCAAGCTCAGTACATATATACAGCATCAGCACAAATAAAGCTCAATTTAGTGCAACCCCTGACGTATAGGTTCGCACTAAATTGTTTCCAGCTCCCAGGATGGCCCGAACAATGGTAAGGATATGCTGGGAGATGCTGTTTCACAAAAAAATAAATCATATCATAATCATACCACCCATCATCTCGCTGCAGATCATACATTGACTACAGTGCTGATTAGAGGCAGAATAAACATTTACATTAAGTGACTCACCGGTGACGTCTCAGATTCTAGTTCTTTTTCTCCGTCCGGTCCAGACCTCTATAATGACTTCTCCCGGTCACAGCCCATTTATGCAGTTTGCCACTCAGATGTCTTCAGCTTCTCACTTTTCCTACATTTCTACACCTATAAACAAAGATAAAGTTCTCATTATACCACATACTATGCCTGTAAATATAATAGCGTACCACACACACACCATGCCCCCTGTAGATAGTGCCCCTATATAGCCCACCCCAGTATAGTGTCCCACATATACCTCCCCTATAGTGCTCTACAGATAGCCCAACCCTGCCTATAGCCCCCTGTAGATATAGCCCACGCCTGTATATAGTGCTCCACATATAGCCCACCCCACCCCCAATATATAGCCCCCCTGTAGATAGAGCCCCACCATAGAAAAAGCCCCCCCTAGTAGATAAAGGCCCCCCGTAGGTAAAGCCCCCCCCTGTAGATAAAGCCACCCCCGTAGATAATGCCACACACTTTTTTATTACAATAAAATAACAAACTATTCAAACTCACCTTAATCCCGTTCCCACGCCGTCCGGCAGCAAAGGAGACCTGCTCTCTTCTTCACAGGTCTCCTGGGACTTGAACGCTTCCCTGTCAATCAGGGCCTTTAAACGACGCAAGCGGCGCAAATTATCGCGCCGCCTCACTCGTAGAAAGGCGCTGAATGGCTGGCAGTGGCGGATTAAGTAGACCATAGGCCCTGGGCTGTTCCACAAACTTGGGCACCCCTTCCCCACCGCCACTCTGCCATGTCTATAGTGAACACCATCTTTTTGTGTGAGCATTCACAAATGGTTGTTACGATTCCTCTTGTCAAAGGGCTGTGTCCCTACATACTGACAGTCTCCAACCATCGCTGAGAGTATCACACTGTGTAGGGACACATTCTCCTGACAATGGGAAAGGTAACACGCATTTGTCTATTAGCTCTGGGTACACAGAAATATGTAGAATACAAGGATTACCTGCAACAGACGTCAGGAGAGGAGATCCCCTATAGATTCAGTGACGTCTTCTCTGATGGGAGTCGTTTTCTTTTCTTCTCCATCTGACGCAGATGGTTATGGCGACTTCTCCTGATGAGACATCTTTGCCCATCACTTCTGCAGCCATTTCCAGCCTCTATAGAAACACACAAATTTAGAAACCAAGGCCCAGGACCATACATTAAAGTGGTTGTCCAGGCACAGACTGTTTTTTATACTGATGACCGTTTGATGTGCCCGGACAACCCCTTTTACTCAGACTAATAGATTTGGACCACAGACTAGATTATAGAATACATACAGACCCCAGACCTTCTAAACTATTGCAGTCCCCAGACCAGACCCCCTAAACAAATACAGACCCCATTACAAGCACCCTGAATAAATACAGACCTCAGACCGGACCCCTAAATACACATCCCAGACCTGACCCCTACACTAATAATGACCCCAGACCTGACTCTCTTAATACAGACCTCAAACCAGAGCCCCTAAACGAGTACAGACCCCTAAATAAAAAACCCAAAACTAATACAGACCCCATAAACTAATACAGACCCCAGACCACACCCCCAAATACAGACTTCCTAAATACAGACACTAGACCCCAAACTAATACAGACCCCAGACCAGACCCCTAAATACAGACCCCTAACCTAATACAGACCCTAGAACAGGCCCCCTAAATAGACCCCGTAAACTAATACAGACCCAGGATCAGACCCCCTAAATACAGACCCCTAAACGAATACAGACCCTAGAAGAGGCCCCCTAAATAGACCCTATAAACGAATACAGACCCCAGACCTCAAACTAAAACAGACCCACTAAATACAGATCCCCAGACCTCAAATTAAAACAGACCCCCTAAATACCGACACCAGACCACTTAAACTAACACAGACCTCTAAATATACAGCCCCTAAACCCCTTAAACTGATACAGACCCCAGACCAGACCCCTAAATACAGACCCCTTAAACTAATAGACACCAAACCTCCTAAATACAGTCCCCAAATCAGGCCCCCTAAATACAGGCCCCACACCAGACCCACTAAATATAGTGCAGGAGGGGGTGGTGCTGGTGCCCCCTCTAAGTTGCGCCCGGGGCACATGCCCTGCCTGCCCCCCCCCCCTAGATACGCCCCTGGTTTAGGCCTCTGCTTCGCAGGACTCACTGAGGGAGAAGGTGGCGCCAACCGCGTGCTGAGCTTGGCACCCAAAGTCTTAGAGGCTGCCGCTGCAAGTGGGCTGTGTCTGGAGCCCGGGACAACAACAGAATTATCTGACCGAGGCTCTTCTGAGGCTGTCAGATGACTTTTCCCTCCCAGCGAAGAGCAGGATGAAAGCGGAGAGGCCAGTTTCCCCGGACTTGAGGTATATGAGCAGAATTCGGTGCTGGAGGTGCCATCATCCCCGTCGCGATGTTTATCAAAATAAAACTCCAGTTTGCTCTGCTGTTTAAGGTTTCTCTTGCCTCTGGTCATCATGAGCGGATAAATCAGCATCCTCCAATGTCCAATTATTGGGATTTGGAGAGCCGTGCTGTCAAAATAGCTGCTATACCCGGGATCTGATTGCTCGTCTTTTCTGGTGGCCTACGTTGCCCAAGAACATTATGGACTTTGTGTCTTCCTGTTCTGTATGTGCAGCCAACAAGGTTGCTCACTCCAGACCTGCTGGTCTGCTCCAGCCATTGCCTGTGTCCAATGCTCCCTGGCAGCATATAGCTATGGACTTTATTATGGACCTGCCTCTCTCTGCCAGATGCAGTATGGTCTAGGTGGTGGTGAGTTCGATTTTCTAAGATAGCCCACTTCATTCCTCTGACCGGTCTTCCTTCTACTCCTCAGCTGGCCAAGCTATTCATCCAACACATCTTCCGCCTGCACGGCTTGCCAAAACATATTGTTTATGTTCAGTTCACCTCGAAGTTCTGGAGGGCCCTCTGCGGACTCCTTGGTGTGAAGTTGGACTTTTCCTCAGCCTACCATCCTCAGTCCAATGGCCAGGTTCAGAGGATCAATCAGATCTTGGAGAACTACCTACGCCACTTCATCTCCAAGCAGCATGATGACTGGGTGCAGTTGCTTCCGTGGGCTGAGTTCTCATATAATAATCACACCAGCAAGTCCACAAGGAATACACCGTTCTTCATTGTCTACGGCCAACACCCCCAAATTCCTCTCCCGGGGCCCGATACTTCCGAGGTACCAGCGGGTGACTACGCTTTTAGAGACTTCCTGCAGATCTGGCAGAAGACTCGATCTTCCATCCTAATGGCAGTCGACCGCATGAAACGGAAGGCTGACACAAGGAGAAGAGAACCTCCTCAGTTTCTCCTTGGCACGAAGGTCTGGCTGTCCTCCAGGAATATTCGACTGAGGTAGCCATCATACAAATTTGCTCCCAGGTTCCTTAGACCCTTCGAGATCCTACAGCAGATCAACCCTGTCACCTACAAGCTTTGGCTGCCTCCTACCCGCAAGATCCCCAACTCCTTCCATGTCTCCCTCCTGAAACCGATGGTTCTGAATTTCTTTACCAAGACTCCTAGCCATGCGGTTGCCTCCAGCGGTCCTTCAGACACATTTAAGGTTAAAGAGATCTTGGACAACAAGAAAGTAAGAGGAAAGCCTTTTTATTTGGTGGATTGATGGGGGTTTGGTCCTGAAGAGAGGTCCTGGGAACCAGAAGAACTTCTTAAGAAGTTTCTCTCTCGCTCTGGTCCCAAGAAGTGGGGGCGTAAGAAGGGGGATACTGTCATGTCCATGGCCGCGGACCGTCAGGCTCACTCACCTCCTGACGGCCGCAGCCATGGTTCTGCAAGCGCTGGCCCCAGTCGCCTCCTCAGGAGACGCCATCGCTCACTATCGCTCACCTCGGCCAGGTCCCGTAGGGTGCGCGCACACGCTCGTGCGCGCTCTTAAAGGGGCAGCGCTTGCACCAGACTTTTATGTTTAATTAACCCATGAGTACCCTGGACTATAAGAAGGGCCCAGCCCCTTCCTCCCATGCCTGAGCATTGTTGTCGTACCCAAAGTTTGTCTATGCAAATGGTCTCCTAGTGACTTCCAGTTCCCAGTGTTTCCCGTACCTGTATCCTGTATCCAGTATCCCATGCTATCCTGGTCAAGAGCCGTGCTGAGCTGTAATCGTGCTGTGCTGCATACCACGCCTGTTCTGCTACACCACACCTGACGTCTGCCTGCTGCCTAGTCCCAGCCGAGCCTGCCTTGCTACTGTCCGAGCTGCAACAGGTACCCTATATGAACTATAGACTGTGACATGCGCCCTGTTGGCCAGCTGCCATACCGCCAAGGTGGTATGGCCCAGTGGGTCCATGAACCCATCGTGACATGTACAGTATGAAAATCCCCACAAATCACCAGTTCAACCCGTTTTACCGTGTTTATCTTGCAAAATAATCTATGAAGAAAAAGGAGCTGATGCGTGTTCGGAACATAGACGGCTACAGTAATCAAAGTGTTATTAAATTCACCTACTTGAATGATGAATCTCCCACAGGGGTCCATTAAGGATGATAAAGGGGTGAATGCCACTGAGTTTTTAAGCATCCCGGTGCTTTTTATTATGATGAGATAGGATGACCATAGAGTACTGGGGGTGTCTGACTCTATGGGCATCCTTTTAAAAAATGTGGGTCTCCTATGCATTTTATGGGGGCTATTCAAGCCTTTAACATTTAAAGAAGCAAACGTAATCATCGTGGAGCATTATAAAGAACGCTTTGATGTGAATGTGTATATGTGTACAAATGTTCCTAATATCAAACTTTAGATGAGCATATTAGAGAAGGGTCCGATATGTGTGATAAGAGCCAACAAGGTCAATCTTTTGCAACATATATATGAAGTCACAGTGAACCTCAATCTGTAGTTATGGAGACAAATATGTCCCAGACGTAAGAGTCAAACAAACAAACTGAACACATGATACACATAGGCAGCTCTATAAGCTGTAGAAAAATGGAATGACAGTAACTTAGGGCTCGTTACCCAAACACATGACCAAGCTCCAGTTGGCACTTACTGCTCGGTATATCATCTCTTCAACGGTTGTTCCTTCTACTAACCAGATTCCTGGCAATTCGAAGTGTTAGGTCCATCATCTGTGAGATCTGGAAGTGGAAGATTCAACAACTGAAGAAGCTTCTTCTCCTCAGTCAGTGAAGAAATAATGTGAAGTGATCCATTATGGCAAATTACAATTTTCACAGGAAATCCCCATCTGTACGCGATGTTGTGATCGCGCAAAATAGTAGTAATTGGGGATAAATGCTTGCGTAGATGAAGTGTGGCCATAGAAAAATCTGCGAACAATTTAACATGTTGATATGGAGACGGCAAATCGTCTACTGACCTGGCAGAGACCATCAGGGCATCTTTTATATGGTAATAATGTATGCGTGTGAGTTTGTCTCTTGGCAAGGTATCAGGAAGATGGATGGGGCGAGGCACTCTATGTGCCCTGTCGATGATGACATTCATCATGGAACAAGTCGGCAGTACAGCCCTAAAGAGGCCTTGAATATAGACTGTGAGATCCTTTGGTTGAATGTCCTCCGATATGTCGCAGATTTTTACATTATTCCGCCTTGAGAGCAATAACTTTGGCTTTCAGGCTGTCTATCTCTGCAGACATATTATTATGCATATAGGTGGTTATGGGCAGCAGCAAAATCCCCCATCTTGTTCTCCTCATGATGTATCCTGTGACCCAGGCCTTGCATTGTAGAGTTAATAGGAGCTAATAAAGCCGTAAATTGGCATGGAGATGCTAAACGCCATCAGCATTTCCTTTATTAGGGAACCCGATGCAGGACTATCAGTGGTAGGTATGTCCATAAATGCTGTAGTGACCAACGACCGTATACTGGGGAGAGAAGCATAATTGCTTACCTCCGATTCCTGATGAAACTGATGATGAAGTTTAGGCAGAGGCGTAGCTAGGTTCTCCAGCACTCGGGGCAAAGATTCAGTTTGGCGCCCCACCCCCATCCTCTTTCCCGACATCTCCTTCCCCCTCGCCATGTTTGTTTTCTCTAACAAGCGACGTGTCATTTCTTTTCCACATTTCTTTTTATGTAACTCGAGCATAAAAACATTTGTACATTTTACAAGCAATATAGTTCTATACACAACACCGGAATAGTGCTCAGTACATAAATACAGCCACAGAACCAAGCTCAGTACATATATACAGCATCAGCACAAATAAAGCTCAATTTAGTGCAACCCCTGACGTATAGGTTCGCACTAAATTGTTTCCAGCTCCCAGGATGGCCCGAACAATGGTAAGGATATGCTGGGAGATGCTGTTTCACAAAAAAATAAATCATATCATAATCATACCACCCATCATCTCGCTGCAGATCATACATTGACTACAGTGCTGATTAGAGGCAGAATAAACATTTACATTAAGTGACTCACCGGTGACGTCTCAGATTCTAGTTCTTTTTCTCCGTCCGGTCCAGACCTCTATAATGACTTCTCCCGGTCACAGCCCATTTATGCAGTTTGCCACTCAGATGTCTTCAGCTTCTCACTTTTCCTACATTTCTACACCTATAAACAAAGATAAAGTTCTCATTATACCACATACTATGCCCGTAAATATAATAGCGTACCACACACACACCATGCCCCCTGTAGATAGTGCCCCTATATAGCCCACCCCAGTATAGTGTCCCACATATACCTCCCCTATAGTGCTCTACAGATAGCCCAACCCTGCCTATAGCCCCCTGTAGATATAGCCCACGCCTGTATATAGTGCTCCACATATAGCCCACCCCACCCCCAATATATAGCCCCCCTGTAGATAGAGCCCCACCATAGAAAAAGCCCCCCCTAGTAGATAAAGGCCCCCCCGTAGGTAAAGCCCCCCCTGTAGATAAAGCCACCCCCGTAGATAATGCCACACACTTTTTTATTACAATAAAATAACAAACTATTCAAACTCACCTTAATCCCGTTCCCACGCCGTCCGGCAGCAAAGGAGACCTGCTCTCTTCTTCACAGGTCTCCTGGGACTTGAACGCTTCCCTGTCAATCAGGGCCTTTAAACGACGCAAGCGGCGCAAATTATCGCGCCGCCTCACTCGTAGAAAGGCGCTGAATGGCTGGCAGTGGCGGATTAAGTAGACCATAGGCCCTGGGCTGTTCCACAAACTTGGGCACCCCTTCCCCACCGCCACTCTGCCATGTCTATAGTGAACACCATCTTTTTGTGTGAGCATTCACAAATGGTTGTTACGATTCCTCTTGTCAAAGGGCTGTGTCCCTACATACTGACAGTCTCCAACCATCGCTGAGAGTATCACACTGTGTAGGGACACATTCTCCTGACAATGGGAAAGGTAACACGCATTTGTCTATTAGCTCTGGGTACACAGAAATATGTAGAATACAAGGATTACCTGCAACAGACGTCAGGAGAGGAGATCCCCTATAGATTCAGTGACGTCTTCTCTGATGGGAGTCGTTTTCTTTTCTTCTCCATCTGACGCAGATGGTTATGGCGACTTCTCCTGATGAGACATCTTTGCCCATCACTTCTGCAGCCATTTCCAGCCTCTATAGAAACACACAAATTTAGAAACCAAGGCCCAGGACCATTTTTAAAGTGGTTGTCCAGGCACAGACTGTTTTTTATACTGATGACCGTTTGATGTGCCCGGACAACCCCTTTTACTCAGACTAATAGATTTGGACCACAGACTAGATTATAGAATACATACAGACCCCAGACCTTCTAAACTATTGCAGTCCCCAGACCAGACCCCCTAAACAAATACAGACCCCATTACAAGCACCCTGAATAAATACAGACCTCAGACCGGACCCCTAAATACACATCCCAGACCTGACCCCTACACTAATAATGACCCCAGACCTGACTCTCTTAATACAGACCTCAAACCAGAGCCCCTAAACGAGTACAGACCCCTAAATAAAAAACCCAAAACTAATACAGACCCCATAAACTAATACAGACCCCAGACCACACCCCCAAATACAGACTTCCTAAATACAGACACTAGACCCCAAACTAATACAGACCCCAGACCAGACCCCTAAATACAGACCCCTAACCTAATACAGACCCTAGAACAGGCCCCCTAAATAGACCCCGTAAACTAATACAGACCCAGGATCAGACCCCCTAAATACAGACCCCTAAACGAATACAGACCCTAGAAGAGGCCCCCTAAATAGACCCTATAAACGAATACAGACCCCAGACCTCAAACTAAAACAGACCCACTAAATACAGATCCCCAGACCTCAAATTAAAACAGACCCCCTAAATACCGACACCAGACCACTTAAACTAACACAGACCTCTAAATATACAGCCCCTAAACCCCTTAAACTGATACAGACCCCAGACCAGACCCCTAAATACAGACCCCTTAAACTAATAGACACCAAACCTCCTAAATACAGTCCCCAAATCAGGCCCCCTAAATACAGGCCCCACACCAGACCCACTAAATACAGTGCAGGAGGGGGTGGTGCTGGTGCCCCCCTCTAAGTTGCGCCCGGGGCACATGCCCTGCCTGCCCCCCCCCTAGATACGCCCCTGGTTTAGGCCTCTGCTTCGCAGGACTCACTGAGGGAGAAGGTGGCGCCAACCGCGTGCTGAGCTTGGCACCCAAAGTCTTAGAGGCTGCCGCTGCAAGTGGGCTGTGTCTGGAGCCCGGGACAACAACAGAATTATCTGACCGAGGCTCTTCTGAGGCTGTCAGATGACTTTTCCCTCCCAGCGAAGAGCAGGATGAAAGCGGAGAGGCCAGTTTCCCCGGACTTGAGGTATATGAGCAGAATTCGGTGCTGGAGGTGCCATCATCCCCGTCGCGATGTTTATCAAAATAAAACTCCAGTTTGCTCTGCTGTTTAAGGTTTCTCTTGCCTCTGGTCATCATGAGCGGATAAATCAGCATCCTCCAATGTCCAATTATTGGGATTTGGAGAGCCGTGCTGTCAAAATAGCTGCTATAGAGCCGAAGCTAGAGAATCAAGCGGCCATGTCTCCCGGCTCGTGGATCCAGTTTTAAGTGGGTATCCCCCATTCCTGTTCGACCCGCCCCCCTGTGACCACAATTTTTATGGCACTGTTTTAACAACCTTTTTCCCCTTTGCATCCATTTTTGATCACCGATGGGGTTTTAAGATTGTACCAAAACAAATCCTGTATCTTCTGTTTTGTTTATGTGAACCTGTCGGCATGTTAATGTCGCCCTAACTGCGGGCAGTATGATATAGTGACAGGTGCACTGATTAAACTAAACTATGTGTTACTCTAAAGTGCTGCGTCATTTTAGAGTAATCATATCTTTAGCACTGGCTTGTGTCCATTGTTAGGGCAGCATGAGTGTGCTAAAAGATTCCTTTTAAAGTGATTTTCCAGTCCCTAAAAATTGATGGCCTATCCAACTACCTGGACCCAGACAATCAGCTGTTTTGAAGGGAGTGCAGCTCTCATACGATTCACAGTATTGCAGCCTGCTCACATTGAAGTGAATGGGACAAGAAGGCTGCAATACTGTGAATTGCGCTACATCTGTGTCGACGATTCACAGTGAGCAAGTAGAAATTAAGGGGAAGCAGCAGTCGTACGAGTGCTGCACTTCTTTCAAAACAGCTGATGGGCGGTGGCCCCGGTAGTTGGACACTGAACCATCAGCTATTTATAGCCTATCCTGAGGATAGGCCATCAATTGTTAGGGACTGGGAAAACCCTTTAAGTATTATGTTGGTTAAATTTGCAGAAAAAGGAAGAAAGTCTAGATGTAGTGTCAGGGATCATTATCATGTATATTGTTTGGAAAATATTATCCTTACATATATATATTACACAAAGAGATTGGATTCATGGAGCACAAAGAGCCTGCATAACACGCCTATGGAAGACACCGCCCCTGGAATGCAAGAGGAGTGTGCAGAAGAATGTATAGGAGAACTTACAGCTGAGGAGCCAATGGGACTTAAGCAAGTCCCACATGTCTAGGGAGGGGGCATGTGTCTTTTTCTGTGTGTTTCTTTGTTATGAATAAAGGGTAGTTCGCTTCCTGTCTGATCCCGGGAAAGCTGTGTACAAACATCTCTGCCTGGTTTACTTCTTTCCAGGCATGTCTTCAGCTTTCAATTTACAGAGGTGGTTATTCGGTGTGAAATAACAGGGAGAAGGAAGCCACCCTGAAATACGGACCTGACATTTTTGGCGCCCGAACAGGGACCTCACTCGAGGAAATATCAAAATTCGGACAACCGACAATCACAGGGTGAAACAGACTACTCAGGATTGCCCACTGATAAGGAATTTGATCACCTCCAGAATAACACGGTAAGCGAGTTGATTTTATAAATCTTCGACTTATCTGTGTTAGTGGACAGTCTTGTGGCGATCTGTAGAACCCTTTTGTTGATTTCCTGGATTATCTCAAACGACAGAGCCGATATTTTCCGCTGTGAGGTCGAAAACCTGTGAGACCTTAGTCGCGCCCGACTAACCATCCTCTGGGTAATTAGGGACTAGATAGAAAATACGCGGGCACAATATACAGGTGTGATAAGTCGTGGATAGTATTATAACCTGTCTTATACAGGTGCACGCGGGGTGTGTCTAAACACTGATAAGTCGTGGATAGTATTATAACCTGTTTTATGCGCGGGCATGCGGGCACGGTAAAATGTGCGATAAGACGTGTGATAAGTCGTGGGCCTGGCGCATGCTGTGTGCAACGCACTGATAGGTCGTGTAATATATTAACCAGGTCAGAGGGTTATAGACCGAAGATTGTTATATAAATTACGTGTATAATATAGATCGTTAGGCATATGATTTGGTGAAGCGAAGGGAAAGGAAGCAGTATGTGAGTAAAATGCAGAAATTTGTGGAAGTGTGTGGAATCCATAGAGGAGGGCGGCTGCAAGCCGGAGATTGGGCAAAAGGTATTCTGGAGAACAAAGGGAGGTTGGAATGTAGTAAGTTGATGGAAAGTGCTTTAGAGGGATTTGCAGAAGAGGAAGTTAGAAAGGTAATGTATGTTATATGTATTAGGAAACACAGGACCAGCCGACGCCCGGTAATGGCGTCCGTACCTCATGTTGAGTGTGTCCTCATTGTGGGCGGGGAACCCCCCCCCCTCACAGCTGCGCAATGTGTTTCGAGGCTGCCCCCCACCCACCCCTGATGTGGCCACGCCCGGCCCAACCAAATCAGTATGAAATAATCGCCTTGTTAATTTTGTCATTGGTAACACATGCTGCAGTGTTTGTTTTTTTCTATTTTAGATTCCATTCTAGTGTACAGGACGCTGTGCACTGATGAAACAACACGTCATCATAATATAGAGATGGTGGCCGACTGATTGGACTGTTACAGATTATGTGTTTGATGTTTTGAACGTAGATAATTCCTATACAATGGTGTGATGAATGACTGCAGATACGTATGTTGTTTTGCCGGCATTGAAATGGTTAAGATTGTGAGACTAGAAGCTGTGAGGAGTGAGTGTGTGACCCCCCCCTCCCCCCTGTAGTATGCCGTGTTTGGGAGGAGGAGGAGGGGCTGACTGGGTGCAGTCTGCAGACAAAGGATTTCAATATGCACTGCTTTTAGATATATATATATATCAGTAATGTCTACAAACCCAGAGGCGTAGCTAGGTTCTCCTGCACCCGGGGCAAAGATTCAGATTGGTGCCCCCCCCCCCCCCCAACTTTTTTCCCTACATCTCCTTCCCCCTCACCATGTTTTCTTTCCCTACCAATCAATGAGATGTAATTTTTTGTTCACAATTTTTTTAATGTAACTTGAGTATAAAAGCATTTCTACATTTTACAAGCGATATAGTTCTATAATGTAATTAACATAAAAATAAATTAAGAAAATAAATTAAAGAGGCCACACACAGCCCCCTGTAGATAGCGCCACACAGCCCCTCTTGTAGATAGTGCCACACACAGCCCCCTGTAGATAGCGCCACACAGCCCCTCTCTTGTAGATAGTGCCACACACAGCCCCCAGTAGATAGTGCCACACACAGCCCCACTTGTAAATAGTGCCACACACAGCCCCCCTTGTAAATAGTGCCACACAGCCCCCCTTGTAAATAGTGCCACACACAGCTCGCTGCCCATTTGTAAATAGCGCCACACTCCCCCCCTTTTAAATAGCGCCACACTCCCACCCCTTTTAAATAGCGCGACACTCCCCCCTTGTAAATAGCGCCACACTCCCACCCCTTGTACTTAGCGCCACACTGTGAACAGACCGGTGAGCAGTAGCCTACCGCTACCACTCTCCGCTCTGCCAGGTGTGACTTACCGGAGGAGCCGAGGAGGTCATTCGGCGCAGGCAGCGGCGGAGTTTCTTCTGACTAGGGTTGGTGACAGCCAGGGCCGGCCTTAGATTGGATGGCGCCCTGTGCGGGACTCTCTATTGCCGCCTCCTACACAAACCAAAAATGAACCACATATATGGACATGCTGGAACATATATACTGTACATAAATAAAGACAGATATTTAGACATAAAGGCAAATATACATACACACATTCTGGAATACATACATACATACAGGTAAATATATAGACGTACAGACACATATACGCACACACACACACACCGGCGAAAAAATACACAGACAGGAACATATACAAATACATAAAAGGCACAAATATACAAGCACAAAGACACATACACAAACAGACCCATATATATATACACGCACACAGGCACATATGTACACAGCACAGATAATGTAGTAGCTGTTGCCTGCAGTCCTACGTAACACCACAGATAACACATTGTAGCAGAGCTGAGATTGTAATTTAGCACAATGTGTTATCTGTGGTGTTACATAGGACTGCAGGTAACATCTACTACATTATCTGTACTGTGTAGCAGAGCTGAGATTGTAATTTAGCACACAGTACAGATAATGTAGTAGATGTTCCCTGCAGTCCTATGTAACACCACAGATAACACAGAGATAACTCTCTGAGTACAGATAATGTAGTAGATGTAAGAGACAAACACACACACACTGTAAAGGATCTGCCAGGCACAGCTTCGGGGTTAACTCCCATAATTAATCAGTCAGCACCTGAATCTACATCCCTGAGACTGACTCCAGCTTCCACCTCTCAGGCTGGCAGGCTTAGGAGTGGGAGAGCCTATCGCAACCTGGCCAGACTCAGCTAGCTCCCGCCCTCGGTCTATTTAAGCCTGCCCTTCCTGTCCCTCGGTGCTTGTGATTCTTTTCGTGTGGTTTCCTGGCCCAGCTACAGCTCCTTCTATTTTGATCCTGCTCCATACAGACCCTGGCTTACTGACTACTCTTCTGCTCTTCGTTTGGTACCTCGCACACTCCTGGCTTGACTCGGCTCGTTCACCACTCTGGTTGCTCACGGTGTTGCCGTGGGCAACTGCCCCTTTCCCTTGCTTGTATTCCCTTGTATATTTGTAGTGTTTGTCGTGCACTTACTGAGCGCAGGGACCGCCGCCCAGTTGTACCCCGTCGCCTAGTGCGGGTCGTTGCAAGTAGGCAGGGACAGAGCGGCGGGTAGACTAGGGCTCACTTGTCCGTTTCCCTACCCCCCGTCATTACATAATCACAAGCCCATACCTAGTCTACCCTGGTCCCTGACACCACTATGGACCCCCGTGAGACCCTGGCTCAGCAAATGCAGGGTCTCTCCCTACAGGTCCAGGCCCTGGCTCAGAGGGTCAACCAGCCTGATGCTACCTTGGTATTTCCCCTCACCTCACCTCTTGAACCCCACCTCAAGTTGCCCGACCGGTTCTCAGGGGACCGGAGGGCTTTTCTCTCCTTTCCGGAGAGTTGTAGGCTTTACTTTTGTTTAAAGCCTCATTCCTCAGGTTCTGAGAGCCAGCAGGTGGGTATAATTATGTCCCGGCTCCAGGAAGGGCCCCAAGAGTGGGCCTTCTCCTTGGCTCCTGACGCCCCTGAACTTTCCTCCGTTGATTGTTTATTTTCAGCTCTTGGACTTATTTATGACGAGACTGACAGGACTGCCTTTGCCGAGAGTCAGCTGATGACCATACGTCAGGGTAAGAGACCTGTTGAGGAGTATTGTTCTGACTTTAGGAAGTGGTGCGTAGCTTCTCGGTGGAATGACCCTGCCTTAAGGTGCCAGTTTAGGTTGGGTCTGTCGAATGCCCTGAAAGACCTGCTAGTTAGCTATCCCTCTTCTGACTCCCTAGACCAGGTTATGGCTTTAGCGGTACGACTTGACCGACGTCTCAGGGAACGACAACGTGAACGTTTATGTGTTTTCTCCTCCGACTCCCCCATGATGCTTCCGGAAGTTCCGTTGCTTCGTTCCTCCCCAAAAGACTCAGAGATACCTATGCAACTCGGGGCCTCCGTGTCCCCCCAACAACGTAGAGAATTCCGCAGGAAGAATGGTCTCTGCTTCTACTGTGGGGATGACAAGCATCAAGTGAACAACTGTCCTAAGCGTAAGAATGCAGCCAGAGAACTTCCGCGCCTAAGTGATCATCGGGGAGGTCACTTGGGCGCACAGGTATTTCCCGTAAATAGGAAACGTACTAAGATCTTGCTTCCCTTTCAGGTCTCTTTTGGTGGTAGGTCTGCTACCGGCAGTGCCTTCGTGGATTCAGGGTCCTCTACTAATATCATGTCTGTGGAATTTGCTATGTCTCTTGCTATGCCTCTGATTGATTTGCCTAAACCTGTCCCGGTAGTGGGTATCGACTCCACTCCTCTTGCTAATGGTTATTTTACACAGCATACCCCTGTTTTTGAACTCCTTGTTGGCTCCATGCATTTGGAGCAGTGTTCTGTACTGTTGATGCAGGGATTATCGTACGATTTGGTTCTAGGCCTTCCCTGGTTGCAGTTGCATAATCCCACGTTTGACTGGAATACTGGGGAGCTAACCAAATGGGGTAATTAATGTTTTACGTCATGTTTTTCTGTTAATTCTATTTCTCCCCCTGAGGAGGCGAACACGCTACCCGAGTTTGTTCAGGACTTCGCTGATGTTTTCTCTAAGGAGGCCTCCGAAGTGTTACCTCCTCATAGAGAATACGATTGCGCTATCGAATTGGTACCAGGAGCTAAGCTTCCTAAGGGTAGGATATTTAATCTTTCTTGTCCCGAACGTGAAGCCATGAGAGAGTATATCCAGGAATGCCTGGCCAAGGGTTACATTCGTCCCTCTACTTCTCCGGTAGGTGCTGGCTTCTTCTTCGTAGGGAAGAAGGATGGTGGTCTTAGGCCATGCATTGACTACCGTAGCCTGAATAAGGTCACGGTAAGGAACCAGAATCCCCTTCCTTTGATTCCTGATCTCTTCAATCAGGTTCAGGGGGCCCAATGGTTCTCTAAGTTGGATCTACGGGGGGCGTATAACCTTATCCGCATCAAAGAGGGGGATGAGTGGAAGACTGCGTTTAACACGCCCGTAGGCCATTTCGAATACCTCGTCATGCCCTTTGGGTTGTGTAATGCCCCTGCGGTCTTCCAGAATTTCATAAATGAGATTTTGAGAAATTACCTGGGGATATTTCTTGTAGTGTACCTTGATGACATACTGGTGTTTTCCAAGGACTGGTCCTCCCACATTGAGCATGTCAGGAAGGTGCTCCAGGTCCTTCGGGAAAACAAACTGTTTGCCAAAACCGAAAAATGTGTGTTTGGAGTACAGGAAATACAATTTTTGGGTCAAATCCTCACTCCTCATGAATTCCGCATGGACCCCGCCAAGGTTCAGGCTGTGGCGGAATGGGTCCAACCTGCCTCCCTGAAGGCGTTACATTGTTTTTTGGGGTTCGCTAATTATTACAGGAGATTTATTGCTAACTTCTCGGTCATCGCTAAGCCTCTTACGGACCTCACTCGCAAAGGAGCTGATCTCCTCCACTGGCCTCCTGAGGCTGTCCAGGCTTTTGAGGTCCTTAAGAGGTGCTTTATCTCGGCCCCGGTGCTGGTTCAGCCCAACCAAATGGAGCCATTTATCGTGGAAGTTGACGCATCTGAGGTGGGAGTGGGGGCTGTCTTGTCCCAGGGTACCAGGTCCCTCACCCATCTCCGCCCCTGTGCCTACTTCTCCAGGAAGTTTTCGCCAACTGAGAGTAACTATGATATTGGCAACCGCGAACTCTTAGCCATTAAATGGGCATTTGAAGAGTGGCGCCACTTCCTGGAGGGGGCTAGGCACCAGGTAACGGTCCTTACCGACCACAAGAATCTGGTTTTCCTAGAATCTGCCCGGAGGCTAAACCCGAGACAAGCTCGATGGGCGTTATTTTTTACCAGATTAAATTTTTGGGTTACCTATAGGGCTGGGTCTAAAAATATTAAGGCTGATGCACTGTCGCGTAGCTTCATGGCCAGCCCTCCTTCGGAGGAAGATCCTGCTTGTATTTTGCCTCCAGGTATAATCATTTCCTCGATCGATTCTGATTTAGTCTCTGAAATTGCTGCTGATCAAGGTTCAGCTCCCGGGAACCTTCCTGAGAACAAGCTGTTTGTTCCCCTGCAATTCCGGCTAAGGGTACTTAGGGAAAATCATGACTCCGCACTATCTGGTCTTCCAGGCATCCTGGGTACCAAACACCTCATTACTAGAAACTATTGGTGGCCTGGGTTGCCTAAAGACGTTAAGGCCTACGTCGCCGCTTGTGAGGTTTGTGCTAGGTCCAAGACTCCCAGGTCCCGACCAGCGGGCTTACTGCGTTCGTTGCCCATTCCCCAGAGACCTTGGACACATATCTCCATGGATTTTATCACCGATTTGCCTCCATCCCAAGGCAAGTCGGTGGTGTGGGTGGTAGTAGACCGCTTCAGTAAGATGTGCCACTTTGTCCCCCTCAAGAAACTACCCAACGCCAAGACGTTGGCTACCTTGTTTGTCAAACACATCCTGCGTCTCCATGGGGTCCTTGTCAATATTGTTTCGGACAGAGGGGTACAATTTGTTTCATTGTTTTGGAGAGCCTTCTGTATGAAGTTGGAGATTGATCTGTCCTTCTCCTCTGCCTTCCATCCTGAAACCAATGGCCAAACTGAGAGGACTAATCAATCTCTAGAACAATATTTAAGGTGTTTTGTCTCTGACTGTCAATATGATTGGGTCTCATTCATTCCCCTCGCTGAATTTTCCCTTAATAACCGGGTCAGTAACTCGTCAGGGGTCTCCCCCTTTTTCTGTAATTTTGGGTTTAATCCACGGTTCTCCTCCGTTTCACCTGGTAGTTCCAACAATCCCAAGGTAGAGGTCGTTCATCGGGAACTATGCACAGTCTGGGCCCAGGTTCAGAAGAACCTAGAGGCGTCCCAGTGCGTACAAAAAACTCAGGCTGATAGAAAACGTTCTGCTAACCCCCTGTTTATGGTCGGGGATCTGGTGTGGTTGTCGTCTAGGAACTTGCGTCTCAAGGTTCCGTCCAAGAAGTTTGCTCCCCGGTTTATTTGGCCATATAAGGTCATTGAGGTCCTCAATCCTGTCTCCTTCCGGCTGGAGTTACCCCCGTCTTTTCGTATACATGACGTGTTTCATGCCTCCCTCCTTAAACGCTGCTCCCCGTCCTTGGCTCCCTCGAGGAGACCTCCTGTTCCCGTCCTCACCCCTGAGGGGGTGGAATTCGAGGTGGCCAAGATTGTGGACAGCAAGATGGTCCAAGGCTCCCTCCAGTACCTGGTCCATTGGAGAGGATACGGGCCCGAGGAGAGGACTTGGGTACCCGCCCGGGATGTTCACGCTGGGGTATTGGTCAGGAGGTTCCACCTGTGTTTCCCCAGTAAGCCAGGTCCACTTAGAAAGGGTCCGGTGGCCCCTCATAAAAGGGGGGGTACTGTAAAGGATCTGCCAGGCACAGCTTCGGGGTTAACTCCCATAATTAATCAGTCAGCACCTGAATCTACATCCCTGAGACTGACTCCAGCTTCCACCACTCAGGCTGGCAGGCTTAGGAGTGGGAGAGCCTATCGCAACCTGGCCAGACTCAGCTAGCTCCCGCCCTCGGTCTATTTAAGCCTGCCCTTCCTGTCCCTCGGTGCTTGTGATTCTTTTCGTGTGGTTTCCTGGCCCAGCTACAGCTCCTTCTATTTTGATCCTGCTCCATACAGACCCTGGCTTACTGACTACTCTTCTGCTCTTCGTTTGGTACCTCGCACACTCCTGGCTTGACTCGGCTCGTTCACCACTCTGGTTGCTCACGGTGTTGCCGTGGGCAACTGCCCCTTTCCCTTGCTTGTATTCCCTTGTATATTTGTAGTGTTTGTCGTGCACTTACTGAGCGCAGGGACCGCCGCCCAGTTGTACCCCGTCGCCTAGTGCGGGTCGTTGCAAGTAGGCAGGGACAGAGCGGCGGGTAGACTAGGGCTCACTTGTCCGTTTCCCTACCCCCCGTCATTACATAATCACAAGCCCATACCTAGTCTACCCTGGTCCCTGACACCACTATGGACCCCCGTGAGACCCTGGCTCAGCAAATGCAGGGTCTCTCCCTACAGGTCCAGGCCCTGGCTCAGAGGGTCAACCAGCCTGATGCTACCTTGGTATTTCCCCTCACCTCACCTCTTGAACCCCACCTCAAGTTGCCCGACCGGTTCTCAGGGGACCGGAGGGCTTTTCTCTCCTTTCCGGAGAGTTGTAGGCTTTACTTTTGTTTAAAGCCTCATTCCTCAGGTTCTGAGAGCCAGCAGGTGGGTATAATTATGTCCCGGCTCCAGGAAGGGCCCCAAGAGTGGGCCTTCTCCTTGGCTCCTGACGCCCCTGAACTTTCCTCCGTTGATTGTTTATTTTCAGCTCTTGGACTTATTTATGACGAGACTGACAGGACTGCCTTTGCCGAGAGTCAGCTGATGACCATACGTCAGGGTAAGAGACCTGTTGAGGAGTATTGTTCTGACTTTAGGAAGTGGTGCGTAGCTTCTCGGTGGAATGACCCTGCCTTAAGGTGCCAGTTTAGGTTGGGTCTGTCGAATGCCCTGAAAGACCTGCTAGTTAGCTATCCCTCTTCTGACTCCCTAGACCAGGTTATGGCTTTAGCGGTACGACTTGACCGACGTCTCAGGGAACGACAACGTGAACGTTTATGTGTTTTCTCCTCCGACTCCCCCATGATGCTTCCGGAAGTTCCGTTGCTTCGTTCCTCCCCAAAAGACTCAGAGATACCTATGCAACTCGGGGCCTCCGTGTCCCCCCAACAACGTAGAGAATTCCGCAGGAAGAATGGTCTCTGCTTCTACTGTGGGGATGACAAGCATCAAGTGAACAACTGTCCTAAGCGTAAGAATGCAGCCAGAGAACTTCCGCGCCTAAGTGATCATCGGGGAGGTCACTTGGGCGCACAGGTATTTCCCGTAAATAGGAAACGTACTAAGATCTTGCTTCCCTTTCAGGTCTCTTTTGGTGGTAGGTCTGCTACCGGCAGTGCCTTCGTGGATTCAGGGTCCTCTACTAATATCATGTCTGTGGAATTTGCTATGTCTCTTGCTATGCCTCTGATTGATTTGCCTAAACCTGTCCCGGTAGTGGGTATCGACTCCACTCCTCTTGCTAATGGTTATTTTACACAGCATACCCCTGTTTTTGAACTCCTTGTTGGCTCCATGCATTTGGAGCAGTGTTCTGTACTGTTGATGCAGGGATTATCGTACGATTTGGTTCTAGGCCTTCCCTGGTTGCAGTTGCATAATCCCACGTTTGACTGGAATACTGGGGAGCTAACCAAATGGGGTAATTAATGTTTTACGTCATGTTTTTCTGTTAATTCTATTTCTCCCCCTGAGGAGGCGAACACGCTACCCGAGTTTGTTCAGGACTTCGCTGATGTTTTCTCTAAGGAGGCCTCCGAAGTGTTACCTCCTCATAGAGAATACGATTGCGCTATCGAATTGGTACCAGGAGCTAAGCTTCCTAAGGGTAGGATATTTAATCTTTCTTGTCCCGAACGTGAAGCCATGAGAGAGTATATCCAGGAATGCCTGGCCAAGGGTTACATTCGTCCCTCTACTTCTCCGGTAGGTGCTGGCTTCTTCTTCGTAGGGAAGAAGGATGGTGGTCTTAGGCCATGCATTGACTACCGTAGCCTGAATAAGGTCACGGTAAGGAACCAGAATCCCCTTCCTTTGATTCCTGATCTCTTCAATCAGGTTCAGGGGGCCCAATGGTTCTCTAAGTTGGATCTACGGGGGGCGTATAACCTTATCCGCATCAAAGAGGGGGATGAGTGGAAGACTGCGTTTAACACGCCCGTAGGCCATTTCGAATACCTCGTCATGCCCTTTGGGTTGTGTAATGCCCCTGCGGTCTTCCAGAATTTCATAAATGAGATTTTGAGAAATTACCTGGGGATATTTCTTGTAGTGTACCTTGATGACATACTGGTGTTTTCCAAGGACTGGTCCTCCCACATTGAGCATGTCAGGAAGGTGCTCCAGGTCCTTCGGGAAAACAAACTGTTTGCCAAAACCGAAAAATGTGTGTTTGGAGTACAGGAAATACAATTTTTGGGTCAAATCCTCACTCCTCATGAATTCCGCATGGACCCCGCCAAGGTTCAGGCTGTGGCGGAATGGGTCCAACCTGCCTCCCTGAAGGCGTTACATTGTTTTTTGGGGTTCGCTAATTATTACAGGAGATTTATTGCTAACTTCTCGGTCATCGCTAAGCCTCTTACGGACCTCACTCGCAAAGGAGCTGATCTCCTCCACTGGCCTCCTGAGGCTGTCCAGGCTTTTGAGGTCCTTAAGAGGTGCTTTATCTCGGCCCCGGTGCTGGTTCAGCCCAACCAAATGGAGCCATTTATCGTGGAAGTTGACGCATCTGAGGTGGGAGTGGGGGCTGTCTTGTCCCAGGGTACCAGGTCCCTCACCCATCTCCGCCCCTGTGCCTACTTCTCCAGGAAGTTTTCGCCAACTGAGAGTAACTATGATATTGGCAACCGCGAACTCTTAGCCATTAAATGGGCATTTGAAGAGTGGCGCCACTTCCTGGAGGGGGCTAGGCACCAGGTAACGGTCCTTACCGACCACAAGAATCTGGTTTTCCTAGAATCTGCCCGGAGGCTAAACCCGAGACAAGCTCGATGGGCGTTATTTTTTACCAGATTAAATTTTTGGGTTACCTATAGGGCTGGGTCTAAAAATATTAAGGCTGATGCACTGTCGCGTAGCTTCATGGCCAGCCCTCCTTCGGAGGAAGATCCTGCTTGTATTTTGCCTCCAGGTATAATCATTTCCTCGATCGATTCTGATTTAGTCTCTGAAATTGCTGCTGATCAAGGTTCAGCTCCCGGGAACCTTCCTGAGAACAAGCTGTTTGTTCCCCTGCAATTCCGGCTAAGGGTACTTAGGGAAAATCATGACTCCGCACTATCTGGTCTTCCAGGCATCCTGGGTACCAAACACCTCATTACTAGAAACTATTGGTGGCCTGGGTTGCCTAAAGACGTTAAGGCCTACGTCGCCGCTTGTGAGGTTTGTGCTAGGTCCAAGACTCCCAGGTCCCGACCAGCGGGCTTACTGCGTTCGTTGCCCATTCCCCAGAGACCTTGGACACATATCTCCATGGATTTTATCACCGATTTGCCTCCATCCCAAGGCAAGTCGGTGGTGTGGGTGGTAGTAGACCGCTTCAGTAAGATGTGCCACTTTGTCCCCCTCAAGAAACTACCCAACGCCAAGACGTTGGCTACCTTGTTTGTCAAACACATCCTGCGTCTCCATGGGGTCCTTGTCAATATTGTTTCGGACAGAGGGGTACAATTTGTTTCATTGTTTTGGAGAGCCTTCTGTATGAAGTTGGAGATTGATCTGTCCTTCTCCTCTGCCTTCCATCCTGAAACCAATGGCCAAACTGAGAGGACTAATCAATCTCTAGAACAATATTTAAGGTGTTTTGTCTCTGACTGTCAATATGATTGGGTCTCATTCATTCCCCTCGCTGAATTTTCCCTTAATAACCGGGTCAGTAACTCGTCAGGGGTCTCCCCCTTTTTCTGTAATTTTGGGTTTAATCCACGGTTCTCCTCCGTTTCACCTGGTAGTTCCAACAATCCCAAGGTAGAGGTCGTTCATCGGGAACTATGCACAGTCTGGGCCCAGGTTCAGAAGAACCTAGAGGCGTCCCAGTGCGTACAAAAAACTCAGGCTGATAGAAAACGTTCTGCTAACCCCCTGTTTATGGTCGGGGATCTGGTGTGGTTGTCGTCTAGGAACTTGCGTCTCAAGGTTCCGTCCAAGAAGTTTGCTCCCCGGTTTATTTGGCCATATAAGGTCATTGAGGTCCTCAATCCTGTCTCCTTCCGGCTGGAGTTACCCCCGTCTTTTCGTATACATGACGTGTTTCATGCCTCCCTCCTTAAACGCTGCTCCCCGTCCTTGGCTCCCTCGAGGAGACCTCCTGTTCCCGTCCTCACCCCTGAGGGGGTGGAATTCGAGGTGGCCAAGATTGTGGACAGCAAGATGGTCCAAGGCTCCCTCCAGTACCTGGTCCATTGGAGAGGATACGGGCCCGAGGAGAGGACTTGGGTACCCGCCCGGGATGTTCACGCTGGGGTATTGGTCAGGAGGTTCCACCTGTGTTTCCCCAGTAAGCCAGGTCCACTTAGAAAGGGTCCGGTGGCCCCTCATAAAAGGGGGGGTACTGTAAAGGATCTGCCAGGCACAGCTTCGGGGTTAACTCCCATAATTAATCAGTCAGCACCTGAATCTACATCCCTGAGACTGACTCCAGCTTCCACCACTCAGGCTGGCAGGCTTAGGAGTGGGAGAGCCTATCGCAACCTGGCCAGACTCAGCTAGCTCCCGCCCTCGGTCTATTTAAGCCTGCCCTTCCTGTCCCTCGGTGCTTGTGATTCTTTTCGTGTGGTTTCCTGGCCCAGCTACAGCTCCTTCTATTTTGATCCTGCTCCATACAGACCCTGGCTTACTGACTACTCTTCTGCTCTTCGTTTGGTACCTCGCACACTCCTGGCTTGACTCGGCTCGTTCAGTAACTCTGTTGCTCACGGTGTTGCCGTGGGCAACTGCTCCTTTCCCTTGCTTGTATTCCCTTGTATGTTTGTCGTGTTTGTCGTGCACTTACTGAGCGCAGGGACCGCCGCCAAGTTGTACCCCGTCGCCTAGTGCGGGTCGTTGCAAGTAGGCAGGGACAGAGTGGCGGGTAGACTAGGGCTCACTTGTCCGTTTCCCTACCCCCCGTCGTTACAGTAGTTCTCCATAATTTGATTAATCCTCTCAACTTGCCCATTGGACTGAGGGTGATAAGCTGAGGAGAAGTCCAATTTTACCCCGAGTAGGCCACAGAGTGCTCTCCAGAACTTAGAGGTGAACTGGACCCCTCGATCCGAGACAATATGCAGAGGTAATCCATGCAGACAGAAGATGTGTTGCATGAAGAGGTCAGCCAGTCGAGCGGCAGAAGGCAGGCCAGTCAGGGGAACAAAATGAGCCATCTTTGAAAAACGATCCACCACCACCCAGATCACACTGCATCCTGCAGAGGGAGGAAGATCCGTAACAAAATGCATAGCAATATGCCGCCAGGGGGCCTCGGGCACCGGCAGTGGTTGGAGCAGACCGGCTGGTCTGGAGTGGGAACCCTTGTTGGCTGCACACACCGTACAGGAGGAGACAAAGTCTATGACGTCTTTGGGCAGCGTGGGCCACCAGAACTGACGGGCAATCAGGTCTCGGGTCTTACGGGCACCCGCATGTCCTGCCAGCTTGGAACAGTGACCCCAGCGAAGGATTCTTCCTCTGTCTGCCAGCCGTACGAAAGTTTTTCCTGGGGGAATGCCTCTAAGCTGCAGAGGGTTGACAGGGTAGATGCAGGAGGGATCGATAATATTCTGTGGGGGCTCCACAGTGTCCTCTGTTTCAAAAGACCTAGACAAGGCATCGGCCCTCACATTCTTGTCGGCAGGTCGGTAGTGGAGTTCGAACTGGAACCGTGCAAAAAACAATGACCATCTGGCTTGACGAGGATTCAGTCGTTGAGCCGTCTGTAGATAGGTCAAGTTCTTGTGGTCCGTGAAGACCAGGATAAGATGAGCTGCGCCTTCCAATAGGTGTCACCATTCCTGCAGAGCCATCTTGATGGCCAGTAACTCCCGGTCCCCAATCGAGTAGTTGCGCTCTGCAGAAGAAAACAGCTTGGAGTAGTAACCACATAACACCGTCTTGCCTTTCGAACACCTCTGGTACAATAGAGTCCCGGCACCAATAGAGGAGGCGTCCACTTCTAACGAAAACTGCAGAGACACATCAGGATGGTGCAGAATGGAGGCAGACGTGAAGGCTTTCTTTAAGGTTTCAAATGCGATCTCCGCCTCTGGAGCCCATACTTTGGCATTCATACCCTTTTTAGTAAGGGTGGAGATGGGAGCTGTCAGAGAAGAGAAGTTGGGGATGAATAGTCTGTAGAAGTTGGCGAATCCCAGGAAGCGTTATATGGCCCTTAAGCCTTGGGGACGTGGCCACTCCAGGACAACCTTGACCTTCTCAGGATCCATCTTGAGACCCTGATCAGAGATAATGTAGCCCAGGAAGGGAAGAGACTTTTCTTGGAACACACACTTCTCTAACTTGGCGTAGAGATGATTCTCTCTTAATCGAGACAACACTTGGCGGACATGGCCCTGATGAGTCACAAGATCTGGGGAAAAAATCAAGATATCATCGAGGTACACCACAACACAGGCATAGAGGAGGTCACGAAATATGTCATTCACAAATTCTTGAAATACTGCGGGAGCGTTACACAGGCCGAAGGGCATGACCAAATATTCGTAGTGTCCATCACGTGTGTTAAAGGCAGTCTTCCACTCGTCTCCCTGACGGATCCGGATTAGATTGTAGGCCCCCCGCAGGTCAAGCTTGGAAAAAAAATTCGCCCCCCGTATACGATCAAAGAGCTCAGAAATCAACGGCAAGGGGTACCTGTTCTTCACCGTGATCTGATTGAGACCCCGTTAGTCAATGCTGGGTCAAGGGATCCATCCTTCTTTTTGACAAAGAAAAACCCGGCTCCGGCCGGGGATGAAGACTTTCGTATGAAGCCCCTCTCTAGATTCTCTTTAATGTAGGCCGACATAGACTGGGTCTCTGGCAAGCAAACAGGGTATACTCTACCGCGAGGAGGAGAAGAGTCAGGAACCAAGTCGATAGGACAGTCGTATTCTCGATGTGGTGGCAATATCTCTGCCTCCTTTTTGTCGAAGACATTAGCGAACTGAGAGTAACAAGGAGGTAGCCCAGACGATGACTGAGGCGAAGAAGGCTGGGATGGAAGGACATGACCCAGACAGCGGTCTAGACACTTGGGGCCCCACTGAAGAACCTCTCCAGTTCCAATTCAGGACTGGGGCGTGAAGACGGAGCCAAGGCAAGCCCAGCAGCACGGGGTTGACGGCCTTGGACAGGACATACAGAGAGATCAGCTCGGAATGAAGAGCTCCCACCTGGAGTCTCAACGGCTTGGTCACAGACAATACTGGGTCAGGCAAAGGCAGTCCATCTACCGAGGCAACGATCAATGGTCTCTCCAGCAAAACAGTGGGCAACTGAAGAAGATCCACAAGGTCTTGACAGATGAAATTGGCTGCGGAGCCAGAGTCCAGAGTCCAGGTAGGCGGAGACTGGATGAGGTCTCCCACCAGCGACAATGGTCACCGAAATGAACAGCTTGGACGAGAATTCTCTATCAAGTGCAGTAGCGCCCAGGGTTGTCTCTCCAACCAATCCCAGACATTGGGGTTTCTTAGGCCTCTGGGGACACAGACGCACGACATGGCCAGCGAGTCCAGAGGTGCGCCTGCGCTGTTTCTCCTGATCAGACAGTTTAAGCCGATCCACCTGCATCGGGACCTCGGGCGCAGCAGAGGAACAGGGCAAGAGGGGTTGCTGGAAGTTGGGCGCCAGTCTAGGAAGCCGTCTCTCCTGAAGAATCTCTTGGGATCTCTCTCTGAGCCTTATGTCCACGCGGCTAGCCAGCTGAATCAGATCATCCAGGGCAGCTGGGAGATCTCGAGCAGCCAGTTCGTCTTTGATCTCAGGCGATAGGCCATGCCAGAAGGATGCTACCAAGGCCTCATTATTCCAAGACAATTCTCCTGCCAGAGTCCGGAACTGGATGGAGTATTCGCCCACGGAGGCGTCCTCCTGACGCAGGTTAAAAATAGCAGTAGCAGCCGATGAGGCTCGTCCAGGCTCCTCAAATACGGAACGGAACAACCGCACAAAACCCAGGAATTCTCTGGTCACGGGTCCCTGTCGTTCCCAGATTGGATTCGCCCACGCCAGGGCCTTGCTGGCGAGTAGGGATACAATAAAGGCGATCCCGGCTCCGTCCGAAGGAAATGCTTGGGCGTGCAGAGTGAAATGGATTTGGCATTGGTTCAGGAACCCCCTGCACGAACTTGCATCTCCATGAAACCGAGGTGGCAATGGCAGCGAGAACCGAGAGTCCGAACTGGAGCTGCCAGGAGGTGTAGCTGGAGGGTTGATCGGAGGAGTTTCACTAGGAGCGATGACGGAAGAAACTAGTGCAGCAAGATGCTGCGCCATGGAGTCTACTGCCACAATGAGTTGATCCTGTCGCGCTTGCAGATCCTGCAGGTCTGCCTGCATGGCTTGGGAGGATGACAGACTCTTGACTTGGCCAGCGGTGTCCATGGCCTGAGCGTACTGTCACGACGCGGGGTGTGGACCCACTGGGCCGTACCGCGTAGCGGGGTAGCAGCTGGCCAACTAGGTACAAAACAATGTCTATAGTTCAAAACGGGTACCTGAGGCAATAGTAGACAGTGGCAGGATCACGACTTGGCTTTCACTGCAGGTGATGCCGCGGATGCGGCGGAAGACACGACTTGGCTTTCACAGCAGGTGATGCCGCGGATGCGGCGGAAGACACGACTTGGCTTTCACAGTAGGTGATGCCGCGGATGCGGCGGAAGACACGACTTGGCTTTCACAGCTGGTAACGATAGTACGGGATACAGGAAACAGGCAGCAGGAACGGGCAACACTGGGAACTGGAAAACACTGGGAGACCTTTAGCAAGACAGACTAGGGTATACAACAACGCTCAGGCAAGGAACCAGTGGGCAGAGCTCCTTTTTATAGTCCAGCAGCCATTTGGGATAATAACTGATTACTGGCAGCTGGACGCGTACTGGCCCTTTAAGGCCGTGCACGCGCGGGCGCGCGCGCCCTGCGGGGAACGGCGCGAGGACCCGGAAGACAGTGCCGGCGACTGCAAGAGGGAGGAGGATGCCGAGCAGAGAGGTGTCCATGGCCGGAATCGTCAGGGAGTGAGTTAGAACGGCGATCCCCGGCCATGGACGTAACATCCTGTATATAATAGTATTTTACACTGTACTCCTGTATATAATAGTACTATACACTGTACTCCTGTATATAATAGTACTATACACTGTACTCCTGAATATAATAGTACTATACACTCTGCTCCTGAATATAATAGTACTTTACACTGCGCCCTGAATATAATAGTACTATACACTGTACTCCTCGAATATGATAGTACTATACACTGTAACCCTGAATATAATAGTACCATACACTGCGCCCCTGAATATAATAGTACTATACACTGTGTGTGTGTGTGCGTGTGTGTGTGTGTGTGTGTGTGTGTGTGTGTGTGCATGTGCGTGTGCGTGTGTGTATATGTGTATGTGTGTGTCTTTGTATATGTGTGTATAGGAGACAGCATATCTATAGTACTACGACCCTATACACTATGGATAGCATTAGATACAGTGGCTCAGCAGACAGTATCACACATTATAGGATTAGATACGGTAGCTCAACAGACAGTATCACACATGATAGGATTAGATATAGGGACCAACTCGCTGACATTGCGGTTCCAGTGCTGGACCCAGAAAAGGTAAGTATAAGAATTGTTTTGCTTTTTTATGTGTTACTAATTATTTTTGTGTGTTTGTGTTATTTTACAGGTTCAGTTGTTGGACTACGTCGGATTCGGGGACTACTTCAATGACAGCGTTTTTTTATTCTCAATAAAATGGTTAATGAGGGTTGTGTGTGTTTTTTAATTTCAATAAAATATTTTTTCTATGTCCTTGTATTTTTTTAAACTTTATTATTACCGCCTTATTAATAGCTGCTGGCTGATTGACAGCGTCCATAACTAAGGCGAGGCTTAATGTTAGCAGGCGCAGAGGCTAATACTAACCCCCATTATTACTTCGGTACCCACCACCACCAGGGGTACTGGGAAGAGCCGGGTACGAACCAGTACCCGACCATCTGTAGTGATGGTCGGGCACCGGGGTGGCCGCAAGCTGGTATTATTAGGCTGGGGAAGGCCAAAAGCAGTGACCCTTCCCCCCTGGTAATGCTAGGCTGCTGCTGTTGTTGTATCTGGCTGGTTATGAAAATTGTGGGGGACCCCACATCGTTCTTTCCAATTATTAATTTATTTATTTTTTTAAATGACGTGGGGTCCGCCCCGTTTTTCATAACCAGCCAGATACAAGATACAAGCAGCAGCAGGTTAGCATTACCAGGGGGGAAGGCAAACTGTTTTTGGGCTTTCCCAGCCTGATAATACCAGCCCGCGGCTGGCCCAGTATCCAACCATCACTACAGATGGTCAGGTACTGGATCGTACCCGGCTTTTTCCGACACCCCTGGTGGCGGTGGGTACCAGGGTAATAATGGGGGTTAGTGTTAGCCTCTGCACCGGCTAACACTAAGCCTCGCCTTTGTAATGGACGCTGTCAATCAGCCGGCGGCCATTACTAAGGCGGTAGTAATAAAGTTAAAAACAAATACATAGAAAAAATATTTTATTAAAATAAAAAAAACCCTATTCCTTAAACAGCAATATTATGAGGAAGGGGAAATGGCGGGGAGACTACTCGCTAGGATGGCAAAACCGCATGGGGGCAATAATTTCATTCATGGCATTAGGGGGGAGGGGGGGAGGGTGGAGACGGACACGGGGCAAATCCTGCAAATATTCCAGCGGTTTTATACTGACCTATATACATCCAAAGTGCATTACAACACACAGCAATTGGATGAGTACCTGGGAAACATTAATTTGCCTACCTTGGGCCGGGAGGACCGTGAAAGTTTGGAAACCCCTATTTCACTAGAGGAGTTGGAACAGGCGATAAGAGATATGGCAAATGAGAAAGCTCCGGGTCCAGATGGGTTACCGGGGGAAATCTATAAGTAATATGGGACGGAACTAGCGCCAGAATATTTGAGTACTTTGCAGGATAGTTTTGTCAGAGGTAAACTACCAGACTCCCTATATGAGGCTACGATAGTAGTTCTCCCAAAAGAGGGGAAAGACAGTCAATTACCGGAGTCCTACAGACCAATATCCTTGTTGACATCGGATGTCAAGATCTTGGCAAAGATATTGGCACTGAGGCTGAACAGGGTGGTACAGCATGTTGTGCATGAAGACCAATCGGGGTTCATGCCCTCCAAATCGACAGCGGTCAACCTCAGGCGGCTGTTTTTAAATCTTCAGGCGGCACCGGATGAGCAAGGAGGAAGGGCGGTGCTAACGTTAGATGCTGCAAAAGCGTTCGACTGCGTAGAATGGGGGTATTTATGGCGGGTAATAGAAAAGATGGGATTCGGCCCTAACTTCGTAAAGTGGGTACAGTTGCTATATGTGGCCCCTACAGCCCGCATACGGGTGAATGGTACAATGTCTGAGAAATTTTCACTGGCCCGGGGTACACGACAGGGGTGCCCATTGTCACCATTGCTATTCGCCTTGGCGGTGGAGCCACTGGCGTGCCTCATAAGACAGGAGGAACGTATAAGAGGCTTGCAATATGGGGAAATGGAGGAAAAAATTTCATTATATGCAGACGACATTTTAATATATATGACGGACACGGAGAATACATTGCAGGTCGTAATGGATACGATCACAAGGTTTGGGGAGTTCTCGGGATTAAATATTAACTGGACCAAGTCTGCTTTGATGCCACTTGATACAGTGAATATTGTAGATACTGGAGGGGGGATCCGGATTCCGATAGTTTCTGAATTTACGTATCTAGGGGTTAAGGTGACAGCTAGGGTCCAAGACTATATGTCTTTGAATGTCTCACCACTGCTGCTTAAAGTGAAACAAAAGGTGGATGCCTGGAACAGGCTCCCGCTCTCTGCTCTGGGGAGGACTAACCTAATCAAGATGATCCTTATGCCTCAAGTTTTATACATTCTTCATAACTCCCCAGTATGGATACCTAAGCAATGGTTCAGACGATTGCACAATCTCTTTCGGGATCTGGTATGGAAAAAAGGGGTTCCAAGGATTAAATTGGAGAAATTGCAATTGCCCAAAGATGAAGGGGGGGTCGCGCTGCCAAATGCCTGGATATATTACCTGGCTGCCCAGAGCCAACAATTTAAGGGATGGGAGGACACAGAGACTTGGGGTGCCAGTGCACGTTTATTGTCATACATGGGGGGAGGACATAATCCACTAGAGAGTCTGGAAGCGCATACCTTTAAAGGGAATGTGTTGCCAGAAAAACATGTTTTTTTTTTAAAAATTAAACATTTAGTGTGTGAGTGATTAAACATTGTTCAAATTTTTTTTATTTTTTTGCACGAGTCCATGTAATATTATAAATTATTTCTAATTTATAATACTACCCATTTTTGGTCACTAGATGGAGCTGTTCCCAAAATTGCAGCATTGCAACATTGGGTTAAAAGCCCTCGCTCTAGTGAGCTCTCAGCATCCCCCCCTCCTTTATCCTGGCTAGTGCCGGGATAAACGAGGGGTTTGAAAGGTTTAACCTCCTACACTGTGTGTCGCCATTTTTTGAGGTAACCCACAGTGTAGTAGGTTTACATACAGTAGTAAACACACACAAACACTAACATACATTGAAATCTCTTACCTGCTCCTGCCGCCGCGGCTCCCTCCGGCCCGTCCGCTCCCTTTGCTGCCGCTGTTCCATGTGCACAAGTCCGGAAGCCGCGACCGGAAGTAGTAATATTACTGTCCGGCCGCGACTTCCGGTCCACAGGAAAATGGCGCCGGACGGCGCCAATTTCGAATAGGACTGTGTGGGAGCGGCGCATGCGCAGTTCCCACACAGACGCCGTACACGGCAGTCAATGGGACGGGAGCCGTTCGCAGTCCCTATGGGACTGTGGCTGCCGTGTTCCATGTCTGTGTGTGTCGTTAATCGACACACACAGAAATGGAACAAAAAATGGCAGCCCCCATAGGGAAGAAAAAGTGTAAAAATAAGAAACAGTAAAACACAAACACACAAATGAAAATAAACGTTTTTATTAAAGCACTAACATCTTTAACATATAAAAAAATTATTTGTGATGACACTGTTCCTTTAAGAGATTGGCGAGTGCTAAACCAACGTTACTCCTGATACATAAAGTATGGTGGCAATGCAAACAGATCCTGGGAGTGGGAATGTGCACCAAATATACTCCCCTATGGCATAATCCGGTCCTGTGGGAATTATACCAATTAGAGGGCATGCAAAAATGGGAGTTGGCAGGGGTTAGACGAATACAACACTTATATGATGTTAACGGGCTGAGATCATTTCAGCAGTTGAAGGACCTATTTCCACTAGAGCACAATATGTTTTATCAATATTTGCAGATCCGTCATGCCCTACAGGCGCAGGCGCAGGTAGTGGACCTAACGGTTTGTGCTCTTGGGGTCCTGGAGTATGTGGGAAGGGCTGACACGACCAAAGGCCTGATCTCAATGGCGTACAGGAGCTTGCTGTCCAAACACCTGGGAAACCCAATGATGCTGGTAAAAGCGAAATGGGAACGGGATGTTGGTCCATTGACTGAGGAGGAGTGGGAGGAGATATTAGCATCCACATGTCACTTATCGCTCAGTCTGGCGCAGAGGAGATCACAACTCTTCCTGATACATAGAGTGTATCGCACCCCGTGGGTATTAAAGCAGATGGGTATTAGAGCGGATGCTAAATGTCCTAGGTGCACGGAAGAGAAAGCAGATATACTGCATATGTTTTGGTCATGTGAGGCTCTGAGGACCCTATGGGGGGAAATATTGGATCTGATAAAACAGGTATTTGGTCGGGAATTGGTGACAGACCCTAAAGTTATGTTGTTGGGAGCAGTGGGAGAATTGGAGAGTGACAGAATGGCAAGCATGGCAATTGCCAAGATATTATATCAAACAAGGAAATGTATTGCTAAACACTGGCTGGATGAGGAGCCACCAGGGATGAGGGAAATTGTAGGAATGGTGAACTATAATATCCTGATGGAGCATAAGATATTTTCTAAAAGGGGCACGGAAAAAAAATTTGAGAAACAATGGAGCAGATGGATGGCCTGCCCTGAGGTGCTGTCACCTGAACTAAACAGAATAAGGGCGAGAGTTGTCTGAGGAACTGGAGGTGGTAGAGTCTGGAGCAAAAAGGGGTGGTGGGGAAACTTGATAAGAGAAATGTGCTCTGGCCAGGATTGGTGCTAGAAACAAAGGGCAGAGATATAGTGGGGGGCCGTGCGGGGAGGGGGGACAGGGGGGAAGTTGGGGATTTTCTGATATGCTGTCATTATTGTATACGATGCTGGAAAATTGTAATGTGAATGTTACTATGTTATTTCTTTTATGTGTTCGTATCAATAAAATTGGTTTGATTTAAAAAAAAAAAAAAAAAAACCCCAGTCAACCCTCATTAACCATTTTATTGATAATAAAAAATGCCGTCATCGAAGTAGTCCTCGAATCAGACGTAGTCCAATGACCGAACCTGTAAAAAAACACAAACACAACAAAAACGATTAGTAACACATGTGGTAGGCTTAGGTACAAGGACCATGTGTGATACTGTCTGTCAAGGTAAGCTTAGATACAGAGTCCAGTAGACAGTAATCTTATACAGTACAGGTGGTAGGCTTATATACAGGGCCCATCAGACAGGATCACACATGGGCCATGTATCTAAGACTACCATGTGCTTATGTAAGATGCTTAGATACAGGGCCCAGCAGACAGGATCACACAAGGGCCATGTATCTAAGCCCACCAGTTGATTGGCTTAGATACAGGGCCCAGCAGACAGAATCACACAATCTGTGATCCTGTCTCATGGGCCCTCTAAGCCTGCCACATTGTAGGCTTAAAGGGATTGCCCAGTCCCTAAACATTGATGAAATATAAAAATATATACATTTTATTACATTTAGACATGACAGAATAAAAAGATGAGTCACACAATGAGAAGGCGTCAACCTATGCTAGACCACAACGATGAAATGAATGTAGTGAGCATATTTACACATATTAGTAGCAAAATGCAGACAAATGTATATTAAAAGTCCAAGAGAAACAGCCAAGCCATATGCAAAATGTGTCAAATAGTTGCTAGATGTGAGATGGTAATCAATATATGCAATGGTGAATAAAGACAATGTTTGATAGATATACCAAAAACACAACAATTAAGGAACTAGTAATTATGTACTGCAAAGGGCTGGATCATGTCAAACTGCCAATATAAGATGACTGACAAATGTAGAGAATAGTTTTGGTATGTAACTATTCTCTACATTTGTCAGTCATCTTATATCGGCAGTTTGACATGTTTCAGCCCTTTGCAGTACATAATTACTAGTTCCTTAATTGTTGTGTTTTTGGTATATCTATCAAACATTGTCTTTATTCACCATTGCATATACTGATTACCATCTCACATCTAGCAACTATTTGACACATTTTACATATGGCTTGGCTGTTTCTCTTGATCTTTTAACCCCTTAAGGACACAGCCTATTTTGGCCTTGTGGACACAGCCGATTTTTGCAAATCTGACATGTGTCGCTTTATGTGGTAATAACTCCAGAATGCTTTTGCCTATCCAAGCGATTCTGAGATTGTTTTCTCGCGACATGTTGTACTTTATGATACTGAAAAAATCTCGTCGTTAAATTCAATATTTATTTGTAAAAAACACCAAAATTTAGAGAAAATTTGCAAAAATCTGAATTTTTCTAAATTGTAAAGTATCTGCTTGTAAAACAGATCGTAATACCACACAAAATATTTACTAGTTAACATTTCCTATACGTCTACTTTATGTTTGCATAGTTTTTTTAATGTGCTTTTATTTTTCTAGGATGTGACAAGGCTTAGAACTTTAGCTGCAATTTCTCGCATTTTCAAGAAAATTTCAAAAGGCTATTTTTTCAGGGACCAGCTCAGTTGTGAAGTGGCTTTGAGGGCCTTATATATTAGAAACCCCCTATAAAACACCCCATTTTAAAAACTGCACACCTGAAAGTATTCAAAACAGCATTCAGAAATTATTTTAACCCTTTAGGCATTTCACAGGAAATAAAGCAAAGTAGAGGTGAAATTTACAAATTTAATAATTTTTTTTTACGAAATTCATTTGTAATACAGTTTTTTCTGTAACACAGAAGGTTTTACCAGAGAAATGCAACTCAATATTTATTGCCCAGATTCTGCAATTTTTAGAAATATCCCACATGTGGCCCTAGTGTGATAATGGACCGAAACACAGGCCTCCGAAGCAAAGGAGTACCTGGTGGATTTTGGAGCCTCTATTTTATTAGAATATATTTTAGGCACCATGTCAGATTTGAGGAGGTCTTGTGGTGCCAAAACAGTGGAAACCCCCCAAAAGTGACCCCATTTTGGAATCTAGACCCCTCAAGGAATTTTTGAAGAGGTATAGTTAGCATTTTTATCCCACAAGTTTTTTGCTAAATTGATTGGAACTGGTCTGTGAAAATGAAAATCTAATTTTTTTCTGAAAAAACATACAATGTTTTTGTTTTTACAAGGAATAAAGGAGAAAAAGCACCCCAACATTTGTAAAGCAATGTCTCCCGATTACGGCAATACCCCATATGTGGTAATAAACTGCTGTTTGGACCCACGACAAGGCTCAGAAGGGAACAAGGGCCATTTGGATTTTGGAGCGCAGATTTTGCTGGAATGGTTTTCGGTGCCATGTCGTGTTTGCAAAGCTCTGGAGGGACCAAAACAGTAGAAACTCCCCAAAAGTTACCCCATTTCGCAAACTACACCCCTCAAGGAATTTTTCAAGAGGTATAGTTAGCATTTTTATCCCACAGGTTTTTTGCTAAATTGATTGGAACTGGTCTGTGAAAATGAAAATCTACTTTTTTTCTGAAAAAACATACGATGTTTTTGTTTTTACAAGGAATAAAGGAGAAAAAGCACCCCAACATTTGTAAAGCAATGTCTCCCAATTACGACAATACCCCATATGTGGTCATAAACTGCTGTTTGGACCCACGGCAGGGCTCAGAAGGGAACGAGGGCCATTTGGATTTTGGAGCGCAGATTTTGGTGGAATGGTTTTCGGTGACATGTCGTGTTTGCAATGCCCCGGAGGGACCATAACAGTGGAAACTCCCCAAAAATGACCCTATTTTGGAAACTACACCCCTCAAGGAATTTTTCTAGGGATATAGTTAGCATTTTGACACTACACGGTTAATGCTGAATTTATGGGAATTATGCCATGAAATTTAAAATCTAAATTTTTTCTAATAAAATTTCGTTTTAGCTCAGATTTTTTCATTTTTACAACAGATAAAGGAGAAAAAACACCCCAATATTTGTAAAGCAAACTCTTCTGAGCACAGCAATACCCCATATGTGGTAATAAACTGCTGTTTGGACACATGGCGGAACTTGGAAAGGACGGAGCGCCATTTGACTTTTGGAGCTCAAGTTTTGCTGGAATGGTTTGTGGCCCCATGTCACATTTGCAAAGCCACTGAGGGGCCAAAATAGTGCAAACCCGGCAAAAGTGACCATTTGGGAAACTATACCCCTCGTGGAATTTGTCTAGCGGTATAGTGAGCATTTTGACCCCACAGTTTTTTTGCTGAATTATTGGGATTATGCAGTGAAAATGAAAATCTATATTCTTTCCACTAAAATGTTGAATTGTTTTCATTTTCACAAGGAATAAAGGAGAAAAAGCGCCCCAACAATTGTAAAGCAATTTCTCCCGAGTACGGTAATACCCCATATGTGGTCATAAACTGCTGCTTGTATACACTCCAGGGCTCAGAATGGCAGGAGTGCTACTTGGCATGTAGATTTTGGTTGATTGTTTTTTGGACGCCATGTCGCATTTGCAGAGCCCCTGAGGTACCCATACAGTAGAAACCCCTGAGAAGTGACTCCATTTTGGAAACTTTACCCCTCAGGGTAATCATCTAGGGGTGTACTGAGCATTTTGATCCCACAGGTGTTTCATAAATTGTATTAGAATGAGGCAGTGAAAATGAAAAATTATTTTTTTGCCCAAAAATATGTAGTTTTGCACCAAATTTTTTTTCCCACAAGGGGTAATAGGAGAAAAAACACCACATAATTTGGTACCCAATTTCTCCCGAGTACGGCAATACCCCATGTGTCGCCCTAAACTGCTGTTTGGGCACAAGGCAGAGCTCAAAATGGAAGGAGTGCCATGTGGCTTTTAGAGCACAGATTTTGCTGGACTGGTGTACGGGCGCCATGTCGCATTTGCAGAGCTCCCTTAGGTACCAGAGTAGATTGTAAAACCATGAGAAGTGACCCCATTTTGTAAACTACACCCCTCAAGGCATTTATCATTTGCATGGACATATGACAGGGCTTATGAGTGAAAGGCGCATGTGAGACCTATTTTGGTGATTTTCGCAGCATTAGCCCACAATGGCAGGGCTCTGGGGTCAAATAGTAAAACAAACCCCCAAGTAGTGACCCATATTTTGGAAACTGCACCCCTCAAGGCATTTTGACCACACAGGTTTTTTTTTCTATTAGAAATGAATGCTCAGTGGATGGTGCAAAGTGAAAATTGCAAATTTCCACAGGAATGTGCCATTTTAGTGCACAATATTTTGTGCCCAGTTCGTGCCACTGAAGACAAATACCTCAAACTATTAAGCGGGTTCTCCCTGGTATGGCGATGCCATATATGTAGACGTACACTGCTGCTTGGGCATGCTGCAGGACGCGCCATTTGGCTTTTGGAGCGTAGATTTTGCTCGCTAGTTGTTTTGTTTGGGGTTTTGCTGGCATTTCAGTTATGATGTGGGGGCACATGTAATCTGTGCCGAGTACATCAGGGTACAATAAGAGGGTATAATAATTGGGTAAATAAATAATTATCCACAGATGTGTGGCCAGTGTCGCACTGATAAATGGCGCCCAATATGATCCGCTTTTGGACACTTTGCACATTTTGCATCGCCATATTCTGAGAGCCAAAACGTCTTTATTTTTTCTCCACCGGAGCTGGCTGAGGGCTTATTTGTTGCGGGACAATCTGTAGATTTCATTGGTACCATTTTGGGGTACATGCGATTTTTTGATCACTTTGTATTTCATTTTTTTGGCAAGCAAGGTGACCAAAAACCTGCAATTCTGATGTTTTTTATATTTATTTTTTTTACAGCGTTCGCCATGCACTATGAATAACAATTTTACTTTATTCTGTGGGTCAGTACGATTACGGCGATACCATATGTATATAGTTTTTCTTATGTTTTGGAGCGTCTGCACGATAAAATCTCTTTTGTTTCAAATAATTTATTTTTGGTGTCACCATATTCTGAGAGCCATAACATAATATTTTTCCGTCAAAAAAGCTGTGGGAGGGCTTGTTTTTTGCGGGACGGGCTGCGTTTTTTAATGGTATAATTTTGGGGTACATGCAACTTTTAGATCCCTTTTTTTATTCTGTTTTGCGAGGGGTAGTGACTAACAAACAGCGATTCTGGAATAGTTTTTCATTTAATTTTTTTACGGTGTTCACCGTGCGGGTAAACCAGCGTGATATTTTTATAGTTTGGGTCGTTATCGACGCGGTGATACCACATATGTGTACTTTTTTTATGTTTTTTGGTTTTTCCTATAATAAAAGACTTATTATAGGAAAAAAGGCTGTTATAGTGTTTTTTAACATGAAACTTATTTTTTTTTACTTTTTTACAACATTTTTATTAACTTGTTTCAACTTTTTTTTTTTGTCCCACTAGGGAACTTGAAGGCATGAAGCCCTGATCGCTATTCTAATACACTGCACTACCTACATAGTGCAGTGTATTAGAGCTGTCAGCTATTCACTGACAGCAAGCCTATTAGGCTTCGCCTCCCGGCGGGGCCTAATAGGCTTCCGTACTAGGAAGCGATTGTTAGGCTATGGTTGCCATAGCAACTATCGGAACACCCGCGGGTGCCGATGGTTGTCATTAGCAACCATAGGGTACGATCTAATCACTTAGATGCAGCCAAAGCTGCATCTAAGGGGTTAATCGGCCGGATCGGAGCCTAGCTCCGGTCCTGGCCGTTAGGGCACGATATAGTGTTCCTCTAGTTGTATTTGATCAACGCACCAAGTTCTACTTGGTCATTACTATGGATTTTTTATAGTGCTACCAACACAGACTGAAATATTGTATTATAGTTTGATGTTATATACTGTACTATTACTATTGAAATAACTCTCTCCGTGGGTATTTCTTGGTTTTCATCCTAAACATTGATGGCCTATCCTCAGGATAGGCCATCAATAGCTGATGGTCCAGAGTCCGATTCCCCGCCAATCACCTGTTTTGAAGGGGCCGCAGCGCTTGTACGGCAGCTGCTTTCCCTTCATTTCGCTTACCCAGATTCACAATGTGAGCAAGTGACCGGAATTAAGGGAAAGCAGCTGTTGTACAAGCGCTGCGTCCCCTTCAAAACAGGTGATTGGTGGGGGTCCGGGCAGTCGGACCCCGCCAATCAGCTTCAGTAGACATGGATAATAAACTTACCCTCCTCTTCAGCCGCAGCGGATGTCCTGACTCTATCCAGGATCAGGATGCTTTGCACGGCGCATAGCGTAGTGACGTCATGCACTGTGCACCGGAAACAAGAAGGTAAGTACTGTAGTTACTATAGTAACAGGGGCTGCAGCTCCAGTTACTATAGTAACTTTTTATTGATGTAGTGCGGCCCATATAGCTACACAACTGGTTGGGTGAGAGGTCCCGCTTCACTCCGGTTCTCTGAACCAACTGAAATTTTAACAGCCGATACAGGAGAACTGGGGCAAACTGGGCCCCCTTCCAGCCTCGGGCCCCGGGCACTTGCCCAGATAGCTCTTATTATGATCCGCCCCTGCATTGGACACCCGTGCAGGGCTTAGACTGGGCCACCGTGAAAAGGCGGCGGCATAGCCTAAGGCCCCTTAGTGACCGCCGTGAGAAGGCGTATTGGTAGTCACTAAGGGGATAAAGGCCCTTACACAAAATATTACAAGCTGGCAGTGTGTGCTAGGAGCGTATCAATGGTAATTCAATAAAACATTCAAAGTTTTCCCTCATGGACTTAATCGTAGAAGCCCTTGTGGTACTACAGGGTATTACTTACAAAATATCCAACTTTTCTGTCACCTACGGACAGTCATCTCAGAGCAAACGGGTAACAGGATAACTATTGATCTTTAACGATTTCACACAACAGCTAAATAACAAATTACAAATTACAACAGAGTAGCACAAAATTGTCCTCACTGTCCAAGCTGCAATCCTTTCAATTCAAAACTTCACATGTAAGTTACAACTTCTCTCAACCATGTGCTACTACGTCACTGCATTCCAAAGGGGGGGGTCATCACTCCTCACAACTTATTCTGATTAACAGGTTAATTGCCTGCAAAAATTCTCTCATGTCTTTCATATCAACAATTCTAGATTTACACATCTTCAACAACTCAAGATCACGTACGCACCTGCAATCTTCATCACACAGAAAATTTTAACATGCCTTTTTGTATCCATTCTCTCATACCATTACTGGATAAAGTGGCCCAACCAGAAGATGTGACGTCATGACAGCGGTTCCAGGGTTTACGCAATGCATGTGTGAATGGTTGGGTAAGAATAAGCTCCTTAGGGGGGCGTGGCCTAGCAGTGTATGTGAGAGGAAGCAGGATCTGGAGGTCCCGCTGCCATTCTCCTTAATTTGTATCCTGTCAGTGTTATTCGCACACGGAGTCTTACCTGTCACGAAAGAAGAAGTGGTGAAGAACCTGGGGACGATATTTCTGACCATTAACAGCGCTCATAATGACCCGATCCCGGAAATCAAAGGCGGCAGAGGATGAGGAGCTGAAGGAGCAAGATGGCGCCGATGCGTGCTCCTTCGCGGCGCGCAGAGATATAAGAGGGGCGGCAGCATCAAGGTTAGAGCACTTTGCCCGGCACACACCTACGAAGCCTGCTGTAACCAGGGGGCCGTTGAGTAACAGGGAAAGGATGGCGGAAGGCTCAGGCTCTGGTTCTCGGTTTGAGCCACTGAGGACTCAGATGGAGTCGGACGAGGAAGAAAATGGAGGAGGGGTTCCGGACAATCAGGCAGATGGCTCGGAAGGAGGCGCACATGGCCTGGCAGTACCTGGACCCACCTTGGCAGATGTCTTTTTGGCGGTAAGCCAGTGCAATTCCACTTTAGCCAAGCTTACTTGTCAGGTGGGGGGGATTAAAGAGGACATTTCCATTATACGCCATGATTTACAGAAAGTGTCTGAACGCACAACGGCGGTGGAGGGTCGGGTCAGTGAGCTGGAAGACAGAATGCTGCCCTTGCGGAGAGATGTGAATGCAACGGGTGTGGATGTAAATTACCTTCTGTCCAAAACGGACGACTTGGAGAATCGTTTGCGCCGGAATAATGTGAGGATGGTGGGGATCCCGGAAAAAGTAGAAGGGGCCCATCCAGATTCTAATTTTGAAAAATGGCTGCTAGAAGTGTTTGGCAAAGAATCCTTGACGCCATTGTTTGCAGTGGAAAGAGCTCATAGAGTTCCTACTCGACCTGGCCCACCTGGCAAACCGCCCAGGCCAGTTCTGGTGAAATTGCTCCATTACAAAGATCGGGATCTGATTCTTAGACAAGCTCGGGAACGACAAGATATTAATGTGAACGGGGCGAAAGTCTCCTTTTATCCAGATTTCTCAGCTGAAATTCAGAAGCGACGACTGCAGTTCCTAAATATTAAAAAACGGCTGAGGAGTCTTCGGGTTCAATACTCTATGCTGTATCCAGCGAAGCTGCGGGTGGTAGCGCTGGGGACTGTCCAATTTTTTGAAAGCCCAAAGGATGGCTGGACAGCCATGAGGATCGTCTTCGTCAGGAGCGGGAGGAAGCTGCTGTGCACACCTGAGATGGAAGGTTCCTGAAGGGACTGTTGCTGATGGAGGGAGAGGGGATTGTATAGAGAGAAATGCGGTTATATGCTAAAATGTTGAATTGTTTGGAGGGGAGTTGAAGTCCTTTTCTCTCAGATATAGGGAAGGGGGGGGGAAATACTGGTAGTTTAAATGTGACATGGTTATTTAAAATGTGAAAATGACATAAATATGCTGTATTCTGGTGGCGGGAGGATCGGAGTTTCGGAGATACATTGCATAGAATATTTTACATGTATTTATACATTGTGAATAAGGTGCTGAAATGTGCTAATAAGGGCGAATTGTTCGCCTGCCCTGGCCCTCTTAGTTTATGGCAAGGTGGGGAGAGACGCATAGAGTCTGGATCAGACACAGTTTCCACTCCTTCCATTCCACATACTCAAGAGGGATTAGTCTCCTGATATACCGAAATTTGCCATTTAGCTGCTTGGATTCATTCAGTGATCGGGAAGGTAAATATGTGGGGATACATCGTAAACTTTTTCATTGGGAATGTATTATAGTGATATTGTATGTGCCTCCTCCATACTCTGTGGTTCCTATACGAGAAGTGTTGGAGAAATTGGCTGGTTGGCCGGTAGTCCCAACTATATTAATGGGAGATTTCAATAACGTAATGGATAAGGCGCATGATAAGTTCCCGAGGATTGGGGGGAGAGGAAACTGGGCCGACTTCATTTGGGAAATATATGACTGTGGTTGGGTTTACGGATGTGTGGCGAGCTAAATGGCCATCTACTGTGCAGTATTCATGTGTGTCTTCTACATACGGGTCATTCTCCAGATTGGATTTGATATTCAGTAATAGTCTGGGAGTTATGTGTGTTGAAGGGGTGGAATATTTGCCGCGCTCGCTGTCCGATCATTCTCCGATGCTAATGAAAGTCAAAACCAGTCCGAGGAACGAGGACTTAGAATGCACTGGCGGCTGAATCCGTTCTGAATTCAACTGGTAGGGGGGGGGGGGGAAATAGCCTTGAGCTTGCAAGAATACTTCGAATTTAATTCCGGCACGGTTCCTGTAGATGTTTTATGGGATGCGATGAAGGCATATATTAGAGGGGTGTATATACGGGAGATTACGGTCATTAAGAATAGGACGAAACAAGTGGGCATGGACCTGTCGAATAGGGTAACATTAACGGAAGAGAGTCATGTTGCACATTGCACGGCAGATACGCTTGCTCAGTGGAAGGTTGCCCAGAAATTATTGAGGGAACATGTGATGGAACAGGCGGCTAACAAAAGACTTTTTATGCAACAGAAATATTATGAGGAGGGGGAAATGACAGGTCGACTGTTGGCCAATATAGCTAGGCCTGCTCAAGATAGTACGTTTGTCCATTGCTTATAGGATAGAGACGGGGTGTTGGCCAAAGAAACAGGAGGTGTGCTGATTGTGTTGAAATCCTATTATACTGAACTATATAGATCTAAAGTTGACTACACGGGAACGTTATTAGCAGAATATTTAGAGGGTATGAAATGGGTCTCACTGACGGCGGAGGATAGGGAAGAGCTAGAGGCACTACTAACTCTGGAAGAAATGCAACTAGCGGTGAGTTCAATGGCAAATGAAAAGGCACCAGGGCTAGATGGCATACCAGTGGAGCTGTATATAACCTGCAGTGATGTGCTTTTACCAGAGTTATTGGTAGTGTTCCAGGATGGTTTTGAGAGGGGACGTTTGCTGCGGTCAATGTCTGAGGCTGCCATAGTAGTTCTCCCTAAAGAGGGGAAGGACAAGACTTTGCCTGAATTCTATCGACCAATCTCCTTGTTGACTTCCGATGTTAAAATTCTCGCAAAAATTCTTGCCAATAGACTGACGAAAGTAGTGACCATTGTTGGCCCAGACCAGTCGGGGTTTATGCCATCAAAATCTACGGCAGTTAATCTGAGGAGGTTGTTCCTGAATATACAGGCGGATACTGATGACACACGGTCTAGGGCAGTGCTGTCCCTAGATGCCGCTAAGGCCTTTGATAGTGTGGAATGGGGATATATGTGGGCGGTGATGGAGCACATGGGGTTTGGAAACAACTTTATCACCTGGGTACGACTATTATATAAGCAGCCAATGGTAAGAATTCGAGCTAACGGGAGGATGTCAGAGATCTTTGCTTTGGAGAGGGGGACGCGTCAGGGATGCCCGTTATCCCCGCTGTTATTTGCTCTGGCAATTGAGCCCTTGGCGAATGTTGTGAGACAGCATCCGGATATAGAAGGGTTTAGGTATGGGGATTTGGAGGAACGTATTGCCCTATATGCGGATGATGTTTTGTTATTTTTGAGGGGAATAGATCGGTCGTTACCGGCAGTTATGAATGTGCTGGAGAACTTTGGTAAATTCTCGGGGTTAAGAATCAATTGGAATAAGTCAGTGCTATTGCCGCTTACCCTTCTGAGTTTGCCGTTGGTGGTGAGAGGTGTGAATATACCTTGTGTGAAAGAATTTTAATACCTAGGGATTACAGTCTCGGCAAGGGTGCAGGACTTTGTTGCCCTAAACGTGAAACCCTTATTGGAGAAAATCCGAGATAGATCAAACATTTGGCTTGGGCTACCGCTCTCAGCAATGGGACGTGCAAATTTAATAAAAATAATCTTAATGCCTCAGATCCTTTACGTGGTGCATAATGCTCCAGTGTGGTTGCCAAAGTATTGGTTCAGGAGGATTCATAACCTGTTCAGAGACCTGGTGTGGAAAAGGGGGATCCCTCGGATTAAAATGGAAAAATTGCAGTTACCGAAGGAGCAAGATGGGTTGGCTATTCCAAATGCGTGGATATATTACTTGGCGGCTCAGTTGCAGCACTTTGCAGGATGGAAAGACAGAGAAAATTGGGACTCTAGGGGGAAGCTGCTATTTTACTTGGGACAGCGCATGAGTATGCTAGAGACCTTGGAATCCCACAAATTGAAGAGGGAGGCGAGAGGAAAACCTACCTTGTTATTGCTTCATAAGGTTTGGTGGGAATGTAAGGCCATACTGGGAGTTATCGGGTGTTCCAATTATATGCCCATTTGGAGCAACCCTTACCTCTGGGAGTTTAACACACTGGAGGGATTTGAGGAGTGGGAGCAAAAAGGAGTTCGATTTGTGAGTCAGTTATATGACGAGGGAACTTTTAAACTATTTTCGCAGTTCCAGGAAGAGTTTAACCTCCCTCATAGGTTGTTCTATCAATACCTGCAGCTGCGGCATGCGGCACAAGCCCAGGCACGAGTGCTAGATTTAGGCTGTTCCGGTATGGGAGTGGTGGAGCAGATACTGGGGGCAAGAGACACAAAAGGGCTTATATCTTTGCTATATGGTACGCTGCTTCTCAAATTTCTAAGGGATCCGATGGCGGAAGTTAAAAGTAAATGGCAAAGGGATGTGGGAACATTGACAGAGGACGAGTGGGGGGAAATATTGGAATCACCAAAAGTCCTTTCCCTCAGTGTAACACATAGGAGGTCGCAACTTTTTCTTCTGCACAGAGTATATAGAACGCCTAAGGTGCTCTGGCAAATGCGGCTTAGATCTAAGATGGAGTGTCAGAGATGTTCACTGGATGGGGCGGATTTGAAACATATGTTCTGGAGCTGCCCGAGGCTGCACGGATATTGGGGAGAGGTTAAAGAAATGGTGTCTCGGGTATATGCAGGGAATTCCCGCTGGATCCTAAGATATATTTGTTGGGCTGCATGGGAGGGGTGGAAGAAGATAGGGCTGAACTATTATGCATTAAAAAAGTATTATATCACGCAAGAAAACTAATAGCCAAATACTGGTTACAGGGGGATCCCCCGGAAGTTTCTGAACTAGTGAGTTATGTTACATGTACGGTGACTTTGGAACGAAGAATCTATATGAAACGTGGAGCGATTCATAAATATGATAAGGCAATGGGGTAAATGGACACAATACTGTGGATTGGCAGGTCAGTAGAAGTGGAGTGAGATATACCAAGGGATAGGGACATTGACGCGCAGGGAGGGGAATGGGAGTTAATGTTGGGGGGTGGGGATGTTATTGAGGAATTGTATGGGAAATATATAATGTATGTACAGAGTTCATAAGAAAAGATGTTATATGGAAAGTAACTTTTTATTTGTGTTGCCAATGTGGAAATATAACAAATGAAAGCTGTATGCTATATATTTTCAATAAACAGTTGTTTGATTTAAAAAAAGAATAAGCTCCTTACCTACCGTGTTTTTTTAAATTTACAAATGTAAAGCCCAACCTCTCTCGTGACAGCTATCAGACGAGCAAGGTTTTCCGGCACCATTACTGGTGTGAAAGTCAATGGCTCAAAAAAAATTAGACTGAATTTAAAGGGAATGTGTCGCGAATGAAACCTTTTTTTTTAAGTGTCGTTACTTATTTCTAGTATATTTTTTACGTTTTTTGCTGTATTTTTTTTTTTCTTCCACATGGTGGAAAGTATTAAAAATTAAATAATAATTTGACATGTTTTCCTATGTTGGCCACCGGGGGGGGGGCACTTCCCAGAATTGCAGCAAGGTGAATAAGGCAAAGCAACCTGACTCACAGCTGCTGTAAATGTGGGAGGGAATCTCACCCCCCCTCCTACAAGCCAGGGAAAGGTGTCTTCAAATTGCTAAGCAGTGTCCGGCTGCCACTTTGGGTGTGATTCTGCAGCTGGCAGAAGTTATAGGACACACCAAAAGGCTAAGGGTATGTTCACACGCTTACTAAACAAAGGGAAACCAGCTCCTGATTTTCAGCCATTTTTTAAATCAAACTCACGTTTTTTACGGCCTTTTTTGGAGCTGTTTTTCTATAAAGTCAATGAAAAAAAGCTCCAAAAACGTCCCAAGAAGTGACGTGCACTTCATTTTGGCGGGCGTCTTTTTACGTGCCGTTTTTGGAAAACGACCATGTAAAAAACGCCCTGTCGGAACAGAACGCCGTGCTGCCACACACACACACACACACACACACACACTACTGCAGACACAGGAAAAGTCTTGAAGGGGTCGTCCAGGAAAACATGGCGCCGCACCTGTCCTCAGGTCGTGTATGGTGTTACAGCTCAGTCCTATTCACTTCAATGGAGGTGAACTGCAATACCAGACACAACCTGAGGACAGGTGCGGGGCTGTGTCTCCAATCCGGATACTCCTTCTGTCCTGAGATGACCCGACGGGGGAGGCGGGTGTCAAAGCCACCCACCGCCATCGCTGCAGATAGAACCACACAACTACGGCATGAGGGCAGGGCTTGTCCTGAGTGCACTGTCTCTTGTTATGGACAGATTTATAGTCACATGAACCCCGTCTGCATCAGAACCGCTAACCTAGGTCCGATCACATGACAGAGGGGGATCACCAAAAACCCTGTGCACCCTCAGCCCGTCCATCCAGCCCTTTTCTGTTTATATCTGCTTCTGGTAAAGCTGGGTGACCACTATTACCCCTCCTACTGGAATATGTTTGGGGATGTGACTAATGAACCTCTCACACTCCAGTAGGAGTGGTAATGGTGGTCACCCAGCTTTCCCAGACCCCTGAACGGTAAATCTCTCTAGTTGTGCTGAGACTGTTTGGGGATGTGACTAATGAACCTCTCAGTCTCAGCACAACTAGAGAGATTTATCGTTCAGGGGTCTGGGAAAGCTGGGTACCACACTAACAGCGGGCATATTGTTTATCACCCAGCTTTCCCAGGACAGTTACATCATGTGTCCTTTATACAGAGTCCTGCACGACTAGCGGGGGCCCAGTCGGGTGGGGGTGGCCGTCAGGGGGGGGGCCGTCGGGGGTCACGAGAGCGGCGGTTTGTGAGAGAAGAGGGACAGACAGAGACACACATCTTACCTGCAGTGCAGCTGGTCTTCGTAATGGCGCCTGCTATCTCCCTGCAAACAGCTGATCTACTGTGTGACTCTGACCTGCGTCTGCGCAGTAGATCCAGAGAGCAGAAGCAATGGAACAGCTCCCGTTCATTGACTCCTATGCACTGTAGCTGCCGTATTCCATCTCTGTATGTGTCGTTAATCGACACATACAGAGATGAAAAAAAAATGGCAGCCCCCATAGAGAAGTAAAAGAAAGAAAAAAATAAAAAGTACAACACAAACACACAAATAAATACAATTTATTATAATGTCATACTAAAAGCAATATTATATAAAAAAAAAAATATTTTGCGACACCTTCCCTTGTTCCAACAGACACTCATGCCAGGAACTTTATCCAGCATCCTAGTCAGATTTCATATCGATATATATTGAGAGAGGAATAAAACACACAGACATTGCTTGTATGCTCAAAAATACTTCTCTGAGGTTTATTGCCAAACTCAACTACAATAATATCATTCAAAAGGGGTGTAGGCTTGAGGTTAACCAATCAGAGGCAATGTGACAACAACTCTGATTCAGCCAATAACACACGAGAACATTTCACATTTGAGCCAATAACACACATACACCACATTTCAAATATAACACTATAATTCTTCATTAGATGCTGACATCAGGATTGCACCTGGAGACAAGCGTACAATAGAATTATTATGTGCTGTTCTTAGAGGCAAAGGGAGATTTTAGGGAGTTACCTTCCTGTACATAAGATAAAGATAAATAATTGCACTTTATGTCTGGATGTTCAGCCAAACTGCCATTTGCCAGCGCATCCAAGGCCATAAGAATAATTCACAGAGATAATATATTTCTTGCAAACACAAGCAGAAATAAGTGGGGGAAAGTTAAAGAGGCTCTGTCACCAGATTTTGCAACCCCTATCTGCTATTGCAGCAGATAGGCGCTGCAATGTAGATTACAGTAACGTTTTTATTTTTTAAAAACGAGCATTTTTGGCCAAGTTATGACCATTTTCGTATTTATGCAAATGAGGCTTGCAAAAGTACAACTGGGCGTGTTGAAAAGTAAAAGTACAAGTGGGCGTGTATTATGTGCGTACATCGGGGCGTGTTTACTACTTTTACTAGCTGGGCGTTGTGTATAGAAGTGTCATCCACTTCTCTTCACAACGCCCAGCTTCTGGCAGTGCAGCACTGTGACGTCACTCACAGGTCCTGCATCGTGTCGGCACCAGAGGCTACAGATGATTCTGCAGCAGCATCGGCGTTTGCAGGTAAGTCGATGTAGCTACTTACCTGCAAATGCTGATGCTGCTGCAGAATCAAGTGTAGCCTCTGGTGCCGACACGATGCAGGACCTGTGAGTGACGTCACAGTGCTGCACTGCCAGAAGCTGGGCGTTGTGAAGAGAAGTGGATGACACTTCTATACACAACGCCCAGCTAGTAAAAGTAGTAAACACGCCCCGATGTACGCACATAATACACGCCCACTTGTACTTTTACTTTTCAACACGCCCAGTTGTACTTTTGCAAGCCTCATTTGCATAAATACGAAAATGGTCATAACTTGGCCAAAAGTGCTCGTTTTTAAAAAATAAAAACGTTACTGTAATCTACATTGCAGCGCCTATCTGCTGCAATAGCAGATAGGGGCTGCAAAATCTGGTGACAGAGCCTCTTTAAAGAGGCTCTGTCACCAGATTTTGCAACCCCTATCTGCTATTGCAGTAGATCGGTGCTGCAATGTAGATTACAGTAACGTTTTTATTTTTAAAAAACGAGCATTTTTGGCCAAGTTATGACCATTTTTGTATTTATGCAAATGAGGCTTGCAAAAGTACAACTGGGCGTGTTGAAAAGTAAAAGTACAACTGGGCGTGTATTATGTGCGTACATCGGGGCGTTTTTACTTCTTTACTATCTGGGCGTTCTGACGAGAAGTATCATCCACTTCTCTTCAGAACGCCCAGCTTCTGGCAGTGCAGACACACAGCGTGTTCTCGAGAGATCACGCTGTGACGTCACTCACTTCCTGCCCCAGGTCCTGCATCGTGTCAGACGAGCGAGGACACATCGGCACCAGAGGCTACAGTTGATTCTGCAGCAGCATCGGCGTTTGCAGGTAAGTCGATGTAGCTACTTACCTGCAAACGCCGATGCTGCTGCAGAATCAACTGTAGCCTCTGGTGCCGATGTGTCCTCGCTCGTCCGACACGATGCAGAACCTGTGAGTGACGTCACAGCGTGATCTCTCGAGAACACGGCTGTGTCTGCACTGCCAGAAGCTGGGCGTTCAGAAGAGAAGTGGATGATACTTCTCGTCAGAACGCCCAGCTAGTAAAAGTAGTAAAAACGCCCCGATGTACGCACATAATACACGCCCAGTTGTACTTTTACTTTTCAACACGCCCAGTTGTACTTTTGCAAGCCTCATTTGCATAAATACAAAAATGGTCATAACTTGGCCAAAAATGCTCGTTTAAAAAAAATAAAACCGTTACTGTAATCTACATTGCAGCACCTATCTGCTGCAATAGGAGATAGGGGTTGCAAAATCTGGTGACAGAGCCTCTTTAATTTGAAAATGGAGAATACATCTCTGTGTAATTCGGCATGCTTGACAATTCATGTAGTTTAAAGAGGCTCTGTCACCAGATTCTCAAATCCCTATCTCCTATTGCATGTGATCGGAGCTGCAATGTAGATAACAGTAACGTTTTTTTTTTGTTTTTTTAAACGTTCATTTTTGGCCAAGTTATGAGCTATTTTATATATATGCAAATGAGCTTTGAAATGGACAACTGGGCGTGTTTTTATTCGTATGTCCAACTGGGCGTGTATTGTGTTTTTAACTGGGCGTGTTTACTTGTTTTACTAACTGGGCATTGTGGAGAGAAGTGTATGATGCTGACGAATCAGTGACCAATCAGCATCATGCACTCCTCTCCATTCATTTACACAGCAGCATCACGTTCTTACTAGAACGATGTGCAGCCACATACACAAGTGTCCTGATAATGAATATACATGACCTCCAGCCTGGACGTCATGTGTACTCAGAATTCTGACACTTCTGAATCTTTTCTGTGAGATTTCAGCAAGGGAAACGAAATCTGGCGAGATTACGAGGTAAACGAGATTTCGTTTCCGTTGCTGGAATTTCACAGAAAAGATTCTGAAGTGTCAGAATTCTGAGTACACATAACGTCCAGGCTGGATGTCATGTATATTCATTATCAGGACACTTCTGTATGTGGCTGCACATCGTTCTAGTAAGAACGTGATGCTGCTGTGTAAATGAATGGAGAGGAGTGCATGATGATGATTGGTCACTGATTCGTCAGCATCATACACTTCTCTCCATAATGCCCAGTTAGTAAAACAAGTAAACACGCCCAGTTAAAAACACAATACACGCCCAGTTGGACATACGAATAAAAACACTCCCAGTTGTCCATTTCAAAGCTCATTTGCATATATATAAAATAGCTCATAACTTGGCCAAAAATGAACGTTTTTAAAAAAAACAAAAAACGTTGCTGTTATCTACATTGCAGCGCCGATCACATGCAATAGGAAATAGGGATTTGAGAATCTGGTGACAGAGCCTCTTTAACCCTTTCACGACCAAGGACGAAAATGAACGTCATGGTCGGGTGCTAGTTCCCGCACCAGGACGTTCATTTTCGTCAGTATTTCAAACTGTCACTCTGTGTAAACACAGAGTGACAGGCGCGCGCTGACAGCTGTCCTAGACAGCTGAGACATCAGTCTCGCCGGACAGCGGACCATCGCCGCTGCTTTCGGCAGTTAACCCCTTAAAGGGAATGTGTTGCCAGAAAAACATGTTTTTTTTTAAAAAATTAAACATTTAGTGTGTGGGTGATTAAACATTGTTCAAATTTTTTTTATTTTTTTCACGAGTCAGGAAATATTATAAATTAATTCTAATTTATAGTATTACCCATTTCTGGTCACAAAATTGCAGCATTGCAAAATTGGGTAAAAAGCCCTCGCTCTAGTGAGCTCTCAGCATCCCCCCCCCTCCTTTATCCTGGCTAGTGCCGGGATAAACGAGGGGTTCGAACGGTGTAACCTCCTACACTGTGTGTCGCCATTTTTTGCGCTAACACACAGTGTAGTAGGTTTACATACAGTAGTAAACACACAAAAACACGAACATACATTGAAATCTCTTACCTGCTCCTGCCGCCGCGGCTCCCTCCGGCCCGTCCGCTCCGTCTGCTGCCGCTGGTTCAAGTGCACAAGTCCGGAAGCCGCGACCGGAAGTAGTAATATTACTGTCCGGCCCCGACTTCCGGTCCACAGGAAAATGGCGCCGGACGGCGCCAATTTCAAATTGGACTGTGTGGGAGCGGCGCATGCGCAGTTCCCACACAGACGCCGTACACACAAGTGAATGGGACGGGAGCCGTTCGCAGTCCCTATGGGACTGTGGCTGCCGTATTCCATGTCTGTATGTGTCGTTAATCGACACATACAGAAATGGAACAAAAAATGGCAGCCCCCATAGGGAAGAAAAAGTGTAAAAATAAGAAAAAGTAAAACACAAACACACAAATAAATATAAACGTTTTTAATAAAGCACTAACATCTTTAACATATAAAAAAATAATTTGTGATGACACTGTTCCTTTAAGTGCGGCGACGGATTGCCGTCGCCGCATTTAAGTGGTTTGAAGCACATCGGCAGCCCCCACGAAGTGATCGTGGGGGCTACCGATGCTTGTCGTGGCAATCGGAGGTCAGACAATGACCTCCGGGTTGCCATGTACGGAAGCCTCGGAGGAGCAGGCTCCTGCCGTTCCTCCTCTGCTTCCTGTCAGTATGACTGTCACGTCACAATGACAGTTAGAACACATTACACTACGTGTGTAGTGTAATGTGTTCCAGCAGCGATCAAAGCTGCAAGTCTAAGTGTCCCCTAGACGGACAAGTAAAAAAAGTAAAAATAAGTAATAAAGGTTATAAAAAAAAGTGTAAAAATGAGTTTATAAGTTCTATAAACAAAAAATGCTTTATTTTCCTATAATAAGAATTTTATTATAGAAAAAAAATGAACACGTTAAAAAAGTACACATATTTTGTATCACCGCATTCGTAACGACCCCAACTATAAAACTGTAATGTTATTTTTCCCGCACGATGAACACCCCCAAAAAAAATCAATAAAAAACTACGACAGAATCTTTTTTTTTGGTCACCACCGCTCCCTAAATAAAGAATAAAAAGTGATCAAAAAGTCGCATGTACCCAAAAATAGTACCAATAAAAACTTCAATCCGTCCCGCAAAAAACAAGCCCTTACACCGCTTTTTTGACTAAAAAATAAAAAAAATTATTGTTCTCTGAATACGGTGACACAGAAAATTATTTTTTTTATAAGTGATTTTATTGTGCAAACGCTAAAAAAAAAGGACCAAACCTATATACATATGGTATCGCCGTAATCGTACCAATCCGCAGAATAAAGTAAAAATGTAATTTATAGCGTACGATGAACGCCGCAAAAAGAAAACCTAAAAAACAGTGTCAGAATTCTTGTTTTTTGGTCAGGATTGCAAAAAAATTTAATAAAAAGTAATAAAAAAAAAATCGCATGTACCCCAAAATGGTACCAATGAAAACTACAGATTGTCCCGCAACAAATAAGCCCTCACACAGCGCCGGTGGTGAAAAAATAAAAAAGTTCTGGTTCTCAGAATATGGCGATGCAAAATGTGCAGAGTGTTCCAAAAGCGGATAAGATCGGGCGCCATTTATCAGTGCGACACCGGCCACACATCTATGAATTATTATTTATTTACCGCATTATTATACCCTCTTATTATGCCATGATGTACTCCGCACAGATTACATATGCCCCCACATTATAAACTGAAATACCATCGAAACCCAAAACAAAACTACTGCCAAGCAAAATCTGCACTCCAAAAGCAAAATGGCTTTCCTCCCTTCTGAGCCCTGCAGCGTGCCCAAGCAGCAGTTTGCGCCAACATATATGGCATCGCCATACCCGAGAGAACCCGCTTAACGTTTTATGAGGTATTTGTCTTCTGTGGCACAAACTGGGCGCAACATATTATGCACTAAAATGGCATATCGGTGGAAAATTGCAATTTTCACTTTGAACCATCCGCTGTGCATTAACCCCTTTGCGCACTATGACTTAATTGCCCGTCATGGTGCGGGGGTTGATGTATGGAGCCGTCTCACGTGCGGTGGCCGCTCCATACGCTGCGGGTGTCGGCTGTGTATTGCAGCTGACACCCGGGACTAACGGACAGTAACAGCGATCGGTCTGTTACAGAAGCCTGTAAGGGTATGTGCACACACACTAATTACGTCCGTAATTGACGGACGTATTTCGGCCTCAAGTACCGGACCGAACACAGTGCAGGGAGCCGGGCTCCTAGCATCATAGTTATGTACGATGCTAGGAGTCCCTGCCTCTCTGCAGGACAACTGTACCGTACTGTAATCATGTTTTCAGTACGGGACAGTAGTTCCATGGAGAGGCAGGGACTCCTAGCATCGTACATAACTATGATGCTAGGAGCCCGGCTCCCTGCACTGAGTTCGGTCCGGTACTTGCGGCCGAAATACGTCCGTCAATTACGGACGTAATTAGTGTGTGTGCACATACCCTAAGAATAACAATATACTGCAATACATTAGTATTGCAGTGTATTGTACCAGCGATCCAATGATCGCTGGATCAAGTCCCCTAAGGGGATTAATAAAATGTGTAGAAGAATTATAGTTATTAGTAGTGAGATTTTTTTTTTTTAAAGTTAAAAAAACAAAACAACTTTTCCCATTTTTCTTCTAAAGTAATGTAAAAAAAATGAACAAAATTGGTATCGCTACGTCCGTAAAAGTCCGAACTATTACAATATACCATTATTTAATTTGCACAGTGAACACCTTAAAAAAAATTAATAATTGAAAAATCAATCAAAATCGCTGTTTTTTTTTCTTTGTCACCTTAGCTCTAAAAACTTTTTAATCACTTTTTATGTACCAAAAAATGCTACCAATAAAAACTGCAGCTCCTCCCGCAAGAAATAAGCCCTCACACCGCTCTTTTGATGGAAAAATAAAAAGTTATGGCTCTTGGAAAGCGGGGAGTGAAAATCTAAAATAAGAAAGCAAAAAATGGATCAGTCCTGAAAGGGTTAATTAATTTCTAATGAAAAACCGTATGACCCCATGTGGGGTATTTTCATACTCGGGAGAAATTGCTTTATAAAAAATGGTTGTTTTTTTTTCCTCCTTTATCCCTTGTTAAAATGAGAAAATGCAACATTTTAGTGGAAAAAATGTTGATATTAATTTTCGTGCCCTAATTCTAATAAACTCTGCAAAAGACCCGTGGGGTCTAAATGCTCACTATACCCCTAGAAAAATTCCTTGAAGGTTTTTCCAAAATGGGGTAACTTTTGGGGGGTTTCCTCTGTTTTGGTCCTTCCAGTGCATTGCAAATGCGACATGGCACCGAAAACCATTCCAGCAAAATGAGAAATCCAAATGGTGCTTCTTCCCTTCTGAGCCCTACTGTGGGTCCAAACAGAAGTTTATTACCACATATGGGGTATTGTCGTAACCGGGAGACATTGCTTTACAAATGTTGGGGTGCATTTTCTTCGTTATTCCCTGTAAATATTAAAAATTTCTATGTTGTTTCAGAAAAAAAGCGCATTTTAATTTTTACAGACTAATTCCAATATATTTAGCGAAAACCCTGTGTGGTCAAAATGCTAACTATAACCCTAGATAAATACCTTAAGGGGTGTAGTTTTCGAAATGGGGTCGTTTATGGGGCGTTTCTATCGTTCTGGCAGCTCAAAGCCTCTCCAAATGTACAGTGGGGCCTAAAACATTTTCAAGCAAAATATGAGTCCCGAAAGCCTCCGGGTGCTCCCTTCCTTTGGGGCCCTGCCGTGTGTCCAAACAACGCATTAGGGCCACAATGTGGGTATTTTTGAAAACAGGAGAAAGAGGGTGATAGATTTTGGGGTGTGTTTCTTCATTTTCATGTTCGCTTTACAAAGAAATCGGTCTTCAAACTAATACTTTTATGAAAAAAGTGAAATTATTATTCTTTTCACCTGTTATGCATTAAACTTAGCAAAAATATTGTGGGGTCAAAATACTTACTATACACCTAAATAATTAAGTTATGGGGTCTAGTTTTCAAAATGGGGTCGTTTATGGGGAGTTTCTATCGTTCTGGCAGCTCAAAGCCTCTCCAAATGTACAGTGGGCCTAAAACATTTTCAAGCAAAATATGAGTCCCGAAAGCCTCCGGGTGCTCCCTTCCTTTGGGGGCCTGCCGTGTGTCCAAACAACGCATTAGGGCCACAATGTGGGTATTTTTGAAAAGAGGAGAAAGAGGGTGATAGATTTTGGGGTGTGTTTCTTCATTTTCATGTTCGCTTTACAAAGAAATCGGTCTTCAAACTAATACTTTTATGAAAAAAGTGAAATTATTATTCTTTTCACCTGTTATGCATTAAACTTAGCAAAAAAACTGTGGGGTCAAAATACTTACTATACACCTAAATAATTACGTTATGGGGTCTAGTTTTCTAAATGGGGTCGTTTATGGGGAGTTTCTATCGTTCTGGCAGCTCAAAGCCTCTCCAAATGTACAGTGGGCCTAAAACATTTTCAAGCAAAATATGAGTCCTGAAAGCCTCCGGGTGGCTCCCTTCCTTTTGGGCCCTGTCGTGTGTCCAAACAACGCATTAGGGCCACAATGTGGGTATTTTTGAAAACAGGAGAAAGAGGGTCATAGATTTTGGGGTGTGTTTCTTCATTTTCATGTTCGCTTTACAAAGAAATCGGTCTTCAAACTAATACTTTTATGAAAAAAGTGAAATTATTATTCTTTTCACCTGTAATGCATTAAACTTAGCAAAAAAACTGTGGGGTCAAAATACTTACTATACACCTAAATAATTACGTTATGGGGTCTAGTTTTCAAAATGGGGTCGTTTATGGGGAGTTTCTATCGTTCTGGCAGCTCAAAGCCTCTCCAAATGTACAGTGGGCCTAAAACATTTTCAAGCAAAATATGAGTCCTGAAAGCCTCCGGGTGGCTCCCTTCCTTTTGGGCCCTGTCGTGTGTCCAGGCAGCGCATTAGGGCCACAATGTGGGTATTTTTGAAAACAGGAGAAACAGGGTGATAGATTTTGTGGTGTGTTTCTTCATTCTGATGTTCGCTTTACAAAGAAATTGGTCTTCAAACTGATACTTTTATGAAAAAAGTGGAATCATTTTTTTTTCACCTGTTATGCATTAAATTTAGCAAAAAACTGTGGGATCAAAATACTTACTATACCCCTAAATAAATACCTTATGAGGTCTAGTTTTCTAAATGGGGTCGTTTATGGGGAGTTTCTATCGTTCTGGCAGCTCAAAGCCTCTCCAAATGTACAGTGGGCCTAAAACATTTTCAAGCAAAATATGAGTCCTGAAAGCCTCCGGGTGGCTCCCTTCCTTTTGGGCCCTGCCGTGTGTCCAGGCAGCGCATTAGGGCCACAATGTGGGTATTTTTGAAAACAGGAGAAACAGGGTGATAGATTTTGTGGTGTGTTTCTTCATTCTGATGTTCGCTTTACAAAGAAATTGGTCTTCAAACTGATACTTTTATGAAAAAAGTGGAATCATTTTTTTTTCACCTGTTATGCATTAAATTTAGCAAAAAACTGTGGGATCAAAATACTTACTATACCCCTAAATAAATACCTTATGGGGTCTAGTTTTCTAAATGGGGTCGTTTATGGGGAGTTTCTATCGTTCTGGCAGCTCAAAACCTCTCCAAATGTACAGTGGGCCTAAAACATTTTCAAGCAAAATATGAGTCCTGAAAGCCTCCGGGTGCTCCCATCCTTTTGGGCCCTGCCGTGTGTCCAGGCAGCGCATTAGGGCCACAATGTGGGTATTTTTGAAAACAGGAGAAACAGGGTGATAGATTTTGTGGTGTGTTTCTTCATTTTCATGTTCGCTTTACAAAGAAATCGGTCTTCAAAGTGATACTTTTATGAAAAAAAGTGAAATTTTTTTTTTTTCACCTGCTATGTATTAACCCCTTCCCGACATTTGCCGTACATGTACGTCATAGAAAGCATTGACTTCCCGCAAAATGCCGTACATGTACGTCAAATGTTTGGCACCGGCTCAGAAACTGAGTCGGTGCCATCATCACCGGATCTCAGCTGTATCTTACAGCTGACATCCGACTGTAACGGCGGGGACCGAAATTAGCTTCGATCCCCGCCATTAACCCCTTAAGTGCAGCGCTCAAACGCGATCGCTGCACTTAAGGTGTTTGCAGCTCATCGGAGCCCCAGCAATGAAATTGCCGGGGTTCCGGTGGCTGCAATGGCAACCGGAGGCCTAATACTGGCCTCCCGGTCTGCCTAGCACCGAAGCCGGTCAAGATCCGCCCGGCGGCGGAGCCTGATCGGCTTCCGTAGCTGCCGGCAAGATGGGGCCGGGTCAGGAGCTGATCCGGTGTCATCAGCGGTGGATGTCAGCTGTACTGTACAGCTGACATCCACCTGTAACGGCAGGAACCGGAGCTAGCTCCGATTCCTGCCATTAACCCCTTCGATGCAGCAATCGAAAGCGATTGCTGCATCGTAGCGGTTACTAGCAGATCGCCAGCCCTAACAGGCAATCGGGACTGGCGACTGCTGTTATGGCAACAGGAGACACAATGGTCTCCTGCTCTGCCATTACGGAAGCCGATTTAGGCCCCGCCGGGAGGCGAAGCCTAATCGGCTTGCTGTCAGTGAATGACTGACAGATCTAATACATTGCACTACATAGGTAGTGCAATGTATTAGAAAAAAAAAAATCTGACCGTTGGACCTTCAAGTCCCCTAGTGGGACTTGAAGAAAAGTGTAAAAAAAGTATAAAAAAGTGTAAAAAAGTGTAAAAAAAAGTGCAAAAAATAAAAGTTTGAAAACAATAAAAGTTTCAAGTAATCAAATAAAACACAATCCCCCTTTTACTCTTATCAAGTCCTTTATTATTGAAAAATAATAATAAACCATATGTATTTGGTATCGCCACGACCGTAATGACCTGAGGTATCAAAATATTGTATTATTTATTGCACGCGGTGAACAGCGTAAAAAAAAACGTAAAAAACGTTACCAGAGTTTCTGTTTTTTAGTCACTTTGCCCTACAAATATTAGAATAAAAAGTGATCAAAAAGTCGCACGTATCCAAAAATGGTACCTATAAAAACTATAGCTCGTCCCGCCAAAAACAAGCCATCATACACCTCCGTCGACAAAAAAATTAAAACGTTATGGTTCTCACAACTTGGCGACAGAAAAAAAATACATTGTTTTTACAAAAGTAATTTTATTGTGAAAAAAGTTGTAAAACATAAAAAAATGCTATAAATTAGGTATCGCCGGAATCGTACTGACCCACAGAATAAAGTTAACATGTAATTTATAACGCATGGTGAACGCTGTCTAAAAAAAACGAAAAAAGCTGTGCCAGAATTGCATTTTTTTGTTTACCTGGCATCCCAAAAAATAGAATAAAAGGTGATCAAAAAGTCACATGTACCCCAAAATGGTACCAATAATAACTACAGCTCATCCTGCAACAAACCAGCCCTCATACCGCTACGTCTATGAAAAATAAAATTAGTTATGGCTCCAATAAGTCAGGAAATAAAAAAATATGCAGTTGTGCCCGAGGGGAACATTTCTTCAGTTTGAAGAAGCGATTTATCAAGGACCTAAAATTAGGGAACCAGGAAAGGGAGGGCCCAAACATATCTGCTGGAAGCGACGGTGCCCGTATTATACCAGGACAGCACTTCCCAGCAAAATTCCTCAAACTACAAAGGTGCAGAGTGTGGACCAAAAGGGGGATAAGAAATTACACCATTTATCAGTGCGACACCGGCCTGTGCGGAAAGGATTGCTTCACAGCATAACACACATCTATGGATTATTATTTTTTTTTCATACCACCTGACTATGCCCCTTATATACTCCGCCCCACTTACATGTACCCCCACATTATAAAACACCAGCAATACTCAAACAAATTTAGTACCAAGCAAAATCCGCTCTCCAAAAGCCAAATGGTGCTCCCTCGGCTCTGAACCCTACAGCACGCCCAAACAGCAGTTTCCTTCAACATATATGGCATCGTCATACCCGGGAGAACCCTTTTAACAATTTTTGGGGTGTGTGTCTCCAGTGTCATAAGCTTGGCATGACATATTTGCCACTGAATGGCATATCTAGGGAAAAATATAAATTTTTAATTTGCACCATCCGCAGTGCATTCATTTATGGAAAAGACCTGTGGGGTGAAAATCCTCACTACACCTCTTAATAAATGCCTTGAGGGGTGCAGTTTCCATAATGGGGTCACTTCTCAGGGGTTCTTTTTATTATTTCACATCTGAGCCTCTGCAGTTGTGAACCAATACTTTGTAAATCGCCAAATTAGGCCTCCACTCCACATGGTACTCTTCACTCCTGAGCCCTGTCATATGTCCAGGCAAATGATTAGGGCCACATGTAGGGTGTTTCTAAAACCGGGAAACAGCGCATAATAATTAGAGGGCTGTCTTGTTATGGTGGCACAAGCCGGGCACCACATATTGGCATATCTATGGAAGAAAATCCCATTTTCACTCTGCAACATCGAGTGAACACTAATTTCTACAAAACACCTGCAGGGTTAAAATGCTTACTACACCCCTTGGTAAATGCATTGAGGGGTGTCGTTTCCAAAATGGGGTCACTTCTGGGGGTTTCCACTGTTTTGGGCCCACAGGCGCCCAGAAACCAATCCAGCAACATCTGCACTCCAAATGGCGGTCCTTTCCTTCTGAGCCCTGCCGTTTGCCCAAACAGCAGTTTATGACCACATATAGGGTATTGCCGTACTCGCGAGAAATTGCTTTACAAATTTTGGGTTCTTTTTTTCCTTTATTTGTTGAGAAAATGAAAAAATTTGCGCTAAAACTACGTCTTATTGAAGAAAAAGGACTGTTTTTATTTTCACTGCCCAATTCTAATAAATTCTATGAAACGTCTGTGGGGTCAAAATGCTTACTACACCCCTAGATGAATTCCTCAAGAGGTGTAGTTTCCTAAATGGAGTCCCTTTTTGGGCGTTTTCATTGTTTTGTCCCCTCAGGGGCTTTGCAAATGTGACATGGCCTCCGCAAACCATTCCTGCTAAATGTGATCTCAAAAAGCCAAATAGTGCTGTTTCCCTTCTAAGCCCTGCCGTGTGTCCAAACAGCCGTTTATTACCACATGTGGGGTATTGTTTTACTCGGGAGAAATTGCTTTACAAATTTTACGGTGCTTTTTCTCCTTCAGTCCTTGTGGAAATGAGAATAAATTAGCTAAACCTACATTTTCTTTGAAAAAATTTAGATTATCATTTTCACAGCCTACTTCCAATAATTTATGCAAAAAACCTGTGGGGTCAAAACGCTCACTATACCCCTAGATAATTTCCTCAATGGGTGTAGTCTCCAAAATGGGGTCACTTGTGGGGGGTTTCCACTGTTTTGTCCCCTCAGGGGCTTCGTAAATGTGACATGGCCTCCGCAAACCATTCCTGCTAAATGTGGACTCCAAAAGCCAAATGGCGCTCTTTACCTACTAAGCCCTGCCGTGTGTCCAAACAGCCGTTTATTACCACATGTGGGGTATTGTTTTACTCGGGAGAAATTGCTTTCCAAATTTTACGGTGCTTTTTCTCCTTCAGTCTTTGTGGAAATGAGAATAAATTAGCTAAACCTACATTTTCTTTGAAAAGATTTAGATTATCATTTTCACAGCCTACTTACAATAATTTATGCAAAAAACCTGTGGGGTCAAAACGCTCACTATACCCCTAGATAATTTCCCCAATGGGTGTAGTCTCCAAAATGGGGTCACTTGTGGGGGGTTTCCACTGTTTTGTCCCCTCAGGGGCTTCGTAAATGTGACATGGCCTCCGCAAACCATTCCTGCTAAATGTGGACTCCAAAAGCCAAATGGCGCTCTTTCCCTTCTAAGCCCTGCCGTGTGTCCAAACAGCCGTTTATTACCACATTTGGGGTATTGTTTTACTCGGGAGAAATTGCTTTACAAATTTTGTGGTGCTTTTTCTCCTTCAGTCCTTCTGGAAATGAGAAAAAATTAGCTAAACCTAGATTTTTTTTGAAAAAATGTAGATTATTATTTTCAGGGCCTACTTCCAATATTTTCTGCAAAAAAACTGTGGGGTCAAATCGCTCACTATACCCCTAGATAATTTCCTCAATGGGTGTAGTCTCCAAAATGGGGTCACTTGTGGGGGGTTTCCACTGTTTTGTCCCGTCAGGGGCTTCGTAAATGTGACATGGCCTCCGCAAACCATTCCTGCTAAATGTGGACTCCAAAAGCCAAATGGCGCTCTTTCCCTTCTAAGCCCTGCCGTGTGTCCAAACAGCCGTTTATTACCACATGTGGGGTATTGTTTTACTCGGGAGAAATTGCTTTACAAATTTTGTGGTGCTTTTTCTCCTTCAGTCCTTCTGGAAATGAGAAAAAATTAGCTAAACCTAGATTTTTTTTGAAAAAATGTAGATTATTATTTTCAGGGCCTACTTCCAATATTTTCTGCAAAAAAACTGTGAGGTCAAATCGCTCACTATACCCCTAGATAATTTCCTCAATGGGTGTAGTCTCCAAAATGGGGTCACTTGTGGGGGGTTTCCACTGTTTTGTCCCGTCAGGGGCTTCGTAAATGTGACATGGCCTCCGCAAACCATTCCTGCTAAATGTGGACTCCAAAAGCCAAATGGCGCTCTTTCCCTTCTAAGCCCTGCCGTGTGTCCAAACAGCCGTTTATTACCACATGTGGGGTATTGTTTTACTCGGGAGAAATTGCTTTACAAATTTTACGGTGCTTTTTCTCCTTCAGTCCTTGTGGAAATGAGAATAAATTAGCTAAACCTACATTTTCTTTGAAAAAATTTAGATTATCATTTTCACAGCCTACTTACAATAATTTATGCAAAAAACCTGTGGGGTCAAAACGCTCACTATACCCCTAGATAATTTCCTCAATGGGTGTAGTCTCCAAAATGGGGTCACTTGTGGGGGGTTTCCACTGTTTTGTCCCCTCAGGGGCTTCGTAAATGTGACATGGCCTCCGCAAACCATTCCTGCTAAATGTGGACTCCAAAAGCCAAATGGCGCTCTTTACCTTCTAAGCCCTGCCGTGTGTCCAAACAGCCGTTTATTACCACATGTGGGGTATTGTTTTACTCGGGAGAAATTGCTTTCCAAATTTTACGGTGCTTTTTCTCCTTCAGTCTTTGTGGAAATGAGAATAAATTAGCTAAACCTACATTTTCTTTGAAAAGATTTAGATTATCATTTTCACAGCCTACTTACAATAATTTATGCAAAAAACCTGTGGGGTCAAAACGCTCACTATACCCCTAGATAATTTCCCCAATGGGTGTAGTCTCCAAAATGGGGTCACTTGTGGGGGGTTTCCACTGTTTTGTCCCCTCAGGGGCTTCGTAAATGTGACATGGCCTCCGCAAACCATTCCTGCTAAATGTGGACTCCAAAAGCCAAATGGCGCTCTTTCCCTTCTAAGCCCTGCCGTGTGTCCAAACAGCCGTTTATTACCACATTTGGGGTATTGTTTTACTCGGGAGAAATTGCTTTACAAATTTTGTGGTGCTTTTTCTCCTTCAGTCCTTCTGGAAATGAGAAAAAATTAGCTAAACCTAGATTTTTTTTGAAAAAATGTAGATTATTATTTTCAGGGCCTACTTCCAATATTTTCTGCAAAAAAACTGTGGGGTCAAATCGCTCACTATACCCCTAGATAATTTCCTCAATGGGTGTAGTCTCCAAAATGGGGTCACTTGTGGGGGGTTTCCACTGTTTTGTCCCGTCAGGGGCTTCGTAAATGTGACATGGCCTCCGCAAACCATTCCTGCTAAATGTGGACTCCAAAAGCCAAATGGCGCTCTTTCCCTTCTAAGCCCTGCCGTGTGTCCAAACAGCCGTTTATTACCACTTGTGGGGTATTGTTTTACTCGGGAGAAATTGCTTTCCAAATTTTACGGTGCTTTTTCTCCTTCAGTCTTTGTGGAAATGAGAATAAATTAGCTAAACCTACATTTTCTTTGAAAAGATTTAGATTATCATTTTCACAGCCTACTTACAATAATTAATGCAAAAAACCTGTGGGGTCAAAACGCTCACTATACCCCTAGATAATTTCCCCAATGGGTGTAGTCTCCAAAATGGGGTCACTTGTGGGGGGTTTCCACTGTTTTGTCCCCTCAGGGGCTTCGTAAATGTGACATGGCCTCCGCAAACCATTCCTGCTAAATGTGGACTCCAAAAGCCAAATGGCGCTCTTTCCCTTCTAAGCCCTGCCGTGTGTCCAAACAGCCGTTTATTACCACATGTGGGGTATTGTTTTACTCGGGAGAAATTGCTTTACAAATTTTGTGGTGCTTTTTCTCCTTCAGTCCTTCTGGAAATGAGAAAAAATTAGCTAAACCTAGATTTTTTTTGAAAAAATGTAGATTATTATTTTCAGGGCCTACTTCCAATATTTTCTGCAAAAAAACTGTGAGGTCAAATCGCTCACTATACCCCTAGATAATTTCCTCAATGGGTGTAGTCTCCAAAATGGGGTCACTTGTGGGGGGTTTCCACTGTTTTGTCCCGTCAGGGGCTTCGTAAATGTGACATGGCCTCCGCAAACCATTCCTGCTAAATGTGGACTCCAAAAGCCAAATGGCGCTCTTTCCCTTCTAAGCCCTGCCGTGTGTCCAAACAGCCGTTTATTACCACATGTGGGGTATTGTTTTACTCGGGAGAAATTGCTTTACAAATTTTACGGTGCTTTTTCTCCTTCAGTCCTTGTGGAAATGAGAATAAATTAGCTAAACCTACATTTTCTTTGAAAAAATTTAGATTATCATTTTCACAGCCTACTTACAATAATTTATGCAAAAAACCTGTGGGGTCAAAACGCTCACTATACCCCTAGATAATTTCCTCAATGGGTGTAGTCTCCAAAATGGGGTCACTTGTGGGGGGTTTTCACTGTTTTGTCCCCTCAGGGGCTTCGTAAATGTGACATGGCCTATGCAAACCATTCCTGCTAAATGTGGACTCCAAAAGCCAAATGGCGCTCTTTCCCTTCTAAGCCCTGCCGTGTGTCCAAACAGCCGTTTATTACCACATGTGGGGTATTGTTTTACTCGGGAGAAATTGCTTTACAAATTTTGTGGTACTTTTTCTCCTTCAGTCCTTCTGGAAATGAGAAAAAATTAGCTAAACCTACATTTTCTTTGAAAAAATTTTGATTTTAATTTTCACGGCCTACTTCCAATAATTTCTGTAAAAAACCTGTGCGTTCAAAATGCTCACTACACCCCTAGATAATTTCCTTGAGGTGTCTAGTTTCCCAGATGCGGTCACTTTTGGGGGATTTTCACTGTTTTGGCACCGCAAGAGCCCTTCAAACCTGACATGGTGCCTAAAATATATTCTAACAAAAATAAGGCCCCAAAATCCACCAGGTCCTTTGCTTCTGAGGCCGGTGCTTCAGTCCAGTAGCACGCTACGGCCACATGTGGGATATTTCCTAAAACTGCAGAAACTGGGCAACAAATATTGAGTTGCATTTCTCTGGTAAAACCTTCTGTGTTATAAAAAAAATTGTATTAAAAATTTATTTCTGCAAAAAAATATTACATTTGTACATTTCACCTCTACTTTGCTTTAATTCCTGTGAAATGTGTAAAGGGTTAAGACATTTTCTAAATGCTGTTTTGAATACTTTGAGGGGTGAAGTTTTTAAAATGGGGTGACTTTTTGGGGGTTTCTAATATATAAGGCCCTCAAAACCACTTCACAACTGAACTGGCCCCTGTAAAAATGGCCTTTTGAAATTTTCTTGAAAATGTGAGAAATTGCTGCTAAAGTTCTAAGCCTTGTGAGGTCATAGAAAAATAAAAGGATGTTCAAAAAATGATGCCAATCTAAAGTAGACATATGGGGGATGTTAATTAGCAACAATTTTGTGTGGTATAACTGCCTGTCTTACAAGCAGATACATTTAAATTGAGAAAAATGCTAATTTTTGCAATTTTTCACTATATTTTCGTGTTTTTCACAATTAAATACTGAATGTATCGACCAAATTTTACCACTATCTTAAAGTCCAATGTGTCACGAGAAAACAATCTCAGAATCGCCCGGATAGGTGAAAGCATTTCAACGTTATTACCACATAAAGTGAAACATGTCAGATTTGAAAAATGAGGCTCTGTCAGGAAGGTCAAAAGTGGCTAAAGAGGGAAGGGGTTAAAGAGGCTCTGTCACCAGATTTTGCAACCCCTATCTGCTATTGCAGCAGATAGGCGCTGCAATGTAGATTACAGTAACGTTTTTATTTTTAAAAAACGAGCATTTTTGGCCAAGTTATGACCATTTTCGTATTTATGCAAATGAGGCTTGCAAAAGTACAACTGGGCGTGTTGAAAAGTAAAAGTACAACTGGGCGTGTATTATGTGTGTTACATCTGGGCGTGTTTACTTCTTTTACTAGCTGGGCGTTCTGACGAGAAGTATCATCCACTTCTCTTCAGAACGCCCAGCTTCTGGCAGTGCAGATCTGTGACGTCACTCACAGGTCCTGCATCGTGTCGCCACCAGAGGCTACAGTTGATTCTGCAGCAGCATCAGCATTTGCAGGTAAGTAGCTACATCGACTTACCTGCTAACGCCGATGCTGCTGCAGAATCATCTGTAGCCTCTGGTGTCGATGTGTCCTTGCTCGTCTGACACGATGCAGGACCTGCGAGTGACGACACAGCGTGATCTCTCGAGAACACGGCTGTGTCTGCACTGCTAGAAGCTGGGCGTTCTGAAGAGAAGTGGATGATACTTCTATACACAACGCCCAGCTATTAAAAGTAGTAAACACGCCCCGATGTACGCACATAATACACGCCCAGTTGTACTTTTACTGTAAACACGCCCAGTTGTACTTTTGCAAGCCTCATTTGCATAAATACGAAAATGGTCATAACTTGGCCAAAAATGCTCGTTTTTTAAAAATAAAAACGTTACTGTAATCTACATTGCAGCGCCTATCTGCTGCAATAGCAGATAGGGGTGGCAAAATCTGGTGACAGAGCCTCTTTAAATTTAGCAAAAAACTGTGGGGTCAAAATACTTACTATGCCCTTAGGTAAATACCTTAAGGGGTCTAGTTTTCTAAATGGGGTCATTTGTGGGGGTTTCCATCACTCTGAGACCTATGAGCCTCTGAAAACCTGGCTTGGTGCAGGAAAACAAAATGTACTTCAAAATTTATAAAATTATTATTCAATTTGTAAGTCCTCTAAATTGCTGAAAATGTATTTTATTTTTTCAAAAGTGCTGCCAAAATAAAGAGATAGAAATATATATTTAATTTAAAAAATTGTACAGTATGTGTGTACATATGTGACATATTGCAGTTAAAAATAGGGGAAAATTGTAATTTTTACAAAATTTCTTCCATTTTTTTATTTTTTAATTAATTTCCACAAATCGTATCAGTCTACTTTTACCACTAAAATAAAGTACAACATGTGACGAAAAAACAATGTCAGAATTTCTTGGATATTCAAAACTTTCACAGAGTTATTCTCTGATAAAGTCACACATACCAGATTTGACAAACAGGCCCGGTCATTGAGGGGTTAATACAGAGAACACAAGCAAATTGACCATCCATCACAATACTGTATGCTGAGACAATGCATCCCATTCTATCCAGGGGTGGAACTATAGGAGTCTCATAGATATGCTATCTCCAATATGTATGGAAAAATTTATTTCTTTTTCGGGGAGGGGGTGGGGCTAAATATATGTCTCGGGCTTGTGCCCCTGAGCATTTTTCACATCAAAAATTGCAACTTAATTGACTTGCTACAGATTAAAAAAATATGCAAGTCAGGTCAATTTGTGCACAGAAATTTTCTGCAGCGTGTGGTTGAGATTTTTCTTTACATCTCATCCATTTTGCTACTACTGTAGTACGCTGTGAATTTTTCACAAGCAAATTAGGACTGAAAAAAATCAGCAATTACGCTATGTGCGAACATAGCTTTATGGGTTTGTGGTCAAAATGGTGCGGTTTTACGAAAATCGTGGTAAAAACACATTTTTACATGGTTTTCTAAGTCCTATCATTCGTTCCGTGAAGACTTAGCAATTTGGCTAGGGCTAACACGGCGACTTTGGCCTTGCGACCTAATAGACACAGTGACAAAATTGCGGCAACCGCACAGGGAAAGACTATAGCAGCAGCACTGCAAACGTGACTACATCAAACCAGAAGGCGGGACCTTATTTTATTGCGCATGCGCTGACTGGGCAGCGTAACTAATACGCAGCCCGCCTGTTATCACCGCTCCAGCCAGAGGCGTCTGCTCTGTAGAGGTGAGAAGCGGCATTGTTTGTGCTACACGGAACCGACCAGCTTTGGGTTACCTAGTGAGGTAACGTATGCAGTATGTTGTGTCCGACCGCTTTGTTGTGTGGCGGGTTGCCCTAGTTATTCCCTTGTATGACGTCCTGGCTTCGTAGGTTTCATATATGCCAATCTGTGACGTATAGTCGTTCATTTATGGTTTGTTATATTAATGGTTTGTTATATTAGGGCCGTGCACGTTGTTTTGGTATTGAATTATAGTTCCCTCTCCCTATTCTGTTCACGTTTTGTTGCAGATTTGGTCTTTTGAAGTGCTCCGCCGCCATTTTGTCTTTGTGACGAAATAGCTAGTCACGTGTTACTACATTCCGCCTTGCCCCATTCCGTGTCTGTAGAAGAAAATGTCCGAAGCCGGCGAAGGCTACGTGGTAAAGATCCGCGGACTGCCTTGGTCCTGTTCGGCCGAGGAGATTGAAAACTTTTTCTCTGGTGAGTGTAATGTCGGCAATCTCATGTTGAGCGGGTTCTTCAGTGCGCGCGTGTGTTCTTGACTGACTTTTTTTTTTTTTTTTTCCCGTTCAGACTCGAAAATGTTAAATGGCACCTGCGGAGTTCACTTCATTTACACCAGAGAAGGGAGACCAAGCGGAGAAGCTTTTGTCGAGTTAGAAAGCGAAGAAGATCTTAATCTCGGCTTGAAGAAAGACCGGGAAACCATGGGACATAGATATGTAGAAGGTAAGCTCAGAATTGTTCTTTGCAGTGTGCGTTTCTCAGGTTGTGGTAACGTATCATGTAGATGGCTAGCTGGCAGTGTGCCTATCCTGGAAGAAGGCATGGCCTGGTATTGGGTAGGACATACTCATACATGCAGAGTCTTACCGAAAATTTCAAATGCTTTCTTTGTTTTCTAAGTTTTGGTTAATTCTAAACTAATTCACGAGTCCCTGGTAATAGGGTAGTTGAAAAAATAGGCTGTGTTCACATCACCATTGCCCTTTACGTTCACTGGTTCAGTCGGAGGCCCTTAACCACTTCCCGACATTTGACGTAACCATACGCCAAAGTCGGGTAGGGGAAGTATCGCTCCATACGATGCGGGTGTCGTCTGTTTTGTTACAGCCGACACTTCAGAATAACGAGCGGCATCGTGCTCGAGTGTGATCCCGCTCGTTTAACTCGTTAAATGCTGCGGTCAATAGCGACCGTAGCATTTAAATCGTTAAAGATGGGGGTGACATGTCAGAAGTTTTGATCGGTGGGGGGCTGAGCACTGAGAACCCCACCTATCGATAGAACGAAGCTCTAGGGTGAGTGCTGAGCCGCTTTGTTTCTGATCTGCTTTTCTCGGAAAGCAGTAATCGTGTACGGGCTCAAAAGAAAAAGTATGGGCCCGTTCACCGCTACATCAGCTTCACGAAAAAAAGTAGATAAGAAATTAAGCGTCTCAGCGCTTACACTAGTTCTACTGCCGCTTCATTTTAGAGGGGGGGGGGTCGTCTCAATGCATCTTAGAGGTTGGTGGCAGATCGGCAGCCCTGCAATGGCTACAGGAGACCTAACTAGGGCCTCCTGCTCTGCCGTTACGGAAGTCGTTACTGACATTCACTGACATTACGGCTATCTGTCAGTGAACAACTGACAGATCTAATACCTTGCACTACATAGGTAAAAAACAGACCTTCAAGTCCCCTAGTGGGACAAAAAAGGGTAAAAATAATTGTAAAAACATAAGTTTCAAGTAATAAAATAAAACAATCTCCCTTTTTCCCTTATCCAGTCCTTTTATTATTGAAAAAAAATAAATCATACATATTTGGTATCGCCACGACCGTAATGGCTTGAACTATAAAAATTGTATTTATTTGATATGGTGAATGGCATAAAAAAAAACTGCAAAAAACAATGCCAGAATTTCCGTTTTTTTGCTCACCTTGCCCTACAAAGATTAGAATAAAAAGTGATCAAAAAGTCACATGTACCCCAAAATGGTACAAATGATAACTACAGCTCGTCCCACAAAAAAACAGCCCTCATACCAATACAGCTATGAAAAAATAAAATTAGTTAAGGCTTCAATAAGTCAGGAAATAAAAATATGCATTAGTGCAGGCCGAGGGAAAAATTTCTTTCAAGAGGCGGCTTGTCAAGGCCCTAAAATTAAGGAACCAGGAATGGTAGAGCCCAAACATATCTGCTGGAAGCGAGGGTGCCCGTGTTGTATCAGGACAACACTTTTGCAGAAAAATTGTTCAAAGTGCAGTGTGTACCAAAAGTAGGATTAGAAAGGACAGTCTATCAGTGCGACACTGGCCTGTGCGTTATACCACCTGACTCTGCACTAATTTACTCTGCCCAGCTTACATATGCCCGCACATTATACACTAAAATACCAGTAAAATGCCACATAATTACTACCAAGCAAAATCCACACTCCAAAATCCAAATGGCGCTCCCTCCCTTCTGAACCCTACAGCGTGCCCAAACCGCTGTTTACTTCCACATATGTGGCATCACCAAACCAGGGACAACCCTTTTAACAAGTTTTGGGGTGTGTGTCTAGTGGCACAAACTGGGCATGGCACTACATATTTGCTGCTGAAATGGCATAACTGGGGAAAAAAATTTAAGTTTTTGCTTTGCACCATCCACAGTGGAACCATTTATGGAAAAGACCTGTGGGGTGAAAATGCTCACTACACCCCTTGAAATGCCTTGAGGGGTGTAGTTTTCAAAATGGGGTCACTTCTCAGGGATTTCTTTTTATTATTTCACATCTGAGCCTCTGCAATTGTGAATCAATACTTTGTAAATCGCCAAATTAGGCTTCAATTTCGCATGGTACTCGTTCAGTCCTGAGCCTGGCCGAATTTCCAGGCAAAAGATTATGGCCACATGTAGGGTGTTTCTAAAACCGGGAAACGCTGCATGATCACCAGAGAGCTGTCTTGTTATGGTGGCACAAACTTTATACCTATGGAAAATCGCTATTTTAGCTCTAACATCGAGTGTCCACTAACTTCTGTAAAACTCATGTGGGGTTAACATGCTCACTACACCTCGATGAATATCTTGAGCAGTGTAATTTTCAAAATGGGATCACTCATTCTGGGTTTCCAGTGTTTAGGCCCTACAGGGGCTTTGCAACGGCGATGTGGTACAAAAAAACAATCCAGAAAAATTTGCGCTCTAAAAGTCAAATGGCGCACCTTCCCTTCTAAGCGCTGCCGTGTGCCCAAACAGCAGTTTGATAAACATATGAAGTATTTTCATACTCTGGAGAAGTTGCTCTACAAATGTTGGGGGGCTTTTTCTTTATTCCTTAAAAATACAATTTTATTTTCACGTCCATATTCTAATAAAATCTATGAAACACCTGTGTGGTCAAAATGCTAATTACACCCCGAGATGAATTATTTGTGGGGTATAGTTTCCATAATGGGGACCTTTTTGGGGTCTTTCCTTTTGTTTTAGCGTCACAAGACCTCTTCAAACCTGACATGGTGCCTAAAATATAATCTAATAAAAAGAATGCCCCAAAATCCTCTAGGTGCTTCTATTGCTACTGAGGCCGGTGCTTCAGTCCATTATCACACTAGGGCAAAGTGTCGGCTATTTCTAAAAACTTCAGAATCTGGGCAATAAATATTGAGTCGCGTTTCTCTGGGAAAACCTGTGGTACAGAAGAAAAAAAAAATGTAAAAATTAGTTTCTGAAAAAAAAAAATGATTTTTGTAAATTTCAACGATTTCTTGTGAAACGCTTAAAGGGTTAAACTTTCTAAATGCTGTTTTGAGTACTTTGAGCGGTGCGGTCTTTAAGATGGGGTATTTTATGGAGGTTTGTATTGTATGGGCCTCTCAAAGCCACATCAGAACTGAAGTTGTCCCGGAAAAAATAGCTTTTTGAAATTTCTGCTAAAGTTCTAAGCTTTGTAATGTCCTAGAAAAATTAAAGGATGTTCTAAAGTAGACCTATGGGAAATGTTAATTAGCAACTATATTGTGTGATAAAACTATTTGTCTTACAAGCAGATACGTTTAAATTGATAAAAACGCAAATCTTTGCAATTTTTCGCTACATTTTGGTGTTTTTCACATACTGAATGTATCGACCAAATTTTACCAGTAACGTGTCAAAACAATCCAAGAATCGCTTGGATAGGTAAAAGGAAGTTTCTCCCACAAAGTAGAACATGCCAGATTTGAAAAATGAGGCTCTGCCAGGAAGGTCAATAGCGGCCACAGCGGGAAGGGGTTAAATGTATACTAAATGTGCTATACAGGGTTGGACTCGCCCACCAGATTACCAAAGGATCCTACTGTGGGCCCAGGCTCTGACCCCAAAAATGGGCCTCAAAGGTCTATTGGAAGTCAACCCCATTTGGAGCTCACTTGGTAGCCAAGCACTTGCCACTAGTATTTCTTATGGGTGATTCCCAAATAATCTATTAGACCTTATTGACACCGTCCAATGTGTACAATGATAACAGGTGGAGGTGCACATTCTGTAGAGATGGTGGATGGGCCCTCAGAATAATTTTCTCTGTTGGGCCCAAGGGACCCTAGTCTGCGTATATCAACACAGTCAATCTGGGATATATCTATGTATCATGTTCATCTGACAATCCTCTCCCCTCCGGAGTTGTCACACAAAGGGAAGAAGAATCCTATGCCAATGTACTATTGAACAACCTTCCTGAATCAAAGATACAAACAGAATATACTTTGGAAATGACCATTAATCCTAAATACAGAGTCTTCCATAACTAGGTAAACTTATTGTTGTTTTGGCTATTTTCTATCATGTACTCTGCATAATGTAGATATTAACCCCTTCCCGCTGTGGCCACTCTTGACCTTCCTGACAGCCTCATTTTTCAAATCTGACGTTTCACTTTGTGGTAATAACTTCGTAATGCTTTTACCTATCCAAGCAATACTGAGATTGTTTTCTTGTGACACATTGGACTTTGTTACTGGCAAAATTTGCTCGATACATTCAGTATTTAATTGTGAAAAACACCAGAATTTTGGGAAAGTTTGCATGTTTAGCAATTTTTAATTTATCTCCTTGTAAGACAGGCAGTTACACCACACAAAATTGTTGCTAATTAACATCCCCCCCCCCCCATATGTCTACTTTAGGCTCTGTTCACATCTGCGTTGGGGGTCCCGTTCTGATGTTCCGTCTGAGGTTTCCGTCAGAATGGGACCCTGAGCAGACAAACTAACTGAAGGAAACCAGAGGTTTCCGTTTCCATCACCATTGATTTCAATGGTGACTGAGCCGTTGCCCGTGATCTCCGTTTTGTCTCTTTTGGGCACTGGATCTGTCGTTTTGCCGGAAGCAATAACGTAGTCCGGTGTCGGTTTGTCTGCTCAGGGTCCCGTTCTGATGGAAACCTCAGATGGAACATTCAGAACGGGACCCAAACGCAGATGTGAACTGAGCCTTAGATTGGCATCGAGGTTTTGAACGTTTTTTGTTTTTCTAGGATGTTACAAGGCTTAGAGCTTTAGCAGCAATTTCTCACATTTTCAAGAAAAATGTAAAGGGCTTTTTTTTTTCAGGGACCAGTTCAGTAGACAAGTGGCTTTTAGGGCCTTATATATTACAAACCCCCAATAATTCACTCCATTTTAAAAACTTCACCTCTCACAGTATTCAAAACAGCATTTAGAAATTTTCTTAACCCTTTAGACGTTTCACATGAATTAGAGGCTCTGTCACCACATTATAAGTGGCCTATCTTGTAGATAATGTGATCGGCGCTGTAATGTAGATTACAGCAGTATTTTTTTATTTAGAACGACTCATTTTTGACAGTTATGACCTATTTTAGCTTTATGCTAATTACTTTCTTAATGGACAAATTGGCGTGTTATACTTTTTGACCAAGCGGGCGTTGTGTGGAGAAGTGTATGACGCTGACCAATCGGTGTCATACACTTCTCCCCATTCATTTGCACAGCACATAGCGATATAGCTATGTGCAGCCACAAACACACTATAACGTTACTACAGTGTCATGACAATGAATATACATTACCTCCAGCCAGGACGTGATGTCTATTCAGAATCCTGACACTTCGCTAACGTTTCTGTGAGATTTACAGCAAGGCAAGCGTAATCTCTTTATAAATGACCGCTTGCAGTGTAATCTCGCAAGCACGTTAACCCCACAGGTGTTTTGCAGAAGTTAGTGTGCACTCGATGTTGCAGAGTGAAAATGTTTTTTGTTTTTTTTCATAGATATGCCAGTATGTGGTGCCCAGCTTGTGCCACCATAACATAACAGCTCCCTAATTATGTGGTTTCCCGGTTTTAGAAACAACCCACGTTTGGCCCTAATCTTTTGCCTGGACATTCGATCAGGCTCAGGAGTGAAAGTGTACCATGTGAAGTTGAGGCCTAATTTGGCGACTTACAAAGTATTGGTTCACAATTGAAGAGGCTCTGATGTGAAATAATAAAAAAAAAACTGAAAAGTGACCCCATTTTGGAAACTCCACCCTCAAGGCGTTTATTAATGGGTGAAGTGAGCATTTTCACCCCACAGGTCTTTTCCATAAATGATTGCGCTGCGGATGGTGCAAAGTAAAAATTAAATTTTTCCCCTAAATATGCCATTTCAGTGGCAAATATGTTGTGCCACTTGAGAGAGACCCCAAAAATTAAGTGTTCTCCCGGATAAGGCGATTCCATATATGGAAGTAAACTGCTGTTTGAGCGCACTGTAGGGTTCAGAAGGGAGGGAGCACCATTTGGCTTTTGGAGCACGGATTTTGCTTGAAGTTTTACTGGTATTTCAGTTTATAATGTGGTGGCATATGTAAGCTGGGCAGAGTACATCAGGGGCATAGTCAGGTGGTACAACAATGAGGTAAAAAAAAGAATAAAATACTCCATAGTGTTATGCTGTGAAACAATCCTTTCTGCACAGGCCTGTGTCGCACTAATAAATGGTCTTGACTTATCCCCCTTTTTGTCCACACTCCGCACCTTTGCAGTTTGGGGAATTTTACTGGGAAAGTGTTGTCCTGGTATAATATGGGCACCGTCGCTTCCAGCAGATATGTTTGGGCACTAACCTTCCTGGTTCCCTAATTTTAGGGCCTTGATAAATCCGCATCTTAAAGCAGTAGAAATGTTCCCCTCGGGCCTGCGCAACTGCATATGTTTTATTTCCTGACTTTTAACTAATTTTATTTTTTCATAGCCTTAGTGGTATGAGGGCTGTTTTTTTGAGGGACACGCTGTAGTTATTATTGGTACCATTTTGGGGTACATGAGACTTTTTGATCACTTTTTTTCATCCTATTTTTTTGAGAGTCAATGTGACCATAAAACAGCAATTCTGGCTTAGTTATTTAGTTTTCTTTATACAGCGTTCACCATGCGTTATAAATTACATGTTGACTTTACTCTGCGGGTCAGTACGTTTCCGGTGATACCAAACTTCTAGCACTTTTTTGTGTTACAACTTTTTGCACGATAAAATTACTTTAGTAGAAAATTAACTGTTTCTGTCGCCATGTTGTTGGAACCATAACTTTTTAAATTTTTTTGCCGACAGATGTATGAGGGCTTGTTTTTTGCGAGACTAGTTATTATTTTTATAGGTATCATTTTTGGATACATATGAGCTTTTGAACACGTGTGTGTGTGTGTTTTTTTTTTTTTTTTTTTTTTTTTTTTTTTTAATAATCCAATTTTTGGAGGGCAAAGTGACCAATAAACACATTCTGGCATTACTTTTATTTTTTTATTTTTTTTTACACTTGTAATAAATAACAAAACCATTTTATAGTTCAGGCCGTTACGGCTTGCGGCGGTATTGGCTTATTTTTATTTCAATAATGAAGGACTTGATAAGGGAAAAAGGCGATCGTGTTTTTATATAATTTTTTGTTTTACACTTTTCTTTAGTCCCACTAGGGGACTTGAAGGTCCAACTGTCAGTTTATTTATTTATTTTTTTCTAATAGTGCAATGGTGCAATCAGGTGTTTTTAACGGGCATGAAAAACAGATGGCAAACGACCACTAACCTCTTCCCGACGTTTGTCGTATGGATACGTCATGGAAAGCTAGTGCTTCCCACATGTTGCTGTATCCATATGACAAATGGTGGACACCGGCTCAGAAGCTGAGTCGGTGCCACTGTCCTCGGGTGTGGGCTGCATGTTATAGCGGACACCCTGGGGTAATAGCGAGGACGGAAGTTTGCTACGATCCCCTGCATTTAAGGCGTTTGCAGTTCATCGGCACCCCAGCAATGAAATTGCCGGGATTCCGGTGGCTACAAAGGCTTCCGTTCCTGCCGGCTCAAGAGCTGAGCCGGCGGCGTCAGTGTGGTGGATGTCCACTGTATTTTACAGCTGACATTCACCAGTAACGTCAGGGTCTGGAGCTAGCTTCGATTCCTGCGATTAACTCCTTATATGCAGAGATCGAAAGCTGATTAGGCCCTGCCCGGACTTGAAGCCTAATCTGCTTGCTGTCAGTGAATGATTGACCGATCTAATACATTGCACTACATAGGTAGTGCAATGTATTAGAATAAAAATCTGACAGCTAGACCTTCAAGTCCCCTAGTGGGACTAAAGGAAAGTTAACAAAAGTGTGTTTAAAAAAACAAACAAATAAAAGTTGTTAAAAATAAGTTTCAAGTAATAAAATATCCCTTTTTTTCTCAAGTTTTGTTGAAAAAAAAATAACCATACATATTTGGTAATGCCGTGTCCGTAGTTGCATGTATCCAAAAATGGAACCTAATAACTAGCTTGTCCCGCAAAAATACAGCCCTCATGCAGCTCCGTCAACGGAAAAAATGAAGTTATGGTTCTCAGAACATGGAGACAGAAAAAAGACATTCTTTTTACAAAAGTAATTTTATTGTGCAAAAAGTTGTAAAACATAAGCGTGCTATAAATTATGTATCGTCGAAATCGTACTGACCCGCAGAATAAAGTTAACATGTAATTTGACGCGTGGTGAACGCTGTATAAAAAAAAAACTGTCAATTGCTGTTTTGGTCACCTTGCCTCCCAAAAAATAGGATAAAAAGTGATCAAAAGGTCGCATGTACCTCAAAATGGTATCAATAATAACAAAAGAGTGTCGTTCCTTATCCTATTTATCGTTGTGACACTGGCCTGTGTAGAAAGGATTGCTTCACATCGTAACAAATATTTATGGATTATTTTTTTTTATTTTTTTAACCCTAATATACCACCTGACTATGCCCCTGATGTACTCTGCCCAGCTTACATGTACTCCCACATTCTAAACTAAAATGCCAGTGTAACTCCAAACAAAACTACCACCAAGCAAAATCCATGCTCCAAAAGGCGCTACCTTCCTACTGAACCCTACAGCATGCCCAAACAGCTGCTTACTTCCATATATATGTCATCGCCTACCCGGGAGAACCCTTTTAACCGCTTTTGAGGTGTCTCCAATGACACAAGCTGGGCATGGCATACATATTTGCCACTAAAATGGCATATCTAGGGAAAGATTTTAATTTTTACTTTGCACTATCCACAGCGCAATCATTTATGGGAAAGACCTGCGGGGTGAAAATGCTCATTACACCCCTTAATAAATGCGTTGAGGGGTGTCGTTTCCAAAATAGTCACTTCTCGGGTTTCTTTCATTACTTCACATCAGCCCTGAAATTGTGAACCAATACTTTGTAAATCTCCAAATTAGGCCTCAACGCATGGTACTCTTTCACTCCTGAGCCTGGTTGAATGTCCAGGCAAAAGATTAGGGCCACATGTAGGATGTTTCGTAAACCGGGAAACACCGCATAATAATTAGAGAGCTGTCTTGTTATGGTGGCATGAGCTGGGCACTACATATTGGCATATATGGAGAAAAAAAAATCCCATTTCCACTCTGCAACATCGAGTGCACACTAATTTCTGCAAAACGCCTGCAGGGTTAACATGCTCACTACACCCCTAGGTGAATACCTTGAGGGGAGTAGTTTCCAAAATAGGCGTCACTTCTGGGTGGTTTCCAAGGTTTTGGTCCCACAGGGGCTTTGCAAATGCGACATGGCGACTAGAAACCAATCCAGCAAAATCTGCACTCCAAAAGCCAAATGGCGCTCCTTACCCTCTGAGCCCTGCCGTGAGTCCAAACAGCAGTTTATAAACACACATGGGGTATTGCCGTACTCGGGAGAAGTTGCTTTACAATGTTGGGATTCTTTTTTTCCTTTATTTGTTGAGAAAATGTGAAATTTTGAGCTAAAGCTATATCTTATTGAAGAGTATTTTTTTTTTTCACCTCCCAACTCTAATAAAATCTCTGAAACACCTGTGGGATCAAAATGCTCAGTACACCCCTAGATGAATTCCTCATGGAGTGTAGTTTCCTAAATGGAGTCACTTTTTGGGCGTTTTGATCCCTCAGGGGCTTTGCACATGCGACATGGCCTCCGCAAACCATTCCTGCTAAATTTGAGCTCCTGAAACCATATGGCGCTCCTTCCTTTCTAAGCCCAGCCGTGTGTTCAAACAGCCGTTTATGACCACATGTGGGGTATTGTTTTACTCGGTAGAAATTGCTTTACAAATCTGGTTGTGCTTTTTCTCCTTTTTAGTCTTTGTGGAATTGAGAAAAAATTAGCTAAACCTACATTTTCTTTAAAAGAATGTAGATTTCCTTTTTCACATCCTACTTCCAGTAATTTCTGCAAAAAAAACTGGAGTCAAAATGCTCACTATACCACTAGATTTCCTTCAGGTGTGTAGTTTCCCGAATGGGGTCACTTTTGGGGGTGTTGTCACTGTTTTTGTACCGCAAGAGCTCCTCAAACCTAGCATGGTGCCTAAAATATATCCTAATAAAAAGGAGGCTCCAAAATCCACTTGGTGCTTCTGTCCATAAACTCACTAGGACCACATGTGGAATATTTCTGATTGGCAGAATATGGAATATTGAGTTACGTTTCTCTGGTAAATCTTAAAAAAATTGATTAAAAATTAATTTCTGCAAATAAAAGGAAATGTGTACATTTCACCTCTGCTTTAATTCCTTTGAAACGTCTGAAGGGTTAAACTTTCTAAATACTGTTTTGAATACTTTGAGGGGTGAAATTTTTAAAGTGGGGTGACTTATTGGGGGTTTCTAATATGTAAGGCCCACAACTGAACTTGCCCCTGTAAAAATACCCTAACGTCCTTGAAAAATAAAAGGATGTTCAAGAAACTATGCCAATCTAAAGTAGACCTATGGGGGATGTTTATCAGCAACAATTTTGTGTGGCATAGCTGCCTGTCTTACAAGCAGATACATTTAAATTTAGAAAAATGCTAATTTTCGCAATTTTTTTCCTCCTACATTTTGCCGTTAAAGTCCAATGTGTCACGAGAAAACAATCTCAGAATCGCTTGGATAGGTGAAAGCAAGTTATTACCACATAAAGTGAAACATGTCTTATTTGAAAAATGAGGCTGTCCGGAAGGTCAAGTGGCCAAAGCGGGAAGGGGTTAAAAATGGACGGACGGACTGACTGGAAATGGATGAAAATTTAGAGGCCCACTGATGCAAAATGGCCATGAAAAACTGACTGAGTTTTTAATGGCTATCTTTTTTACACGGTCGTGTGAATGTTGCCTAAATGCATTGATCGTGTTTGACCGCTGTATTTAAGGGGTTAATGGCGAGGATCCAAGCTAACGTAAAGAGGCTCTGTCACCAGATTATCAAATCACTATCTCCTATTGCATGTGATCGGTGCTGCAATGTAGATAACAGTAACGTTTTTTTTTGTTTGTTTTTTAAAACGATCATTTTTGGCCAAGTTATGAGCAATTTTATATTTATGCAAATGAGCCTTTCTAATGGAGAACTGGGAGTGTTTTCTCTTTCCAACTGGTCGTGTATTGTGTTTGTAACATCTGGGCGTGTTTACTTGTTTTACTAGCTGGGCGTTGTGAATAGAAGTGTATGATGCTGACAAACACTTCTATTCACAACGCCCAGCTAGTAAAACAAGTAAACACACCCAGATGTTACAAACACAATACACGCCCAGTTGGAAATAAGAGAAAACACACTCCCAGTTGTCCATTAGAAAGGCTCATTTGCATAAAAATAAAATTGCTCTCAACTTGGCCAAAAATGATCGTTTTAAAAAAAAAAAAAAAACGTTGCATTTTTTTGTTGGCTTCTCTGCTTCTGTAATCGTGGCCTGATAGCAGGCACGGATGTCTGCAGGCAGCCGCCTTCATTTTTGGCCCGTGCTCCCATTCCAAGAAAGGGAGCATGGACTGTAAAAAGCAAGATAGGACATGTCCTAACTTTTGAGGTACACTTCAACGGTCTGGACAACTTCCCGTAAATGGGAAGGCGTCCATGGACAATAGAAGTGAATGTGTCAGTAATTGTGGCGCTGTTTACGGTTGTATGCATGGGGCTTAAAACAAAGAAACCGATTTATATGTAGTCTCCTCAGATTCAGAATCTGATCATTACCAGCATTAAATTTCAGAAGATGCTAGAGAAGACTACTTTCACTACTCCATCTGACAATGATGGGAAATATTATTTTTCCTCCTAGCACACAGACTCTTAAGAGCCATAAGGAATATGATGAATACCAAAGAAATCAGGGAACGGAGATCTGTGCAGGGTGAAATGTTTGCTATTCTTGGAACAAAAAAGTGGTTTTCCCAAGTCATGAAAACGTTCAGTCCCTCGTTAAAAATGACTACCAAGAAATGGAAAAAACCTTATTTAACCTAGGTGAAATTAGGAAACTTTCAGTTTAGCACTGAGTATGTTCAAGATTGGGAAGTCCCGAAGTTCGATGCGCAGGTAGCTAAAGTCCCAAAGAGGACAAGTACCGTTTGAAGATTCATCGCAACTAAAAGACCCAATGGATAGGAAGGCTGAAAGTTTGCTCAACCCTCATGGTGAAACACCATCCGCTTTACTGAAGACAATCCTTTCCACAACTCTGGTCGCTAGATCCATGTGTATATGGCTAGACCAACTAGAAGACCATCCAAACGACCGGACGCCACGAGGTCAGATATTGGTCTCTATTCCTACTGAAGATGGCAACGGCCTTCATGGCGGATGCCCCAGCTAAGTCTGTTTGGGTGGCAATGAAATCAGGAGCTCATCAATTCTGCTAGACTAGCTTTGTGACTAAAGCTGTGGTTAGGAGCTAATTTTGATTTGGAGATATTATGTCGCATTTACTTAAAAGCTGGTCCATATACATAATTACATTCAGAGAAGCTACTACAAAACCTCATAAAAGAAGAATTCTCTTCCCGAGGGCAGACTATTTTAAATAGAAGGAATTAGTTCGTCCCCCTAGAAACCAAGAGAATTTTTTGGCTAAATGAAAGATGGGTAGGATGGTGCTACCTTTAAAGGACAGGTGTCGCGGCAAAATTTTTTTTTTTTATGTTTTTGGTTTTAGTATGTCAATACATTTTTTTTATTTGTTTTTTTTACTTTTTTCTTAACTTTTACTTCTCTATGGGGGCTGCCGTTTTTTTTTCATCTCTGTATGGGTCGATTAACGACCCATACAGAGATGGAATATGGCACATACATCCCCATAGTGAATGCGAACGGGAGCAGTTCCATTCACTATAGCGTACGCCGTATGTGTGGGAACGGCGCTTGCGCCGCTCCCACACAGTCCAAAAGGAAGGGCTTCGGCTGAGCGACATCCGGCGCCATTTTCAGGTGGACCGGAATCCGCGGCCGGACAGTAAGATGACTACTTCCGGTCGCGGCTTCTGTCCATATGTTCAGAAAGGACTAGGAGCGGAGGCAGGAGCAGGTAAGTTATGTTTGTGTATGTTCGTGTTATACTGTGTGATTACACTGTATCTAATCCTCCTACACTGTGCATTCGCTCAAAAAATGGCAGCACACAGTGTAAGAGGTTTGAACATTCAACACCCTCCTTTCTGCTGGCACTAGCCAGGATAAAAGAGGGGGCATTGTGTGAGCACACTAGAGCGTGTGTGTCTACACCAAATTTGCAGCATAAAGCAATGAGGTTCCTCTACCACATTGCAATGCTGCAATTTTGGGATTTGCTCCCTCTAGTGACCAGCACATGGAAATGTTGTTATAAATTAGAATCTAATTTATAATATTTCCTGACTTGTGAAAAAATTAACAATGTGTAATCATTTATTGACAGTTTAACTAAAAAAATAAATAGAAAAAAAATAAATATATATATATATATATATATATATATATATATCGTCACATTCCCTTTAAAGAGGCTCTGTCACCAGATTATCAAATCCCTATCTCCTATTGCATGTGATCGGCACTGCAATGTAGAGAACAGTAACATTTCTTTTTTTTTTTTTGAAAAACGATCATTTTTGGCCAAGTTATGAGCAATTTTATATTTATGCAAATGAGCCTTTCTAATGGACAACTGGGCGTGTTTTCTCTTATTTCCAACTGGGTGTTTATTGTGTTTGTAACATCTGGGTGTGTTTACTTGTTTTACTAGCTGGGCGTTGTGAATAGAAGTGTTTGTCAGCATCATATGTCAGCATCATACACTTCGATTCACAACGCCCAACTAGTAAAACAAGTACACACCCAGATGTTACAAACACAATACATGACCAGTTGGAAAGAAGAGAAAACACTCCCAGTTGTCCATTAGAAAGGCTCATTTGCATAAATATAAAATTGCTCATAACTTAGCCAAAAATGATCGTTTTAAAAAAATAAATAAATGTTACTGTTCTCTACATTGCAGCGCCGATCGCATGCAATAGGAGATAGGGATTTGATAATCTGGTGACAGCCTCTTTAAAGGAGATTGAGCCAAGAACGTCTTTAATCCCGGAATAGGTTCTCAGGATAAGCAATGACTCCAATACAGCAGGAGGCAGAATCTCAGAATTTCTCCTGGATTAGCGCAAAGTAACTTCCAATCCTTGGGTGTTAAACACAATCCAGATGGGATACAAAATATAATTTTCTTTCTTACCCTCCTACAAATTTTGATTACTAGACAATCCTTGCCAGGTCTTCAGAAAAAACTAGGGGAAGGAGTCTTAAAACTTATTCACCTGAAAGTAATTACTCCAGTTCCCAAAAAAGTAAGGGACATTATTCAAGTCTCTTACTTGCCAGGAAGCCAAAAACAACATATCGCACCATCATAAACCTAAAGTTACTGAACAAGTTCATAAGATACAGACAGTTCAAGATGGAATCTATTAGCTTTCATTGCAAAAAATGCAGTCATGGCCGAAATCTACCTAAAGGACGCGTATTATCCTATTCCCATCAATACAGATTTCCAGAAGTTCCTCATATTTGCAATCTTTATAAATCAAGAACTTCTACATTTCCAGTTCAGAGCACTCTCATTTTGGAACTTCATTCGCCCTGCAAATTTTAACAAGCTCATGGAGTAAGTAGAATTCCTACATCAAGATCGTACCATATGTGGACAACTTTCTGATCATAGCAGATTCTACTGGTTTTATTTTTTAGATCATCTCAATATAACATGTCAACTACTACAAAGTCTAGGATGGATCACGAACTGTGAAGAATCCTAACTTCTACACACTGCAAAGTATTACTAGGAATCCTTCTGGACTCTTGGAAACAAATGTCCTTCCTACCATCACACAAATATATAGAGATGCATTTACTTTCAAAGAAAAAAAACCCACTCCTGTACAATAAGATAGACTCTCTATTAGGATCCATGACTGCATTCATTCCAGCCATTCCATGGAGCCAAGCTCACTCAAGTGAACTGCAGAGACTAGTTCTTTGGGAGGCCATGTTCTACACTATACTTTCCAGGGAAGATGGCCGCAAAATATAAACACCCGCTCAACGAACCTCAGAGTTAGGCCCCATGCCCACTTAATTTTTTTCTGACGGCTAGCACACTGACCCATTCATTTCAATGGGGCCATGCACACTTCAGTTTTTTTGACGGTCCCGTTGCTCCGTTCCGATCCAAAGTAGAGCATGTCCTACTTTGGTCCGGGATTCCGTGACAGTGAGGCCCATGCAAGTCAATGGGGCCGTCTAAAAAAAACTGAAGGCACATGGAAGGCATCCGTGTGCCGTCCGTGTGTGACGGAGCCGTTGCCTAGCAACGGGCGGGCTGAAAAACATAACAGAAATGTTACACTAATCGGCAGCCACTTGTCTCTATCAATCACTGATAGAGAAAAGAGGCTGCTGATTAAAAATAAAATAAAAATCCGTTCATGCGTACCCGGTCGTTGTCTTGGTGACGAGTCCCTCTTCTTCCTCCAGTCCGGCCTTCGTTTCTGACGCGGCAGGCCGTGATCGGCTGCAGAGGCCGCTGCGGCCTGTGATTGGCTGCAGAGGCGGTCACGTGGGATGAAGCATCATCCCTGGAGGCCGGCCTTCTGACGTCATCCTGACGTGCGTGACCGCCACTACAGCCTGTGATTGGCTGCAGCGGTGACATGGATGAAACGTTATCGCTGGAGGCCGGACAGGAGGAAAGTAAGTATGAATTTTTTTATTACATTAAAATTTTATTTTCCGTGCGCAGAGCATGGTACTGTCCAGGGTGCTGAAAGAGTTACCGCCGATCAGTGCAGCCCATTAACTCTTTCAGCACCCTGGACAGTACCATGCTCGGCGCACGGAAACACGGCGTGTACACGGCCGCTAAAACGGGCACACGGATCCGTCACAAACGGCCGTGAAAACTGGAGGAAGTGTGCACGAGGCCTTAAAAGCAGTGTGGGATACCTCAAAACAAGCAGGACATTTAGTGCAGGAAAAGCCTGACTGTAGTAACTTATCTGAAACATCCGGTGAACACATGACCTGCTTCCCTACAACTTCTATCCACACAGATCTTTCAATGGGCAGAAAGTCAACTCCTGTCTGTCGACTACCCATCTGAAAGATTCAGTAAACAGCCAGGCAAATTTTCTGAGCAGAAGGGAGTTAAGCCCGGGAGAGGTGTCCAGACAAAAGGGTTGGGCTCTGTTCCTTTGTTGGGGAATACCAGACATAGACCACTTTGCGATTCGTCAGAACAAGAAAACAAAACTTCTTTTCACAAAATTCTTGTGACCATCCCCTCGCAGTAGATGCAATATCACAAATCCTGAATTTCAGACTAGCTTACGCTTTTCCTCCAATCCCTCCTCCATTTTGGGGTACATGGGACTTATTGATTAACTTATTTTTTTTGGGGGAGTGGAGGGAAAAAGCGCTTTAAAGAGGCTCTGTCACCAGATTTTGCAACCCCCATCTCCTATTGCAGCAGATCGGCGCTGCAATGGAGATAAGAGTAACGTTTTTTTTTAAACGAGCATTTTTGGCCAAGTTATGGCTATTTTTATATTTATGTAAATGAGGCTTTCTAAAGTCCAAGTGGGCGTGTTTACAGTAAAAGTACAACTGGGCGTGTATGGTGTATGTACATGTGGGCGTGTTTACTACTTTTACTAGCTGGGCGTTCTGACGAGAAGTATCATCCACTTCTGGCAGTGCACAGACAGTGTGTTCTCGAGAGATCACGCTGTGTCGTCACTCACTTCCTGCCCCAGGTCCTGCATCGTGTCGGCACCAGAGGCTACAGTTGATTCTGCAGCAGCATCAACGTTTGCAGGTAAGTCGATGTAGCTACTTACCTGCAAACGCCGATGCTGCTGCAGAATCAACTGTAGCCTCTGGTGCCGATGTGTCCTCGCTCGTCCAACACGATGCAGGACCTGGGGCAGGAAGTGAGTGACGTCACAGCGTGATCTCTCGAACACGCTGTGTCTGCACTGGCAGAAGCTGGGTGTTAACGAAGAGAAGTGGATGATGCTGATTCGTCAGCATCATACACTCCCATTCCCAACGCCCAGCTAGTAAAATGAAAAACGCCCCGATGTACGCACATAATGCACACCCAGTTGGACTTTAGCAAGCCTCATTTGCATAAATACAAAAATGGTCATAACTTGGCCAAAAATGCTCTTTTTTAAAAAATAAAAACGTTACTCTTATCTACATTGCAGCGCCGATCTGCTGCAATAGCAGATAGGGGTTGCAAAATCTGGTGACAGAGCCTCTTTAATAAAAAAAAATAAAAAATTGTACGGCATTCACCATATGGTTGTATTAATGTGTTAACCCGTTAGTGACTGCTAATGGGCCTTTTCACGGCGGCCGCTAACTGACTTTATTCTGATGCATATGCCTTTTTACGGCACCATCAGGATAAAGTAAATAGAGCAGGGAGCGTCAAATCTCCCTGCTCTCAGCTGCTAGAGGCAGCTGAGGGCTGGGAGCGTCCCTGCTCTGCCGTGTGAGATCGATATTAGTATCGCTCTCACCCGTTTAACCCCTCCGATGCGGTGCACAATAGCGAGCACCGCATCTGAGTGGTTTTGAAGAGAGGGAGGGAGCTCCCTCTCATCCCACTGACATCCGGCGATAAGATCGCCGAGTGTTTGTGTCTCTAATGGCAGCCGGGAGCCTAATAAAGGCCCCCAGGTCTGCCTGCTACATCATGCCGGAGGCATGACCTAGCAGATGCCTCTCCGTTTTAAACGGACAGGCAGTAATACACTGCAATACAAAAGTATTGCAATGTATTATAATAGCGATCGCAGAATCGCATATTATAGTCCCCTAATGGGACTAGTAAAAAAGTTAAAAAAAAGTTTAATAAAGTTAATTAAAAAACAAAAGTGAATAAAAAATGAAACCCAGCTTTTCCCCTTACACAATGCTTTACTATTAAAAAAACAAAATAAAGTAAAAAAGTTACACATATTTGGTATCGCCGCGTCCGTAACGACCCCGACTATAAATCTATTACATTATTTAACCTGCACGGTGAACGCCGTAAAAAATGTAATAAAAAAACTATGGCAAAATTGCTGTTTTCTGTGAATCCTGACTTAAAAAAAATGTGATAAAAAGTGATCAAAAAGTCGCATCTACTCCAAAATGGTACCAATAAAAACTACAAGTCTTCCCGCAAAAAAAAAGCCCTCACACAACCGCATCGGCGAAAAAATAAAAATGTTACGGCTCTTCAAATATGGAGACCCAAAAACAAATTTTGAAAAAGCGTTTTTACTGTGTAAAAGTAGTAAAACATACAAAAACTATACAAATTTGATATTGTTGCAATCGTAACAACCCGCTGAATAAAGTTATTGTGTTATTTATATCAGACGGTAAACGGCGTAGATTTAAGACGCGGAAAAGAGTGGCAAAATTTCAGGTTTATTTCTATCCGCCCCCCCCCTCCCCCCCAAGAAAAAGTTAATAAAAGTTAATCAATAAATGTCCCCCAAAATGGTACTATTAAAAAATACAACTTGTCCCGCAAAAAACAAGACCTTATACAGCTATGTCGACGCAAAAATAGAAAGGTTATAGCTCTTGGAATGCGACGATGGAAAAACGTAAAAAATGGCTTGGTCATTAAGGTTTAAAATAGGCTGGTCACTAAGGGGTTTTCCAAGATAAAATGAATGTTAATGCTTGTAATTTATTAATGTAAGTACATTTGTAATATACTTACATTTTCCAAATTGGCCCCGTTTTCTGATGCTGCCGTGGGGTACTTGGCGGGTGACGTCACTCTCTGGCCGCTGTGTTGATCTTCAATTCTTTTCCAGGTATACGACACGTCACTTGTGACGTGCAGTGTATGGGCTGTACTGTTATACAGCCCGTAACTCGCATGCGCGGTCCCTGCGAGTTACGGTCGGTACAACAGAACAGCCTATGCACGTCACAAGTGACATGTCGTATACACAGATAAGAATTTAAGATCAACACAGCGGCCAGAGAGTGACGTCACCCGCCAAGTACCCCACGGCAGCTTCTGGAAACGGGGGCCAATTTGGAAAATGTAAGTAAACAACAAATGTATTTACATAAATTACAAGCATTAACAGTCATTTTATCTGCGGAAACCCCTTTAACTTTATTTTCAGTGTCGTTATGATTGCGGCGTTACCATGTGTACTTTTTTATTTTTTTATTTTACCATGCGAACTTCTGATATAATGCTTTCGAATATTTTGAATACCAAAGCATTGCCTGTCGGTGTAAGGGTATGTGCACACACACTAATTACGTCCGTAATTGACGGACGTATTTCGGCTGCAAGTCCCGGACCGAACACAGTGCAGGGAGCCGGGCTCCTATCATCATAGTTATATACGATGCTAGGAGTCCCTGCCTCTCTGCAGGACAACTGTCCCGTACTGTAATCATGTTTTCAGTACGGGACAGTAGTTCCACGGAGAGGCAGGGACTCCTAGCATCGTACATAACTATGATGATAGGAGCCCGGCTCCCTGCACTGTGTTCAGTCCGGTACTTGCAGCCGCAATACGTCCGTCAATTACGGACGTAATTAGTGTGTGTGCACATACCCTTAAACTGACAGGCAATCTATTAGACCATGCCTCTTGCACTGCCTAATAGACATATAGCCAGAGCAGACCTTGAGGGCTTTGTTAGGCCACCGGCTGCCATGGCAACCTGCCGGTAATTGAATTTGCGGGCCGCCGCCAGGTGAGGGAGCCCCCGTCCCCGTCAAAAGATTTAAATGCTGTGGACGCTATTGACCGTGACATTTAGGGGATTAAATGGCTGAGATTTGGATGTTTCTTCAAACTCCTCCTTTGCAGTGGGAACCCGGCTGTCTGTCACAGCCGGGGTCCCGCGGAGATCGTGCTGTCACAGTTTCTGTGCCCAAGCAATCAGCACATGTATACACGTCGAAATGCGGGAAGGTGACCCTTCCCATGAGATGCATGTATGTGGGAAGAAGTTAAGAATCTTGGTGGATAGAGTAATCTTCAAATTATAATAAGAAAACTTATCCCATTAAATAACCCAGAAAATGCAAAACCAAATTATGCACGGTGCCGTCCAAAGTAAATAGAAAAACTAAACCAAGTCAATGGACATAACCAGCACAGTTTAGGTAGAACAATTGGTATCAAAATTTTACAAATTATTTATTCAAATATGACACAGGTCATTAGCTGAATAAATACCTGTATTTTGGAGTGATCTGTACTTCCACATATATGGCATCGCCATACCCAGGAGAACCCTTTCAACGATTTTTGGGTGTTTCCAGTGGCACAAGCTGGGCACGACAGATTTGCCACAAACTGAATATCTGGGGAAAAATTCAGTTTTGTTTTTTTTTTTTTTTTTACTTTGCACCGTCCGCATCCCATTCATTTATGGAACTGACCTGTGGCGTGAATATGCTCACTACACCTCTTAATGCCTTAAGAGGTGTAGTTTCCAAAATGGGGGGTCACTTCTCAGGGGTTTCTTTTATTTCACAAAAGAGCCTTGTAATTGTTAACCAATACTCTGTAAATCGCCAAATTAGGCTTCAATTTCACTTGGTGCTCTTTCACTTCTGAGCCTGGTCGAATGTCCAGGCAAAATATTAGCGCCACATGTAGGGTGTTTCTAAAACCGGGAAACAACACATAATTAGAGAGCTGTCTTGTTATGGTGGCACATTGGCATATCTATGGAAAATTGCCATTTTCACTCCAACATCGAGTGCACACTAATTTCTGGAAAACACCTGTGGGATTAACATGCTCACTACACCACTAGGTGAATACCTTGAGGGGTGTAGTTTCCAAAATGAGGTAACTTCTGGGGGGTTTCTACTGTCTTGGTCCCACAGGGGCTTTGCAAATGCGGCATAGCGCCCAGAAACCGATCCAGCAAAATCTGCACTCCATAAGCTAAATGCGCTCCCTCCCTTCTGAACCCTACAGTGTGCCCAAACCGCAGTTTGTAACGGCATATGTGGTATTTCCGTACTTGGGAGAAATTGCTTTACAAATGTTTTTTCTTTTTCTTCCTTATCTGTTGAGAAAATGAAAAAATTTTGCACTAAACCTACCTCTACGTCTTATTGGAAAAAAAGTTTACAATTTTTTTTTATTTTTTTTTACTGCCCAATTCTAATAAAACCTGTGAAACTCCTGAGGGGTCAAAATGCTCACTACACCACTAGATCAATTCCTTGTAGTGTATACCTTCCAAAATATGTTTTATTTTTTTGGCATCACAAGACCTCTTCAAACCTGACATGGTGCCTAAAATATATTCTAATAAAAAGTAGGCCCCAAAATCCACTAGGTTCTTCTTTGCTTCTGAAGCCTGTGTTTCAGTCCATTAGCACACAAGGGCCACATGTGGGAAGTTTTTAACCCCTTCCCGACATCGTAAGTATACGTCATGGAAAGCCAGTGCTTCCCGCAAAATGTTGTAAACTTAGGACTAACGGGAAAACAGTTACAGAAAAAAATTAGAAAGTTTTAAAGTAAAGATGGCTGCTGTTCATAACAGCAGGCCATCTGTACACGATGCACAGGGGGGTGTCTCCTCCCCCCCGCATCGGCGATCGCCGCCATTTTCCGGTCAATTCAGACCTGCCAATTGCGGCCGTTTGTGGCTTTAGCCAATTACTGTGCCACAGGGCACAGTGATATGGTTGTGATTGGTGCTGTCTAGGACAGCACCAATCACTTCCATGTAAAAAAATGGCGGTGATGCACCGACCGACCAATTGCAGCCCTCCACCAGCCCTGCCCATCTCATTCCGGTTAAGAACTGTGGGCAGAGCTGGTGACTGTCTGTGAAGCCATCTTACTGAATCTGAGGCCTTCTGTGCTGCGATCATGCTGTGACGTCTTCATCCAACTGCTTCCTGCAGAAGAGTGAACCGTCATCTGTGCTGCTGCTGATTTTTTTTTTTTTTTAAATGTTTTATTTTATTTTTTATTTATTTTTTAGCAGCATCACTTGTTTTTTTCCTAAATTTCTTATCCCTGTACCCTTCTCCCCCTATTTATCCCCCCTTTTACGTCCTGTGGCCGCTGAGTGCAGATCATTGACCGCCATCACTGATCGCTCTGTGCGCTCAATTTTTGGCACAGGACTTTTTTTTTTTTTTCTGTTTTCTGCACAGTCTCCAAGTATGCGCCCTGCGGCCACTGAGTGCCGATCAGTGACCGCCATCACTGATCAGCATCTGTGGTTATTTTTACGCAGCTTTTTTTTTTTTTTGTAGTACACACCATTTTAGTGTGTGCATCCTGTGACCGCTGAGCACTGATCAGTGACCGTCGTCACTGATCAGCATTTGTGCTAAGTTTTTAGCGCAGGTTTATTTTTATTTTTTTACTGCACCATCTTTTGTGTGCGCCCTGCGGCTACTGAGTGCTGAGTCTATAATCCGCCTCAGTGGTAATAGGTTGATGCAGGTTTTTTTTGGGCCTTTCTTTTTTTCTTTTCTTTTTATAGAGTTGTAAAAAAGAGTAAGATTAGGGCATTAGAGTAGCGGACGTTTACTGACGTTTGTTTTGTAAAAAAAATATATAGCAGAAGTTTTAGCTATATATTTTTTCTACACTTACTTTTTTTAACTGAAGTTCGTTCACTAAATTTTTGATAGCGTAGAGACCGTTTAGAGTAAATTTACAGTGTTCTAGTTAGCGTTATTTGTTAGTGTCAGGTAGTCCGGAATTTTTTTATTTATTTTTTTCAATAAATTTCATTTACACGTGTAAAAGCACAACACACAACCACCTCTATAAAAATAAATTATTACACGTGTTGAAGCACTACATACCCCCCTAATAAAAATGTCCCAATCATCCCAAAGGGTCTACTCCGCCGAGGAGGCATACGCCATCCTGGCCTCTGACAATGAATCGGCCAGTGAGGGAGAAGAGGAAATTGCCCCATTCCTCTTGAGCTTCTCCTCATCATCCACAAAGGTGCCCCAGGACATCCGCTCAGGCAACCCCCCCCCCCCCCCCCCCCCAAATTAGTGATTATATGTGGAACCCACCCCCTGATAATTATGAGCCTCACATTCCGGATTTCACAGGGAGCTCAGGAATTTGGTTAGAGACTGCAGGCCTCACAGAAATGGACTTTTTCAAGGTCTTTTTCTCTGAGGATTTTGTTAATGGTGGCCCTGACAAATTTATACGCCCAGCAATTTTTAGCCCAAAACCCCACTTCATCATTTGCTAGGTGGACCCCCATAGAGGCAGCCAAGATGATGATATTTTGGGGCCTTGTCCTACATATGGGCCTAGTAAAAAAGCCAGAGATTAGGCAATACTGGAGTACGGACGTTTTATACAGCACCCCATTTAATCGCATGGCAATCACCTGGGCACGTTTTGAAATGATTCTGACGTTTTTGCATTATAGTGATAATGCACAGTGCCCACCCCGTGATGACCCCACATACGACCGCCTATTCAAAATCAGGCCAGTCATTGATCATTTCTGCACCAAATTTCAAGAAGTGTACACCCCCGAAAAGAACATAGCAATAGACGAGTCCCTTGTACATTTTGAGGGGAGACTAAAATACTGCCAATACCTGCCAAGCAAGAGGACGAGGTACGGAATTAAAATGTACAAGCTGTGCGAGAGCAGCTCAGGGTACACCTACAGGTTTCGGGTTTATGAAGGGAAGGACACCAGGATAGAACCTCCAGAATGCCCCCCTGTCCTGGGAGTTAGTGGAAAAATAGTGTGGGATTTGATGCACCCACTGCTGGACCAGGGTTATCACCTTTTACGTGGATAACTTCTACACCAACATCCCACTATTTAAATGCCTCTCCACCAGAAATATTTCAGCATGTGGCACCGTGCGCAAAAACATAGAGGCCTCTTTAAAAATCTGATTGGGTAACCAATAAGAAAGGGAGAAAGCAGGGCACTGCACAGCGATAACTTGTTGCTGGTCAAGTATAAGGACAAGAGGGATATCCTTATGTTGACCACAATACACGGTAGCGGCAGCACCCCTGTACCTGTCCAAGGTAGCACTACAATAACCCCCAAGCCAGATTGCATCCTCGGCTACAATAAGTACATGGGAGGGGTTGATCTCTGATAATGTACTAAAGCCGTAGAGTGCCATGCGGAAAACAAAGGTGTGGTATAAAAAGCTGGCCGTGCAGATGGCATTGTATAACGCTTACGTGCTATACCAATGTGCAGGCCGGACAGGGACATTCCTTAATTTTCAAGAGGTGGTTATCAAGGCCCTTGTATTTGGGAGCCAGGAAGGGGAGGGCACCAGTACTTCTAGAAGCGATGGTCCACGTATTGTACCCGGACAACACTTTCCCAGCGAAAACCCATCCACTGGTAAAAAGGGAAGGACCCAAAAAAGGTGCAAAGTCTGTTACAAGAGGGGGAGAAGATGCGACACTATTTATCAGTGCGACACCTGCCCCGAAAAACCTGGTCTGTGTATAAAGGAGTGCTTCAAAGTTTATCACACATCCATGGATTTTTAATTGGATCATTTATTTAAATGCTCACTATACCCCTAAATTTCCTTGAGCGGCATGGTTTCCAAAATGGGGTCACTTGTGGGGGGTTTCCACTGTTTTGTCCCCTCAGGGCTTTGCAAATGCGACATGGCCTCCGCAAAGAATTCCTGCTAAATTTAAGCTCCAAATGGCGTTCCTTCCATTTTAAGCCCTTCCGTGTGTCCAAACAGCCATTTATTACCACATGTGGGGTATTGTTTTACTCGGGACAAATTGCTCTACAAATTTTGTGGTGCTTTTTCTCCTTTAGCTAAACCTACGTTTTATTGGGAAAAATGTAGATTTTCATTTTCACGTCCTACTTCCAATAATTTCTGCGAAAAACCTGTGGGGTCAAAATTCTCACTATACCCCTAGATAATTTCCTCAAGGGGTATAGTTTCCAAAATGGAAACTTGTGGGGGGTTTCTACTGTTTTGGCATCACAAGACCTCTTCAAACCTGATATGGTGCCTAAAATAAAAACAAGGCCCCAAAATCTTCTAGATGCTCCTTTGCTTCTGAGGCCAGTGCTTCAGTCCATAAGCACGCTACAGCCACATGTGGGATATTTCTAAAAACTGCAAAATCTTGGCAATAAATATTGAGTTGCACATTTCTGGTGAAACTTTGTGTTACAAAAAAAAAATAATGGATTCAAAATGAATTTCTGCAAAAAAAAAACAAACGAAATTTGTAAATTTCACCTCTACATTGCTTTAATTCCTGGGAAACGTCTAAAGGGTAAAGAAACTTTCTAAATGCTGTTTTGAAGTCTTTGAGGGGTGCAGATTTTAAAAAGGGGTGACTTATTGGGGGTTTCTAATATATAAGGCCCTCGAAGCTACTTCAGAACTGAACTGCCCCCTGTAAAAATAGCCTTTTGAAATTAGCCGCAATGTCTCACAAAGTTCTAAGCCTTGTAACATCCTAGAAAAATAAAAGGATGTTTAAAAAAAAAAACGATACCAACATAAAGTAGACATATGGGGGATGTTAGCAACAATTTTGTGTTAACTGCCTGTCTTACAAGCAGATACATTTAAATTAAAAAATGCTAATTTTTGCAATTTTTCACTATGTTTTGGTGTTTTTCACAATTAAAGGGGTTTTCCGGAAGTAAAAAATTACTTTTAATTAAACGAAACAATAAAAAACATTTAACTTTGTAATGTACTTACGTTTGATTAGCTGGCTGTATCGTCGTATCCCCTCTTCCGTCACGTGACCGCTTGTCCATGTAAAATTTGCACTTCCTGTGCATACCCGTCCATTCGCGCCTAACTTCCGGTTTCCGGTTTGCACAGTGTACGGCTACGTCATAAATGACGTAACTGTACCACGTGTTTTCCCCATCTGCTTAGAGCATGCGTGGTTGACACTACCACGCATGCTCTGTTAAATGATATGGCTGCGTCTTCAGCAGCAGTGTTTCATTGCGCATGCGCAAGTCTTAATATGTGTTGTCGGTGTGCACTGTGACGGCCGTGTCTGCCATAGCTCGCGCTCTCCTTCTCCTCACAGTCCGAAGCGCATAGGAGGAGGAGGAGGGTGTTTATTTGCTCACTGTAGGAGCGGAATCCCCAAACCCGGGATTGGGGATTCCGCTCCAGGAGAAGTCACAGACTTCACTGTGTCCATATATGGACAGTGAAGTCAGGGACTAATGAAGCGGAATCCCCGCCGATGTGGCCGGGGATTCCGTTCCAGAAGAAGTACCTCACTTCACTGTTCATATATGGACAGTGAAGTGAGGGATTTCTCCAGAGCCGTCCCCTACAGGAAAGTACGGAGGGTGGCATTGCATACAGGGGGGGGGCGGCTATGTGGCATTGCATACAGGGGGGGGCGGCTATGTGGCATTGCATACAGGGGGGGCGGCTATGTGGCATTGCCTACAGGGGGGGCGGCTATGTGGCATTGCCTACAGGGGGGGCGGCTATGTGGCATTGCCTACAGGGGGGGCGGCTATGTGGCATTGCCTACAGGGGGGGCGGCTATGTGGCATTGCCTACAGGGGGGGCGGCTATGTGGCATTGCCTACAGGGGGGGGGCGGCTATGTGGCATTGCCTACGGGGGGGGGCGGCTATGTGGCATTGCCTACGGGGGGGGGGGCGGCTATGTGGCATTGCCTACGGGGGGGGGGCGGCTATGTGGCATTGCCTACGGGGGGGGGCGGCTATGTGGCATTGCCTACGGGGGGGGGGGCGGCTATGTGGCATTGCCTACGGGGGGGGGGGCGGCTATGTGGCATTGCCTACGGGGGGGGGGGCGCTATGTGGCATTGCCTACGGGGGGGGGCTATGTGGCATTGCCTACGGGGGGGGGGGGGGCTATGTGGCATTGCCTACAGGGGGGGGGCTATGTGGCATTACCTACAGGGGGGGCTGTGGCAGTATCTATAGAAGGTAGTGAATGGGGCCGCAATTCTCTCGTGGATTTTCGGGAGAATTGTGCCCACAAAAGCGCGTTAGTGTGTATGGGGCCTTACATACATTTATAGTAAATTATGTAAAAAAAAACAACAAAAAAACGTTTTACCATTGTTTGGAGTAGTGTTTGGCGTTTGCTTCACTGTAAGGCCCTGTTCATACAGTTATTTGCAGGCAGAAAATTCTGCCTCAAAATTTCTTCTTGAATTTTCAGCCAGATTTTGATCTGCCTCCACGCCGTTTGCCACGATTTTTGCCCGCGGGCATTGAGCGCAACGGGCAAAAACGCTGCGAAAAACGCTTTCTCTGCCTCCCATAGATGTCAGAGGAGTAAACGCCCGAAGATAGGGCATGTCGCTTCTTTTTCCCTCAATGGCCGCGGGCAAAAAAACGTGGCAAACGGCGTGCAGGCAGGTCAAAATCTGCCTCCAAATTCAAGACAGAATCTTGATGCAGAATTCTGCCAGCAAAAAAACTCAGTGTGAACAGGGCCTAATACAGGATCTATTGGAACAGATCCAGCAGCAGGTGAGGTAAATGTGCTGACTGGATTGTGTGTACCAAGATGTCAGACTTAGGTGGAGTGGGCAGACTTAGGGCATGTTCACACGCCCTATTTTCGTCTGTTTTTCGGGCCGTAAACTCCCGAAAAATCCGAAGCAGAACGCCTCCAAACATCTACCCATTGATTTCAATGGGAAAACGGCGTTCTGTTCCGAAGGAGCGTTTTTTTACACATAAAAAAACGACCGCGAAAAAGAAGTGCAGGAAACCTCTTGAGACGTTTTTGGAGCCGTTTTCCATAGACTGTAGTGAAAAAAGCTCCAAAAACTGGCGTAAAAAACGCAGAGAAAATCGCGATTTGCACAAAAAACGTCTGAAAATCAGGAGCTGTTTTCTCTTGAAAACGGCTCCGTATTTTGAGACGTCTTTGCCTGTGAACATACCCTGACATTTATCAGGCTGTGGAAGGGGCGGGGGAGGGAGACGGGTGCCTGTACTTAGATCAGGGATAGATGGAGGCACAAAGGATAATGATGATTATTACTGTGTAAGGGCTTATTCAGACGAACGTGTAATACGTCCGTGCAACGCGCGTGATTTTCACGCGCCTCACACGGACCTATATTAGTCTATGGGGCCGTGCAGACTGTCTGAGTTTCATGCAGCGTGTGTCCGCTGCGTAAAACTCACGACATGTCCGATATTTGTGTGTTGTTCGCGCATCACGCACCAATTGAAGTCAATGGGTGCGTGAAAATCAATCGCAGCACACGGAAGCACTTCCGTGGTACGCGCATGATTCGCGCAACAGCAGTAAAAAGTATGAATGAAAACAGAAAAGCACCACGTGCTTTTCTGTTTACAAACATACAAACGGAGTGTCATAATGATGGCGGCTGCGCGAAAATTACACAGCCACGCATCATATGGGGCTGACACGCGGAGCTGTTGTGTACCTTTTGCGTGCACAAAACGACGTGTTTTTGGCGCAAGCAAAAGGCACACGCTGGTGTAATCCGGCCTCAGACAGTGTGCAGGGAGGGAGCGTCTGCCTGTAATCTGTAATTAGAGCAGGGAAGGACCATGTGACCATAGAGGGGCGTGGCAGTATGCAAAAAGCTGAGGTGCTTTGGAGGAAGGGGGAGGCTGCAACTGTCTCCTCAGATGCAGCCGGGGATCATGGGTATAGTGAGTTACAAGACGGGAAACAGCCAGTAAGGGATGTAAACAAACAGAAAAAGCAGCAGTGACGATGGAAATCAAACAGAAACTGGTTAGAAGTTTAATAGGGAGTATTAGTGAAGGCAAATCAAGGCTGGGGGACATTTTTTAGATTTTTTATTTTTTTTTTCCTGGACAACCCCTTTAAATACTGAATGTATCGACCAAATTTTACCACTATCTTAAAGTCCAATGTGTCACGAGAAAACAATCTCAGAATCGCTTGGATAGGTAAATGTATTCCGAAGTTATTACCACATAAAGTGACACATGTCAGATTTGAAAAATGAGGCTCTGTCAGGAAGGTCAAGTGGCTAAAGAGGGAAGGGGTTAAACTGCAGAATCTGGGCAATAAATATTGATTGGTGTTTCTCTGGTAAAAACTTCTGTTACAGAAAGATTTAACCCCTTCAAGACACCCTTTGGCCTTAAAGGAACAGTGTCACCACAAAAAAAAAATTCATGTCAGTTTAATGTTAGTGTTTTATTAAAAAGTTTTTATTTATTTGTGTGTTTGTGTGTTACTTTTTTCTATTTTTTCACTTTTTCTTCCCTATGGGGGCTGCCATTTTTTTTTCCATTTCTGTATGTGTCGATTAACGACACATACAGACATGGAATACGGCAGCCACAGTCCCATAGGGACTGCGAACGGGTCCCGTCCCATCCACTTCTGTGTACGCCGTCTGTGTGGGAACTGCGCATGCGCCGCTCCCACACAGTCCAATTTGAAATGCGCGCCGTCTGGCGCCATTTTCCTGTGGACCTGAAGTCGCGGCCGGACAGTAAGATTACTACTTCCGGTCGCGGCTTCCGGACTTGTGCACTTGCACCAGCGGCAGCAGACGGAGCGGACGGGCCGGAGGGAGCCGCGGCGGCAGGAGCAGGTAAGAGATTTCTATGTATGTTCGTGTTTGTGTGTGTTTACTACTGTATGTAAACCTACTACACTGTGTGTTAGCTCAAAAAATGGCGACACACAGTGTAGGAGGTTAGACCGTTCAATCCCCTCGTTTATCCCGGCACTAGCCAGGATAAAGGAGGGGGGGATTCTCAGAGCTCACTAGAGCGAGTGCTTTTTTCCCAATTTTGCAGCAAAAAGCAATGTGGTTGCTTTACCACATGCAATGCTGCAATCTTGGGAATAGCTCCATCTAGTGACCAGCAATGGGAAATATTATAAATTAGAATCTAATTTCTAATATTTCCTGACTCGTGAAAAAAATAAAAAAAATTTGAACAATGTTTAATCACCTACACACTAAATGTTTAATTAAAAAAAAACAAAACATGTTTTGCTGGCAACACATTACCTTTAAAGAGAACCTTTCATCTGCCCATACAAGTGCAGCATGTAATGGTCAGGGCTGCACAAACCCTATGGCGCTTTACATTCTTTTTTTCCTACCCTCCCCTGATATTTAAATAACCCCCTGAAATGTCAATGGGGCGTGTAATTGCAAGGGGGCGTGTAACCTTGTAGGAAAAAAATGCAAAGTGCCCCAGGGTTTGTGCAGCCCTTCCTATTGCATGCTGCACTCATCTGCACATGTATGGGTTCTCTTTAAAAACTAAGCAGATTTTTAAAATCTGACGTGTCGCTTTATGTGGTAACTTTGGAACGCTTTTACCTATCAAAGCGTTTGTTTAGTCGTGAAATATTGTACTTTATGCTAGTGAAAAATTTAATCGATTTAAATTCAATATTTGTGAAAAACACATTTAGAGAATTTGCTAAAATTTGCGCTTTTCTAAATTTAAATGTATCTGCTTATAAAACAGATAGTAATACCACACAAAACAGTTAGTATTTCACATATCCCATATGTGTACTTTATGTTGGCATCTGTTTTTTTTGGTTTTTTTTTTGTTCCTTTTTCTAGGACGTTACAAGGCTTAGAACCTTAGCAGCAATTTCTCACGTTTTCATAAATTTCAAAAGGCTATTTTTTCCAGGACCAGACTCATGCAATACAAATCCCCATACGTCAGCCAATTTTAACCCCTTCGCGCTCAGGTCAGTACTATTACGTCCTGCTGAGCGCATCGTTCGCGCTCAGCTCAGTAATAGTACTGACCTGAGTTAACACGGCGCCGTCTTTCCCCGGCGCGTGTTTGAGCTGTGATACCTGCTGTTTCCGACAGCAGGCTATCACAGCTTAGTGTGCAGGGACCGATCGCGGTGGTCCCCGCTGATTAACCCCTTAGAAGCCGCGTTCAATAGCGATCGCGGCTTCTTAGAAGTTAAGCTGCCATCGCCGGCCTGCTACACGATAGCGGGCCGCGATGGCTACTATGGCAACCAGAATCCTAACAATGGACTCTGGCTACGCCATCGACGGAAGCCTAGTTGGTCCTGATAAAGTATGTAGTGCAGTGTATTAGAATAGCGATCAGAGCCTCCTGCCCTCATGTCCCCTAGTGGGACAAAGTAAAAAAAGTGTAAAGAAGTTGTGTAAAAATAAGAAAATAAAAGTTTTAAAAGTGCTAAAAGTAAAAATCCCCCTTTTTCCCTTATCAGTCATTTATTATTAATAAAAATATATAAATAAACTATACATAATTGCTATTGCCGCGTCCGTAACGGCCTGAACTACAAAGCGATGTCGTTATTTATCCCGCGCGGTGAACGCTGTAAAAGCAAATAATAAACCGTACAACAATCACAATTGTTTGGTCACTTCATCTCCCAAAAAATGGAATAAAAAGAGATCAAAAAGTCGCATGTACCTAAAAATGGTCCTGATCGAAACTACAGTTCGTTACGCAAAAAATAAGTCTTCGCACGACTTTCCTGATGGAAAAATAAAAAAGTTCTGGCTCTTAGAATAAGGTATCACAAAAAGTAAATTATACTTTACAAAACTTATTTTATTGTGCAAACGCCATAAGACCTAAAAAAATACCTATAAACATCTGGTATCGCCATAATCGTATCGCCCCGCAGAATAAAGTGAATATGTCAATTATAGCACACGGTGAACGCTGTAAAAAAAAAAATAGACTAAAAAAACAATAGTAAAATTGCTGTTTTTTAGTCACCATGCCACCTAAAAATAGAATAAAAACTGATCAAAAAGTCGCATGCACCCCATGAAAACTGCAATGAATTCCTCAAGGTCTCTAGTTTCCAAAAAGGGGTCACTTGGGGGGTTTCCACTGTTTTAGCACCACAAGACCTCTTCAAACCGGACATGGTGCCTAATAAATTAAATTAATTAAATGTCACCTCTACTTTGCTCTAAATTCCTGTGAAACACCTAAAGGGTTAATAAACTTTCTAAATGCTGTTGAATAATTTGAGGGGTCTAGTTTCTGAAATGGGGTGTTTGATAAGGGTGTCTTATATATAGGCCCCTTAAAGCAACTTCAGAACTGAGCTGGAAACTAAAAAATAAAATAAAAATGAGGCAATACTTTGCTTCTTACATTATACTGATAATGAGCTGTGCCCATCCCGAGATGACCCCAGTTTTGACCGTTTGTATAAACGGAGACCCCTATTAGACCGTTTCAGTGCCCGGTTTTCCCAAGCATACACCCCAGAGAATTGTATTTCTATTGATGAGTCCTTGGTACATTTTAACGGGAGGGTTCTATTCCGCGAGTACCTGCCGGGTAGGAGGGCAAGGTATGGCGTGAAGATGTATAAGCTGTGCGAGAGTGCATCAGGGTATACCTACAAATTTAGGATATATGAAGGAAAGGACACCAGTATTCAGCCCCCAGAATGCCCCCCCTTACTGGGAGTTAATACAAAAATTGTGTGCGATTTGGTGCACCCACTGCTGGACCAGGGTCACCACCTCTACCTGGATAATTTTTATACCAGCGTCCCACTCTTCAACTGCCTCGCTTCAAGAAGTCCTGCGGCATGCGGCACTGCTAGAAGAAAGCTGAGAGGCCTCCCTAAGACTCTGCTTGGGCAAACAAGAAGGGGTGAGAGCTGGGCACATTCTAGCAGCAACATATTGTGTGTCACGTACAAGACAAGAGAGATGTCCCACCAGTACCCATGTACCTGTACGAGGTACCAGTACAGAGACCCCCAAACCAGACTGCATCCTGGACTACAATAGGTACATGGGAGGGGTGGACTTGTCAGATCAAGTCCTGAAGCCCTACAGTACTTCTGGAAGTGTTGCCACACGGAGAAGTTCCCCAAACTGGCAAGAAGGGAAAAAGACAAGAGGTGCAAAGTCTGCTATAAGAGGGGGATAAGGAAGGACACACTATATCAATGTGACGCGTGGCCCGAAAAACCAGAGCTCTGTATGAAAGAGTGTTTTAAAATTTATCATACATCCCTTTATTTTAATTTACCCCAGTTTTACTCTCTCTGATGCACTCCGCACAGCTTACCCCTCCTCATCTTTCCCCTCTGAGCCCTGCTGTGTGCCCAGGCAGCTGATAACAGCCACATGTAGGGTGTTGCCGTACCTGGGAGAACCAACATTACAGTTTGAGGTGTATATCTCCGATGGCGCATGCTGGGCACAATATATCGGACACTGAATTGGCATATATGTATAGAAAATTGCAAATCTCACACTGCACCATCTGCTGCGCATTATCTTTTACACAATACCTGTGGGGTCAAAATGCTCACTACACCTCTAGATGAATGCCTTAAGGGGTGTAGATTTTAAAACAGGGTCACTTCTCGGGGGTTTCATCTGTACCGGTACCTTAGGGGCTTCTGCGTACAAGACTTAGCACCAGAAAAGCTCCAGTAGGCCAAATGGTGGTCCTTTCCTTCTGAGCCCTGCCGTGTGCCCAGGCAACTAATAACAGCCACATGTAGGGTATTGCGGTACCCGGGAGAACCCACATTACAGTTTATGGGGTGTATGTCTCCGGTGGCACATGCTGGGCACAATATATCGGACACTAACATGGCATATATATAGAAAATTGCAAATCGCACTCTGCACCATCTGTTGCGCATTATCTTTTACACAATACCTGTGGGGTCAAAATGCTCACTACACATCTAGATGAATTCCTTAAAGGAACAGTGTCATGGCAAATAATTTTTTTATATGTTAAAGATGTTAGTGCTTTAATAAAAACGTTTTTATTCATTTGTGTGTTTGTGTTTTACTTTTTCTTATTTTTACACTTTTTCTTCCCTATGGGGGCTGCCATTTTTTGTTCCATTTCTGTGTGTGTCGATTAACGACACACACAGACATGGAATACGGCAGCCACAGTCCCATAGGGACTGCGAACGGCTCCCGTCCCATTGACTGCCGTGTACGGCGTCTGTGTGGGAACTGCGCATGCGCCGCTCCCACACAGTCCTATTCGAAATTGGCGCCGTCCGGCGCCATTTTCCTGTGGACCGGAAGTCGCGGCCGGACAGTAATATTACTACTTCCGGTCGCGGCTTCCGGACTTGTGCACATGGAACAGCGGCAGCAAACGGAGCGGACGGGCCGGAGGGAGCCGCGGCGGCAGGAGCAGGTAAGAGATTTCAATGTATGTTCGTGTTTGTGTGTGTTTACTACTGTATGTAAACCTACTACGCTGTGTGTTAGCTCAAAAAATGGCGACACACAGTGTAGGAGGTTACACCGTTCAAACCCCTCGTTTATCCCGGCACTAGCCAGGATAAAGGAGGGGGGGATGCTGAGAGCTCACTAGAGCGAGAGCTTTTAACCCAATGTTGCAATGCTGCAATTTTGGGAAATAGCTCCATCTAGTGACCAAAAATGGGTAGTATTATAAATTAGAAATAATTTATAATATTTCCTGACTCGTGAAAAAAATAAAAAAAATTTGAACAATGTTTAATCACCCACACACTAAATGTTTAATTAAAAAAAAAAAAAACATGTTTTTCGGGCAACACCATGCCTTTAAGAGGTGTCGTTTTTAAAACGGGGTCACTTCTCGGGGGTTTCAACTGTACTGATACCTCAGGGGCTTCTGCACACATGACATAGCACCAGAAAATTTCCAGTAGGCCGCATGGTGGTCCTTTCCTTCTGAGACCTCCCATGGGCCCAAACGGCAGTTTATCACCACAAATGGGGTATTGCCGCACTCAGAACAAATTGGGCAACAAAATGGGGTATTTTATTCCTTGTGAAAATAAGAAATTTTGAGCCAAAACTACCTCTTATTGGAAAAAATTAAATTTTTTTTAAATTAACAGCCCAATTCAAATAAGTTCTGTGGAAAAACTGTGGGGTCTAAATGGTCACAACACCCATAAATAAATTCCTTGAGGGGTTTTGTTTCCAAAATGGGGTCACTTCTGGTGGGTTTCCATTGCTTTGATACCTCTGAGGCTCTGCAAATGCGACATGGCACCCGAAAACCAATCCAGCAAAATCTGGACTCCTAAGAACACCTAGCGCTCCTTCCCTTCTGAGTCCTCCCATGGGCCCAAACGGCAGTTTATCACCACAAATGGGGTATTGCCGCACTCAGGACAAATTGGGCAACAAAATGGGGCATTTTGTTCCCTGTGAAAATAAGAAATTCTGATCAAAAATGACATCTTATTGGAAAAATTGTCCATTCTTTTAATTTCACAGCCCAATTCAAATATGCGCTGTGAAAAAACTACGGGGTCAAAATGGTGGTAACAACCATAAATAAATTCCTTGAGGGGTGCAGTTTCCAAAATGGGGTCAGTTTTGGGGGATTCCTACTGTTTTGGCACCTCAACACCTCTCCAAACCTGGCATGCTACCTAAAATATATGCTAATAAATAAGAAGCACCAAAATGCACTAGTTGCTTCTGGGGCTTGTGTTTTAGTCCACGAGCGCACTAGAGCCACATGTGGGACATTTCTAAAAACTGCAGAATCTGGACAATACATATTTAGTAGTGTTTCTCTGGTAAAACCTTCTGTTACAGAAAAAAAATGGAATAAAATTGAAATTCAGCAAGAAAAATGAAATTTGCAAATTTCACCTCCACTTTGCTTTAATTCCTGTGAAATGCCTGAAGGGTTAAACTTTCCAAATGCTATTTTGAATACTTTGAGGGGTCTAGTTTTTAAAATGGGGTGTTTTATGGGAGTTTCTAATACATAGGCCCCTCAAAGCCCCTTCAGAACTGAAGAGGTACCTTAAAAAAAAGGCTTTTGAAATTTTCTTAATATGAGAAATTGCAGTTTATGTTCTAAGCCTTGTAACGTCCAAGAAAAATAAAAAAATGCTCTCAAAACTATGCAGATCTAAAGTAGACTTATGGGAAATGTGAACTAGTAACTATTTTGGCTGGTATAACCATCTGTTTTACAAGCACATGCATTTAAGTTTGGAAAAATGCTATTTTTTCACATTTTTCTCAAATTTTGCAATTTTTCACAAATAAACAATGAATATATCGACCAAATTTTACCATTAACATAAAGCCCAATGTCTCACGAGAAAACAATCTCAGAATTGCTTGGATAGGTTTAAGCATTCCGACGTTATTACCACATAAAGTGAAATATGTCAGATTTAAAAAATGGGCTCTGAGCCTTAAGGCCCAAACTAGGCTGCGTCCTTAAGGGGTTAAAAACTGCACCCCTCAAGGTATTCAAAACCGCATTAAGTTTCTTAGCCCTTTAGGCGTTTCACAAGAATTAAGGCAAAGTAGGGATGAAATTAACAAGTTTCTTGTTTGCAGCAATTCATATTTAATAATATCTATTGACCATATTCTGCAGTCTTTATAAATATCCCACATGTGGCCCCTTGTGTGCTTATGGACTGAAACATAGGCCTCAGAAGAGAAGGAGCACCTAGTGGATTTTGGGGCCTTCATTTTATTAGAATATATTTTAGGCACCATGTCAGGTTTGAAGAGTTCTTGTGGGGGGGCCATAACCATTTAAACACTACCAAAGAGACAATATTTTGCAAACTACACTCCCCAAGGGGCATAGTGAGCATTTTGACCTCACATTTATTATTTTTTTATTTTTTTTTGCTGCCTTTAGAGGAATGAGGCCGTGAAAATGAAAAGTTACATTTTCCCGATTAAAACTTTGACACTTCTATAAGAAATGAGAAAAAGCACCACAACATTTGAAAATAAATTTCTCCCGATCCCATAAGTGGTCGTAAACTGCTGTTTGGACACTGCAGGGCTCAAAATGGAAGGAGCACCATTTGGTGCTAAAATTTAGCTGGAGTGGTTTTCGGGTGCCATGTCCTATTTCAAAAGCCCATGCGGGGCCAAAACAGTAGGAGTCCCCTAAAAATGGAGACTAGGATAGGAAACTATCCAGTGGTATAATGAGCATTTAGAAACCAGAGGTCTTTTTCAGAATTTATTGGAATTAGGCCATAAAAGTTAATATAAATTAATTTTCGCGAGGGAGAAAAGGCCACCCAAAATTTGTTAAGCATTTTCTCCCGAGTACGGCAATACCCCACATGTGGTCATAACCTGCTATTTGGGGACACAGCAAGGCTTCTAAAGGGAAGGCGCGCAATCTGGTTTTTGGAGTGGAGAGTTTACAAAATTAGTTTTCTGCCACCATGTTGCATTGAGCTACGGTACCAGTACAGTGGAAAGCCCTGAAATTACCCGGTTTTGGAAACTACATCCCTGAAGAAATTTATCTAGGGGTATTGTGAGCATTTTGAACCCGAAAGTGTTTTGGAGCAATTAAATGTGTAAGCTGGGCAGAGAGCATCAGGGCATAATAGGATAATGTAATGGGGTGAATGTTTTTTTTGGGTGTTGCACAAAATATCGGTATCCAGTATTGCCTAATCGTTGACTTCTTCACCAGCCCTATAAACAACACAAGGCACTAAAGTTTCCTCATCTCTGCTGGATCTACGGGGTCCACCTGTGGGGTCTAGCAAGTGACGATGTTGGGTTTTTCGTGATCAACTACTGGACCTAAAAATTTTTTAGTCTGGCCCGTAGTTTTTTATTTGTTCCATTTTGGGGGTACGTGCATTTTTTTTTTTTTTTTTTGACATTTTTATTTATTTTATTTTTTTTTATATCCACATTTTATTCAATTTTTTTGGGAGACTAGTAAATCCAATAAGGCCTCATGCACAAGACCGTAGCCGTGTGCACGGCCGTGATTTTCGGGTCGGCCGGCTGCGGACTGTCAGCCGTGGGCCGCCCGCAAATCGTAGGACATGCACATGGCCGCCGTTATTGTTTTCAATGAGCCCGGACCGCAGAAGACGGCCGTAATAGGACATGCCCGTTCTTTCTGCGGTGCGGGTTCCCGGGCTGTGCAAAGACCGCAAAAACTATAGAAATGAATGGGGCTGCAATTCTCCCGGATTTTCGGGGGGATTGCGGCCGCAAAAACACGTTCGTGTGAATGTGGCCGAACAGCAACTCTAGCACTTTTTGTTTATTTCTTAGTATTCACCATGCAGCATAAACATTGGCTTCATCCTGTGGGTCGATACGATTACAGCCATACCAAATTTATATTGTGTTTTTTTGTGTGTTACTACTTTCACACTATAAAAATACTTTTTTTTAAAAAAAAATAAAAAATCATGTTGTAGTGTCGCCATTTTCAGACAGCCATAACTCTCATAGTTTTGTATATTTTTTTTCCCCCCTTTATCGCTGTGAAAGGGCTTGTTTTTTGCGTGACGAACTGTAGTTTTTATGGGTGCCATTTTGGAGTACTTTTTGATCACTTTTTATAACATAAATAATATATATATATATATATATATATATATATATATATATATATATAATATATATATAGATTTTATTTTTTTTCTGAGACCAGGTGACCCAAAAAAGAAATTGTCATTGTTTTATTTTGTGTTCTCCGTGTGGTAAAACAAACGTGATATTTTTATAGTTCAGGCCGTTCCGAAAGTGACTATACCTATTATGTATAGTGTTCTGGGTTTTTATTTTTTTTCAATTATAAAGGACTTGATCAGGGAAACGGCGTTTATTACCTAAAACTTTTTTGTTTTTTGAAAAACGGCCCCATAAAAGCACATGTCACTTCTTGAGCCGTTTTTGAGCAGTTTTTCACTGACTAGAAATATGGCTCCAAAAACAGCCGTGAAGAACGCGAGCTTGATTAAAAAACGTACAAAAATCAGGAGCTGTTTTCCCTTGAAAACCGCTCCGTATCTTCATACGTTTTTTGCTTAGCGTGTGAACATACCCTCACTGTCATTTTTCACCTGACCGTTAAGCCTATTAGGTCCTGCCTTGAGCAGGATCTAATAGGCTTCCCCACCTGGCCAACCAGGAAGCAAAGCAGTTGCTTGGCTTCCTGTTTGCCATAGCAACAATTGGCACCCACGATATCTCGTGGGTGGCATACAGAGGGAGCCCCCTCCCTGTGTCAACCACTTCAATGCGGCAGATCCATTGACTGCCGCATTGGAGGGTATATTACAGCTGACACCTGCTGAAGATTAAGCGGGCACAGCTCCTGTGCCCGCTTCATCTACATGACTGGTCTGGTACGTCGAATTGGGGTAAGTTACTTGCAATGCCGACGTACCAGACCCGTCATTTTGCGGGAAGGGGTTAAACATGAACTTCTGCAAAAAAAAAATAATTTATCATTTTCGCCTTTGCTTTAATTCTTGTAAAACGCCTAAAGGATTAAACTTTCTAAATGCTGTTTGGGATCCTTTGAAGGGTGTAGTTTTTAAAATGAGGTGACTTATGGGGGTTTGTATTGTGTAGGCCGCTTCAAAACTGAACTGGTCCCTGTAAAAATAGTGATGCCAACTAAAGTAGACCTGGGAAATGTTAATTAGTAACTATTTTGTTTGGTATCCCTATCCGTCTTACAAACAAGTACATTAAAATTTAAAAAAAAAGCTAATTTCTTCAATTCTTTGCTAAATTGTGGTGGTTTTCACAATTAAATCCTGAATGTATTGAGCAAATTTTAATCGCTTGGATAGGTGAAAGCATTCCAAAGTTATTACCACATAAAGTGACACGTCAGATCTGAAAAATAAGGCTGTCAGGAGCCTTATTGGTTTTTTAGGACTTAATACCCTAATTTCCTTTTCTTTTATTACAGTTTTCAAGTCCAACAGTGTTGAAATGGACTGGGTTCTGAAGCACACGGGTCCAAATAGCCCTGACACTGCAAATGATGGCTTTGTTCGTTTAAGAGGCTTACCGTTTGGCTGCAGCAAGGAAGAAATAGTTCAGTTTTTTTCAGGTATAAGACCATTTTACTTTTTTCTTTTTAAATAAAAGTACTTTAGGCGATTGCTTACCACTAGTATTCCACAAGGTTCACATGAAGCTTAAAGAAAACCTTTCTAGCGGGTTTTTTGTTTTTTTTTCTTTGTACCAAAGTTACTGTGGCAGGCAATAATGGGACCCCTTAGTTTTGATAGACTGCTTACTGTTGTGGGAAGCTAGAGCTATTTTAAAGTACGTGTGAGAAAAATAGCCACCTGCATCTTTGTAAGGCCTTGTTCACACCTGCGTCAGAGCTCCATTCCGTCTGAGTTTCTGTCGAACGGAGCCCTGACTGACACAAACGGAAAGCGGAGGTTTCCATTTTCAACACCATTAGTTTCAATGGTCACGGACCCAGTGCCAATGGTTTCTGTTTGCCTCATTTGTACAGGGGTTCTGTCAGGTCTTGGTGGAATAAATAGCGTTGTCGACTACGCTATGGATTCCGTCAAACCGACGGAACCCTTAAGATTTTTGCAATTAATATGTTGAGATAATTTGTCTACATCCAAGAGCAATGAGCATTGGAAAAGTTAAAGTACGTTCACACGGGTTGGATTTGCTGCTTAAAATTCCGCAGCCAATCGGACACCGGCTCTACAGAGAATTATTTAAAGGGGTTGTCCGAGATACCATCATATTTTCACAAACCCCTTTAATGCATGTAATGTAAATACATTTGTAATATACTTACATTTTCCAAAGTGGCCCTGTTTCCAGATCCTGCCGTGGAGAACTTGACTGGTGACGTCACTCTGCACTGGCTCTGCCGCTTTGTTGAACTTGAAATCTTTGCCGGGTATATCGGCTTGTTCTGTTGTAACGCCCATGCGCGGCCCCTGCTGTTATCTCGAACAGCAGGGATCGCGCATGCGCGTTACGGGCTGTGAAGCAGACCAAGCTCATTTACACCGCGTGACAAGTGACGTGTCGTATACCCGACACAGAATTCAAGATTAACAAAGCGGCAGAGCCAGTGCAGAGAGTGATGTCACCAGTCAAGTTCCCCACGGCAGGATCTGGAAACGGGGCCACTTAGGAAAATTTAAGAATATTACAAATGTATTTACATTTATAAATTACATGCATTAAAGGGGTTTTTGAAAATATGATGGTATCTCTGACAACCCCTTTAATTTGGTGCATATGTCCTGCTGTGCAGAGCTGAGGGGATAAAAAAAAAAAAATTAAAATCCTCTCCTGTATTGAGGTGTCCCTGCATCCCCTTCCCCTGGCTGGACTCTGCGCAACTGCCCTCTTTGGTTGACATTCTGGTTGCAGCAGTCACATACAACGGAACCTCCCAGGGTGCCAGCTGGGGGAGCAGGGATGCGTTGTTAAGCGTGCCAAAAGTGGATTTTTTTTTTCTTTATAGATTTTCTTTAAATATATATATATAATATATATATATAATTTATTTTTTTTTATTAGATTTTTTAAATTATAATTTGGCTTTCACAGCAAAAAATCCTTTTGCCATTTGTTGCGAATTTTCACTTCCCCCATTGATCTTAATAGGGAAAATTTACATCAAACCACTCCGCATGATAAATTGACATGCTGTGGAGTAAGAACACCTGCGCTGCAGGTCAAATTCTGCAAGGAACTCTCTTCTGCAGTATGGATTAGATTTTTTTTATTTTTTTTTACGCTTATTTTGCGGCTACTATAATAAGCTGGAATTTTTCGCCTGCAAATCTGTTGATAAAATCCACAGCAGTTATGCTATGTGTCAGTCTATTTATCTTGGATGAATGGGCTACTGTTTTTGCTTGGTAAGTTGGCACAGCGTATTATTTTTTTTACTGGTTTTAATGTCTCTATGCATTTTCTTAAAGCTTTTACTGGTTGCTGGTTTAAAAAAAATGTGTGGGCTTGTAATTTTTTTATTTTCACGTTTCTAAATATATAAAATGTTAACCCCCCACTGGGGTTTTGTCCTTGGGTTGAAGGGTTGGAAATCGTGCCAAATGGGATAACATTGCCGGTGGACTTCCAGGGGAGGAGTACGGGGGAGGCCTTCGTGCAGTTTGCTTCACAGGAAATAGCTGAAAAGGCTCTAAAGAAACACAAGGAGAGAATAGGGCACAGGTGGGGATGGATGGTTGGATGTCACTTTTCTTATGGTATAGTTGCATATCATTGACAGAATATTAATTTTAGATGTAATGTCATAAGGTGTATGAATTAAAGTTCTAAAGTGTATTTATACTTGCTTAAAACATTAACATTAGATTAGTATTGCCATAAGAAAATGTGATTGACTGTTTTATTTATGTACAGTTTATGGTATAAAATGCAATTATTTGTCACAATGTGTTTACTTGCGCCTGTGACTATTTATACAGACTGTGTGCTTTTGAAATAGATTTATTCTTTACTTATTAATATTCTATTGAATCATGCACCATGCTGACATCGCACAATTTAAATGGTCAAATGTTAAGACATTACAGTAAGTGTAACATTTTATATTAAGTTTTATGTAGATTAAATTTAAACTGGCACATTTCAGATTGACATTCCTAGCATTTGAGTGTATATTTTACTGCATTTGTTCTTTGCTCTCCTCCCTACGTCTCCTCCAGGTATATAGAAATTTTTAAGAGCAGTAGAGCAGAGGTTCGTACACACTATGATCCTCCCAGGAAGCTTTTTGGTATGCAGCGCCCAGGACCCTATGATAGACCAGGTGTTGGAAGAGGCTACAATAATTTGGGAAGAGGTTTTGATCGAATGAGGCGTGGTGCATATGGAGGAGGTAAGCTTCTAATTGGGCTTTTGTAGATCTGGCTTTGTTCTGATTTATCGAGAGTGCTGAGGAGTGTTAGGGTATGTTCACACGCAAACTCAAAAACGTCTGAAAATACGAAGCTGGTTTCAAGGGAAAACAGCTGCTAATTTTCAGACGTATTTTAAGCCACTCGCGATTTTCGCTGTGTTTTTCACAGCCGTTTTTTGGAGCTGTTTTCTATAGTCTATGAAAAACTGCTCAAAACGTCCCAAGAAGTGACCTGCACTTCTTCGCAGCAGTTTTTTTTACGGCACAATTGTTCAAAACGGCCACGTAAATAAACGGCCTGTAGAAACTGAACGCCGTTTTTCCCATTGAAATCAATTGGCAGATGTTTAAAGGCGTTCTGCTTCAGATTTTTCGGCCGTTTTTTCCGGCATTTACGGCTCGAAAAACTACCGTGTGAACATACCCTTAGACTCCGGCCAATCAATCATTGATGGTACCTGTTAACATGAATAAGTTATTAATGGTTTACTTAAGGAAAACCCCTTTTAAAGGGAATGTGTCGCTAGAAATTTTTTTTTTTTAAGTTAAACAATTAGTATAGAAGTGATTACAGTTTAAATTTTTTTAATTTTTTTCACAAATCAGGAAATATTATAAATTATATTATAATTTATAACATTTCCATGTGCTGGCCACTAGAGGGAGCAATTCCCAAAATTGCAGCATGGTCACTGGTAAAGCAAACTCATTGATGTATGCTGCAAATTTGAGGTGGGGACACACTCCCCTAGTGTCCTCACACAATCCCCCCTCCCTTCTTCTGGCTAGTGCCAGGAGAAGGAAGGGTTTGAATGTCTTCAAACCTCCTACACTGTGTGCCGCCATTTTCTGAGCGACTGCACAGTGTAGGAGGATTAGATACAGAGCTCAGCAGACCGTATCACACGAACGTAATACACGTTCTCCTGCCTCCGCTGGTCTACACGTCTCTTCCTTTCGCCTTCGCTTCGTTGAACAAATGGCCGGAAGCCGCGGCCAGAAGTCGTCACCTTACTTGTCCGGCAGCGGCTTTCGGTCCACATGAAAATGGCACCGGATTTCGCTCTACGAACGAGCTTCATTTTGGTCTGTGTGGGAGCGACGCATGCGCCGTTCTCACACAGACGCCGCACGCAACTGAGAATGGAACGGCTCCCGTTCACATTCTCTATGGGGATTTATGTGCCGTATTCCATCTCTGTATGTGTCGTTAATCGACACATACAGAGATGAAAAAAAAAAACGGCAGCCCCCATAGAGAAGTAAAAGTCAGAAAACATTAAAGTAAAACATGAGAACACCATTAAATAAATTTTTTGAGAATATTATATTAAAAGCAATATGATAAAAAAAATTTTTTATTACACCTTCCCTTGTTTAGACACCATGCAATAGAGAATAGTTGACAGCTGTGTGTGGCACTTTTTACCCTCTTCGGTACTGCGCTGTGCATTTATGGCGCTGGAAGGAGGTTGTTCCCACAGACCACACTGTAAATTCACAGTGCAGGGATGGCAAGTTTAATCACTTAAATGTAGCAGTATAGAGCGCCCATAGCATCTAAAAGGTTTTACAGAGGGAGGAGGCTTACTCGAAGCCCATCGGTTCCCCATGATGCAATCACCGGTTGCTGATGGGATTCCATAGTGTCTGGGTGCCTAACAGAGGCCCCCAAAGCTTCCATTGACTTTTTTTTTTTTTTTTTTTTATTTAAACATGGCAGCCTATGGGTAATGGATGCTTCTATGGAATCTATTTTATTTATTTTTTTTATCCCTGGAGGGAGACATCTGAAACAGGCTCAATATGCTGCAGGTGTCAGCGGTGTATTACTTCTGACACCTCGCACAAATATCTAATAGGCGCAGGTAAATCGCACAATACACTGCTATTGTACCAGTGATCTAACAATCGATTTGTTGAAGTCTCCTATATATACTATAGAAAAGAAGAAATTTCAAGAACACTTTCCTTTCTCGTTCTTACGTTGGTGGACACAGACGGTATATGCTGTTGCCACATGGAGGCTTGACGCTAAGAATTCAAAATGTCATTTTGGCTGGTGGAAGGATTGACAGTCTCCCTGTTCTCCCCTCCAAAGCTGGCACACTGCATGCGCCGTTGTCTCCCAGCCCATGAAGACAAGTGGGACAAGTGCGTCAGCTCCTCTGTCAACCACCAGCTTAAAGTGCACCTCATACTGTCTCTCCTTACTAAGGATGAATCACTGAAGGGGTGTGCCTGCTGGTCCCTCATCTGGAACAAGGATGAAGACATGGAGGGATTATTATCCCCACCCCCATCCTGGCCTTTGCTTGTTTATAGTCGTTGCATGGTGCCCGCTTGATGCTGCCCACTTGGCCTGTTAATGTTTGGTGTCCCGAGCCCTTAATACGCTAATGGATGCCATCTTCAGCCAGACTAGCCGGCGACACCATTTTTACTTTAGATTGGCTCCATTTTCTGCTGGCTATAGCCAGTGATGCCATCTTGGGGGCAGGGGTGGTGTCTTAGGTGTGCGTGCCCTCGACTTGTCACATCGCACTCCAGCAGGCTTTTCTCTATCTCATGAGAAATCTGCTTCTCACTGGATTGGCTGATGAACATATAACTGCTGGCAGCCAATTGTGGTGTTTCAGGGGAGTTGCCTCCTTTTTTAATTTTTCTTTAAGATCGCACAAACACTCCAAGCATCAGGTAGGCCTATGCCTTTCTCTCTACAGGTGCCCTAAACCTTCGTTCCTGAGCGTTTTTTTTTCCTTAGGGCTAATTCACACTACAGTGTTCAGTTCGTGATATACGGTCCGCATGTCAGCTGCATTTTCTAAACCGAACACCGTTCGGGGTGCCGGGCTCCTAGCATCGTTATCTAGGACGCTAGGTTCCCTGCCTCCCCGCGGAACTACTGTCCCGTGCAGAAAACTTGATTACAGTACGGGACCGTTTTCACGCAGTGTGGCAGTGACTCCTGGCATCATACATAACTATGATGCTAGTAACGTTCCTCCCTGCGCTGTGTTCGGTCCGGAAAATACTGCCGTCATGTGGACCGTATCTCACGGACCGAACACTGTTGTGTGAATTAGGCCTTACAGCAGGAGTACTTTACCTAGCAGACCTGGGTAATAAGGTAGCAATTACACACTTGCCTAAGGAGAAGTAATTGCTCTACTGTGCAATATCTGAGTGGACTCATCGGCCATCTCACTCCCCATCTTATCAGATTGTGTGTGTGGTGACCCCCTCCTCCCTCTACTGCAATGCCTGTCCCTTGGGGAGAGCCTTCGTGCCAGACAACCATCACAGTAAATTATGCCTGTTTTCTCAAGGTACCCTCCATGACTGCGCCACAGGAGGTAAGACCCTGCCTTTTAATATGGACCGGAAAAAGCACAATAGCCCCATCCCACTGTTCCTCCTCAGTTTTTTCCTGTCCCTATTGGGCAACAAGAGGGTACTGCAGTCTCTGGGCTGGTGGCAGGGAAGGCTAGTACCAAATGGATCCACCAGGCAGCAAGGGTTTGGTCCTACCTACTCCTTTTGCTGCTCCCATTCCCTTCTGGGTCCGGGACCTACGACAAGCCCTCCTGCGCCGTTCTGCTAAAGCTGGGGTTGATACTGGCTGCGGTCCTCTACGGAGCTCCCTAGCCATGCTACTTCCACGGGGGAAGTAGCGTTGAGTCATTTAGGCCTAGCGTGCGCTCCACTGAGAGACGTACGCTGGCACAGTCACTTCCAGTCGGATAAAAATATGGCGGCGCCCGATGCTAGCGGCAGTGAAGATCCACATGGAATCTCCTTTCCCAGAAATGAGAGGGTTTAACCCCATAACGACATGTCACATACTGGTGTGCGGCAGCCGTTAAGGGAAAGTATGGAGCGGGCTCACGGGGCTGAACTCACTCCATACACAGTGGGTGATTGCTGTTACACAGCCGACACTTCACTGCAACTGGCGGAATCAAAGATTACTTTGATTCCACCAGTTTAACACCTTAAGGGCTTATTTAGACGAACGTGATATACGTCCGTGCAACGCGCGTGGTTTTCACGCGCCTGGCGCGGACCTATGTTATTCTATGGGGCCGTGCAGACAGATAGTGATTTTTACGCAGCGTGTGTCCGCTGCGTAAAACTCACGACATGTCCTATATTTGTGCGTTTCTCGCGCATCACGCACCCATTGATTTGCGCAACAGCAGTAAAAAGTATGAATGAAAGCAGAAAAGCACCACGTGCTTTTCTGTTTACAAACATAGTGTCATAATGGCGGCTGCGCGAAAATTACGCAGCCACACATATGGTGGTGACACACGGAGGTGTTAAGTGCCATTTGCGCGTGCAAAACGCACACACGTGTAAATCCAGCCTAAATGCCAGTCAATTGTGACCGCAGCATTTAAATTGTTAGAATCAGGGGGCACCCCCTCAAACACTCCATCGCTGCCTCTCGCGGCACGATCGGCCGTTTACAGTGGTTATGACAGCCTGGGGGCCTAATAAAGGCTCCCAGGTCTGCCATCTTTGTACTCTAAGGTCTTGCCTCCAGCAGGGCTTCAAAGGAGACTCTCAGAATCACGATATACTGTAATACATTAGTATTGCAGTATAACGTGCAAGCGATCCAACGATCGCTGCTTCAAGTCTCCTAGGGGGACTAATAAAATAAAGTAAGATATAGTTAAAGATCTATAATGTTCCAAAAAAAACAACCCTTTTCCCATTTTTTTTATTTTATTTTTTTTCTTGCCCTAAAGCAATGTTAAAAAGATAAAGTTAACATTCCAGAAATCTCCAGGCCCTGATCCTGTGTAAATGGAACAAATCCTCCCTAACACTGGACAAGAAAATACTCCTCACAGGTTCAGTAAAAAGTTCCCTTATCTGGTGGCTGAACCCTGGGAACCTGGACAAAGGAGTAGTTTGGCATCCCTCTCCCATAATCTGTGACAACAGATACAAGCAATTTAGGATGGGGTGCAGTGTTATCCGGAAGAACATTCCAGGGTACATGGTCTCAGACACTAAGCCTTCACGCCTCAAATTTTTTTAGAGGTGAGAGCTGTATTAGAGGCCCTGGTCCATTTAACCCGTCCATCTAAAAGTGACTCTGGAATTTACAGCTTTCCTGCTCAGAAAGTCTGCCTGTGTATTTAGACTGGTGCCTGAATCACAAGGTTTTTCTTCAGATTACCAGCAGGTGGGGGTGTCCCGGAAGTAGATGTATTTGCAAACCAGGGAAATGCCAAAACTCAATTTCTTATCTCTAAACCCCAAAGAAAAATCCATAGGGGATAGATGCACTAGCTCACCAATGGTCGTTTAAAGGGAATGTGTTGCCAGAAAAACATGTTTTTGTTTTTTTTTAATTAAACATTTAGTGTGTAGGTGATTAAACATTGTTCAAATTTTTTTAATTTTTTTCACGAGTCAGGAAATATTATAAATTAATTCTAATTTATAATATTTCCCATTGCTGGTCACTAGATGGAGCTATTCCCAAAATTGCAGCATTGCAAAATTGGGTAAAAAGCCCTCGCTCTAGTGAGCTCTCAGCATCCCCCCCCCCTCCTTTATCCAGGCTAGTGCCGGGATAAACGAGGGGTTTGAACGGTCTAAACTCCTACACTGTGTGTCGCCATTTTTTGAGCTAACACACAGTGTAGTAGGTTTACATACAGTAGTAAACGTACACGAACATACATAGAAATCTCTTACCTGCTCCTGCCGCCGCGGCTCCCTCCGGCCCGTCCGCTCCGTCTGCTGCCGCTGGTCCAAGTGCACAAGTCCGGAAGCCGCGACCGGAAGTAGTAATCTTACTGTCCGGCCGCGACTTCCGGTCCACAGGAAAATGGCGCCGGACGGCGCGCATTTCAAATTGGACTGTGTGGGAGCGGCGCATGCGCAGTTCCCACACAGACGGCGTACACAGAAGTGGATGGGACGGGACCCGTTCGCAGTCCCTATGGGACTGTGGCTGCCGTATTCCATGTCTGTATGTGTCGTTAATCGACACATACAGAAATGGAAAAAAAAATGGCAGCCCCCATAGGGAAGAAAAAGTGTAAAAATAAGAAAAAGTAAAACACAAACACACAAATAAATATAAACGTTTTTAATAAAGCACTAACATCTTTAACATATTAAAAAAAAAAATTGTGATGACACTGTTCATTTAAGTCTAGCATATGCTTTCCCTCCTATCCCCTTGGTTCCATGGGTTTTAAAGAAACTCAGGCTAGAGAAAACCCATCTCATTTTGATCGTTGGCCAAAAACTGCCTAGTTTGGTCTCCTAAACAATTTAAGATAACCGATCCTTTGAGTTTACCATCACTCCCGGATCCCCTATCAGGGGCTTATCCTACACTCAGAGCTGCAAAAATTACACTTAGCAACCTGGCTTGTGAGAGCTTGATACTGAAAGCCAAAGGATTGTCAGGCATTCATAAAAACCCTACAAAAACGTAGAAAAAAATGGCACAAACTCCATTTATGGGAAGGTCTGGAAGAAATTCTTATCCTTTACTGATGTTAATCATCCTAATATTGCACAGATATTGGATTTTCTGCAATTAGGCTTGGAAAAGGGACTAAAACCTAGGACCTTTAAAAGTTCAAGTATCTGCTGTGTCATTTTTTTTTTAAATCAAGATCTGGCCTCCCATAGATGGATAATAAGATTCTTTTGTGGCAGCATCTAGATGATCTCCCAGGCCTTCTGTAGTTCTTCCTCCTTGGGATTTAAACGTAGTATTGAGAGTTTTGATGTTCTCTCCCTTTGAACCTATATCTTCCTGTAAGATAAATCTCTCTTGGAAGGCAGCCTATTTGGTAGCTATAACCACCGCTAAAAGGGTAGGAGAAATTCAAGCCCTCACTATTGGGGATTCTTTTCTTAGAATCCTAGGTAGGCTTATTTTCCATCTAGATCCCACCTTCTTTCCCAAGGTAATGTCAAACTTCCACATATCCCAAGATGTAGTACTTTCTTCTTGTCAAAATCCAACAAACAAAAAGGATGAAGAGTTTCAAACATTAGATGTCCGCAAGATTATCCTACAATATATTGTGTCCACAAACTCGTGGAGGAAGGATCTTAATCCTTAATCTTTTCATTCAATTTAATGGTCCGAACAAGGGAAAGAAGGTGGCAATAAGGGTTAATTACTATTAATATGAGGCACATTAAAAATTCATCACACTACGTGCCTCACATCAGAAAATGGAAGAACTTTTTTCTTTTTTTTATTACTGATGGCAAAGTATCGTTTTAGTATCAAATCGCAATACTACACAAAATATCGGTTTCTAAGTCCAAATTCTGGTATCGTGACTACATACATCTGCCTATGTAATATATATATATATATATATATATATATATATATATATATATATATATAATCTTTCTCAATTAATTAGGATATCATCAAAAATTTATTTCAATAATTAAATTCAAAAATTGGAACTCCTATATTATATAGATTCCTTACACCGTGATCTATTTCCAGAAAATTAGAATATTATCCAGAAACTTATCCAATTAAATCACCTAGAAAAAATGCAACAGACTATAATATGCACGGTGCCGTCCAAATTGATAGTATGGCAAAAACAAAACAAAAAAACATTGTTGGACATAAACCAGCACACTAGGTAAAATTTTGGTATTAAATAATAACAAATTTATTAAAAAAATTAGTCCATTCACTGTATAGATAACACAATTCTAGACTAGAGGACAGGAATCTGACATACATATAAATTGACAGTATAAATTGCTAAAAGCAGACCATGTAACAAGATGAGCTGAGAAGATAAACCTATCACAGAAGTACTGTTGATTAACCCCTTGAGTACCCAGCTCATTTTGGCCTTGAGGACCAGACCCATTTTTTCAAATCTGACATGTATCACTTTATGTGGTAATAACTCTGGAATGCTTTTACCTATCCAATTGATTCTGAGATTGTTTTCTCGTGACATATTGTACTTTAGGTTAGTGAAAAAATTTGGTCGATAAATTCATTGCTTATTTGTGAAAAACACATTTAGAGAAAATATGAAGAAATTATGATTTTTTCCAATTTTAAATGTATCTGCTTGTAAAACAGATAGTAATACCACACAAAATAGTTACTAATTAACATTTCCCATATGTCTACTATATGTGTACATGGTTTTTTGAACATCCTTTTATTTTTCTAGGACGTTACAAGGCTTAGAACTTTAGCAGCAATTTCTCATTTTTTTAAAGAAAATTTCAAAAAGCTATTCTTTCAGGGACGAGTTCAGTTCTGAAGTTGTTTTGAGTGCCCTATATATTAGAAACCCCCATAAAACACCCCATTTTGAAAACTGCATCCCTCAAAGTATCCAAAACAGCATTCAGAAAGTGTTTCAACCCTTTAGGCGTTTTACAGGAATTGAAGGAAAGTAGAGCTGAAATGTTCAAATTTAATTTTTTTTTACAAAATTCATATGTAATACATTTTTTCTGTACCACAGAAGGTTTTACCTGAGAAACGCAACTCAATATTTATTGCCCAGATTCTGCAGTTTTTAGAAATATCCCACATGTGGCCCTAAGTGTGGTAATGGACTGAAACACCGGCTTCAGTAGCAAAGGAGCACCTCTTGGATTTTGGGGCCTCCTTTTTTCAGAATATATTTTAGGCACCATGTCAGGTTTGAAGAGGTCTTGTGGTGCCAAAACAGTGGAAACCCCCAAAAGTGACCCCCATTTTTTAAACTACACCCCTCAGGGAATTTATCTAGGGGTATAGTTAGCATTTTGACCCCACAGGTATTTTGCTATATTTTCTGGAGTTAGTCTGAAAATGAAAATCTACTTTTTTTTTCTGGAAAAATTTAAAAATTTCTAATTTTTGCAAGAAATAAAGGAGAGAAAGCACCCCAACATTTGTAAAGCAATTTCTCCCGATTACGGAAATACCCCATATGTGGTAATAAACTGCTGTTTGGACCCACAGCAGGGCTCAGAAGGGAAGAACCCCCATTTGTATTTTGGAGCTCTGATTTTACTGGAATGGTTTTCGGTGCTGTCACGTTTGCAACGCCCTGGAGGGACCTAAACAGTGGAATCCCCCCAAAAGTGACCCCATTTTGGAAACTATACCCCTCAAGGAATTTTTCTAGTGTTATAGTTAGCATTTTGACCCCACAGGTTTTTTGCTGAATTTATTGGAATTAGTCTGTGAAGATGAAAAGACTTTTTTTTTTTTTGAAAAAAACCCTGAATTTTCTAATTTTTATAAGGAATAAAGGAGAAAAAGCACCTCAACATTTGTAAAGCAATTTCTCCTGATTACGGTAATACCCCATATGTGGTAATAAACTGCTGTTTGGACCCAAGGCAGGGCTCAGAAGGGACGGAGCACCATTTGGATTTTGCAGCTCAGATTTTGCTGAATTGGTTTCTGGGGGATATGTCGCATTTGCAGAGTCCCTGAAGTACCAGTACAGTAGAAATTCCCCAGATGTGATCCCAATTTGGAGACTATACCCCTGAAAGAATTAAATTAGAGGTGTAGTGAGCATTTTGAGCCCTCAGGAGTTTTATAGATTTTATTAGAATTGGTCCGTGAAAATGAAAAAATTTCTTTTTTCCAATAACCTGTAGATTTAGCTCAGTATTTTTCATTTCCACAAGGAATACAGGAGAAAAGACACCCCAAAATGTGTTACACAATTTCGTACGGAAATACCCCATATGTGGTTTGTAAACGGTTATTTGGACATACGGCAAGGGTCTAAACGGAAAAAGTGCAATTTCGTTTTTGGAGTGGAGATTTTACAAAATTTGTTTTTGACGCCATGTTGCATTGCGCTGAGGTACCAGTACAGTGAAAACTCCTGAGAAGTGACCCCATTTAGGAAACTACACACCTCAAGGAATTCATCTAGAAGTGTAGTGAGCATTTTGACCCTCCAAAGGTTTTGCAGAAATTAGTGCACAGTGGATGTTGCAGATTGAAAATTGACATTTTCCACAGATCTGCTATTTCAGTGCCCAATGTGTTGGGCCCAGCTTGTACCACTGGAGACATACGCCCCATAAATTGTTAAGCGGTTCTCCAGAGTACGGTAATACCCCATATGTGGTCATAAACTGCTGTTTGGGCACACTGCCAGGCCCAGAAGGAGCGCCATTTGGCTTTTGGAGTGCAGATTTTGCTTGGTAGTAGTTTTGTTTAGTGTTTTACTGGTGTTTGTCTATAATGTGGGGGCATATGTAAGCTGGGCGGAGTACATCAGGGTATATGTAAGCTGTGCGGAGTACATCCGGGTATATGTAAGCTGGGCGGAGTACATCAGGGTATATGTAAGCTGTGCGGAGTACATCAGGGTATATGTAAGCTGTGCGGAGTACATCAGGGTATATGTAAGCTGTGCGGAGTACATCAGGGTATATGTAAGCTGTGCGGAGTACATCAGGGTATATGTAAGCTGTGCGGAGTACATCAGGGTATATGTAAGCTGTGCGGAGTACATCAGGGTATATGTAAGCTGGGCGGAGTACATCAGGGTATATGTAAGCTGGGCGGAGTACATCAGGGTATATGTAAGCTATGTGGAGTACATCAGGGTATATGTAAACTGGGCGGAGTACATCAGGGTATATGTAAGCTGGGCGGAGTGCAACAGGTCATAATAGGATGATGTAATGGGGAAAATGAATAATAAAATGATCCGTACGCTTTGAACCAATCATTTATGCACAGGCCGGATTATTGGGTGCAAGAGTCGCACTTCTAAAGGGCGTCTGTGGTATTGTACAAAACATCCGCACTCCAGTATTGCCTAATCTTTGACTTCTTCACTAGCCCCATATGTAGCACAGACCCCAAAATGTCATAGTTTCCGCTGCATTTACAGGGTCTACCAGTGGGGGCTGTAAATGATGACGTGGGGTTTTAGGTGAACTGCTGCACATTTAAATTAGTCTGGGCCGTCGTTTTGCATTATTGCGTTCCAAAAGTCATAACTTTTTATTTTTCCGTTGACGAGCTGTGAGTGCTTGATTTTCATGGGACGAGCTGTCGTTTTTATTATCATTTTGGGGTACATGCGATAATTTGATCAGTTTTTATTCCATTTTTTCTGAGGTGAGGAGACCAAAAAACAGATTCTTTTACAATTTTTTTTTTATTTTTTTACCTGCGTTCTCTGTGCAGTATAAACAACATGTTTACTTTATTCTGCGATTCGATATGATTATGGCAATACCAAATTTATATAGTTTTTATGTTTTACTACTTTTACAAAATAAACACTTTTTTCTAAATAAAATGTTTTAGTGTCACCATGTCCTGAGAGCCATAACTTTTTTATTTATTTTTTCGACGGAGCTTTGTGAGGGCTTGTTTTTTGCATGCCACACTGTAGTTTTTATTGGTACCATGTTTGGCTACGCGCAACTTTTTGATCACTTTTTATTCCATTTTTTTGGAAACAACGTGACCAAAAAAGGAAATTCTGCCATTGTTTTTTATGGCATTTTTTTTTACGGTGTTCACCGTGCAGGATAAATGATATTTTTTTTAGGTCAGGCCAATACGAACGCGGCGATACCTATTATTATTATTATTATTATTATTATTATTATTATTATTATGTCTAGTTTTTGTCTTTTTTTTTTTTCATTTTTTTTTCTAATTATAAAGGGCTTGATCAGGGAAACAGGGCAATTATTGTTTTTATTACGTAAAACTTTTATTTATTTATCTAAAACTTTTTTTTTCACTTTTTATTTTACATACTAGGGGACTAGAAGATCTGATCTTCTGATCCCCTGTAGTTGCAGTGAGACGTCGGCTGTATATTACAGCCGACATCCGATGAAGATGGAGCGAGCAGAGCTCCTGTGCCCGCTTCATCCTCAGGGCGTTACTATACGCCCATTTTCGGGAAGGGGTTAATAAAGTGTTTTGTTTTTTTATATACAGCTTTCTCTGATCTCACGGATCTCACCGAAAGGAGGAGAACAGAGAAAGTGACAGGACCTTTCTCCTGCAGACGGCTGTGATTGGTCAGTCTTCAGAGACTGACCAATCGCCGGCATTGGGGACTGCTAATTGGTCCCCAGGCCGGTAGTAGAGACGGTTAGCTGTCGATGACAGCTGCCGCCGCTGTTATATCACTATGTGATTTCACATAGTGACAGTTTATTCCTCCGCAATAGTACGGCGAAGGTACGCTGAAATAAGCGGCCAGCGACCGTACTATTGCGGCGAAGGTACGCAAGGGGTTAAGGATCCAAGACAAGGTTGATAATACAAGAAAGTTATATCTAGAGACAAGGTACAAAATGGACATAAATTGTCTACCGATCCAAATGTACTTATCTATATTTTGACGTGATCAAGGGGCCCCATTGATATATAGATTGTAGATTCGGCCGACTAGGTGTCCTTAATGATGGTATAAGGAGCCTGTGTCTGTGTCGTTTTTGGGAACACAAATCTCTTAAGACACCTGCAGTTGTTGTTAGAACAAAATTAGGTGTAGGGGGAAGATCTGAATTCCATTCCCCCAGATCCGACCAGCATGATCCAATTCTAGCCACCTGTGTAAGGTTAAGGTCCACTCCCAGCACAGAGTGAACCACACGAGATACTAGTTACGTTCTTCAGAACGGGGTCAATAAGGGAGATACGTTCCCGATATTCCTCACCTGATAAGGCGATCCGGCACAGACCTCCTTGCTTGGTCTATTTGTACCCGCACGTTACAGTTCAATTTGCGGTACAGGACCAGGTAACCATGACCCAGCATGGGATCAGCTCCAGAGCAGGTACACGACGTGTAACGTCAAACACCCATGTGTCAAGGTAAATTTTCATTGGCTAACGCGTTTCATCCTCTCAGGGACTTTCTCAGAGCCGACATCGACATCCAAGTACTCTCACTTTATATAGTGTCCATTCTAATTAGGTAAGATTAATCTATGCCTAGTGAAAATAGAATTTTTGTTAAAACGTTAAATACATTAGTCCATCACGATACACATATATATATATATATATATATATACACACCTCCCACACAATTATATTTAGTAATCCTCATGGGTTTCAGTAAGTTTAGATTACATGTGCATATTTATTGATCTTAAATAAAGTCTTTTGTGGGTGAAAAAACTTCAATAGGAAAAACGACCTAGTAATTATCATATATTTTAGTTATCATATTACTGAATATTATCATTTTCCATATTTTAAGATATTGTAAAAAAAAATCTTATATGAATGAGTTTTAATGTAGAACAGAAATGTCACTCATATAAAAAAGTTACTATTTCTGCAGGTGAATAGAAACTCCAAAATAAAGATAAATAAAATAATGATTAAATAAAATAATAAACTAAAAATAATAAAAGAAAATAAAAAAAATTTTTTTGGGAGTATCTATTCACCCGCAGAAATGGTAACTTTATTTATATGAGTGACATTTCTGTTCTACATTAGATCTTGCTGTGAATGACCGCTTACAGCGTAATCTCGCGAGACTACGCCTGCTATGCTGTAAATCAGACGCTATAGAAGTGGTCAGGATTCTGAATACACATCAGGTCCTGGCTGGAGGTAATGTATATTCATCATCAGGACACTGCAGTAATGTTATAGTGTGTTTATGTGGCTGCACATAGCGATATAGCTATATCACTATGTGCAGAGTAAATGAATGGAGAGAAGTGCATGACGCTGATTGGTCGTCAAACACTCCTCTGTACAACGCCCACTTGGTCATATAGTAAAACACGCCCAGTTGTCCATTGAGAAACTCAGGCATAAACCTAATATAGGTCATAACTCCGTCAAAAATAAAAAAAACACTGCTGTAATCTACATTACATCGCCGATCACATCATGTACAATATAGGCCACATATAATGTGGTGACAGAGACTCTAAGTTAAGTTATTTACATAAAGACAATTTATGAAATTCTCTTGTTTTTTGGGGGTTTTTTTTTCAGTTCAGTAATCAGAAAATAGAGATTCAAATCGAAAGTCGCTGATGGGTTTGAAAAAAATCTAGATTTTAGTTTTTGGCCAAAATCGCCCAGCCCTACTTGGTGGTGGTGTTTCCCAAATGGGGTCTTTTTGAGTGTTTTCCCTATGTTTTGGCACCACTATACCTTTTCAAACCTGACATGGTGCCTAAAATATATTTTCTAATAGTTAGGAGGCCTAAAAATTCATTAGGTGCGCCTTTGCTTCGGACGCCTGTGTTTCAGTATATTAGCACACTAGGGCCACGTTTGGGATATTTCTAAAAACTGCAGAATCTGGGCAATGAATATTGAGTTGCGTTTCTCTGGTAAAACCTTCTGTGCTACAGGATGAAATGTTAAATACTTTTGTGTAAAAAAAGACAAAAGTATAATAGGTATGATACCTTTATTGGCTAACCATAAAAGTTCTATATGCAAGCTTTCAGAGCACAGAGGCCCCTTCTTCAGGCAGTTTACAAATGAATGACTTAGAAAAAAGCACAACATTTAGATGTTACACAAAGACAATTAGTACATGAGGTGATACATCATTAAGATAAGCCGAGGATAAAATGTATTACAAATGAATTTAGGCAAAAAAATAATAATTTGTGAATTTTTACTTTGCCTTAATTCATGTGAAACGCCTAAAGGGTTAAGACTTTCTGAATGCTGTTTTGAATACTTTGAGGGGTGCAGTTTTTAATATGGGGTGATTTATGGGGGTTTCCCAAAATATAGGCCCCTCAAAGCTACTTCGGAACTGGACCCTAGAAAAATGGCCTTTTGAAAATGTTAAAAGTTGCTTCTAAAGTTCTTCGCCTTGTAACGTCCTAGAAAAATAAAAGGACGTTCAAAAAACAATGCAAACATAAAGTAGACATATGGGAAATGTTAATTAGTAACTATTTTGTGTGGTATTACTCTGTCTTACAAGCAGATACATTTAAATTTAGAAAAATGCTAATTTTTCCAAATTTATCGGTCACATTTTTTCCACTAACAAAGTGCAATGTCACGAGAGAACCATTTTAGAATCGCTTGTAGAAGTAAAAGCATTCCCAAGTTATTACCACATAAAGTGACAAATGTCAGTTTTGAAAAAAATTAATAAATAGCCTATGTCCACAAGGCCAAAACTGGCTGCGTCTCCAAGGGGTTAATATTTTAGATTCTTCATAACAGCCCCCTTTTGCTTTGATAGCTTTGCACTCTTGGCGTTCTCTAAATCAGGTTCATGAGGTAGTCACCTGGAATGGTTTGCCAACAGTCTTGAAGGAGTTCCCAGAGGTGCTGAGCACTTGGCGGCTTTTCCTTCACTCTGCGGTTCAACTCATCCCAAACCATCTCAATTGGATTTAGGTCTGGTGACTGTGGAGACAATGTCATCTGATTCAGCACTCAATCTCTCTCCTTGGTCAAATAACCCTAACCTAGCCTAGAAGTGTGTTGTCCTGTTTGAGGTGGCATGTTGTTGCAGAATCCTGTGGTAGCCATACTTGTTAAAGGGAATGTGTTGCCAGAAAAACATGTTTTTTTTTTAAAATTTAAACATTTAGTGTGTGGGTGATTAAACATTGTTCAAATTATTTTTTTTTTTTTTTGGCACGAGCCAGGAAATATTATAAATTATTTCTAATTTATAATACTACCCATTTTTGGCCACTAGATGGGGCTGTTCCCAAATTGCAGCATTGCAACATTGGGTTAAAAGCCCTCGCTCTAGTGAGCTCTCAGCATCCACCCCTCCTTTATCCTGGCTAGTGCCGGGATAAACGAGGGGTTTGAAAGGTTTAACCTCCTACACTGTGTGTCGCCATTTTTTGAGGTAACCCACAGTGTAGTAGGTTTACATACAGTAGTAAACACACACAAACACTAACATACATTGAAATCTCTTACCTGCTCCTGCCGCCGCGGCTCCCTCCGGCCCGTCCGCTCCGTTTGCTGCCGCTGTTCCATGTGCACAAGTCCGGAAGCCGCGACCGGAAGTAGTAATATTACTGTCCGGCCGCGACTTCCGGTCCACAGGAAAATGGCGCCGGACGGCGCCAATTTCGAATAGGACTGTGTGGGAGCGGCGCATGCGCAGTTCCCACACAGACGCCGTACACGGCAGTCAATGGGACGGGAGCCGTTCGCAGTCCCTATGGGACTGTGGCTGCCGTATTCCATGTCTGTGTGTGTCGTTAATCGACACACACAGAAATGGAACAAAAAATGGCACCCCCCATAGGGAAGAAAAAGTGTAAAAATAAGAAACAGTAAAACACAAACACACAAATGAATATAAACGTTTTTATTAAAGCACTAACATCTTTAACATATAAAAAAATTATTTGCGATGACACTGTTCCTTTAAGTGTTCTTGCATTTTGAATAAATCGCCAGCAAAACACAATCGCACATCCTACATAATTCCTGGTGGGAACCACATATGTAGAAACCATCTGCTCACCTTTTCTGCATCTCACAAAGACATGGTGGTTGGAATAAAAAAAAAATCTACAATTTTGACTGGTCAGAGCAAAGTACAGATTTCAACTGGTCTAATTTAAATTCCTTGTGTTTCTTGGCCCAAGCACTTCTCATTGTACCTCAGTAGTTGCTTTTTTGCAACAATTCGACCATTAAGTCCTGATTCTGGCAGTCTCCTCGGAATAGTTTATGTTGAGGTGTGTCTGGTACTTGAGCTGTGTAGCATTTATGTGGGCTCTAATCTGAGGTGCTGTTAGTTTGCTATTTGTTAGGATGGTAACTAATGAATTCTCTAAGGCAGAGGTAACTCTTGGTCTTTTTCTGGGGCAGTCCTCATTAGATTCATCATAGTGTTTGGAGTTCTCCTCCAGTGCAGTCATGAAAACCATCAGTTTTTTTGAAATTTTCTGGATTGTCTGACCTTCATGTCTTTACCGGTTCTTGACAGCTGGCTATGTACTTACGGCCGGCGGTCGGGGTCCTTAAAACTCTCGCCATAGACTATTTACAGCTGCTTCTATCTTCTCTGATCTCTTATACACCGCGCTCATTCAGTGCTGTGCAGCTGAAGAGGCGGCGCTGCCTCTATTGCTCCCGGTGATCATGTGACTGGTCACATGATCACCAGGATGCCGTTAGTGGCAGACTGCTGCTGGGTCTTACTAGACCCAGCACACCCCTATTAGTCACTATAAGAGGGGAGTTTTCCTCTGTACCTGGGGCTGCTGTGCAGCCCCAGTTACAGTGGAATAACATGGTGTAAAAGAAGAAATTAAAAACTTTTTTATTGACCTTTTGAGGGGCAGACTATCCTAAAAGTAAAATAAAGTGGAAAAAATTAATAAATACACACAAAATAACCACCCCCCAAAAAACGTCCCCTCTCACCCCCGCCAATCATTGTCGTAACGCTAGCCTTGAGCCAATTACCCTAACATAGAGATGTAGTAACTTATGGTAGACAATGACTATCACAAATAAAAGGTCTATTATAGGGTAAAACTGTTACCAGAAAAAAAATAGCTAAAAAGTAAAGCTTTATTTTTTTTTTATTTTTTTTTGCGATCCTTTTCAAACTTTAAGCCTAAAATTTCTAAAACGGCAAAAACATTTGTGTATAAAAAAAAATAAAATCAGAAACCTGCACTGCACTACGGAATAAACATTGCAAAAATCACGTCGCTAGCCCAACAAATAAGGTTAGTTAATTGGTTCTTGCCATAATGTGAGAGACTGTCCCTGGATAAGTGCTGAGGCCAGAAGTCCAAACACAGGGTGAATTGCGATTGAAGCTGAGATTTCACAGGTAAGGGGAGAATCTGTATGATGCGGATTAGACCACATCATACAGAACACAAGCACCTCACACAGAGATGTTACCACCCCTTTGGCCAGTATAGTCTCATTTGCATAATTAGAAATAAACGCTTAACTTTTCAAATGTTTCGGGACATAATTTTCGCTGAAATTATCAGCGTGACACCACCTATTTAACCCTTTCCTGCACCTTGGAGTAAATGCACGTCCAGGTGAGCAGTAACTTCACGCACCTGGGTGTGCAGTTAGGTCTGCGCGGTGCTACATGGCAGCGGCGGTTAACTGAGCCGGGTGTCTGTCCTGCTCTCCCCGTTGCTGCTGAAATCTGCAATTAACCCCTCCGATGCGACAGTCGATTGCGATCGCCACATTGATGAGGTTTAGAGCAGATCGGCAGCCCCCACGTGCATTTGCGGGGGCTGGCGATCCTTGTCACAGCAACCGGAGGGCAGGAAAATGGCCTCCGGGCTGCCATGTACGGAAGCCTATGAGGACCAGCCGGAGGCTGGTTCTCATAGGCTTCCTGTCAGTGACTGTCATGTCACAATGACAGAAAACATTACACTGCGTAAGTAGTGTAATGTATTCTAGCAATGATCAGAGCTGCAAGTCTAAATGTCCCCTAGTGGGACAAGTAAAAAAAAAAAGATAATAAAAAAGTTTTAAGGAAAAAAAGTGTGCAAACAATGCTTTTTTTTCCCTAATAATAAGTATTTTTATTATAGGGAAAAAAATAAACGCATTCAAATGAGGGCCTATTCACATCAGCGTTGGTTTTCCGTTCCGGGGTTCCGTCAGAGGTTTCCGTCGGGTGAACCCCGCAATGGAAAGTCAAACTGAAACCACAGCTTCCGTTTCTGTCACAATTGATATCAATGGTGACGGAAACTTTGCTAATTGTTTCCGTTCGTCACCGATCTGGCAGGTTTCAGTTTTTCCGACTGAATCAATAGCGCAGTCAACTGCGCTTTTGATTTCTGTCGGAATGGTGACTAATGGAAACCATTAGCAATGTTTCCGTCACCCTTGATATCAATGGTGACAGAAACTGACTTTCTAACTGAACTGCTCCCTGAAATAATAGCCTTTTGAAATTTTCTTGAAAATGTGAGAAATTGCTGTTTAAAGTTCTAACCCTTGTAACGTCCTAGAAAAATAAAGGAATGTTCAAAGAACAATGCAAACATAAAGTAGACATATGGGAAATATAAACTACTAACTATTTTGTGTGGTTTTACAAGCAGATGCGTTTAAATTTAGAAAAATTTTAATTTTTGCAAATTTTCTCCATATCTTGGTGTGTTTTTTTGTTTTTTACATATTGAATTTATCGGCCAAATTTTTTCATTAACATGGTGTATATGTCATGAGAAAACAATCTCCGAATCGCTTGGATAGGTAAAAGCATTCCGAGGTTATTACCACATAAAGTGACACATGTCAGATTTGAAAAATCTGCTTGGTCCTGAAGGCCAAAACAGGCTCAGCCCTGAAGGGGTTAAATCAGAAGATTGTGTTAACTAGTGACAAATCATGTCAAAGGGGTTTTCTCCCCTTTACAACTTATGGTAGAAGTGCTGAATTTTGTAAGCGCTGCCCCTTTTCATCTGTTCACATACTCTAAAATAAAAATCATTACCGTTGATTTACAGTTTGAGAAGCTATTCTGCGTGTGTTATATATGATTTTTTTTTTTTTCTTGTTTCCTACAGGCTACAGTGGTTTTGAAGAGTATAACGGATATAATGAATATGCATTTGGTGCAGACCAGAGGTTTGGAAGAGGTATGTACGACTTTTCGCTGTTTGTGGCTATTTATTTCTATCTTGCCTTGTTTGGCACTAATGGTGTATGGTTTTTTTTTTCCCAAAAGTTTCTGACAATAGATATGCAGATGGATCTAGCTTTCAAAGTACAACCGGTCACTGTGTTCATATGAGAGGTCTCCCTTACAGAGCAACAGAAACTGATATATATACTGTAAGTATAGTAAAATGATTTCTCAGGTAACTTATTTTGTTTTCCAATGGGGGACACAGCGTCCTGAGTATAGACCTTAGCAACAAGAGATAGATAGATAGATAGATAGATAGATAGATAGATAGATAGATAGATAGATAGAGAAAATGACACTAAGTTCTGTGAGATTATTTTTTTTTTTCAATAATCTATATCCCCTACATTGGAATTGCGTTGAGTGCTGCTGCTTTTCCATTATATATATATATATATATATATATATATATATATATTAGAATTAAATTTCCTTTTTGTGCTCAACTTTTCCTGGTGTTTTATTCAGTGTGCTGCCAACTCCTACAGACAACTTTTGCGTCTGGTCCCCCCTCCCTCTTATGTTTGTTACGTTTTATATTTTGTAGATTTAGGGTATGTGCACACGACCTATTTTCAGACGTAATTAAGGCGTCTTACGCCTCGAAATATGCCTGAAAAGACGGCTCCATAACGTCTGCAAACATCTGGCCATTGCTTGCAATGGGTTTTAAGATTTTCTGTTCAGACGAATTGTCATTTTACGCGTCTCTGTCAAAAGACGGCGCGTAAAAATACGTCCACGTCAAGGACGTGCATGTCACTTCTTGGGCCGTTTTGGCGCAGTTTTTCATTGACTCCAATGAAAAACTACTCCAATTACGTCCGTAAAATAGCTCCGTAGTTTCAGACGCTCCGCGGCCGCCATTATGGTTCAGGGAAAAAAGGTAAACCATAGCCCATACTTCAAAACCCATCATTTAATAAACCATATCGGGGGCAAGCTCAATAATATATAAAGAAAACACATGTAAGTGGTACAGGATATACGTGATAAAGGTTTGTATATAGGAAAAAATATATATGTATGTAAACAATATGTCAAAATGCATTTCATATTAACCCCTTAATGACCGGGCCATTTTGCGCGTTATTGACTAAGGATTATTGTTTGTTTTTTCATAGTCGCATTCCAAGAGTCGTAACACTTTTTTTATTCCATCGACATAGCCGTATAAGGGCTTGTTTTTTGCGGGACGAGTTGTATTTTGTAATTGTACCATTTTTAGATGCTTATAATATATTTAACTTTATTTTAGGAGAGAATTGAAAATAAGCAGCTATTCCAGCATTAATTTTCACGTTCTAAATTTACACCGTTTACTATGCAGCGTAAATAACATGTTCACTTTATTCTATGGGTCGGCACGATTACGGGGATATCAAATATGTAAAGGTTTTATGTTTTCCTACGTTTGCACAATAAAAAGCCTTTTAGAAAAAAATTGTTTTTGCATCGGCGCGTTCCAAGAGCCGTAATTTTTTTTATTTTTCCGTTGATGTGGCCGTATGTGGGCTTCATTTTTGCGGGCCAATGTGTAGTTTTCATTAGTACTATTTTGGGGTACACAGGACTTATAGATTTACTTTTTTATTTTATTTTTTATGGGGGGAATAGGAGAAAAGAGAATTTTGCAGTTTTTTTTGGACGCTGTTCATCCGGCAGTTTAATTAATGTGTTAATTTTATTGGTTAAGGCGTTACGATCGTGGGGATACCATATATGTATATGTGTATGTGTTATTTGTTTTGACACTTTTACTAAATCCACTTTTTGGGCAAAAAAGTTTTATTTGATTTTGACTATTTTTTTTTTTTTTTTTTCACAAACTTTATTTAACTGATTTTACATTTTTTTTTTTTTAGTCCCACCAGGGGACTTCACTATGCGATGTGCCGATCGCATATATAATGCTTTGGTATACTTAGTATACCAAAGCATTATTGCCTGTCAGTGTAAAACTGACAGGCAATCTGTTAGGTCATGCCTCCGGCATCGCCTAACAGGCATTTGCTGAAGACAGACCTGGGGGTCTTTGTTAGGCCCCCGACTGTCATGGAAACCCGACAGCGACCCGCGATTTGTTTGCGGGGGCGCCGATCGGTGGACAGAGGGAGCTCCCTCCCTCTGTCAAACACATTAAATGCCGCTGTCACTATTGACAGCGGCATTTAATGGGTTAAACTGCTGGAATCGGAGCGCGCTTCGATTCCGGCAGGAGCCAGGCTGTGTATAACAGCCGAGCTGCTGATCGTGTGGGTACACTAGCAGGACCCGCGCCATCACAGGACGGATATATCCGCCGTCCTGCGCGAACTAGCAGCTGCAGAGGACGGATATATCCATCCTACGGCGTTAAGGGGTTAAGCAAATTAAAAGTGAAAAAAGAAAACAAGTCAAAAACAGTGAAGTGTGACACGCGTGCTCAAATTAAAAGTGAAAAAAAAATATATATATATATATCAACATAATTATATAAGCATATCCTCGTGCATATGCCATTTCATGCATGCTCACATGTACTTACATGTCCATACATACATACACGCATTATATGACAATGTGTAAATACTGACACCTTAAATATATATAACAAATATATTAAAATATTGAATCATATATACAAGAAATATTTAATCATTATTGTGCATAAAACCAAAATTAATATAATTAATAGAAACCCGTCAGTCTGACAAATCAATAGTGAGAAAGGCCAGTATGGCCCTAAAAAGCCCCATGAAAAAGCTGACGTGAAAGTACAATTATTTATAGTGCATACCATATACAATCATACATACAAACCCTAAACAAGGTAGAACGGAACCACAATTAAAAATGTACAAATATTCCTCACAACAATATAGAAATATATATTGAGAAATCATCCAAATTCCTGTAGGAAAGATCAGTAGTAGCACCCTGAGCCATAAAAAGTCGATGAGGCGATATCCACTGCCAACCTACAAAGAGAGATATAGATATATATATTATACGTAAAGATAACCCATCACTCCATATTTCCAAACTAATAAAACATTATCCATACCACTACACAAAATAAGTTACAATTGAAAATTGGGATGATGCTATAGGATTATACCATGAGAGAAAAGACGCAAACGACATAATTTTCATTAACACCAAAAGGGGAACTAGTCTTCAATTTCGTGATCCACTTACTTTCTATCCTTTCCAATTTCCAATACGGTGTCTCCGCTCCGAGATCCAGTGATCTTCTCTATTCCATGGACTCGCCATCTGTTGTTATGGAATTCCCGAGAATGTCTGGGGATGGGTTTTATTTTAGTAATTTTATTCAGATCGTCACAGGCAATTTTTCCTGCACTCTTTATGTCCCTTACATGTTCCTGTATTCTTAATCTCATTACCCTAGTGGTCATTCCAACACAAGACAAACCACAAGGATAGGAGGCCATATATACAATTCCAGAGGTGCTGCAAATAATGACATGAACCACTTTGAAGCACCTTTGGTTGTCCGAATCGGAAAATGTGTGTGTTTTTATCAAACTACAGATTGGGGTTCATTCCCCTGTGGTCCTTGCTCAATCAGGTCCTTTAGAGCCATAAATATATGGATTGGGGAACTCTATAGTGACTCCTAACCAAATGATCACCTGAAGCTTCTTTTGGTTGTTATTTGGGGTCTGGTAGGTAAATATTTTCCAAAATCGGGGTCGGATAGTAGAATTGGCCAATACCTTTCCAGAATCTTTCTCCTTTCTACCCACTGTGTATTGTAGGTCAATCAGTCAATCAATCTTTCCACATTTTCTGTATTTGTGTTGGTTTAGAAGGACATTCTGATATCCATTTTCTATGTCGCGCTTGTAGTAACCTCGTAAGAAACAATTTCTCAAATGGTGTGCTTCATCCTCAAAATTGGCATGGGAATCACGTACCCTTCTTGCTCTCAAAAATTGGCCTGTTGGAGTAGCACATATTGTATGACAGGGATGAAAAGAAACTCCATTGCTTGCTGGCTGACCACATGTGTTAGTTTGATATTCAGTTGATCTCCATTTAAAATAGTAATAAACCGGTCCAGTGTCCCCTGCCAGATGAAAACCCACATGTGGCCCTAGGGTGCGAATGTACTGAAGCACAGGCCTCAGAAGCAAAGGAGCACCTAGTGGATTTTGGGGCCTCCTTTTTATTGGATTATATTTTAGGCACCATGTCAGGTTTGAATTCTTGTGTTATCAAAACAAAGGAAAAACCCCAAAAGCGACCATTTTGGAAACCACACCGTCAAATTCTTCTAGGTGTGTAGTGAGCATTTTGACCCCATAGGTGTTTCATAGATTTTATTAGAATTTGGACGTGAAAATAAAAATTCTGAAGGTTCTATCCTGGTGTTCTTCCCTTTAATAAACCCTAAACCTTTTAGGTGTACCCTGAGCTGCTCTTGTGCGGTTTAATTTCCTACCTCACGCCCTTGCTTGGCAGGTATTGGTGGATATTTTGTCGTCTCTTAAAATGTACAAGGGCCTCCTTTACTGCAATGTTCTTCTCGGGGGTGTATGACTGTTTGTTCAAATGTAATGCAAAAATTATCAATGCCTGACAGTCATTTGTGGGGTCATCACGGGGCAGGCACTGTGCTTTACCATTTTGTTTGGCCTTTAGGCTAAAAATTGCTGGGTGTGTAAATTTGTCTGGGCCGCCATTAAATTAACCAAATCCTCAAAGAATTGACCTTTTCAAGGTCTTTCTATCTGAGGCCTGCCGTCTCCAACCGAATTCCTGAGCTGCTGTTTTTACAGAGGTGGCTGTGTGTTGTGTTTTTACATGTTTATATCAAGATGTAAAGGAAAAAATTCTTTTGGGAATTGTGTAAAGATGGCATGCTGTTAGGAACAATAGCCATCTTTACTTTGTAACGGTTTAGTTTTACACCGTAATAGATTCCCGGTTTGTCGTATGGATACGACAATTTGCGGGAAACACTGGCTTTCCATAACGTATCCATACGACAAATGTTGGGAAGGGCAAAAATTCTGAAAGTAGTATGTATCTGTAGAGCTCCAGTATCGCTTTCAGAGTGTTACAGAAGTCTATTAATATTCGGTTATTTTCATCTGCAATACAAAGGAGTGTATAAATGAAGTTCTAGCTGAAGAGAAGATATCACCCTTGTACATGTCGCTTCTATTACCCACGAGAAAAAAAACTCCTCCGCCTCCCATTGAAATCAATGGGAGGCATTTTCGGCTGTTTCTTTGGTGCGTTTTCCGACTCTGGTTTTCGTCAAACTCTGTGTGAACTGGCCTTTAGAGTAATATTGCGATACACTATAACAAAACAACTTTTCCAACAATAAAAAATAAAATAAAAACTCAAATATGAAGTCCTTCCATTTTCTAATGTGAGGCACAGGGTGTTTTAAATTTTGAACCTCCATATGCCTCACGTTAATAGTAAATAAGCCCATCCTGTACCTCACATTAAACTATTGTTGCCCATTACAACTGTGAGCGAGGTAATTGATGGTATTACTTAATATAATAGTGGGCCTCGTTGGGTTAATGTGTGAGGGAAATGATGTGGTTAATTCAAATTGATGTGTTTAGTGCGTGCAACATGGCGCTCAGGAATCAATCCAGCACAATCGGCGCTCCAAATGCCACATGGTGATCCTTCCCTTCTGAGACCTGTAAATTTTCATTTTCACTGCCCATACCATGTGGGGTCAAAATGCTCACTACCCCCCTAGATGAATTCCACAATGGGTGTAGTTTGCCAAATGGAGTCACTTTTGGGGAGTTTCTACTGTACTGGTACCTTAGGGCTTTGCAAAGCGACATGGTGCCCGGAGACCAATCCAGCAAAATCTGCGCTCCAAAAGCCAAATGGTGCGCCTTTTCTTCTGAGCCTTTCTGTGTATTCATACAGTAGTTTATTACCACATATGGGCCATTTCCGTGCTCTGCTTTACAAATGTTCAGGTGCTTTTTCTTTTATTTGATGGGAAAATGAAACTTTTTGCGATTTAAAGTGGAAAAATATGTAATTTTTCATTTTCACTGCCCAATTCTAATAAAATCTATGAAACACCTGTGGGGTAAGAATTCTCACGACACTCCTAGATGATTTCCTTGTGGGGTATAGTTTCCAAAATGTCTTTTTTGAGGTGTTTCCTTTGTTTTGGCACCACAAGACCTCTTCTAACCTGACATGGAGCCTAAAATATAATCTAATAAATATAAGGCCCCCAAAGTCCACTAGGTGCTCCTGAGGCCGATGTTTCAGTTCAGTAGCACACTAGGGCCACGTGTGGGAGATTTCTAAAAACTTCAGAATCTGGGAAATATTAAGCTGCGTTTCTATGGTAAAACCTTCTGTGTTACAGGAAAAATGGATTCAAATTGAATTCCTTCAAAAATGTTGTAAATTTTACCTCCACGTTTCTTCAATTCCTGTGAAACACCTAAAGAGTTAAGCAACTTTCTAAATGCTGTTTTGAATACTTTGGGGGTGCAGTTTTTAAAATGGGGTGATTTATGGGATTTCCCAAAATATAGGCCCCCCTCAAAGCTACTTCAGAACTGAACTGGACCCCATAAAAATAGGCTTTTGAAATTTCCTGAAAATGTGAGAAATTGCTGCTAAACTTATAAGCCTTGTAACGTCTTAGAAAAATGAAATGATCAAAAAATGATGCCGACATAAAGTAGACATATGGGGGATGTTAACTAGTCACTATTTTGTGTGGTATTACTATGTGTAAGCAAACATTCAATTTTTAGAAAAATCTTAATTTGTGCAATTTTTCTCTTGTGTTTTCCACAAATAAGCAATGAATTTATCGACCAAATTTTACCCTAGACGTAAAGTAAAATTTGTCACGAGAGAACAATCTCTGGAATGCTTTCACCTAGCCAAGCAATCCTAAGTGATTACCACATAGAGTGACTCATGTCAGGTTTTAATAATGGGGCTGTCTTTTAGTCCAAAAGTGCCTGCGACGGGAAGGGGGTTAAATTGACTCCTGTAGCTTCAATGATGTCTGATGCGCATGCACGAATCTTTTGACTACGCTATGTGGTGAAACCTGCACTTTTGCGATTGGGTATCTGAGACTGGACGGGATCACGCTCTGGCGCATGCGTAGTACGCTAGTGACAACGCCGATTTGTAGATCAATCATACAGACAGACTGGTTTACACGTGTCTGACATCATCTCGTAGGTGAGTGCCAGCTGTTTGTCATATGTTAGATTTAACTGGTTGCCGACACAGGACGAGAATGCTCGTCCTGAGCGGCGAGTACTTTGTTGCATTCTCGTCCTGTATGGCAGCTGTCTGTGCGTGTGATCGAGAGCGGGGCAACGGCTGTAATAATACACAGCCACGGCCCCGCTCTGACAGCGGAGAGGAGAGAAACATCTTGTCTCCGACGTTAACCCTTTGAATGCCGCGTTGCAACTGATCGTGGCATTCAAGGAGGGGTGACTGCACTTTCATCGCATCACAGAAGATAACTGTGACGAGATCAAAGCCCATAACTCGTATGGCCAGACAGCCCATGGTCCATTGAAGAACCCCAGGGCTGTCTGAACATATTTCCTATTGTTAGGGCATGCGGAGGTATGCCCTAACAACTGCCTGTGTACAATCAGTATACAGGCTAATGTACTGGCATAAAGATCTATGCCAGTACATTAGTTACAAAATCAAAATGATAAATCCCTTTATGGGATTAATTAAACATATTTTTACATTCATTTAACTTTTTTAATTTTTGTCCCAAAACATGAATTAATATAGACCTATTTGGTATCGCCCCGACCGTAACAACCTAAAAAAAAAAAAAAATTTATAACATTATTTATGATCGGTGTATGGTGTAAGAAAAAATAAAATTAAAACTGCTGCGGAACTACTTTTTTTTCAGCATTTTCGCCAAAATAAAAAATTATAGAAATTAATCGATTTATGTAGGTTCCATTTTTTTGGTACAAATACATTAAGTACACCTTGTCCTGCAAAAAAAGTCTTGTGCAAAAAATAAGGGTTATGAGCGTCGGGATGCAAAGAGGGAAATCTAAAAAAAATTGTTCTGTCCTCAAGGCCAAAATTGACCGTGTCCTTAAGGGGTTAATTCCAATTAACTATGGATTGTTTCTAGCCTACACATTTGTAACGCCTGTAATTTTGCATTTATGTACGATTTGTACTGGATCACGTGTTGATGGTATGTATTGATTACGGTCTTTTTTCAAATATTTATTTCACGATGTATGATATTTTTACTTTTGCATAGTTGCGTATAATAATGGTGTGATTTATCACTGACGCGCTATTTATAGTTTGTATGTACACACTTTCATTGCTTGATAATGCCTTCATTGAGAAGGTGAAATGTCGCCTTTTGCTCTAGGTGAATAAACACCTTTATTTCGTATTTATGCTGGTGTGCTGCCGCTATTTCTTCTGAATACACTCCAGGGAACTTTGCATGACTTCACACATTAACCCAATGTTGTCCATTATGACTGAGAAACATGATGGGGTTAATTACTATTAATATGAGGCACATGGAGGTTCAAAATTCATCACACCTTGTGCCTCACATCAGAAAATGGAATGACTTGTTTTTATTCTTTTATTATTGTTGGCAAAGTATCGTTTGATACCGATACATTGTGTAGTATTACGATTCTCGATACAAAAGTCCAAATTGTGGTATGGTGACAACCCTAGTAACTTTTTCTCCTAGTCTTTACTGAGGAACACACTGACCCCCATATACTACCATGAAAGGCGCAAGAGGAGAATCCTTGACCGGTACCTTATGGATCTCACTATGCCTGTTCCACATGTTGCAAAAAATTCCCATCTGGTCAACCTACCCCTTTGTGCAATGCATGTCAGTCCTGTGGCACAGTCCACTAAGCCACCTCTAGCATTGCCCACGGCTAGTGCTGAACAGGTCTAACCACACTTTGCTCATTCCCTTTCCAGGGTCGTCTGTGATTCTGTAAATGGGACATTGATCCAGGAGTTTATTCTGATTGCCTTATTTGGAATCGGGGAGGATTTTTTTTTCCCTAGTGAGGCAATTGGCCTCAACCCCGTGGGGTTTTGCCTTCCTCTGGATTAACACTGTAGGATTATTGGTTGGACTTGATAAAGTTGAAAAAAGACACAGGTCCATCAACTACTGACCAGTCTTTTGGGGACTCCGTGTCCAGAATTCATGTGGCAGGCAAACCTTCTAAATTGTTCAGATCTGCGTGGTATTACCCATCCTCTGCAGCCGCTGCCTCGGCAGTCTCTCCTCCAGGGGAGAATTGTTGAATTCCGATTCAGAACTGGATGAAGAGCAATCCTAAAAGATGTCCTCTGCAGTGGACAGTCATCAATGCAGTCAGACTTCATGGAAACTACCCATTTTATTTTAGTTTTTTTATCCTAGACTAGCTCGCAAACCATTACCCTCTCACTCGGAGTTTGAAGAGTGGAGTGGAAGCATCGTGACAAGAAACTTGCCCATACCTCTCTCTGAATCTTATGTCTTCTCTGGAGGATAACCTTTACTCTGCAGATAGCGATATAGCTATATCGCTATGTGCAGCCACATACACTAACATTACTGCAGTGTCCTGACGATGAATATACATTACCTCCAGCCAGGATGGGATGTGTATTCAGAATCCTGACCACTTCTCCGCACGTCTCTGTGATTTACAGCATAGCAGGCGTAGTCTCACGAGATTACGCTGTAAACTGTCATTTACAGCGAGATCTCGCTGTGCTGTAAATCACAGAGAAGTGGTAGGGATTCTGAATAGACCTCACGTCCTGGCTGGAGGTAATGTATATTCATTATCAGGACACTGCAGTAATGTTATAGTGTGTATATGTGGCTGCACATAGCGATATAGCTATATCGCTATGTGCAGTGTGAATGAATGAATGGAGAGGAGTGTGACGCTGATTGGTCAGAGTCATACACTCCTCTGTACAACGCCCACTTGGCCAAAAAGTAAAACACGCCCAGTTGTTCATTGAGAAACTCATTAGCATAAATCAAAAATAGGTCATAACTCTGTCAAAAATTATAATTTTTCTAAATAAAAAAACACTGCTGCAATCTACATTACAGCGCCGATCACATCATGTACAAGATAGGCCACTTATAATGTGGTGACTGAGCCTCTTTAAACTATCCTATGGACCATCGCAGAGTCCTTCTACAGGTCCTTCTTTGAAGCTGCTGACTTAGCTTTTGAGGCAGATTTTCACTACTACTTGGGTCTGTAGAGCCCTACTGAATAAGCTCACCAACTAGTGGGCCTCTCACTGGCTGTCTAAGGCCTTATTCACACGACTGTGACAGGTTTGCGTGCGTAAAAAACGCAGCTATTTTCTTGCGTTGCAGGTCCGTGTGACAGTGTACAGTGCGTGTCTGCGTTTTTTACGCACTTATGTCACGTGTTTTTTTTACGTCCGCAAAATAAACAAGGTGTTTGTTTTTTCCCCCTAATTTCTTTAGCAACTGTTGCGTGAAAAACGCATGGCACACGGATGTGCGTCCGTGTGCTGTCAGTCATTTTCACGCACTCAGTGACTTCAAAGGGTGTGTGATGTGCGTTTTTTGCGCAAGTATAGGACATGCAATGAATTTTACACAGCGGACACGCTGCGTGAAAAACACTGTCTGAACGGCCCCTTTGAATTGCATAGGTCCGTGTGACGTCCGTTGTTTTAACACGCGTAACACGGACGTGAAATACGCTTGTTAATAAGGCCCAACGCTACCAAGTATCTGTGTGAAGCTACCCTGGATTCAGGCTGCCTTGTGGCTCTTCCATTGTCTCTCTGCATCGGATGGCATGGCTTAAATGCTGGTGCACAGATACTTCTCAGATTCTTCTAAGTGCTCCTTGACTGCTCTTACCTTCACCGACTCCCGTCTCTGGTATCCGCTTGGACAAAATCCTCTTTGAAGCGACCGGTTGGAAGAGCACTCATAGGCCTTTAAAGAGGCTCTGTCACCAGATTTTGCAACCCCTATCTGCTATTGCAGCAGATAGGCGCTGCAATGTAGATAACAGTAAAATTTTCGGCCAAGTTATGACCATTTTTGTATTTATGCAAATGAGGCTTGCAAAAGTCCAACTGGGCGTGTATTATGTGCGTACATCGGTGCGTTTTTACTACTTTTACTAGCTGGGCGTTCTGACGAGAAGTATCATCCACTTCTCTGCAGAACGCCCAGCTTCTGGCAGTGCAGACGCAGCGTGTTCTCGAGAGATCACGCTGTCGTCACTCACAGGTCCTGCATCGTGTCGGACGAGCGAGGACACATCGGCACCAGAGGCTACAGTTGATTCTGCAGCAGCATCGGCGTTTGCAGGTAAGTCGATGTAGCTACTTACCTGCAAACGCTGATGCTGCTGCAGAATCAACTGTAGCCTCTGGTGCCGATGTGGCTGACACGATGCAGGACCTGGGGCAGGAAGTGAGTGACGTCACAGTGTGATCTCTCGAACACGGCTGTGTCTGCACTGCCAGAAGCTGGGCGTTCTGAAGAGAAGTGGATGATACTTCTCGTCAGAACGCCCAGCTAGTAAAAGTAGTAAACACGCCCCGATGTACGCACATAATACACGCACACTTGGACTTTTACTTTTCAACACGCCCACTTGGACTTTTGCAAGCCTCATTTGCATAAATACAAAAATGGTCATAACTTGGCCAAAAATGCTCGTTTTTTAAAAATAAAAACGTTACTGTAATCTACATTGCAGCGCCGATCTGCTGCAATAGCAGATAGGGGCTGCAAAATCTGGTGACAGAGCCTCTTTAACTAAGGTTTGTCATTCTCACTCACAGGAAACCAGGTCTTTTGTTTTTGCAGCTAGTAAGACAGATTCTACCTGAAGGTGTGCGTCCACTCTAATCTCGAGTGGGGGGCAGGCTTTTACTTTTCAAGGATATCTGGTAGTCAAACATCTCGGTTGCCAGGGTTGAAGATGTGGTCTGTGCACAAATTCAATCTTGTACCCTGACTGCTACTTTCAGTCCTCACCTTTGTCGCCTGACAGAGTACCTGCCTTTTTTTTTTTTTTTTTTTTGTCAATACTCTTTTCAATAAATAATTATCAATGTTTTTCCAAACCAAATGTGTGTTGTTTTTTACTCTAATATTGGTTGTCCCCAAAAAGGACTGATCTGCTCATCCCATCCGGGACCTCAAACGGTTGAACACTTTGATTTTGACCAAAAAATAAGTCATTTTTGCAGAGTACCTCTGGTCACTCATTGCCTATATGGAGCGGGGGGGGGCCCCCCTTACTCTCCTTGTTGGGCATCAGGGAATCGTACCTACACGTCCCAATACATAATGCTTCCTGTACTTTGCAGTTCTCCATCACCACCGCCAATTTGAAGTGCTCCTGATCAGCAGTTGGTTGGTCAGGTTTTCACCAAAATTCTATTAGTGGTAATGGCACTACTTTGTTCCAGCTGAATTTCCGTTGTTCCCTATAGGACAATATCCTTTTAGACCACGTCCCGGGAGGACTAACCAGCCAGTTCCTAAATGACTCTTGATGCCATGGCTTGTTTTGGCTGGATAGTCGACCAGTCTAAGCTCTGCCTGACTCCTTGTCTGAGACTTGAGTCTTGAAATGGTATTTGACACGGTCTGTCTTGTTTTGGGTATCCCTTCCTCATCAATATTTTGGAAATGCGGGCTATTTTTTTAAAAAATTTTTTTATTTTTTCCTCGGTCTCCGTCACTGAACGACTATTCTCGTCTGTGGCTTAGTCGAAGTCCAGAGACTGTCATGGCAGTCTCTCTCCTACCTCTAATCACCAAGGCTGGATGCAGAGTTCGGTAACCATGACTGAAGCATCCAAGATCTTGTAGTGGACATGGCACTTTTTTTTTTTTGTTTCTTTACAATTTATATATATATATATATATATATATATATATATATATATATATATTTTTTTTTTTTTGTTTAATTAAAATTGTACAAAACCTACAAAAGACAGCAAAGATATAGCAACATACTATCCAAAATATTATCCACGCAAGTAACAATACATATAAACTAGGTAGGGGAAAGCAACAATAGGTTTTGCCTTTTGGGATCAGTCCTCTTGTTGGGTTCCCTAGGTATACCCTATTCCCGTGACTGCTTGACAACATAAGAATAAATACTATGTGGAACGCTTATAGGAGTATTAAGGAGAAATTAGCATAAGTTCTAAGAAACCGTTGGAATATGAACTTTCAGTACATCCATAACTAGACCAGAAAAGCACTTGGGCACATCCTAGGATATGGAAGATGAGGATTGGGCTGGGAAGATGAAGCAGAGTAACTTGACATTTAAACAGTCCAGCTAAACCATTGAGTGTCGACATTAGAACGCGTCTTACCTCTTGAAGCCAACATCCGTTCCATATAAAAGTATGCTTGGACTTGATTGATTGAGATCGTGTGACAATGTTGTCAGACTCCACATTGTGGCAATTATGAGTTTCTGCTAGGATGATCTGGCCAGAGACCGATTGGACCTGTCTGGATAAATCTCTCTATATAATCGGGCATAATGCCAGCGCTGCAGAAGGAGAAATATGATGACGGGTAACCTGAGTTATCAAGATGAAAGCAGTTTTCCAGAAATCATGAACCAATGGACAATCCCACCAAGCATATAGGAAGTAAGCCCCTGTCTGCACACTTACACCAACACAGTGCTGAGTACGATGGGTCATACCTGGAGATTTGAGTCCGGGTTCTGTACCATCTTAGTAAGATCTTCAGAGCGAATTCCCAGTGTGTGAAGCTATGGGATACTTTTTTTTTGGCTCCACTAGTTGCAGAATGCCAGTCCTGCAGTGACTAAGATATTCAGATCCACCTCCCATGTTAGGAAAGATCAGGATTTTGAGAGGAATGAGATGGAAGTAGAGCGGCATAAAACAGGAATAAGCCTCTAAGACCGAGATGGTGACAGAGATTGTACGAGATGGCAAAGTCTGAGAGATTTATAAAAGTCTCGGTTTGAAACTCCATAAGTACTCGCTATACTCTGAAACGAAAGACCGTTTGTGTCCATGAGGTGATATATATACTTGATCACTTTGATTCTGCCCGCTTAACATCTTAAATGCCGCAGTTCATCACGACTGGCATTTTAACTGTTAAAATCGGGTGGCACGCCCTCAAACACTCCACCCCCCCCCCCCCCCCTGCATGATTGTATTGGTTGGTGGTGACGGTTGTCATGGCAGGCTGGGGGCCCTATTATGCCATCTTTGTACTCCTTTGAAGAACTGCCTCTGGCTCTAATTTAGACCGAGGGGAGCTTTTTCTTTTCCCTCTTCCACTCCACCAACCATTTTACAATTTTACACCGTGTGTGTGTGTGTGTGTGTGTGTGTGTGTGTGTGTGTGTGTGTGTGTGTGTGTATATATATATATGTACGTACGTACGTACGTACGTACGTACGTACGTACGTACGTGTGACTCATGCCCGTGTTTGTGAACCGTTGTGGATGTGTATCGTTCGTGGACAAATGGCACCATTGGGAATAACAAATGTGGAAACTGCGGAGCACCACGTGCCATTGATGTGAGCTGTGAATGTCTGCTACAAAGGTGTGCGAGGGTCATTTGACACGCTACAGTGGAGCAGCTTACCATGAAAATCAACCAGGGGTCTACCAGACGTGTGTCTAAAACAGTTCAGCGAACCCTACTGCGTTTGGGGCTCCGAAACAGATGGATGGTCACTGCTCCTATGCTAACAAAGCTGCATCGGAGAAAAAGGCTTAAATTTGCACGGCAGTATCTGAATTGGAGCGACGAAGATCGGCAAAGGGTTGCCTTCTCTGAGTCCTGTTTTCTGCTTCATCAAATTAATGGATGTTGGCGTGTCAGGCGAGAAACCTCAGACCGAACATCCTGCAACCATTGTAAGAACACAAGCTGGTGGTGTCAGCGTTATGATCTGGGGATTTTTTTCATGGCATTCTCTGGCCCACTCGTCCATGTGGCAGGCACTCTGAACCGATTTGGGCATGAATCCATCGTTGTAGATCACGTCTACTCACACGTGCTGTTTGGCTTCCCTGGGGCAGATGGAATCTTGCAGAAAGACAATTCGACATGGCACACAGCTAGGAATGTCAAACAGTGGTTGGAAGAGCACGACCAAAACTTCCAAGCGCTTCCCGGGCCCCCTAATTCACCGGACTTGAGCCCAATTGAGTATCTGTGGGACCCCCTAATCTTGTTCGCTCTATGGATCCTCCCCCCACGCACCCTCCAGCAAATGTGGGATGCTCCAGAGCGAACTTACTGTCCCCGCACATGGAGATTACTCTGGATATTGGCTTTTCGTGTGTGTACGTAACCTATTGTGTAACACATTTTCCCTGCTTATTAATTAGTTTTACTAATGTAGCTAAGGAAAGAACCTTATTGTTCTAGGAAAAATAGTGACCGATAATTCTTGTAATTTTATTTCCTTTTTTCTAAGTAGCAGAAACATGTATTTTCCTTTTTAATTCAGAAGTGTTTTTTTTTTTCTTCCGCTTTCAGTAAACTTTGTTCTTTTTCTTTTGTCTAGTTTTTCTCTCCGTTGAATCCAGTAAGAGTTCACATTGAAATAGGAGCAGATGGCAGAGTTACCGGAGAAGCAGATGTTGAGTTTGCAACTCATGAAGATGCGGTGGCTGCAATGTCAAAAGACAAAGCAAATATGCGTAAGTAACATAGTAACGTCTGTTGACCTAAGTTGACTGCTTTTGCTCCCACAGGAAGTATGTAAACACTATTTAGGCTTAGGGCTACACGGCGACTTTGTCTGTTACACAGGTTGCGTGACCAAAGATCACTGTCTCCAGCATAGCATGTAATGTAAGTCAATGTGGTCGCTTTGTAGCCTGCAGGTTACCGCGACTTCAGCATGATGGTCACAAAAAATCCAGCAGGCAGTGGCGTAACTACCGCCGTAGCGGCTATGAGGGGGCCCGTGTCGCCCGCCGGCACGGGCCCCCACCATGACCGGAGGCTCCGCTAGCAGCCGCTATGGCTGCTACAGCGAGACGCCACTGAACACTACGGCAGAGCAGGGAGGTATCTCCCCGCTCTGCCATTAAACAAAAGACATGTATCCCCTATCCACAGGACAGGGGATACATGTGTGATCGATGGCATTGATAGGGAGAACGGGGGACAAAGTCCCCTGAAGTTCTCCATCACAAACCTCGGACTTCTGGGGTCTGTGTCGGCAGCTCCGTAGAAATGAATGGAGTGCCGGTCGTGCTTGTGCGCATGCGTGACCAGCGCTCCTTTCATTTTTATTGAGCTGTGCAGACGCCGGAAGTCAGAGGTTAGTCATGGAGAACTTCAGGGGACTTTCGGTCCCCCGTTCTTCCTATCGCTGCCAGCGAACACATGTATCCCCTATCCTGTGGAGAGGGGATACATGTCTTTTGTAGGACACACCTTAGGTCGCATTTTTTCGGGGGGTTAGGGACGCTGTATGGCGGGGGGGGTGGCTGTATGGCGGTCCCTACAGGGGGGGGGTGGCTGTATGGCGTTCCCTACAGGGGGGGGGGGGGTGGCTGTATGGCGTTCCCTACAGGGGGGGGTGGCTGTATGGCGTTCCCTACAGGGGGGTGGCTGTATGGCGTTCCCTACAGGGGGGGCTGTATGGCGTTATCTACAGGGGGGGCTGTATGGCGTTATCTACAGGGGGGGCTGTATGGCGTTATCTACGGGGGGGCTGTATGGCGTTATCTACGGGGGGGCTGTATGGCGTTATCTACGGGGGGGGCTGTATGGCGTCATCTACAGGGGGGGTCTGTATGGCGTCCTCTACAGGGGGGGTCTGTATGGCGTCCTTTACAGGGGGGGTCTGTATGGCGTCCTCTACAGTGGGGGCTGTATGGCGTCCTCTACAGTGGGGGCTGTATGGCGTCCTCTACAGTGGGGGCTGTATGGCGTCCTCTACAGTGGGGGCTGTATGGCGTCATCTACAGTGGGGGCTGTATGGCGTCATCTTCAGGGGGGGGCTGTATGGCGTTATCTACAGGGGGGGCTGTATGGCGTTATCTACGGGGGGCTGTATGGTGACATCTACAGGGGGGGTCTGTATGGCGTCCTCTACAGTGGGGGCTGTATGGCGTCCTCTACAGTGGGGGCTGTATGGCGTTAGCGCCATACAGCCCTCCCTGTAGATAACGCCATACAGCCCCCCCCTGTAGATAGCGCCATACAGCCCCCCCCCCTGTAGATAGCGCCATACAGCCCCCCCCCTGTAGATAGCGCCATACAGCCCCCCCTGTAGATAGCGCCATACAGCCCCCCCCTGTAGATAGCGCCATACAGCCCCCCCCTGTAGATAGCGCCATACAGCCCCCCCCTGTAGATAAAGGGAACCTGTCACCAGCATTTCACCTATTAAACCAGCCATACCAGGTGGTAGTGGGTGAAAAATCATTTCTATATAACCTAGAATTGTCGTCTTAGTCTTTAGTATTCAGTTTTTTTGTGTTCCCACACCGTATGCTAATGAGCATAAAAGAGTCAAATCTTCGTTTGTCCAGAGTCAAATCTTCGTTTGTCCAGAGTCAAATCTTCGTTTGTCCAGAGTCAAATCTTCGTTTGTCCAGTCTTTCCGGGTTTACCCCGCCTCCTTACTTTTGACAGATTGACAGCTCCTCGCCTTTCCCCAGCACACTAAATCTGATGTCCTCTTCTGGTGTGTGCGTACAACGGGACACCGGATTATTACGATAAAAGGCGCAAAATGTTTGCAGACCGTTATTTAAAGTCGGAGGAGGAGATTAGGAGAGGGGATAATGGCAATGAACTTTTGATAGCAGCGGCCAGTGAGGGATAAGTAAAGTTCAATAGGTGAAATGATGGTGACGGGTTCCCTTTAACTTATTTTTTGATTTTCCGTCAACCTAGCCATATGAGGGCTTGTTTTCTGCGGGACGAGTTGTAGTTTTCATGGCTCCATTTAATGTACCATATAATGTACCAGGGTACTGAAGAACTTTCTGTAAGGGGGAAATGGGCTAAAAAAAACAATTCCACCACTTGATTTTTGGGTATCGACTTTATGGTAGTTAATCCGATTTTACGGTAGTTGGTGGTTAATCGTGCAGTAAAAACGACATGTTAAAGTGTAGCTAAACATTTAACAAACTTCTGACCTGTCATAGAGACACATCAGGAATTTTGGATTGGTGGGGGTCCGAGCGCTGAGACCCCTGCCAATCTCTAGAACGAAGCAGTTGAAGTGCTCGTGTGAGCGCTCAGCTGCTTCGCGTGTGTTCGGCTATTTCCGGAAATGTATCTGTGTATGGACTCAATAGAAATTCTATGAGCCCGTACACCGATACATCGGCTTTCCGGAAAAAGCCAAACTAATTTGTTAAGAAAAAAAAAGTTATACCCCTCTGAATGTGGCATCAAAACACAATTCTTTTTTTTGTCAATTTGAGCAGTATGATGGCTTATTGTTTGCAGGGCGAGCATTTTGCGGAACGTGCAAATGTTTGATCATTTTTTATTCTTTTTTTTTTTTTTTCTTCTTTACAGCGTTCACCGTGCGGGGTTAGGCCATGTTCACATCTGCGTCAGGGCCCGGTCCGATGTTCCATAGGAGTTTTCCGTCAGAACGGAGCCTTGACTGACACAAACCGAAACCAATGGTTTGTTTGTCTCCGTAGTGCATAGTATAGTACGCTCTGACGCAGATGTGAACAAAGCCTGAAATTAAGTTCTATTGTAGTCATTTGGCATTTTATGGAAGTGGTGATACTAGCTAGCTGTTAAATGTATATATTTTTTAAACTTATTTTTTAAAATATTTTTTGTGTAAAAGGAGTTTAATATTTTTATTTTTTTTAAACTTCTCTCCCTAGGGGACTTGAACAAGCGATTGCTTGTGGAATGAAAGTATCATGTATTTATAAAAAAAAAAAAAAATCTATATATATATATATTTTTTTTTTTTTTTTTTTCATTTTGATACTTATATTAATCACAACCATAAATGTACAAATTACAATATTGAAACCTCCGTGCAAACATGAAAAATGGGTGCAAAATGGATGTCAAACGGCCATTAAAAACGGACAGACGGACTGGGAATGGATGAAAATTTAAGAGACACACTGGTGCAAAATGGCCATGAAAAACGGAGTTGATCAGTTTTTAATGGACACTTTTTTTTCACTGTAGTGTGAATGTAGCCATGAACAAGACCGTAAAAAAAAAATAATTGCGGGCCGCAATACGGTTCGCTATTACGGACCCACTCTGTTCTATTAGCCGCGGCACCTTTCCGTATTGCTGCGGAAGGGTGTCCGTGCTGTAGAACAGTGTCGGGAAATATGGAGCATTTACTACTTTTTTGTTTTTTGCAAGCCGTGCTTCCATACTTAGTATGGAAGCACGGCACTTAAATGCGGCCTTGTGCATGAGGCCTAAGGAGGTTCTTTCCTCAGAGGATAAAGGTTATACACATAAATGCATTTCTTATCAAATCTATCCAAAAGAGATTACCTGAGGGGTTTCTCAAATAACATTACCCTGTTCATCGGCCTTTTCCACTCGGGCAGTTCCAAAGGAGGTGGACGTGGTATGTGTCTGGCATTGAACATATCCAACACTTGGAAGATTCCCTAGCCCCAAATTTACATAAGAGTTTAGGAGAGAGCCTATGATTGATCAGCAATTTGATAAAATCAATGGGCATGATTAAGAGAAACCTGGTTCACTGCTCTAAATATTCTCTTCCAGTCGGTATCTGTCATTTCTCCCAAGTCCCTTTCCCAGTTAAGTTTACTATGAAAGAATTTTTTGTTATTCTTAACCACTTCGGGATGAAGCCATTTTTTGATTTTTCATTTCCGTTTTTCACTTCCCGCATTCCAAGAGCCGTAACTTTTTTTTTTTCCTCCCACCCCCCCCTCCGAGTTGTTTGAGGGCTTATTTTTTGCACGAGGAGGTGTAGGTTTTAATGCTACCATTTATAGTTCCATATAATGTATTGGGAAACTGAATAAAAAGTGTGTGTGTGTGCAACGTCGTGCGCGTGTGTGTGCAACGTCGTGCGCGTGTGTGTGCAACGTCGTGCGCGTGTGTGTGCAACGTCGTGCGCGTGTGTGTGCAACGTCGTGCGCGTGTGTGTGCAACGTCGTGCGCGTGTGTGTGCGCGCGTAACGTCGTGCGTAACGTCGTGCGTATATGGACCAATAAAGCACCTTTTTCTACCTTGCTTATACCTTGGAGTGCTGCCTGATTTTTCGATTCTACTACAGCAGGTCTGTTAGCCCTGACCTGGGCAGGTCGACACCCACCTATGATTTACAAGGCTGTGCAGCTGACGTTGTATTTGGACTTTATGTATGTATGTATGTATATATGTATGTATGTATGTATGTGTATATATATATATATATATATATATATATATATATATATAATTTGACTAATTGTATTGATGATAAACTTTGTTTAAAAAAAAAAAAGTTGTCGCCACATTCTGAGAGCCATAACTTTTTTTTTTTTTTTCACCGATTGAGCGGTGTGAGGGCTTATTATTTGGGACTAACTATAGTTTTTCTAAAAATTTATCTAAAATTCTAGCCAGCAGATTACAACTCATTCTACCACAAATACTTAGTCCAGCACAAGCCGGCTTCACTCAGGGAAGGAATTGCATAAAGAATATTTGCGGCAGCCATGGTGATGGCTCAAGACCCGCATAGCCCGATAACTATGCTTATGAGCCTAGACGCTGAAAAGGCGTTGACAAAATGGCATGGCCTTTCCTGATTAAGGGCCCTAACACAACGTCAATTCGGTACTATTTTTATGAACTATATTGCGCTATTTCAAACTGATACTACAATCGCGGTTAATGGATATAACACACCATCTAGATATGTTTCAAGGGGCACAAAAGGGATGCCCATTCTCCCTCCCCCTTTTTTAATTTGTCTATAGATCCTTTACTGCGTCATTTGCAAAACTCCCCAATGTTTCAGGGAATGAACAAAGACTGGGTAGAGCTCAAAGCAGCGGCTTTTGGGGACGACGTACTGTTCTCTAATCCCCAAAAAACCATGCCTCCTATATTGGGAAACTTCGGGTAACAAGGGATTGAATAAATAACACGTCACACTTTGCAGACTCAGTTAGAACAAATCCTCCTCTTATATCGTGCGCTGCCCACCATGCTTCATTTACAGCATCATATGCTACCGGAAGAAGTGAAAGATATCCCTCTCAATTACTGCATGGAAAGGGTGGGGGGAAAAAACACATATTGGGAGCTTCTCCTTTTTGATCTCCCCTTTTTTCCTTTTTTTTTTTTTTAAATCTGTCAGGAATCCTGACTACCAAGATGGTGGGTCACATGCATTATTTTGGAAAATGGTACAGGTCATGTATCAAAACCATAAATGCCTTACTTCACATTACAGGAAAAAGGATTGTATACAAGGCAAGAACTAATACAAAAATATCCGTATGTCACATTCCCACAATTCATGTATTTTCAGTCGAAAAGTTCTATCAACATTTTACTACATAAACTCACAAGACAGAGATTGGAACCCCGCTATTCATGCGAAATTCGATAAACACTCGAATGTTAGGGGGGGGGCGATGTCACGAACATCTTTACACACACTAATAGATCATGCGTAAATTTCCCTTTCCAAATGGGTGTTGGATGATTCGACTCTTACCTACGAGACTATACTATTGGCAATAGAACAAGCGCATAAATATTTACCATCTGCGAGGTATTTGGAAATGACAGTGAAGATCTGTCATCGAGCGTATCTTACACCTTCAAGGGGTATTTGATGGGCATACATGATAGAATTGTTTTATACGTGGCAATGCCGACACAAATCTGTATTGCTGCATGTGGACGTGTCTCGTAATACAACAATTTTGAGATAGTATAAGAATTTTCACTTTAGCACACCTGACTAACTTTGATCCTAATTATGCTCTTTGGGCTATTTTTGGATATTTGGAAAAAGGAAGTTCTAACTATACACGGAGAGCAGGTAAATTATTGCATGTTATAGCAGCAGCAGGTGTAAAATCCATTTTGCACACATGGTTACATAAACAGGATAAATTTGCTTTTCTGTTCGAAATGGATTGGACAGAGACTTCGATTCGAAAAGCAGCGCTGATAGAATCCTTCTTTGACGCATGAGGCAGTTTTATCTCTGTTCTCCCGCAACGGCTCAGGGAAGTAATACAAAATAATTTCCAGAACACTGTATGGTACCAGGAAAGGGTATTGACGGGATCTCCACCGTTGTGATATCAAAACAATCAAGGAATATGAATACCGGGAGTACTTAATTGGAACCTGATAGGTGGGACCGCGGGTTCCACACAAATACTTTTGAGTCATTTTACCTATATGTCCCGCAAGGGAATAGGGTGCACAGAACTCGCTGAGTGGCGGTGCCTTGGGGGACATGGAGAGCATGGCTGGCTCCGAGTTCCTCCTAGGAACTCTTTCTTACATCTATTTAAAGTGATACTTGACTTGATGTTTTCTTTACTATATGACTTATCAAACTGATAGTGGCGATTCTAAATGCCTATCTAATGACTCATATATAATATTGGACTTTGTATACAAGACCAGAAATACACTCTGCTATAACATCGCTCCTACATAATGAAACCATTGTCGTATCGCTTTGATGTTTTTGTTAAACAAAAAAAATGGGAATCACAATGAACAAAATAATGAATTTAATGGCGTGGCATGCAAAAAGGGGTGTGGCCTAAATAAATCTTTCAATAATTGAGGTTACATTAATCGGGATTTGATTTAGGTCATAATTGCCCAGCCTTACTATTAGGTCCTACCTTGGGCAAGACTTAGCAACGACTTCCTGGTCTGCCAAATACGGAAGTCCAGTAACAATCGGCACCCCGCAATTGTTCGCGGGGGTAGGGACGGCAACGGTGGGGTACAGTTGGAGCCCCCTCCCTCTGTCAACCACTTAAATGCGTCGGTTGCTATTGACCGCTGAATTGAAGGGGTTAAACAGCGGCGATCAGAGGTAACTGCTATTGCCACCGTTGCAGCGGATGTCAGCTGTATATTACATCTGACACCCGCTGAAGATAAAGCGAGCACAGCTCCTGTTCCTGCTTAAAGGAACAGTGTCACCACAAAAAAAAAATTCATGTCAGTTTTATGTTAGTGTTTTATTAAAAACGTTTTTATTTATTTGTGTGTTACTTTTTTCTATTTTTTCACTTTTTCTTCCCTATGGGGGCTGCCATTTTTTTTTCCATTTCTGTATGTGTCGATTAACGACACATACAGACATGGAATACGGCAGCCACAGTCCCATAGGGACTGCGAACGGGGCCCGTCCCATCCACTTCTGTGTACGCCGTCTGTGTGGGAACGGCGCATGCGCCGCTCCCACACAGTCCAATTTGAAATGCGCGCCGTCCGGCGCCATTTTCCTGTGGACCGGAAGTCGCGGCCGGACAGTAAGATTACTACTTCCGGTCGCGGCTTCCGGGCTTGTGCACTTGGACCAGCGGCAGCAGACGGAGCGGACGGGCCGGAGGGAGCCGCGGCGGCAGGAGCAGGTAAGAGATTTCTATGTATGTTCGTGTTTGTGTGTGTGTTTACTACTGTATGTAAACCTACTACACTGTGTGTTAGCTCAAAAAATGGCGACACACAGTGTAGGAGGTTAGACCGTTCAATCCCCTCGTTTATCCCGGCACTAGCCAGGATAAAGGAGGGGGGGATGCTGAGAGCTCACTAGAGCGAGTGCTTTTTTCCCAATTTTGCAGCAAAAAGCAATGTGGTTGCTTTACCACATGCAATGCTGCAATTTTGGGAATAGCTCCATCTAGTGACCAGCACTGGGAAATATTATAAATTAGAATCTAATTTATAATATTTCCTGACTCGTGAAAAAAATTTGAACAATGTTTAATCACCTACACACTAAATGTTTAATTAAAAAAAAAAAAAACATGTTTTGCTGGCAACACATTCCCTTTAAACTTCAGGACGGCCCGGCACGTCTGATTGCACTAAATTACCTGCAATCCTGATGTACTAGGCACGTCCATTTGCGGGAAAGAGTTAAAAGGTTAATGGTTCTATAAAAATATATACAAAGAAATGGGATAACAATCAAAACCATGCATTATATTTTTGCTCCCTGTTCGGTCTGTTTTTTTTTTTGTTTTTTTTGCTTGCGCTTGAAGCAATCTGAAGTTGCGGTAACCGTACTAGCCGTAGTATACAAGTAGTGGCACGAGCCAATTGTAAGTCAGTGGCAGAATAGAGGACAGTTTTTATGTAGCTAAAGCAGTTTAACTGATAGTGACCAAAGCAAGGTGTTAACGTACTGTGAATTACACACGATGTACCATTGTCCCAGTACTATATAAATACACATAATATCAGAGCCGGCAGTCCAGCTTTCCCTGACTGCTAAATGCCAAATTTGCTTAGTTATGCTGTGATAAATCCCCTCCCCCTCCCATATAGCTTGACATATTTAGGGTCCTGGGAAAGCTAGGTAAAACACTGGAGCTGTAAGGGTATGTGCACACAATAAGTGCAATTACGTCTGAAATTACTGAGCTGTTTTCAGGAGAAAACAGCTCCTGAATTTCAGATGTAATTGCCTGTACTCGCGTTTTGTGGGGCGTCCATTACGGACGTAATTTGGAGCTGTTCTTCATTGGAGTCCGTGAAAAACTGCTCCAATTACGTCCCAAGGGGTGTCCTGCACTTCTTTTGACGAGGCTGTAATTTTACGCGCCGTCTTTTGACAGCGACCCGTAAAATGACAGGTCGTCGGCACAGTACATCGTAAAGCCCATTGAAAGTAATGGGCAGATGTTTGCCGACGTATTGGAGCCGTTTTTTCAGACTTAATTCGAGGCGTAAAACGCCTCCATTACGTCTGAAAATAGGTAGTGTGAACCCAGCCTAATGGTGATGACAAGCTGTTGCCCCGATACACACTATCAGGGCAGTTTTGCTTTTTATTTCATAAAACAAGTAGTCTTCATCACGGCTCCTCAGTGGTCACTGCTCAGCTTTTCCAGACTGCCAATTTGTCAGATCTGCCTAGTTATGCTCTGATTAAATCCTCTATTTTGCGGCATAGCTAGACCGATTTGCCATTCAGGTGAATAAATTAGGTGGAGTTGTAATAGTGAGCTGTACAATGCTTTGCTATTTCAATTAATAAATGGAGATCAAGCCCCATCCTTAAACTTTCGTTTTGATTTTTAATATTTATTTCCTTTTATCTTTACAGAACACAGATATGTGGAGCTATTTCTTAATTCGACAGCCGGCGGATCTAGTAGTGCATACGGCAGCCAAATGATGGGAGGTCTTGGTAGGTGTTAAATCCCATTTGTGTGCTTTAAAGAGGCTCTGTCACCAGATTTTGCAACCCCTATCTGCTATTGCAGCAGATCGGCGCTGCAATGTAGATTACAGTAACGTTTTTATTTTTAAAAAACGAGCATTTTTGGCCAAGTTATGACCATTTTTGTATTTATGCAAATGAGGCTTGCAAAAGTCCAAGTGGGTGTGTTTAAAAGTACAAGTCCAAGTGGGTGTGTATTATGTGCGTACATCGGGGCGTTTTTAATACTTTCACTAGCTGGGCGCTCTGATGAGAAGTAACATCCTCTTCTCTTCAGAACGCCCAGCTTGTGACAGTGCAGATCTGTGACGTCACTCACAGGTCCTGCATCGTGACGGCCACATCGGCACCAGAGGCTACAGTTGATTCTGCAGCAGCATCAGCGTTTGCAGGTAAGTCGATCTTACCTGCAAACGCTGATGCTGCTGCAGAATCAACTGTAGCCTCTGGTGCCGATGTGGCCGTCACGATGCAGGACCTGTGAGTGACGTCACAGATCTGCACTGTCACAAGCTGGGCGTTCTGAAGAGAAGAGGATGTTACTTCTCATCAGAGCGCCCAGCTAGTGAAAGTATTAAAAACGCCCCGATGTACGCACATAATACACACCCACTTGGACTTGTACTTTTAAACACACCCACTTGGACTTTTGCAAGCCTCATTTGCATAACTACAAAAATGGTCATAACTTGGCCAAAAATGCTCGTTTTTTTTAAATAAAAACGTTACTGTAATCTACATTGCAGCGCCTATCTGCTGCAATAGCAGATAGGGGTTGCAAAATCTGGTGACAGAGCCTCTTTAAAGTTAGCTTAACCCCTTGGAGACAGTCAACTTTGGCCTTTATGGTGTAAAATTTGGTCGATGCATTCAGTTGATTTGTGAAAAACACCAAAATTGTTGGTATCTTTTTCTCTGATTAAAGTCAGACATACCAGATTTGACAAATCGGTCTTGGTTATTTACGCCAGTATTTACGTGTAGACAAAAATACGGTCATGTGCATGGGGCCTTACCCTAATTTAATTAAAGGGACACTTCTGTAAAAAAAAAAAAAAAAAGTTGGATTATTGTTTTTATTTTATTTTTTGTTTTTTTTTAATCATGTATGTATTAAATAAGAATTATAACGAGAAGTGCACACATGGCAGATTCTCTCTCTCTGCGTCTCTCTCTCTGCGTCTCTCTCTCTGCGTCTCTCTCTCTGCGTCTCTCTCTCTGCGTCTCTCTCTCTGCGTCTCTCTCTCTGCGTCTCTCTCTCTGCGTCTCTCTCTCTGCGTCTCTCTCTCTGCGTCTCTCTCTCTGCGTCTCTCTCTCTGCGTCTCTCTCTCTGCGTCTCTCTCTCTGCGTCTCTCTCTCTGCGTCTCTCTCTCTGCGTCTCTCTCTCTGCGTCTCTCTCGCTCTCTCTGCGTCTCTCTCGCTCTCTCTGCGTCTCTCTCGCTCTCTCTGCGTCTCTCTCGCTCTTTGCGTCTCTCTCGCTCTTTGCGTCTCTCTCGCTCTCTGCGGCTCTCTCTCGCTCTCTGCGGCTCTCTCTCGCTCTCTGCGGCTCTCTCTCGCTCTCTGCGGCTCTCTCTCGCTCTCCGCGGCTCTCTCTCGCTCTCCGCGGCTCTCTCTCGCTCTCCGCGGCTCTCTCGCTCTGCGCGGCTCTCTCGCTCTGCGTGGCTCTCTCGCTCTGCGTGGCTCTCTCGCTCTGCGTGGCTCTCTCGCTCTGCGTGGCTCTCTCGCTCTGCGCGGCTCTCTCGCTCTGCGCGGCTCTCTCGCTCTGCGCGGCTCTCTCGCTCTGCGCGGCTCTCTCGCTCTGCGCGGCTCTCTCGCTCTGCGCGGCTCTCTCGCTCTGCGCGGCTCTCTCGCTCTGCGCGGCTCTCTCGCTCTGCTCGGCTCTCTCGCTCTGCGCGGCTCTCTCGCTCTGCGCGGCTCTCTCGCTCTGCGCGGCTCTCTCGCTCTGCGCGGCTCTCTCGCTCTGCGCGGCTCTCTCGCTCTGCGCGGCTCTCTCGCTCTGCGCGGCTCTCTCGCTCTGCGCGGCTCTCTCGCTCTGCCTCTCGCTCTCGCTCTGCCTCTCGCTCTCGCTCTGCCTCTCGCTCTCGCTCTGCCTCTCGCTCTCGCTCTGCCTCTCGCTCTCGCTCTGCCTCTCGCTCTCGCTCTGCCTCTCGCTCTCGCTCTGCCTCTCGCTCTGCCTCTCGCTCTCGCTCTGCCTCTCGCTCTGCCTCTCGCTCTCGCTCTGCCTCTCGCTCTCGCTCTGCCTCTCGCTCTCGCTCTGCCTCTCGCTCTCGCTCTGCCTCTCGCTCTCGCTCTGCCTCTCGCTCTCGCTCTGCCTCTCGCTCTCGCTCTGCCTCTCGCTCTCGCTCTGCCTCTCGCTCTCGCTCTGCCTCTCGCTCTCGCTCTGCCTCTCGCTCTCGCTCTGCCTCTCGCTCTCGCTCTGCCTCTCGCTCTCATCATGCACGCAATCACGGCATGCCGACGCCCGTGGGTCGTACTTTCGTGCCATTCTCCCATACAAAGTATGGGAGCACGGGCCGTCAAATCCGTAAAGTAGGATATGCTCCATAATTCCCGGCACGGACACCTGCCAATATAATCGGACGGGTCCGTAATCGCGGACCGTGTTGCCGTATGCAATTACGGAGTTGTTTTTTTTTACAGTCCTGTGCATGGAGACTGTGTGTGACACGTTTCATGCCTTTTATCTCCACTGTTGTCCCCTCCCCCTCCTCTACTACATTGTCTCTGGAAGGGACCTTTCAAATGCTTGGCAGCAAAGCAGTGTCTTAGCATGTTAGCTGTAACATTGAGCAATGCCTGTGAGAATCGAGAGAAATCATTTGAACTATAGTCCTTTTACATGGTGGCCCTATTATCAGCAAGCTCTGTCCGCTTTAAAACAGAGCGTATGTACCAATCTGGGTAAGATGACAAGCTATAGTGTAATCACCTAGTTTGTTTTTTTTGTTTGTTTTTACAAACTCTAAGGCCTCATGCACACGACCGTGTTTTTGCGGCCGCAATTCCCCCGAAAATCCACGGGAGAATTGCGGCCCCATTCTTTTCTATGGGGCCGTGCACACGACCATAGTTTTTGCGGTCCGTGCACGGCCCGGGAGCCCGGACCGCAGAAAGAACGGGCATGTCTTATTACGGCCCGGTTCTGCGGTCCGGGCTCATTGAAAACAATGGCCGCGGCCATGTGCATGTGCGGGCGGGCCTGCGGCTGACAGTCCGCTGACAGTCCGCAGCCGGCCGACCCGAAAATCACGGCCGTGCACACGGCTACGGTCGTGTGCATGAGGCCTAAATCAATTTGTATAGGTTTGCTGCTTTGTTGAAAATGTTTTTTGTTTTCTCTAATGGTGTTTGTTTTGTTTTTTTAATTCAGCAGGCACCCAAACAAATTATGGTAGTCCTGGATCGCAGGCAATGAGTGGCAGTTATGGGGCAGGATATGGAAGTCAAGCCAGTTTAAGTGGTTATGGTAAGGGTTTTTTTATTTTTGCACTGGTTATGATTGTTATATTTTATAGCTTTTTTATTGCAATCTGTGTTTTCAGAACCTCTCTATTGTTGCAATACACCCACTTCCCCCCGCCAAAGAATAGTAATGAATGACCTTGGCATTAGCTAGCATATATACTGCAACTTTAGCCGAGATCTGGTTGTCCTAGAATTCAAAAGTATAACCTAGCCCAATCTAGTTTGGATATAATCCACTAAATCTGAACTGCGAGCGTTTAATTCATTACAACTTTATTAGGCTTCAATTCTTTCTTAAATATTTGCAAACTTTCAAATCTAGAAGAAAGCTGTCATTGTACTTAAAGAGGCTCGGTCACCAGATTTTGCAACCCCTATCTCCTATTGCAGCAGATCGGCGCTGCAATGGAGATAAGAGTAACGTTTTTTGTTTTTTTTTACCGAGTATTTTTGGCCAAGTTATGACAATTTTTATATTTATGTAAATGAGGCTTTCTGAAGTACAACTGGGTGTGTATTGTGTATGTACATGTGGGCGTGTTTACTTCTTTTACTAGCTGGGCGTTGTGTATAGAAGTATCAGCCACTTCTCTTCGTTAACACCCAGCTTCTGGGAGTGCAAAGACACAGCGTGTTCTCGAGAGATCACGCTGTGTCGTCACTCACTTCCTGCCCCAGGTCCTGCATCGTGTCGGACCAGCGAGGACACATCGGCACCAGAGGCTACACTTGATTCTGCAGCAGCATCAGCGTTTGCAGGTAAGTAGCTACATCGACTTACCTGCAAACGCCGATGCTGCTGCAGAATCAACTGTAGCCTCTGGTGCCGATGTGTCCTCGCTCGTCCGACACGATGCAGGACCTGGGGCAGGAAGTGAGTGACGTCACAGCGTGATCTCTCGAACACGCTGTGTGTCTGTGCACTGCCAGAAGCTGGGTGGTAACGAAGAGAAGTGGCTGATACTTCTATACACAACGCCCAGCTAGTAAAAGAAGTAAAAACGCCCCGATGTAACGAACACAATACACGCCCAGTTGTACTTTTACTTTAAACACGCCCAGTTGTACTTTAGAAAGCCTCATTTACATAAATATAAAAATGGTCATAACTTGGCCAAAAATGCTTGTTTTAAAAAAAACAAAAAAAAAACGTTACTCATCTCCATTGCAGCGCCGATCTGCTGCAATAGGAGATAGGGGTTGCAAAATCTGGTGACAGAGCCTCTTTAAGGCCTTGTTCACACGGTGCTAAAAAAATTAACGATGTGTAAGTGTCAAACGCTAGCGCTTTTTGTGAAGTGCTTTTTAAAGTACTGGAGTTTTTAATCGCGTAAAATCTGTCAAAAACACGTCGCATACGTGCAGTGTGAACAAGGCCGCCTTATGCCATATATTCATCATGTTAAAAGGTGCAGAGGAATCTGCTGTCCATATGGGAGCTGGTAGGCCATCAGCCAGCCAAACGTTTTCCTCATGCCGTGGCCTCAATGACGTCCTTACATTTAAGACATCCTCTTTGAACCTGTGGTAATAGAGGAGGTACACCATTAGTCCCAGATATAGAGGACACCTGGGCAGAGCTAGTTTATCAATGCCGCTGCATACATGAGCCTTGCTCTGTGACGGCAGGGTTTGTACTTGAACCTCTTCGCATTTTTTTTTATTTTTTTGAAAAAACTTGCGTATGTCAGTGATGTTTTTGGTACAATTAATTAGGGCTGGGCAATTATTCGAAAAATCTAAATCGAAAATCAGCGCAATTGGCGTCATCTTGCGAATTTCGGTTTTATCAATTTTCTACAGATTTAAAGGGAATGTGTTGCCAGAAAAACATGTTTTTTTTTTAAAAATTAAACATTTAGTGTGTGGGTGATTAAACATGGTTCAAATTTTTTTTATTTTTTTCACGAGTCAGGAAATAGTCAGGAAATATTATAAATTAATTCTAATTTATAATACTACCCATTTTTGGTCACTAGATGGAGCTAGTTCCCAAAATTGCAGCATTGCAACATTGGGTTAAAAGCCCTCGCTCTAGTGAGCTCTCAGCATCCCCCCCTCCTTTATCCTGGCTAGTGCCGGGATAAACGAGGGGTTTGAAAGGCTTAACCTCCTACACTGTGTCGCCATTTTTTGAGGTAACCCACAGTGTAGTAGGTTTACATACAGTAGTAAACACACACAAACACTAACATACATTGAAATCTCTTACCTGCTCCTGCCGCCGCGGCTCCCTCCGGCCCGTCCGCTCCCTTTGCTGCCGCTGTTCCATGTGCACAAGTCCGGAAGCCGCGACCGGAAGTAGTAATATTACTGTCCGGCCGCGACTTCCGGTCCACAGGAAAATGGCGCCGGACGGCGCCAATTTCGAATAGGACTGTGTGGGAGCGGCGCATGCGCAGTTCCCACACAGACGCCGTACACGGCAGTCAATGGGACGGGAGCCGTTCGCAGTCCCTATGGGACTGTGGCTGCCGTACTCCATGTCTGTGTGTGTCGTTAATCGACACACACAGAAATGGAACAAAAAATGGCAGCCCCCATAGGGAAGAAAAAAGTGTAAAAATAAGAAACAGTAAAACACAAACACACAAATGAAAATAAACGTTTTTATTAAAGCACTAACATCTTTAACATATAAAAAAATTATTTGTGATGACACTGTTCCTTTAAGCTGAATCTGCACCTTCAGGACGCAGATACAGTTGAATCCAATGATAGAGCAGGGACCTTATCATTCGATATGTATCGCCGGACGCGAGGCAGTGACATAATCGCGCCTGTCTGCGCTGGGCTTGTTGGAACGAGTAGGTATGTGAGTGTGTATTATTATTTTTATCAGGCACTACCAGGTACAGCTTGGGGGCAGCTATGGGGGACTTTATACTGTGTAGGGTGCTTCTATGGGGCCAGTTATGAGGGCATTATACTGTGAGGGCAGCTATAGGGGCATTCTACTGCATGGAAGTCCGTTATGGGGCATTATACTATGTAAAGACAACTATGGGGGCATTTATACTGTGGGAAGGGCAGTTATGGGGGCATTATACTGTGTGGAGGTCAACTATAGAAGCATTATACTGTGTAGTCAATTATAGGGGCATTATGATGTGTGGGGAGAACTATGGGGGCAATTTCAGATGGTATATTATATACAGTAGTATATAGCAGGCTCTGGATAAATATTCAATGGCGTAGCATGCAAATAGGGGGCGTGGTATACAAAAGGGGTGTGGCCTAAATAATCGTTCAATAATCTTAATCGAGGTTACGTGTTCAATTAATAGTTATTCTAATTTAGGTCATAATTGCACAGCCCTACGATTAATGTCTGTGGGTGGAAACAGACCTCAAAAAGGCGCATTTTTGGAAGATACAGAAAACCCAATGTATCTCCATGCAGATTGGTGCAAAACAAGTCACTAAGCATCACACCACCTGCAATATAAATGCATTAAATTTAACGAATAGCGTGTGAGATTTAACTGAGTGAACACTAACTTTTCAAAGAACTTATGCTAGTAATAGTATAATAGTATACCTGATATAGATCAACTTCGTAACTTAATATTAATAGCTTTATCGATCAACATTATGAAGTGTGAAGTTACTGCCACTAGGTGTCCCCATTCCTAAACTGCTATCCACCCCCTGGGGAGGAAGGAGCAGAGCGAGAGAGAGAGACAGAGATGCTTCTGGTAAGTTCTGTCATCCCAGTGCTGGATTTACAGCTGCACTGTTCTTTAACCTCTAAACAACATACCATGTACATGTATGTGGTAGCCGTTAAGGGGGAAGTATGGAGTGGGCTCACAGGCTGAGTTCGCTGCATACTCAGCGGGTGTCTGCTGTGTTATACACCAACAACTCACTGCAATGGGCGGAATCAAAGATCACTTTGACTCCACCCGTATAACACCATAAATGCCGTGGTCAATCGTGACAGCGGCATTTAAATTGTTAGAATCGGGGGCGCCCCCTCAAACACGCCATCGCGCCCCCCCCATGCGACGGGATTAGCAGGTGACTATCCTAATGAAGGCTCCCAGGTCTGCCATGGCTTCAAAGGAAACTGTCAGTATCACAATATAATGCAATATTAGTTTTGTAGTATTACAGTATACCGTGTTAACAATTGCTGGGTCAAGTCCCTTAGGGCTAATAAAAAAGAAAAAATTGTTTTGTTTTTTATAATGTTACAAAAAATATATAAAAATAAAAGTTTTAAAAAAAAAACCTTTTTTTTCCAGGTTTTGTTTGTTTTTTTTTTTGTTTCCCCCCCCCCTAAGTCAATGTTAAAAATAAAAGTTAACATTAATGGACACGGCCATACCAGTTAAGTCGAAACTATAAAAATAATGGTGTTTAACCCACTCGGTGAAGGCCGTAAAACAAAATGATAAAAACAGCAATTTGCATGCTTGCTTGGTCGCCTTAGCTCTCCAAAAGAAATAGTTATCAAAAAGTCGCATGTACCCCAATGGTATCGGTGAAAATAACAGCTCGCCGTGCAAAATTTAAGCCCTCCCACCGCTAAATTGTTAGGGAAAATAAGTTATGGCTCTCGGAATATGCCGACACAACAGGTATTTTTTTTTTTTTTTTTGTTTTTTGTTTATTTTTTTTTTAGCAAATAGTTTTGCGGGGGGGGTTTAACCCCTTCCCAACATTTGTCGTAAGTATACTTCATGGAAAGCTAGTGCTACCCACAAAATGTTGTATACTTACGACAAATGCATGGCACCGGCTCAGAAGCTCAGTTGGTGCCATCATCCCCGGATGTCAGCAGGTGGCTGCTATGGCAACCGGAAGCCTAATAGTGGCCTCCCTGTCTGCCTAGCACGGAAAACTTTCAGAGGCGGGGCCTGAAAGGCTTACGTAGCCGCCGGCAAGATGGCGCCGGCTCGGGATGAGCCGGCATCAGCGGTGGATCTCCGCTGTATATTACAGCTGACTTATACCTGTAAAGGGGGGGGGGGTGTTTTTCAACTGTTTTGGTCCCACAGGGGCTTTGCAAATGCGACATAGCGCCCAGAAAGCAATCCAGCAAAATCTGCACTCCCAATAGCCAAATGCCACTCCTTCCCTTCCGAGTCCTGCCGTGTGCCCAAACAGCAGTTTATAACCACATATGGGATATTGCCGTACTCTGGAGAAATTGCTTTACAAATGTTCGGGTTCTTTTTTTTCCCTTATATGTTGAGAAAATGAGAAATTTTGCACTAAAGCTACGTCTTGTTGGGAAAAAAAACGTAATTTTTATTTTCACTGCCCAATTAAAATAACATTTATGAAACACCTGTGCGGTCAAAATGCTCACTACACCCCTAGATTAATTCCTCAATGGGTGTAGTATCCCAAATGGAGTCCCTTTTGGGTAGTTTCCACTGTACTTTTACCTTAGGGGCTTTGCAAAAGCGACATTGTGTCAAAAAACCAATCCAGCAAAATCTGTGCTCCAAAAGCCAAATGGTGCCCCTTCTCTTATGATCCTTGCCGTGTGCCCAAACAGCAGCTTATGACCACATATTTCCGTGCTCCAGAGAAGTTGCTTTACAAATGTTGGGGTTCCTTTTTTCCCTTATTTGTTGACAAAATGAAAAATTTTGAGCTAAAGCGATGTGAGGAAAAAGGATTGTTTTTATTTTCACTGCCCAATTCTAATTCTATGAAATACTGTGGGGTCAAAATGCTCACTACACATCTAGATGAATTCCTCAATGGGTGTAGTTTCCTAAATGGAGTCACTTTTTGGGCGTTTTCACTGTTTTCGTCCCTCAGGGGCTTTGCAAATGCGACATGGCCTCTGCAAACCATTCCTGCTAAGTTTGAGCTTCAAAAGCCAAATGGCGCTCTTTCCCTCCTGAGCCCTGCCGTTTGTCCAGCCGTTTTATATGGGGTATTGTTTTACTCGGGAGAAATTGCTTTACAAATTTTGCGGTGCTTTTTCTCCTTTTAGTCCTTGTAGAAATTATAAAAAATTCGCTAAACCTACGTTTTCTTTGAAAGAATATAGATTTTAATTTTCACAGCCTACTTCCACTAGTTTCTGCAATAAATCTGTAGGTTCAAAATGCTAACTATACCTCTACATAATTTCCTTAAGGGGTGTAGTTTCCAAAATGGGGTTTATCGGAAAAATTCAATTTTAAATTGCACAGACTAATTCCACAAAATGCAGCACAAAACCTGTGGGGTCTAAATGCTCACTATACCCCTCGATAAATTCTTTGAGCGGTGCAGTTTGCCAAATGGGGTCACTTTTGTTGGATTTCCACTGTTTTGGCACCGCAAGAGCCCTTCAGAGCGTAAAAGATAAAGCAAAACATATAAATTTGGTATCGTCGTAATCTTATCAACGTGTAGAATAAGATGAAGAAGTTGTTTTTTTACCGCCTTATGGACGTTGTAAAAACAAAACCACCCAAAAAAAATTGCATTATCGCTGGGTTTTTTTATGCCCATTTCACCCCACAAGTAAGTTGTGTTTTTTTTCAGCTTCCCAGTACAGTATGTGTAAAAACTACAACTTGCATTTGTTACTAACCGTTCACTACCGTCCTTCGGATATAAATTGTATATATCCTGACTAGGGATGTCACGATACCAGAATTTGGACTTCGATACCGATACTTCGTTTAGTATTGCGATTTCGATACCAATTTCGATACTTTTGCCAACAGTAATAAAAAAAAAATTCTTCCGTTTTCTGATGAGGCGCGACGTGTGGTGAATTTTGAACGCGCCTCACATTAATGGTAATTAATCCCATCATGTTTCTCAGTCATAATGGGTTAATGTGCGAGGTACATGATGGGGTTAATTACTATTAATGTGAGGAACATGGAGGTTAAATTCATCGCACCTCGTGCCTCACATTAATAAGTGAATGAAAGCCGTGTTTATTTCATTTTTTTACAGCGTACACATCATAAATGATGCAAAAAAATTGTTGTGCGCGCCATTACTGAATGTATATTTTATGTATTGAGACTTATTTTAATGTTTATTGTAAAAAAGGTGAATGTGTATTTTTTTTTTAAAATTTAACAATACTTTGTTTTTACTTTATTTTTAAACTTTAATGTACTGACATATCAGATATGTGCCAGTACATTAGCCTGTGGACGGATAGCACACAGGCAAGTTGTTAGGACATACTTGGGTATGTCCTAACAGGAAATATGGTAAGACAGCCCTGGGGTCCGTCAATAGACTCTGAGCTGTCTGCCCATATATGGTATGGCCCTCGATCGCGTCACAGGAATTCCCCGTGACGCGATCCAGGGGCATCCCCCCTTCTCACTTTCCCCTGAATGCTGCAGTCAGCTGTGATCGCAGCATTCAGGGGAATAACGGCGGCGATGAGAGGTTTCTCTGATCTCCACCGTTATAGAGCGGGGCTGCGGTTGAGTAATACAGCCATTGCCCCGCTCCTGACAGGAAGTGCACGCGCGGTCAGCATGAGGAGGTGCGGCCGGCGCTGCACTAATGAGCGGCAGTTCAGGCACGGAGGACAGAACATGGGGGTGTTTTGTAGTGCGCCCGCCATGTTCTGTCTCCAGTGCCGCCGCTCATTAGTGCAGCGCCGGCCGCATCTCATCATCCTGACCCCGCAAACTTATCATGACTCAGGAGCGGGGCTGTGGCTGAATTACACAGCCGCAGCCGCGCTCCCATACATTCATGTATTACTATACTGAGCTGTGCGGCTGCGAAGCTCAGTATCGAAATACAGGAAATAGCGGTATCAAACCGTTTAGGGATGCACCGTGCATCCCTAATGCTGACTAGTCTCGTTACTATTCTATTTATGTAGGACCTTGACACTGGAGCAATAGATAATCCAAATAAGTACAGTGTTCTGACTTCAATTATTCCCTGTGAGGATTCTGTATCTCATTTTTAAACCTTATTTTTATGGTATATCAAAGTATTTTTTCAATATATGGTCGTGATCTCTTCTGGGTTGGTTTATTATCTATTCACTGGAACCACGTTACAATATGGGGCTTTTTGCTCGGTTTTGCTTCTATATATGATAGAAATAATAGACCATCCTGCTCTCCTCTCTGTGCAGTGCAGACGTGACAGCAGTTAGGCTCCGCCCACTATATGAGAAACCTGAGAATTAGAGCGCCTGCAAAAGTGAAAATGCAGATGTCAACTTTTTTTCTGAAAGTTAGAGGCTCTGTCACCAGATTATAAATGCTCTATCTCCTACATAATGTGATCGGCGCTGTAATGTAGATAACAGTGATTTTTATTTTGAAAAACTATCATTTTTGAGCAAGTTAAGAGCAATTTTAGATTTATGCAAATTAGTTTCTTCATGACTAACTGGGCGTGTTTTTACTTTTTACCAACTGGGCGTTGTACAGAAGTGTATGAGGCTGACCAATCAAGAGAAGTGTATGATGCTGATTGGTCAGCGTCATACACTCCTCTGTACAACGCCCGGTTGGTAAAAAGTAATCACACGCCCAGTTGGTCATTAAGAAACTATATTAGCATAAATCTAAAATTGCTAAAAACCACTGTTCTCTACATTACAGCGCCGATCAGATTTTGTAGGAGATAGGGCACTTATAATCTGATGGCAGTGCCTCTTTAACTGGTTCCCGACCGCTGGCTGTGTTTTTACGGCCAGCAGTCCGGGTCCTTAAAACACGAGCCATAGACTTTTTTTTTACGGCTCTAGTTTTAACTTTCTTCCCGAGCGATCGGGCAGCTGAAGTTCGGGTCTCCGGCTGTCAGTGACAGTGTCAGTGTCTTCTCTGATCACTTGTACACAGCGCTCAATGAACGCTGTGTATAGGAATAGAGGCCGCGCCGCTGTCTCTATTGCTCCCGGTGTTGATGTGACTGGTCACATGATCGCCGGGTGCCGTTAGTGACAGACTGCTTCTGGGTCTTACTAGACACAGCACAGCCCTATTAGTGACAATAGTCACTATGAGAGGGCTGATTTCCCCTGTAACTGGGGCTGCGGGGCAGCTGCAGTTACAGGGGAAAAGCATGGTGTAAAAGAGAGAAAAAAATATATATATAAAGTTCCCCAAAGGTCTTTTTTGACCTTTGAGGGACAGATCATAGTAATATAAAAGTAAAGTGAAAAGAGAATTATTAATAATACACACAAAATATCCGCCCCAAAAAAAACACCTCCCCCCGCCAATCATTGTCATAACGCTAGCCCGGTCCCAATTACCCTAATATAGACATGTAATGTATTAATTTACGGTAGACAATGACTATCACAAATAAAAGGTCTATCTTAGGGTAAAACTGTTATTCCCCCCAAAAAATAGCTGAAACGTAAAAAAGCTTATTTTTTTTACTATTTTCAAACTTTAAGAATAAAAACTCTAAAATAGCAAAAAGAATGTGTATAAAAATGATAAAAAAAAGAAACCTGCATTGTCTATGGAAAAAAACATTGCAAAAATCAGGTAGTTAGCCCAAAATTTAAAGTTATAGCCATTTAACTAACATGGGCTAAACGGTGTCTGGTCCTGAAGGCTCAAAATAGCCCGGTCCTGAACTGGTTAAATGGGTTGTCAAGTCAGTAAAAATTGATGGCCTGTCCTCAGGATAGGCCTTCAAAATCTAATCAGTCAGGGTCCAAAACCCGGGACCCCCACCAATCAGTTGTTTTGAAGAAGCCGCAGCGCTCGTAACGCTTCAATGGGAAAAGGATGCAATACTTGGAATCGCCACTACATGTAACGACGATTCACAGTGAGAAAGTAGAAATGAAGGGGAACTAGCGCTCGTACGAGGTCCCAAGAGTTGGACCCGGACCGATCAGCTGTTGATGGTATATCCTAAGGATAGGTCATCAATTTTTAGGGACTGGAAAACCCCTTTAATGACATGGGCAGTTTTTTTTTTTTTTTTTCCTTCCAAAAGCCATAACTTTTATATTTTTTTTTTTTTTGTTCTTGAACATAGCCGTATAAGGGTTTGTTTTTTGCGGGACAAGTTGTAGATTTCCATGGCACCATTTAACACTTTCACGACCGATGACGAAAATGAACGTCCTGGTCGGCTGCTAGATCGCGCACCATGACGTCCATTTTCGTCAGTATTTCAAACTGTCACTCTGTAAACAGTGACAAGCCCGCGCTCACAGCTGTCCTAGACAGCTGTCACATCAGTCTTGCCGGTCAGCGGAACATCGCCGCTGCTTTCGGCAATTAACCCCTTAAGTGCGGCGACGGATTGCCGTCGCCGCATTTAAGTGGTTTGAAGCACATCGCCACACCCCACGAAGTGATTGTTGGGTTGCCGATGCTTGTTGTGGCAATCGGAGGCTAGACAATAGCCTCCGGGTTGCCATGTACGGAAGCCTCGGCGGAACAGCCTCCGGCTGGTCCTCCTCGGCTTCCTGTCAGAGTGACAGTTACGTCACAATGATAGTTAGAGTACATTACACTATGTGTGTAATGTACTCTAGCAGCGATCAAAGCTGCAAGTCCAAATGTCCCCTAGTGGGACAAGTAAAAATAAGTAACTGATTTTTACACTTTTTAAAAAAAAAAAAACATTTAAGTTCTATCTATAAACACAAAATGCATTTTTTTCCCCTATAATAAGACTTTTATTATAGAAAAAAAATTAACACGTTAAAATAGTACACATATTTGGTATCACCGCGTTCGTAACGACCCCAACTATAAAACTATAATGTTGTTTTTCCCGCACGATGAACACCCCAAAAAAAAATCAGTAAAAAACTACGACCAAATCGCAATTTTTTTGGTCACCACCCCTCACAAAATAAAGAATAAAAAATGATCAAAAAGTCGCATGTACCCAAAAATAGTACCAATAAAAACGTCAATCCGTCCCGCAAAAAACAAGCCCTAACACAGCTTTTTTGACTAAAAAATAAAAAAATTATGGCGCTCAGAATATGGTGGCACAGAATTTTTTTTTTTTTATAAATAAGTGATTTTATTGTGCAAACGCTAAAAAAAGGAAAAAAAAACTATATACATATGGTATTGCCGTAATGGTACCAACTCGCAGAATAAAGTAAAAATTTCATTTTTAGCGTACGGTGAACGCCGCAAAAAAAACCTAAAAAAACTTCAGAATTCCTGGTTTTTGGTCACCCGGCTTGCAAAAAAATTTAATTAAATGTGATCAAAAAATTGCATGTACCCCAAAATGGTTCCCATGAAAACTGCAGATTGTCCTGCAACAAATAAGCCCTCACACAGCTCCGGTGGTGAAAAAATAAAGTTCTGGCTTTCAGATTATGGCGATGCAAAATGTGCAGTGTGTTCCAAAAGCAGATAAGATCGGGCGCCATTTATCAGTGCGACACCTGCCACATATCTATGAAATATTTATTTACCCCATTATTATACCCTCTTATTATGCCCTGATGTTCTCCGCACAGATTACATATGCCCCCACATTATAAACTGAAATACCAGTAAAACCCCAAACAGAAAAACTACCAAGCAAAATCTACGCTCCAAAAGCCAAATGGCGGCCCTTCCTTCTGAGCCCTGCAGCGTGCCCAAACAGCAGTTTGCGCCCACATATATGGTATCGCCATACCCAGCAGAACCCGCTTAACGTTTTATGAGGTATGTCTTCTGTGGCACAAACCGGGCACAACATATTGTGCACTAAAATGGCATATCGGTGGAAAATTTTAATTTTCACTTTGAGCCATCCGCTGTGCATTAACCCCTTTGCGCACTATGACTTAATTGCCCGTCATGGTGCGGGGGTTGATGTATGGAGCCGGCTCACGCGCAGCACATGGAAGCACTTCGGTGTGACGCGCGTGATTTGCGCAACAGCAGTTAAAACTATGATTAAAAAAACAAAAAGCACCACGTGCTTTTCTGTTTACAAACATACAGAAAATCTAATTTATAATATTTCCTGACTTGTGAAATTTTTTTTAAAAAAATAAGACCATATCTAATCATGTATATACTAACTGTTAAACTAAAAAAGAAAAAAAATTTCTAGCGACACATTCCCTTTAAGGTATTCTACTTTTTCTTTCGAAAGAACTTGACACCCATAAATAAGATTGTTAACCGCTTCCCGACCGCCCACTGTATATTCACGTCGGCACTTGCTGGGCTCTGTGCAGTGCCGCCGTGAATTCACGGTGGGTGTTAAAAGCGCGATCCGGGTGTCTCAGAGTAGCGCTGACACCCGGATCGTGCTGTTATCACCTGCCTCTGGTCCCGGAGATATGATCGGGACCTGATTAGTTCAGGTCCCGGTCATGTGATCGCAGGGAAAGTGTGTTGTAGCAACGAACTGGAAAGTTTGTTGCTACAACAAACTTTCCCGGGGACCGATTGCTGGTGCTGCAGTCGGTTATAAGGCAGAACCGGGGGCCATATAACAGCCCCCGGGTCTGCCATGCACAGCAGCCTATGAGAACCAGCCGGAGGCAGGTCCTCATAAGCTTCCTGTCAGTGTGACTCAGCGTCACACTGACAGTTTATAATACGTTACACTACCTAGGTAGTGTAATGTATTATAGCAGCGATCAGTGCTGCCTGTCTTCAAGTAAAAAGTGAAAAATAAAGTAAAGTTTTATAAAAGTGTAAAAACAAGTTATAAAAGTTACAAAAACAAAAAATGCTTTTTTTCCTATAATAAGTCTTTTATTATAGGAAAAAAATGAAAATGTTAAAAAAAAAGTACACATTTGGTATCCTCGCGTTCATAACGACCCAAACTATAAGGCTGGGTTCACACGTGGCGGAATTTCACTTAAATTCCGCTTCGGACACTCCGCAGCGTTAATCCGCAGCGGAGCCGTTTCTGCATTGACTTCCACTTCTATTTAGAAGTGTTCGTTTTTACGATGCGTAACATTCCGCTGCGGAGCATAGGCTGCGGAGCGGAATTTGGTGTCCGCAGCATGCTCTGTCTGTTGCGGAGCAGTGGCGGACTCATGGCGGAATTTCTCCATTGACTTCAATGGAGATTCTAAGTTCCGCAATGAAGTCCGCAGCTGTCATGCACATGTTATGTGTGCTGCGGATGCGTCTTGCATTTTTGCCATGACATTTCTTCATTCTGGCTGGACCTATGTATTTCTAGGTCTACAGCCAGACTGAGGAAGTCAATGGGGCTCCCGTAATGACGGGAGCGTTGCTAGGAGACGTCTGTAAATAGTCACTGTCCAGGGTGCTGAAAGAGTTAAGCGATCGGCAGTAACTGTTTCTGCACCCGGGACAGTGACTACCGATCCCAATATACAGCAACCTGTAAAAAAATATAAGTTCATACTTACCGAGAACTCCCTGCTTCTGTCTCCAGTCCGGCCTCCCAGGATGACGTTTCAGTCTAAGTGACGGCTGCAGCCAATCACAGGCCAAGCACAGGCTGCAGCGGTCACATGGACTGGCGCGTCATCCAGGGAGGTCGGGCTGGATGCCGAAAGAGGGACGCGTCACCAAGAAAACGGCCGGTAAGTATGAAATTCGTTTACTTTCACTAGGGAAAGTGCTGTCCCTTCTCTCTATCCTGCACTGATAGGGAGAAGGGAAGCACTTTTCCCGCAGTCCGCAGCAGCTAGTCCGCATCAATTTTCTGCACATTTTGTGCAGATCCGCAGCCGTAATCCGCAACCCGGATTAGGTGCGGCATTGATGCGGACAGTTGCGGAGGAAATCCGCCACGTGTGGTCATGCCCTAACGGTGAACACCGCAAAAAAAATAATTAAAAAACAATGTCAGAATCACTTTTTTTGGTCATCAACTCTCCCAAAATATAGAATAAAAAGTGATCAAAAAGTCGCATGTACCCCAAAATAGTACCAATGAAAACTACAACCCGTCCCGCAAAAAACAAGCCCTTACACCGCTTTTTTGACAGAAAAATAAAAAATTATGGCTCTCAGAATATGGTGACACAAAAAATAAATAATTTTATCGAAAAGTTATTTTATTGCGCAATCGCCACAAAACATAAAAAACCTATATACATATGGTATCGCCGTAATCTTACCGACCCGCAGAATAAAGTAAAATGTCATTTATACCGCACGGTGAACACTGTAAAAAAAAAAAATACAAAAAACATTGTCAGAATTTGTTTCTTTGTCACTTTGCTTCCAAAAAAATCTAATAAGTGCTAAAAAAAAATCACATGTACCCTAAAATGGTACTAATGAAAAGTACAGATTGTCCCGCAACAAATAAGCCCTCAGACAGCTCCGTTGCAGAAAAAATAAAGTTCTGGCTCTCAGAATATGGCAATGCAAAATGTGCAGTGTGTTCCAAAGCGGATAAGATCGGGCGCCATTTATCAGTGCGACACTGTCCACATATCTGCAAATTATTATTTGTGTACCCCATTATTATACCCTCTTATTATTCCCTGATGTACTCTGCCCAATTTACACATACCCCCACATCATAAACTGAAATACCAGCAAAACCCCAAACAGAACAGTTACCAAGCAAACTCTGCGCTCCAAAAGCCAAATGGCGCTCCCTCCCTTCTGAGCCCCACAGCGTGCCCAAACACCAGCTTACGTCCACATATGATATTTTATATCCGGGAGAACCCGCTCAACATTGTATGAGGTATTTGTCTTCAGTTGCACAAACTGGGCACAACATATTGTGTGTTAAAATGGCATATCAGTGGAAAATTTTAATTTTCACTTTGCACCATCCGCTGCGCATTAACGTCTTAGCGCACCACGACTTAATAGCATGTCGTGGTGCGAGGGGTTATATATGGTGCGGGCTCACGCGCTGCGCCCGCTCCATATTCTGCAGGTGTCCGCTGTGTATTACAGCTGACACCAGGGACTAATGGACCGGAACAGCGATCGCGCTGTTACAGGAGCCTGTAAAATGACATTATACTGCAATACATTAGTATTGCAGTGTATTGTACCAGCGACCTAATGATCGCTCGTTCCAGTCCCCTAAAGGGACTTTTGGGAAGTTTCCACTGTTTTGGTACCTCAGGGGCTTTGCGTATGCGACATGACACCCGAAAACTATTCCAGCTAAATTTGAGCTCCAAAAGCCAATTATTGTTCCTTCCGTCCTGAGTCCTGCCGTGGGTCCAAACAGCAGTTTATTACCACTTATGGTGTATTTCTGTAATCAGGACAAATTGCTTTACAAATTTTGGGGTGATTTTTCTACTTTATTCATTGTAAAAATTAAACGTTTCTATGTTTTTTCAGAAAAAAGTAGATTTTCATTTTCACGGACTAATTCCACTAAATTCAGCAAAAAACTGTGGGGTCAAAATGCTAACTATACCCCTAGAACAATTCCTTGAGGGGTGTAGTCTTCAAAATGGGGTCAGTTTTGGGGGGATTCCACTGTTTTGCTTACTCCAGGGTGTTGCAAACGCGACATGGCACTGAAAAACAATCCAGCAAAATCTGCGCTTCAAAATCCAAATGGCGCTCCTTCCCTTCTGAGCTCTGCGGTGGGTCCAATCAGCAGTTTAGTACCACATATGGGGTATTGGCGTAATCGGGAGAAGTAGCTTTACAAGTTTTGGGGTGCTTTTTAATCTTTATTCCTTGCAAATATTTTTTTTTTTTAATATTTCAGAAAAAAAGTAGATTTTCACTTTCACAGACAGACTCCAATAAATATGTATGTATGCAAGTGTCAGAACAGTGTAATAATGTAATAAAAATAAATAATGAATAAATGTGATGAATAGGGGTCAGTGCTGTGAATAGTACATGGGGTGTCAGTACTATGTGTAATACGTGGAGGGATAATGTGCTGGTCGTCAAGCATGGCGTATCTTGCCCAATAACAGCCTATTTGTAACGCCGCTACTGTTAGCTAAAGCGGGCTGCTCTGAATGCCAAACCAAACGCCAGCACATCATGCCCTCCCAGCATATAAGACCTGGCTGCGTCCTGAAAAAAAGTAGTATACATAGTAAAAAATATCCATGAAACATGGGGTATTAGTTGTTATTTTGGCCAAAATACGCAAAGCTCGCAACCCAACGTCAAGGGTCCCCAGTGCCTTGCGAGTCCCTAACAAGAACTTTTTCGTTCCTAATTTAAAAACACAAGCAGAAAAAATGGGACATAGATAACATCAAAACCACAAAAAAGGCCATACTTACTAGGTAGGTGGGTGGGTGAAAACCCGTTCCCAGCAGGACGCAGACAGGTCAAAAAATGCTGCAGAAGGAGTGTGCATTAAATAGTGATAGCCACTCCCACTAGTCTTGAGGGGAGTGGCGAACTAAGTGCTCAAAGGTGTGCGCTAAATGAGTGTCAGTGTGGTGCTAGGGTGTGAATGTATTTTTTCAGGACGCAGCCAGGTCTTATATGCTGGGAGGGCATGATGTGCTGGCGTTGGGTTTGGCATGCAGAGCAGCCCGCTTTAGCTAACAGTAGCGGCGTTACAAATAGGCTGTTATTCGGCAAGATACGCCATGCCTGACGACCAGCACATTATCCCTCCACGTATTACACATAGTACTGACACCCCATGTACTATTCACAGCACTGACCCCTATTCATCACATTTATTCATTATTTATTTTTATTACATTATTACACAGTTCTGACACTTTCATACATACATATTTCTTTTTTACCATACATTCACACCCTAGCACCACACTGACACTCATTTATCGCACACCTTTGAGCACTTAGTTCGACACTCCCCTCAAGAATAGTGGGAGGGGCTATCACTATTTAATGCACACTCCTTCTGCAGCATTTTTTGACCTGTCTGCGTCCTGCTGGGAACGGGTTTTCACCCACCCGCCTACCTAGTAAGTATGTCCTTTTTTGTGGTTTTGATATCCATGTCCCATTTTTTCTGCTTGTGTTTTTAAACTCCAATAAATATAGCAAAAGACCTGTGGGGTCAAGATGCTAACTATACCCCTAGATAAATTCCTTGAGGTGTGTAGTTTCCAAAACCGTCTCACTTTTGGGGGATTTCCACTGTTTTGGCACCACAAGACCTCTTCAAACCTGACATGGTGCCTAAAATATATTCTAAAAAAAGGAGGCCCCAAAATCCACTAGGTGCTCCTTTGCTTCTGAGGCCGGTGTTTCAGTCCATTATCACACTAGAGCCACATGTGGGATATTTCTAAAAACTGCAGAACCTGGGCAATAAATATTGAGTTGCATTTCTCGGGTAAAAACCTTCTGTGTTACAGAAAAAAATGTATTACAAATGAATTTGAGCAAAAAAAATAATGTGTAAATTTCACCTCTACTTTGCTTTAATTCCTGTGAAGTGCCTGAAGGGTTAAGAAACTTTCTGAATGCTGTTTTGAATACTTTGAGGGGTGCAGTTTTTAATATGGGGTGATTTATGGGGTCTATCTAGTACATAAGGCCCTCAAAGCCACTTCAGAACTGAACTGGTCCCTGTAAAAATAGTCTTTCGAAATTTTCTTGAAAATGTGAGATTGCTTCTAAAGTTCTAAGCCTTGTAACGTCCTAGAAAAATAAAATTATGTTCAAAAAACAATGCAAATATAAAGTAGACATATGGAATATGTAAAATAGTAACTATTTTGTGTGGTATTACTATCTGTTTTACAAGCAGATACATTTAAAATGAGAAATCATAATTTTTGCAAATTTTCTCTAAATTTTGGTGTTTTTCTCAAATAAGCAATGAATTTATTGACCAAATTTTTCCACTAACATAAAGTACAATATGTCACGAGAAAACAATCTCAGAATCGCTTGGATAGGCAAAAGCATTCCAGAGTTATTAACACATAAATTGTCACATGTCAGATTTGAGAAAATGGGGCTGGTCATGAAGGTAAAAATGAGCTCGGTCTTGAAAGGGTTAATAAAAAAACAAATTTGAAAAAAAATAAATACTTTTCAACAAAACACTTGAAATAAATGGCGTTAATTCCAAGCGTTTTCATACAAACAAAAAATTAATAAAACGCCAAATAGTGTCTATAACTGTACCTGGTACTGTACCGCCAGACCCATGAGCTAGCTCTGCTCGATTGCTTATAAGAGTTTAAAACCTTAACCCAAGGGCTTATTCAGACTAACGTATTAATTGTTCGTGTGACTGACTTGACTTTTTTTTTTTTTTTAACGTCTATCACACAGCTGCATGCGTTTTTATGGGGCTGTTCACATGGCCTTTGTTTTAACGGACCGTGTGAAGGGCACATGAAAAAAATAGTTCATGTCCTATTTTTGTCCGTTTTCATGGATCTCTCAATAGACTCTAGTCCTATGAGGGATCCGTGAAAACTGTTCCCGCACGCGTGTGACTCGGACGTGAAAAATGGCTGGTTTTCAAGTCCAATTTTACACTCGCTCATTTGAATAAGCTCTTACAGACCAGCCAACTTTTAGACTAGGGCTGCTTTGTACTTTTTTGTAGTACTACTGATTGGTTTTAACTGTTGAGTGACAGCTTGCGGTCTACAAGATTTCATGCAGCTCTGTTTTTTTAATTGGACTGTAACTCAAAAGTAAAAAAATCAATCCTCAGGCCTCGTTTACACGTGCGTACGACGCGCGTGTTTTTCACGCGTGTCGTACGCACCTATGTATGTCTATGGGGCCGTGCAGACAGTCCGTGAATTTTGTGCAACGTGAGTCCGTTGCAAAAAACTCACAACCTGTTCTATATTTTGTGCGCTGTTCGCGCATCACGCACCCATTAAAGTCAATGGGTGCATGAAAATCACGCGCAGCACATAGAAGCACTTCCGTATGATTCGCGCAACAGCAGTCAAAACTATGAATGAAAACCGAAGCACCACGTTCTTTTCTGTTTACAAACATCCAAACGGAGTGTCATAATGATGGCGGCTGCGCATCATATGGTGATGACACATGGAGCTGTTAAGTGCCTACTGCGCACGCAAAACGCCGCGTTTTTTGCGTGCGCAAAACGCACACGCTCGTGTAAACCAAGCCTCAGGCTGAGGCTTGACACTCCCAGCATGTAGCGATTAAAAATAAATCTCTAGCAGGAATACTCTCCTGTACTGAAACATGATTACAGGACAGTATTCCCACGGGGAGGAAGGGACTCCTATCGTCATAAATAACTGATTCTAGGATCCAGTCTCCCTGAACTGTGTTCGGTCTGGGGAAGAGGTGGGTGTCAGACCCTGTCGGTTAACCCTTTCATGCCGACAATCTGTAGATTCACGTCCTATTCGCATATACCCTGTGCAGATAGGACGTGAATCTGCAGACCTCTGCTTCTGCCCTCATAGCGCTGGGGAGATTGCTCGGACGCCGGCGGTGTCCGTGTCCCCTGCTCCCCAGCAACCTGTTCTGACAGCCGAACCGATTGGTTCGACTACAGAGAATATGATCACCATGTTTAACGGTTTCCCGACCGCCCACAGTAAATTCACGTCGGCACATGCTGGACCCTGTGCAGCGCCGACGTGAATTCACAGTGGGTGGTAAAAGCGCGATCCGGGTGTCTCAGAGTAGTGCTGACACCCGGATCGCGCTGTTAACCCCTGCCTCTGGTCCCGGAGACATGATGGGGACCTGATTTGGTTCAGGACCCAATCTTGTGATCGCAGGGAAAGTTTTTTGTAGCAACGAACTGGAAAGTTTTTGTTGCTACAACAAACTTTCCCGGGGACCGATAGCGAATGCCGCCGTCGGTTGCATGGCAAACCCGCAGGTCATACAACGGTCTCCGGGTCTTCCATGCACGGAAGCCTATGAGAACCAGCCGGAGGCTGGTCCTCATAGGCTTCCTGTCAGTGTGACTCTCAGCGTCACACTGACTGACTGTTTAACACGTTACACTACCTAGGTAGTGTAATGTATTGTAGCAGCTATCAGTGCTGCAGGTCTAAAAGTAATAAAAATGTTTTATAAAAGTGTAAAAACAAAAAATGCTTTTTTCCTATAAGACTTTTATTATAGGAAAAAGATGAAACCGTTAAAGTACACATATTTGGTATCACCGCGTTCATAACGACCCAAACTATAAAACTACCGTAATATAATTTTTCGCCCACGGTGAACACTACAAAAAAAAATATATTAAAAATACAATGCCGGCATCACTATTTTTTTGGTCATCAACTCTCCCAAAATATAGAATAAAGTGATCAAAAAGTCGCATGTACGTGAGTCCGCTGCGAAAAAGTCATGACATGTCCGTTCTTTGGGTGTTTTTAGCGCATCACGCACCCATTGAAGTCAATGGGTGCGTGAAAATCACGCATGCCACACGGAAGAACTTCCGTGGGACAAGCGTGATTCGCGCAACAGCTGTGAAAAGGATGAATGAAAACAAAAGCACCACGTGCTTTTCTGTTTACAAGCATCCAAACGGAGTGTCATAATGATGGCGGCTGCGCGAAAAGCACGCAGCCGCGCATCATACGGAGCTGTCAAGTGCCTTTTGCGCGCGCAAAATGCACACGCTCGTGTGAATCCGGCCTCAAAACTACAACCCATCCAGCAAAAAACAAGCCCTTACACAACTTTTTTTGACTGAAAAATAAAAAAAGTTATGGCTCTCAGAATATGGTGACACAAAAAATAAATAATTTTATAGAAAAGTGATTTTATTGCGCAAACGCCACAAAACATAAAAAAAAACTATATACATATGGTATTGGCATAATCGTATGGACCCGCAGAATAAAGTAAAATGTCATTTATAGCGCACGGTGAACACTGTAAAAAAGAAATAAATTTAAAAAAAACATACATTTTTTTTGTTGTCACTTTGCTTGTCAGAAAAATCGAATGAAAGTGATGTACCACCAATGAAAACTGCAGATTGTAACGGAACAAATAAGCCCTCGCACGGCTCCGGTGGAGAAAAATAAAGTTCTGTCGCTCAGAATATAGCGACAGAAATTGTGCAGTCTCCAAAAGCGGATAAGATTGTGACAGCGGCCACATATCTATGAATTTTTATTTATTTACCCCATTATTATACCCTCTTATTAAGCCCTGACCTCTGCCCAGCTTACATATGCCCCCACATTATTAACTGAAATACCAGCAAAACTCCAAACCTAACTACTACCAAGCAAAATCTGTGCTCCAAATGCTGCCCCCTCCCCTCTGAGCTCTGCCGTGGGTCCAAACAGCAGTGTATTACCACCTATGGGGTATTGCTGTAATCGGGAGAAATAGATTTACAAGTTTTGGGGTGCTTTTTAATCTATATTCCTTGTAAAAATATATTATTATTTTTTATATTTTCTTCAGAAAAAATTTAGATTTCCATTTTCACAGACAAACTCCAATAAATATAGCAAAAGACCTGTGGGGTCAAGATGCTAACAATACCCCTAGATAAATTCCTTGAGGGGTGTAGTTTCCAAAACCACTTTTGGGGAGTTTCCACTGTTTTGGCACCACAAGACCTCTTCAAACCTGACATGGTGCCTAAAATATATTCTAAAAAAAAAAGGAGCCCCAAAATCCTCTAAGTGCTCCTTTTGCTTCTGAGGCCTGTGCTTCAGTTGATTGCCACATGTGGGATATTTCTAAAAACTGCAGAATCTGGGCAATAAAATATTGAGTTGTGTTTCTCTGATAAAACCTTCTGTGTTACAGAATTTTTTTTTATTATTACAAATGAATTTCGGCAAAAATATTTACATTTGTAATTTTCACCTACTTTAATTCCTGTGAGACGCCTAAATGGTTAAAAACACTTTCTGAATGCTGTTTTGAATACTCTGAGGGGTGCAGTTTTAAAATGGGGTGATTTATGGGGTCTATCTAGTATATAAGGCCCTCAAAGCCACTTCAGAACTGAACTGGTCCTTGAAAAATGGCCTTTTGAAATTGTCAGAAATTGCTGCTAAAGTTCTAAGCCTTGTAATGTCCTAGAAAAATTAAATGATGTTCAAAAAACGATGCAAATATAAAGTAGACATATGGGGATGTTAATTGGCAACATTTTTGTGTGGTATTACTATCTGTTTTACAAGTAGATTACATTTAAAATTAGAAAAATCATAATTTTTGCACATTTTCTTTAAATTTTAGGGTTTTTCGCAAATAAGCAATGAATTTATTGACCAAATTTTTCCACTAATATAAAGTACAATATGTCACGAGAAAGCAATTCAGAATCGCTTGGGGATAGGCAAAAGCATTCCAGAGTTATTACCACATAAAATGACTTGTCAGATTTGAAAAAATGCGGCTGGTCCTCAAGGGCCAAAATGAGCTTAGTCCTGAAAGGGTTAATAAAGACTATGATTTGAAAACTGTTTATTTGTCTAAATGCAAGTAATTTCTGAAGGCTATTGGAAGCTTCTAAACAGAATATTTTCTTATTTTGTAGGAAATCAAAGTGGCTTAAACAACAATTACTACAGCAGTGGAACACGAGGCTCACTAGGAGTAAATGGAATTGCTGGAATGTCTAGCAGCATGAACATGAGTGCGGCATGGGGAATATAAGTGTATCATTGGCTCTTTGTTGTAGAGTTGCCAGGGTGTTTTTGTTTTATTTTTTTTATTTTTATTTTTTTTGTTTTTTTTGTACGCTGATTACGGAGAACATTTTAATAACTTAATATTTCAGTATTCTGTCTGTCAAAGATGCTGTTAACTATTGTAACTAAAAATATGCAGCTTTTTTTTTATAGATATCTCTTTAGCTGTGTTTTTATGTTGTAATGTATTTGCTTCCACAGTACTTAAAGGCTATGTAAACTGTATTTGCTTCCACAGTACTTAAAGGCTATGTAAACCTTTGAAAGTCAAATTTATTTATTTTTGTTACTAAATAGGTGTACCAGTGTGTTCTGTGTAACTTTGTAAATACTTTTTATTAAGAATTATTATTTTAACTTTTTTAGATACAGCTGCTCTGTACAGATGTGATCGTTTACAGGTGGATCCTGCGTGTCAAACGCAGGACCCGTTGTTACTGAGCCAGTAGGGTCTGTGGGGCTGACTGATTCAGTGAATATTGCTAGATACAGCTGCTCTGTATAGAGAATACAGAGCAGATGTATCTAAAAAGGTAAAAACAATTTTTAACAAAGTATTTACAAAATGACACAAAACATACTGATGCACCTATTTATGGGAAAAATAAAAATGTTTGCCTTTCAAACGTTTATCTAAACTTTTTATTCTTTAAAGCATAATCATTTTTTTTCCCCATATGCAATCTGAAAGGTGTTTCTTTTATTTTTCTCCCCTAGTCTGTTCTTTTCATATCTTCTTTTGTGTGTATGTATATATGTACACACGTGTGTTTCCCAAACTATCTTGACCGATAAATAATTAAAAAATAAAAAATTATTGTTTGTTTTTTTTTTTTGTTTTAATTCAGTCAAAGACTTATTTGAAATTCTTTGCATGATGTACATAATACAGCACATACTACCAGTCAGTAAAAAGATTGCAGACAGTAAAAAATATATAGAAAAATAATGAGTATCATAGCTTGCAGAAAGTAGTTTGGGAACCCTCCCCAAATTCTTTCCCCTGGCGATCCAGCACTGATACTCCAGCGGGCGTCCTGGTGTTTTTTTTTTGTTTTTGTTTTTTTTTACATTCTTCCAGTATGTGACTGCTGCAGCCAATTTGAGGCCTCAGCAGTTGTATTCCTAGCATGAGCGCTCGGCGATGAACGCCATGATGCCAGGAATATAAGTCACTGCTGAGGCTTCTGCTTGCCTGCAGCGGTCACGTTTAAACAACCACCGGGAGGGCCGTCGGCACTCAATAAACAAGGGAAAAGAATAGGTGAGTACTGTGGGGGTCTTTTTGGATGAAAATTTGCATCTGTTTCTAAAAGAAGAAATAAAAATTATTCAACCAGCAGAATCTTACTAGTGTTAGCAATAGAAAGTCTAAGACAAAAAGAGGAGAGCAGTGCAAATTATTTCTGAACACTTTTCCTAATTTAAAACCAGAGTAAAAACACCATATTCAGTTTTTGTTTTTTTAAATATTTTCTGTGCATCATTATGGGGGCAGGCATCTTGCATGAACGGCTTTAACAGCATTTAGGGAAATTCTCCACAGCAGCCACATGGACCATAAAAACCTGTAAATAGAAGTGGGCACACTGAATTTTATGGGAGAGTTTTCTAGACCTGCTCAGTGACCTGTGCAGAGGTATTTGACACCGCTCCCCTCCTATTCCTTCCTTCACAATCACCAATTGTCAATGTTGGATCCGGTGTTATCTGTGTATAGATTTTCATTATAATCCTGACTGGGATGAGATGATTACTGAGAAGTGATCTCTACAGAACATGTAGTTTGTCTATTGTGAGGCTTAGTGGCAAGAGTGAAAGCTGCTATATTTTAGGATTATTTTACCAATAAAGCATTTTATTGAAATTTGTTGAACAACTCTCGAAAGCTCCAACAAGAAGCCTCCACAAGGAAACATAACCGAAAAACAAACAATTGCAGGATTATAACAACATAAGTTATGAGCAGATCTAGAATTACAGCACTATACATGCACAAAAGAAAAATTGTATACAGGAGTCCAGAGACATCAGAATTACTGTCTATGCCAGGGGTCTCAAGCACGCGGGCCACATGCGGCCCCTGGGGCTGTCATCTGCGGCCCGCGGGACACAGAGCCGCTAGTATTGGCTCTGCTCCGAGACTCTGGAATTCCCTGACATCGCTGTCCACATATGAACAGCGATGTCTGGGGCTTCCCCAGAGCCGGAGTCCCGAGCAGAGCACTGGTGTCGGCTCTGCTTCGGGACTCTGGAATTCCCTGACATCGCTGTCCACATATGAACAGTGATGTCTGGGGCTTCCCCAGGGCCGGAGTCCCGAGCAGAGCGCTGGTGTCGGCTCTGCTCCGGGACTCTGTGGAATTCCCTGACATCGCTGTCCATACATCGACAATGATGTCAGGGGCTTCCCCAGAGCAGGAGTCCCAGTGATGTCAGGAGCACAGCTGGAGTCCCAGGAAGTGCCTACTAGCGCTCTGCCTGGGACTCAAGCTCTGGGCAAGCCCCTGGCATCACTGGGGCAGCCTCTACAGAGGGCACTGGGGCAGCCTCTACAGAGGGCACTGGGGCATTATCTAGGGGTGTGTTGCATTATCTACAGAGGGCACTGGCATTATCTAGGGGTGTGTTGCATTATCTACAGAGGGCACTGGCATTATCTAGGGGTGTGTTGCATTATCTACAGAGGGCACTGGCATTATCTAGGGGTGTGTTGCATTATCTACAGAGGGCACTGGCATTATCTAGGGGTGTGTTGCATTATCCACAGAGGGCACTGCGGCAGCATCCACAGAGGGCACTGCGGCAGCATCCACAGAGGGGGTTGCCCAATCTTGACGTGTGCTAACTGAGCCGCCGGACTGCATTTAGCGACACTTAAACTGGAAAGCTGGATTGTTGAAATAAGCACGTGGAGAAATATCTCAATTTTTAAACCTAGCGCTATTATTATAGTAATGTATTATTATTCTAGTAATATAGTGTTCTAGTAGTTCAAATAACTAATTGATTAACAATAATTTCTGGTGCTAAAACCTAAAGTTCGGAGTCTGACACACCAAAATGATTTAAAACAAAGATTTCTTTATTGAATACATCTTAAAAACAACATAAGTAAAACAGAGATGATTTCCACGGTGCAGAAAGACAACCAGATAAATTGTGTATAGTATATCCAAATATATGGGTAATGGGTGACACTGTTTAAATATAGGATTACATCAGCAGTATATTACAATTATATGATGTACATATTCTGATACATAAACCAGTAGAAAAAACTAATCCGCAACAAGACAATTTTTTTATATATTTTCCACATTTAAACTATGATTGGAGTAAATATAAGTTGATGAGTGTACACCAGTGTACATACCCCTGATTAGAGCCAGATGGAAAAATCAATATTAGTACTGTACATGAACAAAATACATGGCTCAGTTTAACCCCGTAAACAAAAATCCACAAAGCAAAATCAGGGCAGTGGTTGTGTTGTCAGACACAGATGCAGACACTCAATGCACAATAGGTTTGATCTAATAAAGAATCATTTGCTGAACAAAGTGCATATGCTGAAAGCGGAGTTCATACCCATTTCAACAGGTCACCGTCTCTGGCGTCAACCCCGACGCGCGTTTCGGCCCAGGAGCCTTCGTCTTCGTTAAACTGAGCCATGTATTTTGTTCATGTACAGTACTAATATTGATTTTTCCATCTGGCTCTAATCAGGGGTATGTACACTGGTGTACACATCAACTTATATTTACTCCAATCCTACTTTAAATGTGGAAAATATATAAAAAATTTGTCTTGTTGCTGATTAGTTTTTTCTACTGGTTTATGTATCAGAATATGTACATCATATAATTGTAATATACTGCTGATGTAATCCTATATTTAAACCGTGTCACCCATTACCCATATATTTGGATATACTATACACAATTTATCTGGTTGTCTTTCTGCACTGTGGAAATCATCTCTGTTTTACTTATGTTGTTTTTAAGATGTATTCAATAAAGAAATCTTTGTTTTAAATCATTTTGGTGTGTCAGACTCCGAACTTTAGGTTTTTGCTATTAATCAGCGGGTTCACCGTTACTACCATGCTTCATTCCCCATAAGCTATTACGCAATAAGTCAGATTTTTGACTACAATAAATGTATCTGGGGAATATTTTTCGTGGTGTTCTTCATGTAGGTATACTACTTTTATTCTGATGCTGTATATGTGTATGAGCTTGGTTCTAGTGCTGCATTTATGTACTGAGCTTGGTCCGTGTGTCCGTGCTTTGTTCTGGTGCTGTATATATGTTGGCTTGGTTCTAGTACTGTATTTATGTACTGAGCTTGGTTGTCGTACTGTGTGTGTGTGTGTGTGTGTATGTATATATATATATATATATATATATATATATAATACAGATACGCTTGGTTGTGGTACTGTGTACAGTGAAGGAAATAAGTATTTGATCCCTTGCTGATTTTGTAAGTTTGCCCACTGTCAAAGACATGAACAGTCTAGAATTTTTAGGCTAGGTTAATTTTACCAGTGAGAGATAGATTATATAAAAAAAAAAAAAGAAAATCACATTGTCAAAATTATATATATTTATTTGCATTGTGCACAGAGAAATAAGTATTTGATCCCTTTGGCAAACAAGACTTAATACTCGGTGGCAAAACCCTTGTTGGCAAGCACAGCAGTCAGACGTTTCTTGTAGTTGATGATGAGGTTTGCACACATGTTAGATGGAATTTTGGCCCACTCCTCTTTGCAGATCATCTGTAAATCATTAAGATTTCGAGGCTGTCGCTTGGCAACTCGGATCTTCAGCTCACTCCATAAGTTTTCGATGGGATTAAGGTCTGGAGACTGGATAGGCCACTCAATGACCTTAATGTGCTTCTTTTTGAGCCACTCCTTTGTTGCCTTGGCTGTATGATTCGGGTCATTGTCGTGCTGGAAGACCCAGCCACGAGCCATTTTTAATGTCCTGGTGGAGGGAAGGAGGTTGTCACTCAGGATTTGACGGTACATGGCTCCATCCATTCTCCCATTGATGCGGTAAAGTAGTCCTGTGCCCTTAGCAGAGAAACACCCCCAAAACATAATGTTTCCACCTCCATGCTTGACAGTGGGGACGGTGTTCTTTGGGTCATAGGCAGCATTTCTCTTCCTCCAAACACGGCGAGTTGAGTTAATGCCAAAGAGCTACATTTTAGTCTCATCTGACCACAGCACCTTCTCCCAATCACTCTCAGAATCATCCAGATGTTCATTTGCAAACTTCAGACGGGCCTGTACATGTGCCTTCTTGAGCAGGGGGACCTTGCAGGCACTGCAGGATTTTAATCCATTACGGCGTAATGTGTTACCAATGGTTTTCTTGGTGACTGTGGTCCCAGCTGCCTTGAGATCATTAACAAGTTCCCCCCGTGTAGTTTTCGGCTGAGCTCTCACCTTCCTCAGGATCAAGGATACCCCACGAGGTGAGATTTTGCATGGAGCCCCAGATCGATGTCGATTGACAGTCATTTTGTATGTCTTCCATTTTCTTACTATTGCACCAACAGTTGTCTCCTTCTCACCCAACGTCTTACTTATGGTTTTGTAGCCCATTCCAGCCTTGTGCAGGTCTATGATCTTGCCCCTGACATCCTTAGAAAGCTCTTTGGTCTTGCCCATGTTGTAGAGGTTAGAGTCAGACTGATTAATTGAGTCTGTGGACAGGAGTCTTTTATACAGGTGACCATGTAAGAGCTGTCTTTAATGCAAAGAAACAAATTATGACCCTGGGTAGACAGCAGGTTCAATACATGTAGTCAATGGAGGAATGCCTGCAGGCAAACAGAACCCTATTTCCTGACCACCCAAATGGTAATAGAAATTATATTTAAATTTTATTAAGCTACGTATAGCAAAGGACAAACCATACACAAGTTTAAAATTTTTCACTGCCAAGAGCCGAAGTCAGAGTGAACAGCTGGAGGAAACGCAGCAGAGTGTCTGATGACCAAAGGTGAATGCTGATTGTCAGCAGCACACAATCATAAAGCAACAAGTGGTACTTTTAGCTACATGAAGACAATATATTCGGCTAAGGCAGGGATTAAAACTGATAGAGCCCCCCCCCCCCCCCCCCCCCCCCGACATGTTTCGCTAACTTGTAGCGTCCTCAGGGGTACACGGGGCTAAATAGGGTTCTGTTTGCCTGCAGGTATTCCTCCATTGACTGTCTTTAATGCAGGCACCAAGTTGATTTGGAGCGTGTAACTGGTCTGGAGGAGGCTGAACTCTTAATGGTTGGTAGGGGATCAAATACTTATTTCTCTGTGCACAATGCAAATAAATATAAATAATTTTGACTGAGATTTTCTTTTTTTTTTTTAATATAATCTATCTCTCACCGGTAAAATTAACCTAGCCTAAAAATTCTAGGCTGTTCATGTCTTTGACAGTGGGCAAACTTACAAAATCAGCAAGGGATCAAATACTTATTTCCTTCACTGTATATGTCAGAGATTGGTTTTGGATCTGTAATTATATAGGATATATTTATAATAACAAAATTGCAGAGCAAGTGGAATTGTTCTCAATTCATTGTATATTTCATGAGAACCGGTCTGGTAGTTTTAACCCCTTGTACCGCCACCATGTGGTAATACATGACCTGACGATATTCCCCTGTGTTTTTTTTTCTCAGATGCAGCAAAATCTTTAAAATCCACTTTTAAAGCGGAGCACACTATATGCTAATTACTCATTAAAGGGTCATGGGGTGGTGCCGCTATCCTGACGAGTCACGTAGTCCGGCCTCCAAACCAAACTTTCCATGTTTGATTGACATCCTCTGGCTGATGCAACTTTCTCGGATGTGCCATTGCCTTGTGGCACTATATACAAAGGGGAGCTGTGTGGCACTACTAAGGGGGTTTGGCTGTGTGGCACTATTTACAAGGCGGAGGGCTGTGGCTCTACAGCGGGCTGTGTGTGGCGCAACTACAGGGGTCTGTGGGTGTCACTATCTACTAAGTGGGGGCCTGTGCAGCACTATATACAAGGGAGGGGGCTCTGTGGCACTGTATACAGTGGGAGCTGTATATCGCTATATACCAGGGGGGCTGCATGGCACTATCAACAAGGGGCAGGTGGGGATCGCTATCTACAAGTGAGGTGTGACATGGTTTATAGGCGGGGCTGTATGGCACATTCTACAGTGGGCGCTATAAGGGGGGCTGCTTGTGGCACCTAGGGGGGCCCCGGTCAAGAGTTTTTGTCTGCCTGCTATGGGGCCCAATCTTTCCTAGTTACGCCCCTGGGCGGCATTTTGAACCAGGGAAGGACTGGACCGTGGGGAGGGGGCATGCCTTATATTACTTACCTGACATGCCGCATGATGGTGCCCATCTGTAAGAACACTCCTCTCTGACGCTGTACACAGCACGCGCCGCCAGAGAGGAGCAGGTCTACAGAAAGAGCGGTCGAGTGCTCTCTCCTCAAATAGAGGAGTGACAAGATGCATGAGGTGAGTGGTGGCCTATTTTAAAAGCTGAGCGCCACCTACAGCGCTCACGCTCCTGCCTTCACGAATTTAAAAGGTGTTGGTCGGCCGTAGCTGGGGGACCGGGAGTATACTGCAAGGGAGGTCTGGGCATTTTACTGACAGCCAAGGGCTCTATGAGGGGGGAATAATCCACCCATAGAGCCCTCACGTCACTATAATGGAAGGATAGGGGGATGCAGGGGAGGGGCGGTCTGAGCGTCTGACTTACTGCAGAGGGCTCTATAGGGTGGAGTATTCTGCCCTCCCTTTAGAGCAGTCGGTCGGATGCTCAGACCCCCCTAGCCTTTCAGTATAGTAACTAGTGAGGGCTCTATGGGGGATTATTTCCCCCCCACCCCCCTATAGAGCCCTCTGCTGTCAGTAAAACGCCCAAACCCCCCCCCCTATACTCCCGGCCCCCCAGCTTCGGCCGACCCCTTTTATATTAGTAGGGGCAGGATCGAGCGGTTACCGTTCACAGATGTGATCGATAATAGGTAACCTAATGGATTCAGGTCTTAGCACTAGATACAGCTGCTTTGTATCCTGTATACAAAGTACAAATCATTTTCAATAAAAAGTAATTAAAACTTGCACCAATCAGATTGATGGATATATTCATATATATAGAGATAGAGACGTTTTTAAAGTTGTACATAGCATTTAAACTGTAACTAAACTTTTATCATGTCATACTGACATGTCAGAAGTTTTCATTGGTGGGGGACCGAGCACTGAGACCCCCACCAATCGCTAGAACGAAGCAGATGAAGGTCTGGTGTGAGCGCTCAGCTGCTTTGTGGCTGTTTGGCTATTTCCGGAAATAAATGTATCGGTGTACGGACTCAATACAAAGTCTCTGAGCACAGATAAATTTATTTCCGGAAAAAGCCGAACAGACACGAAGCAGCTGAGCGTTTACACGAGTGCTTCAGCTGCTTCGTTCTAGCGATTGGTGGGGGTCTCCGTGCTCGGACCACCACCAATCCAAACTTCTGACGTTACTATGACATGTCAGAGGTTTGTCGAATGTTTAGTTACACTTTAAGCTTTTTTTCAATAAAATGGTAAAAGTGGATTATGTGGAAGTTATTTCAATAAAACTTATTTTTTAATGTCTGTTTTTGAATACTTTATTACCGCCTTAGTAATGGCTGTTGTCTGATTGAGAGCGTCCATTACTAAAAAGGGGCTTAGTGTTAGCCAGTAAAAAGGCTAGCACTAACCCCCTATTATTACCCCGCTACCTGCCACCACCAGGAGTACCGGGAAGAGCTGGGTACGATCCAGTACCCGACTATCTGAAGTGAAGGGTACTGGGGTGGCCGCAGGCTGGTAGGTACTATCAGCCTAGGAAGGGCCAAAAACCATGGCCCTTCCCACCCTGGTGATTCTAGGCTGCTGCTGCTGCTTTATTGTATCTGGCTGGTTATGAAAAATGGAGGGATATCACAATTTTTTTTTCAGTTTAATGTTAAAAAATGACATGGGGTTCCCCTTATTTTTCATAACTAGCCAGATACAATAAAGCAGCTTCAGCATAGCATCACCAGGGTGGGAAGGGGCACGTTTTTTTTGGCCCTTCCCAGCCTGATAATACCAGCCTGTGGCCTAACCGTCGTTGCAGATGGCCAGGTACTCGACTCTTCCCGGTATCCCTGGCGGCAGTGGGAATCGGGGTAATAATAGGGGTTTGTGATAGCCTTGTTACTGGTGTCAAAGATATTTTAATTATCTTTATATGTGTGAACATATATTGCTTTAAATGGACAGTTGAGTTGTCACTAGAGCTCACAGACCTGCTGAAACAAGAGCCTACATGGGGGGATGGCTATTCTATTACAAGTCGTTTAGTTTATGGCTTTGCATTTCAGCTGTTACAAAGGCAACGTGAGAAAACGTGCTGACATTGTATTTCTTATGGCTAAAGATATATGTGGAGTTTTGGGATATTACCATATTTAGAATGCTCATGCTTTGCAAGTATGAAGTTACCACCTACTCTCATTTTCTTATAAATAAAGATGGATCCGCCCCATGTGGGCAGAGACTGTTTGAACACTGAAGCTGCGTGTCATGGTCTCTCTCCGGCCGGCCCCTCTCAGATCCACCATTGAGAGGGCATGAATTAATTTGGAACTCATAGACAAATGCAGATAATGTCCAACGTTAACGGACATACTAAATTCTGCAGCGACATTACTTGGGGGCTCTTGTCCGGGATTCTCAACACAGATCGAAGGCGACAATCGAAGGTGGATGACGGCTAAGATAATGGAGAACTGCACACAAAACCGGTGAGTAAGAAATGTTATTCTTACTGTGCACTTCTCTCTTGTTTTAGCTGCCGTCCAGGTATTGTCTCTTTTGACTATTTGGGAACATGAACACCATTTGTCTATGAGTTGTTGTATGTATGAATTATAGGAATAGGCGTGTGAGTAGAAATGAATCTGTGAGTGTATCTGTGAGAGGCTGAGATAAGGGAGCGTTTGTTTTCTGATCCCAAAGCATACAAAAACAATTAAATACCGAGAAAACACTAAACGGCCTGTCCGAAGTGTTCCCACCGGCCCCTGGGTTTAGTATGTATTAAGATCAGGTTGCAAATTGATCCTTGCAGAAGTGACGGGTAACCATCCCCGCCCAAGTGATTGTTAGGACTTTCGCGTATCCAGACTGTGACCCATAGGAGGCGCACCTGGCCGGTAGTAAGAGTATGTATGTGGGCTAATCCTCGGACGCCCGAACTGAATGAGTTGCTGATTATTAAGTAACATCTCTGTGACTAGAAAGTTTATGGAATATCCACGGGCCCCTGAGACAGTGAGAGAGTTATAAATCACACCCATCCCTTTAAATACAACATAAAGTAGGTTAACGTACACTGCACCGAGGGACTTGCAATAATTGTGATCTTGTTGACAATAGTTGTGATTTGGCTGCTGTTTAGGAGACCGGATCAGAGACGTGGTTGCCCAACGACAGTCTAAAACATTTAGCAGAGCGCGTGGGGGGGTAAACTCCATGACAGTCTAGAATATTTAGCAGAGCGCGTGAGGGGGAAACCACCATGACAGACTAGAAATAGGCCCAGGATTTAGCAGAGTGCTTTGAGGAGCCCTACGGACAGACTAAACACAGGAGTTAGCAGAGTGCCTAGGGAATTCTCATTGACAGACTAAGAAAGCCGAAAGTCTAGCAGAGGGCATGGGGACTTCTGATCCAAAGTATGCCCAAGGTAAAGTGCTGGCCAGCCGGGAATTGGGGCATAACACCCAAGGTACAGGGTGTGGAAAAACAGCAGCAGATATTGTTAGGAAACTAAGTGGGAAAAGGTTTAGTTTAGAACCTAGAGAAAATAACGTAGAAATCGAGAATGTCCAAGCAGGTAGTTTTCAGCTATACTGGATGGGATGGTTTCTTGAGAGATGATGGGCCCTGGATTAGTAGACAGAGTTGCAGAGAACAGATAGAAGTGATTGAATGTACCAGGTAAAAAAAAAACAAAAAAAAAAAACACATGGAAACACAGTTGTCAGTTGTCAGTAAGAATTAATCACCGTCTAATTCTATAGATAGAGACATTCCAGTAGAAAAGAATGTGCCAACGTATAATTCTTCTATGTACAGCTTTATAAACCAAAGGCTTACAGAAACAAGAGGTTTCCAGGGGTGACAGGCGATCAGTTATTAGCCATACATAGAGAGAAAGGAGTCATCAGAATTCATAAAGGAATAAATTAATTCTTCACTTCCTAAAAAGGAAACATTGGGTGAAATGTTCAGGGATTATTGATAGAGAGATAGACGTGGATTAGGAATTGGCTAGAAATAGAGTTAAAGCCAATAGGATCATTATAAGTGTAATGACCCCGGATTGTAGAAGAAGTGAGATTGATATAGTGAAGATTCTTATGTATTTCTATCCAGATCTGCTTGTTGGAATATTCTGTATATCATCTGTCCTAAATTGTCACTAATGAAATTTCCTCTCGTTATAGGAGTTTTCCAAGACATTTTAATTATCTTTATATGTGTGAACATATATTGCTTTAAATGGACAGTTGAGTTGTCACTAGAGCTCACAGACCTGCTGAAACAAGAGCCTACATGGGGGGATGGCTATTCTATTTCAAGTCGTTTAGTTTATGGCTTTGCATTTCAGCTGTTACAAAGGCAACGTGAGAAAACGTGCTGACATTGTATTTCTTATGGCTAAAGATATATGTGGAGTTTTGGGATATTACCATATTTAGAATGCTCATGCTTTGCAAGTATGAAGTTACCACCTACTCTAATTTTCTTATAAATAAAGATGGATCCGCCCCATGTGGGCAGAGACTGTTTGAACACTGAAGCTGCGTGTCATGGTCTCTCTCCGGCCGGCCCCTCTCAGATCCACCATTGAGAGGGCATGAATTAATTTGGAACTCATAGACAAATGCAGATAATGTCCAACGTTAACGGACATACTAAATTCTGCAGCGACACTGGCTAATGCTAAGCCCCAGCCTTAGTAATTGAACGCTGTCAATCAGATAGCAGCCATTACGAAGTCCATAATAAAGTATTAAAAAAAACAGACACAAGAATTTTTTGTATTGAAATCAAAACTCCTCCATGCAACTCTCTTTTACAATTTTATTTTTAAAAGTAGATCATTGAAGTAGTCCAATGAATCTATGACGTAGTCCAAACGGTCCAGCGGAACCTACCAAATAAAAGTTAGCAGTATAAAATTTAAAAAAACTTTAAATTTGCCACAATAGAACCCCTGCTCCTCCGTTTGCTCTTGTAGGCCACAGCCTGGTTTAGGCCTGAGGCCTACGAGAGATCGGGCGCACGCTTATGACGTCACTGCATCATTCCGTCCACGCCGGGCCACTGAACTCAGTTAAAAATCATAAGTCAATTAGGTAATAAAAAGGGGGAATAGAAGATGCGTTAAACCATTTTCAGGTTAATGCTACGTTGCTGATCTATGATACTAAAGTAATACAGTAAGTAGAATTCTTTAAATGTTTTCTATACCTCAAACAGCACTTTATCACATAAACAACAAATGGTTTCCTATTTTAATTTTTTTTTTATATACTGCGTGTTTGTTGTGTAAAGCTCGTAAGGAGAAAACTCAGATTTTATAGTTCGCCTCAGGCAGTAGAGGGGCTAGATTCACCCCTGCTTATGAGCAATAATCAGTCTCAAGGCCAAGATGATGTGACATAACATAGTCCTACTGTAATAAGGGGCAGTCTCAATTTCTAAAAAGCATAATGCTGTCTCGGGGGTTTGGCTGGATGTGTAGTTGCAGAACTTGTGAAGCCAAGCTAAAGGTGATGAACCAGATTTTATGAAATAGGGGACATTCCAACCAAGCAGGAAGTTCCTCTCATCCCACAGCCTCTCCAGCAAATGTTCGAAGATGAAGAAGACATTTTAGAGATACGTGTAGGAGTAAGGTACCAACGAAAAATGATTTAACGTGACATGTCACAATGAATAGAACCTTTAGACACCTTAACGTATGCCATAGCCTTAAACATGGCAAAATCGAGAATTCAACATTGATTTCCGATTCCCATTTGATCGTATGTGATAGCTTAACAGTAGGGACATAAGCAGTGAATAACTTACAGAATAGGGAAATACCTTTTAGCTTTGGGGAATTTGTTGAAAAAAAATAACAAAGCCTGTCTGGCTAGTTATGCTCTGGAGATATCTAAAGATGACAGTGCATGCCTAATACATAAATAATAAATAAATAATACATTTGTAAAAGTCAGAATGGGGGATATTATATGTGGAGGCTATAATCTACAAAGGAGCGTAAGTAGGAGTTCTGGAAGAGAGACCGAATGTCCCCAATGCCTGCTGCCTCTGAGCAGTCAACATTGATATTTTCAATAAAAGAATACAAAAACCTGAGGGGAAGACCTCCCAAGTCCACACACACTCATTAGTGAGAGATTAACCCATTGAAGTACTTCCAAGTGGCCATTGAAGCTTTTTGGCTTAATAAAGGTACCATAGGGATACATGCAGGGGGAGTATTCTTCTGGCCACAGATGAGGGACTTTCCCAGGGCACATTGTTCAATCCCCACCCATTTCTTATCACAGGATGAGGGCCAACAGTATCTAATTTGAGCTAGAACAACAGACATGTAATATTTATATAGATCGGGGACCCTCATCCCGCTAGCTTGCCACGATCTAACCATGGTGGAAATACGAACCCTGGGTCTCTTCTCACTCCAGATAAAGGACAATAAGATTTTCTGTAATTTAGGAAGAAATGAGGGGGGTAAGGGAGTACTCACCGCATGAAAAACAAAGGATTACTGGCATTACCAACACCTTAATAATGGCTATCTTTCCAGCCCAAGATACCATAGAGCCCGCAAACTTATTAAGCATTCTAACATATTTTCGAATGGGGAGTAGTTTAGGGAGAATAAGAAAGCACTAGGGAAAGAGCTCTACCCAGACAATGGATACGATCAGAATTCCACACATACTGAAAGCGGGACTTCAAAAGTGTCTGCATAGTGGGGTCAATATCCATGTTCAGAACCTGGGATTTAGACTGATTGTCTCTATAATACGAGACCTCTCCAAATTATTTAAGTATAACGCCGACCTCCAAGTGAAGTTAAGGGGTCAGTAATTGCAAGGAGTACGTAGTCTGCATACAGCATTGGTAGAGTCAAGATCATTATTCAGCATGGTATTACAATCCCCAGAACAATAAGAAGTCCCCTCTGCACTTAGTTACTAGTTTAGAGAAAAATCGCCCTGGTCTACGATTTGGAAGATAAACATTTACCAGCGTGTATAAAGTCTGTTAATGGAACATACTAAAATTAGAAAACTACCTAATCGTGTGAAATTCAAAGGCCACCGTATTTTTTATTTCAATAAGTTCCGCTTTGCAACTGTAGATGAGCGGAAGATCTGCAGTAAGCCTTATTAGAGCAAGAGGGAGCCTGCAATTTATGATGTCTCCTGGACTCCTTCCACACCAAACTTCTTTTAAATGGACTGTTAAGCCCATGAACATTAATAGATGAAAATTTAACATCTGTAGATGACAGAGGGGTAGCTTGGCGAATGAGCGGAGCAGCCTGAGAAGGGACCACGTCATACATCAGTATGTTGCCATGAAGACAGTACAAAGTGATTGAGATCAGATAATCCTGCAAAAAAAACAAAACAATGCAACACATAGCAACATCAAAAATATCACAAATGGTTTGACTTCTGGGGGCGGGGCATCCAGCATGGCTGCTTTTAACTGAGGGTGGGGGTGGGGCCTTCAACTGAGGCTCCGGCCGTGCTCCAGAAAATCATTTGCCATCTTGCTGCCGCGGGTCGGCAAGAGCCCCTGAGTGGTGGCCGCAGGACAGCACACCATACCGGCGATTCACTAGAGCCGGTATTTATAACCCCCGGAGGCATTCGCGAGGGCCATCTTGCAAACGGCCAGGCTGCAGACCTAGGGTTGATGCGGTGATTCCCCGGCGCTCACATTCAGGGGAGAAGAAGCAGACGGACATTGATGGAGACCGAGCTCGTCTCATCTGCCGGTACCAGGAACTGATACCCCTCTCCTTTTGGAGTCACAGTGGGCTGGCGCTGAAGGGCCGTGGTGGCCATTTTAAAAACAAAAAAATGTCAGACGGCAACGCTGTGCATCCCCTTTCCTGTTTGGTCTGATTTATTCCCTGAAGTCACTCAGAGGCGACGGAAACCTGACCTTGTATTGATGGCCTTAGATTGAAAAGAGGACCTGTCGGACATTTTGGGACCCACGCGGTGTGCCTACTGTCTTTTTCTCTGGGGAGCTGCATCACAGGTGCTACGAGGGAGAGCGAGCCAGTGATCACAACGTTTAAAGACAGATACGTTTAATATTTAACAACCTGTAATTCTTGAATTGTTATTCAATTTGCACTGCCATTGTGAAATACGTTTATACTCGAACCCTGACGCACTTCTTGATCACAGAAGACAAAACTTTTGAATCAAGGCAAACTATATATAGACACAGCGAGTACTGGCAGATAATTCTACATCACGTGTGTCTGCAGAACAAATATAACAAACTGATCTTTTCCTAAACATCCTCTCTCTCCTATACAACTGTGCCACCTACTGGGTGGATGGAATCTGAGACACCAGGTACTTTTTGAAATTTAGAGACTTTGAATGCGGGCAATATTGAACCTTGCAGAATTTTTCCCCTGACGAGATATTTTTATTCGTGGCTCCTGATTCGACTATTTGGTTTAAGTTGTTTTGTCGATACTGGGTGTGACCGGATGCATAGCATGCCACTGATTCGCGTCTGAATGTATGTACCTCCTGTAGCGTCCATGGCTGCGGGCCGTCGGGTTTACTCACACCCGGCGGTCACAGCCTTGGATCTGTGAGACTGACTCGCATCTCCCTCCCAGGAGACGCCAGCGCTCATTTCCGCTCCGGTCCGCTGTGTCCCGTAGAGTGTGCACGCTCGTGCCCGGCCTTAAAGGGCCAGCGCGCACACATGGGAATCATCATCAACTAGCCCATGATTCCCTGGACTATAAGAAGGGCCCTGCCCCTTTGCGCATTGCCTGAGCGTTATTTGTATTCCCATGTCAGTCTTGCAAATGGTCCCTTAGTGTTATCCTGTTCCTGTTGTTACCCATGCCCTGCTACCTGTATCCCGTGCTATGTCCTTGTTCCTGAGCCTGTTAGTGTTGGAGTCGTGTCCTACTGTACCTGCTGTAATCTGCCACGTCCAGTGTTATCTGCCACGTCTGGCGCAACCTGCTGTCATCCGCCACATCTGGTGTAACCTGCTGCACGCACCTCCATCTATGCTAAAGCCTCGGCCACTGTCTGGACTATTCAGGTACCCTAGAGCGGGACTTTGTATTGATTGGGTGCTCCGTTGCTTGGCCAGCTGCCTCCCAGCTACAGCGGTGCGGCCTAGTGGGTCCACATACCCACAGACCGTGACACCTCCCTATAAACCTGCTACACCACTAGGGTCTACATTTTCTACAGTATTAATGACATGGACAAATTTTTGAGTAAGGGACAAACCCAGCATTCGTCACGCCAACACCAAACCTCACCTCGTTCAATACGGCGGAAACCAACATAAACCCCTCCCATGACCAGATCAAATACCAAATCTAACAAAAAAGACCAAATGCCAACAAGCCCATTACCGGGACCTTCGCACTCATCGGATGAGACAATTCTCTAAAGAGTTGATTACAGGAGGGAACAATACTCTGGTACATGTCTCCAAATTATAACTTACAAATGTCCCCCTCAATCAGAGGATAATCACGCTCCAAATGTGGCTAAGGAGGTGTCCCGCCTGTTGATGCCTTTATTTGACAAGAGACTTGACGTATTACACGTGTCTATCAATTCAGCCTTAGCTCTCATAATGACGAATGCACAAAAAATTACAGATCTGGAAAATAAAGTTACCTCAAACGAGATAACTTAGAGTGGACTGTTACTCGGCAAAGAGACGTAATTGCAAATTTTGAAACCAAACTAGAAGGTCTTGAAAACTGAAGTAGAAGAAGTAACTTGAGATTCATTGGCATTCCGGAAACAGTCGTGGGGGACGATCTCCTTACAATCCTCACTTTGGATATGCCGAAGGCTTTGGGCCTGGACCTGCCTCCTGATCCACTCACAATAGAACGAGCCCACAGGATTGGTCCTCCTAGACAACACGTTGGCAACGGGGGGCCAAGGGCAGTCATCGCAAAATACCAAAACTGGGCTATAAAATAAAGGATTTTAAGAGCATACAGAAGCCAGCATTCTTTACGGATCCGGGACTTCTCGATACTCCACTTTCAGGACTTCTCAGCATCACTGGCGCAAAAAAGAAAACCCTTCACCCCAGTCTGCCGTTACTTATGTGAACGCGATATTTGGTTCAGCTATTATATCTGTCAAAACTCAGAGTCCAAGATCAAAGCAGGCAACTCATCTTTGATAAACCTTCCTCGGCAAGGCAACACTTCCGTATTAGAAATGAAGTCCCACCAGTATGACCTTCAGGGAGGATGACATCGCTCGCTGGGATGACTGGAGAGGTCAACTCAGAAGTTTACACCAATGACTATACCTCGGACTTATCAGGTTAGATGCTGACACCCGTAGATGACCTGATGGAACAATACACTACTTCACCCACATTTTAAGATATTATCTTGGAACCAGGGGCGTAACTAGGAAAGACTGGGCCCCATAGCAAACTTTTGACTGGGGCCCCCCCTCCCCTGGGTGTCACACAACCCCCCCCCTTGTAGATAGTGCCTTTTTTACAAACCCCCCCCTTTTGATAACGCCATACAGCCCCCCTGTAGATAACGCCATACAGCCCCCTTTGTAGATATCTACAGAGGGGGCTGTATGGCGCTATCTACAGAGGGGGCTGTATGGCGTTATCTACGGGGGGACTGTATGGCGTTCCCTACAGGGGGGGTGTATGGCGTTCCCTACAGGGGGGGACTGTATGGCGTTCCCTACAGGCGGGGACTGTATGGCGTCCCCTACAGGGGGGGCTGTATGGCACTATCTACAGGGGGGGGTGTATGGCATTCCCTACAGGGGGGGACTGTATGGCGTTCCCTACAGGGGGGGACTGTATGGCGTTCCCTACAGGGGGGGACTGTATGGCGTTCCCTACAGGGGGGGACTGTATGGCGTTCCCTACAGGGGGGACTGTATGGCGTTCCCTACAGGGGGGGCTGTATGGCACTATCTACAGGGGGGCTGTATGGCGCTATCTACAGGGGGGCTGTATGGCGCTATCTACAGGGGGGCTGTATGGCGCTATTTACAGGGGGCTGTATGGCACTATCTACAGGGGGGCTGTATGGCGCTATCTACAGGGGGGCTGTATGGCACTATCTACAGGGGGAACTGTATGGCGCTATCTACAGAGGGGGCTGTATGGCGTTATCTAGAGGGGGGACTGTATGGCGTTATCTACGGGGGGACACTGAAATGGCATATATGTATAGAAAATTGCAAATCTCACTCTGCACCATCTGCTGCGCATTATCTTTTACACAGTAACTGTGGGGACAAAATGCTCACTACACCTCTAGATGAATGTCTCAAGGGGTGTAGTTTTTAAAACGGAGTCACTTCTCGGGGGTTTCAACTGTACTGGTACCTTTCGGGGCTCTGCAAATGCGACATGGCACCCGAAAACGAATCCAGCCAAATCTGGACTCCAAAGAACGCATAGCACTCCTTCACTTCTGAGCCCTCCCATGGTCCCAAACGGCAGTTTATCACCACAAATGGGGTATTGCCACTCTCAGGACAAATTGGGCAACTTAATGGGATATTTTATTCCTTGTGAGTTATAGGACACACCAAAAGGCTAAGGGTATGTTCACACAATTACTAAACAAAGGGAAACCAGCTCCTGATTTTCAGCCATTTTTTAATCAAACTCGCGTTTTTTACGGCCGTTTTTGGAGCTGTTTTTCTATAAAGTCAATAAAAAACGGCTCCAAAAACGTCCCAAGAAGTGATGTGCACTTCATTTTGGCGGTCGTCTTTTTACGTGCCGTTTTTGGAAAATGACCACGTAAAAAACGCCTTGTCGGAACAGAATGCCTTATTTCCCATTGAAACCAATGGGCAGATGCTTGTAGGCGTTCTGCTTCCGATTTTTCAGCTGAAAACATTGCGTGTGAACATACCCTTAGAACGATTAAAGTGAAGTGAATGACTTTTCAGTTGACAGGTTCACACGGCGTGTATTTGACAAGTTTTTTTTGCACATTTTACGTGCCAAAAACCACATAAAAAAACAAACACTTTTTTTTTTTTTGCGTGTTTGGGGTGATTTGTGTGTGTGTGTGTGGGTGGGGGGGTGCTCGCCTCTGATTCTTCAAAACAGCTAATAAGCGGCTATGAAGTATCAGCGACGCCCGTGCACACACACACACACACACACACACACACACCACTGCAGACACAGGAAAAGTCTTGAAGGGGTCGTCCAGGAAAATATGGCGCCGCACCTGTCCTCAGGTCGTGTGTGGTATTACAGCTCTGTCCTATTCACTTCAATGGAGGTGAACTGCAATACCAGACACAACTTGAGGACAGGTGCGGCGCTGAGTCTCCATTCCGGACACCCCTTCTGTCCTGAGATGACCCAACGGGGCAGGCGGGTGTCAGAGCCACCCACCACCATCACTGCAGACAGAACCACACAACTACGGCATGAGGGCAGGGCTTGTCCTGAGTGCACTGTCTCTTGTTATGGACAGATTTATAGTCACATGAACCCCGTCTGCATCAGAACCGGTAACCTAGATCCGATCACATGACAGAGGGGGATCACCAAAAACCCTGCGCACCCTCAGCCTGTCCATCCAGCCCTTTCCTGGTTATATCTGCTTCGGAAAGCTGGGTGACCAGCATTACCCCTCCTACTGGAGTGTGTTTGGGGATGTGACTAATGAACCTCTCACACTCCAGTAGGAGGGGTAATGGTGGTCACCCAGCTTTCCCAGACCCCAGAACGGTAAATCTCTCTAGTTGTGCTGAGACTGTTTGGGGATGTGACTAATGAACCTCTCAGTCTCAGCACAACTAGAGGGATTTACCGTTCAGGGGTTTGGGAAAGCTGGGTACCACACTAACAGCGGGCATATTGTTTATCACCCAACTTTCCCAGGACAGTTACATCATGTGTGGATGGCAGACACCACATTACATAGAAGGATAAGCTGCGTCCTTTATACAGAGTCTCCTGCACGACTACAGGGGGGCCCGTCGGGGGGGCCCGTTGGGGGTCACGAGAGCGGCGGTCTGTGAGAGAGAGAGACGGACAGACAGGGACACACACGTTACCTGTAGTGCAGCTTGTCTTCGTAATGGCACCTGCTATCTCCCTACAAACAGCTTCTCTGCTGTGTGACTCTGACCTGCGTCTGCGCAGTAGAGCCAGAGAGCAGAAGCAATGGACGGGAGCCGTTCATTGACTCCTATGCGTTGTAGCTGCCGTATTCCATCTCTGTATGTGTCGTTAATCGAACACAAGAACACAAGAACACAAATAAATAAAATTTCTTTTAATATCATACTAAATCATACATTTCAGAACTGAACTGGCACCTAAACAAACAAGGCTTTTGAAATTAAAGTAAAATAAGAAAAAGTAACACACAAACACACAAATTAATCCAAACGTTTTTAATAAAGCACTAACATCTTTAACATATTAAAAAAAAAATTGTGGTAACAATGTTCCTTTAAAGAGGCTCTGTCACCAGATTTTGCAACCCCTATCTGCTATTGCAGCAGATAGGCGCTGCAATGTAGATTACAGTAACATTTTATTTTTAAAAAACGAGCATTTTTGGCCAAGTTATGACCATTTTTGTATTTATGCAAATGAGGCTTGCAAAAGTACAACTGGGCGTGTTTACAGTAAAAGTACAACTGGGCGTGTATTATGTGTGCACATCGGGGCGTTTTTACTTCTTTTACTAGCTGGGCGTTAGCAATGGGAGTGTATGATGCTGACGAATCAGCATCATCCACTTCTGTTCGTTAACACCCAGCTTCTGGCAGTGCAGACACAGCGTGTTCTCGAGAGATCACGCTGTGACGTCACTCACTTCCTGCCCCAGGTCCTGCATCGTGTCGGCCACATCGGCACCAGAGGCTACAGTTGATTCTGCAGCAGCATCAGCGTTTGCAGGTAAGTAGCTACATCGACTTACCTGCAAACGCCGATGCTGCTGCAGAATCAACTGTAGCCTCTGGTGCCGATGTGTCCTCGCTCGTCCGACACGATGCAGGACCTGGGGCAGGAAGTGAGTGACGACACAGCGTGATCTCTCGAGAACACGCTGTGTCTGCACTGCCAGAAGCTGGGCGTTCTGAAGAGAAGTGGATGATACTTCTATACACAACGCCCAGCTAGTAAAAGAAGTAAACAAGCCCAGATGTAACACACATAATACACGCCCAGTTGGACTTTTACTTTAAACACGCCCAGTTGGACTTTAGCAAGCCTCATTTACATAAATACGAAAATGGTCATAACTTGGCCAAAAATGCTCGTTATTTAAAAATAAAAACGTTACTCTTATCTACATTGCAGCGCCGATCTGCTGCAATAGCAGATAGGGGTTGCAAAATCTGGTGACAGAGCCTCTTTAACTTAAAAAATATGCTGTTGTCAAAATTTTCTCAAAATTTTGCTGTTTTTCACAAATAAACCCTTAATGTATCAACCAAAATGTACCACTAAAAAATAAGCCCAATGTGTCATGAGAAAACAATCTCAGAATCGCTTGGATAGGTAAAAGCATTCTGAAGTTATTACCACATAAAGTGAAACATGTCAGATGTGAAAAATGGGCTCCAAGCCTTAAAGGGAATGTGTTGCCAGCAAAACATGTTTGTTTTTTTTTTAGTTAAACAATTAGTGTATAGGTGATTAAACATTGTTCTAATTTTTTTTTTTTTTCACGAGTCAGGAAATATTATCAATTGGATTCAATTGGATTCTAATTTATAATATTTCCCATTGCTGGTCACTAGATGGAGCCATTCCCAAAATTGCAGCATTGCATGTGGTAAAGCAACCACATTGCTTTATGCTGCAAAATTGGGTAAAAAGCCCTCGCTCTAGTGAGCTCTCAGCATCCCCCCCTCCTTTATCCTGGCTAGTGCCGGGATAAACGAGGGGATTGAACGGTCTAACCTCCTACACTGTGTGTCGCCATTTTTTGAGCTAACACACAGTGTAGTAGGTTTACATACAGTAGTAAACACACACAAACACGAACATACATAGAAATCTCTTACCTGCTCCGGCCGCCGCGGCTCCCTCCGGCCCGTCCGCTCCGTCTGCTGCCGCTGGTCCAAGTGCACAAGTCCGGAAGCCGCGACCGGAAGTAGTAATCTTACTGTCCGGCCGCGACTTCCGGTCCACAGGAAAATGGCGCCGGACGGCGCGCATTTCAAATTGGACTGTGTGGGAGCGGCGCATGCGCCGTTCCCACACAGATGGCGTACACAGAAGTGGATGGAACGGGCCCCGTTCGCAGTCCCTATGGGACTGGAGCTGCCGTATTCCATGTCTGTATGTGTCGTTAATCGACACATACAGAAATGGAAAAAAAAATGGCAGCCGCCATAGGGAAGAAAAAGTGTAAAAATAAGAAAAAGTAACACACAAACACAAAAATTAATCCAAACGTTTTTAATAAAGCACTAACATCTTTAACATATTAAAAAAAAAATTGTGGTAACAATGTTCCTTTAAAGAGGCTCTGTCACCAGATTTTGCAACCCCTATCTGCTATTGCAGCAGATCGGCGCTGCAATGTAGATAAGAGTAACGTTTTTATTTTTTAAAAAACGAGCATTTTTGGCCAAGTTATGACCATTTTTGTATTTATGCAAATGAGGCTTGCTAAAGTCCAACTGGGCGTGTTTAAAGTAAAAGTCCAACTGGGCGTGTATTATTTGTGTTACATCTGGGCGTGTTTACTTCTTTTACTAGCTGGGCGTTCTGACGAGAAGTATCATCCACTTCTCTTCAGAACGCCCAGCTTCTGGCAGTGCAGACACAGCGTGTTCTCGAGAGATCACGCTGTGTCATCACTCACTTCCTGCCCCAGGTCCTGAATCGTGTCGGACGAGCGAGGACACATCGGCACCAGAGGCTACAATTGATTCTGCAGCAGCATCGGCGTTTGCAGGTAAGTCGATGTAGCTACTTACCTGCAAACGCTGATGCTGCTGCAGAATCAACTGTAGCCTCTGGTGCCGATGTGGCCGATACGATGCAGGACCTGGGGCAGGAAGTGAGTGACGTCACAGCGTGATCTCTCGAGAACACGCTGTGTGTCTGCACTGCCAGAAGTTGGGTGTTAACGAACAGAAGTGGATGATGCTGATTCGTCAGCATGATACACTCCCATTCCTAACGCCCAGCTAGTAAAAGAAGTAAAAATGCCCCGATGTACACACATAATACACGCCCAGTTTTACTTTTACTGTAAACACGCCCAGTTGTACTTTTGCAAGCCTCATTTGCATAAATACAAAAATGGTCATAACTTGGCCAAAAATGCTCGTTTTTTAAAAATAAAAACGTTACTGTAATCTACATTGCAGCGCCTATCTGCTGCAATAGCAGATAGGGGTTGCAAAATTTGGTGACAGAGCCTCTTTAAGGCCCAAACTAGGCTGCATCCTTAAAGGGTTATAGGATTAACAGCAGTAATGTGTAACATTTTCAGTGTCTTGTGTATGGGGTTAAATAATTAGTGACGTACTATTCCGTCATGGAAACTTCCCCATTCGCGCTCCATGACGGAATAGTACGTCATGGGAGTAACGGCCATTTCGGCCGTCCTTCCGACACATACAGGAGCTGTGACAGCTGCTGTCTCGTACAGCAGTTGCCGCAGCTCCTACAGCGGGGACCGATCGCTATGTCCCCGCTGATTAACTCCTTAAAAGCCGCGTTCAATAGTGATCACGGCTTTTTAGGGGTTAAGCTACCATCGCCGGCATGGTACACGATAGCGTCCGGCGATGGTGACTATGGCAACCGGACACCTAACAATGGCCTCCGGCTATGCCATCGACGGAAGCCTAGTGGGTATTGACAAAGTCAGGACGCACTATGCTTGCTGTCAGTGAGTAGCTGACAGCTCTAATACACTGCACTACGCATGTAGTGCAGTGTATTAGAATAGCGATCAGGGCCTCCTGCCCTCAAGTTCCCTAGTGGGACAAAGTAATAAAGTTTAAAAAAAGTAAAAAAAAGATGAGTGAAAATAAGAAAATAAAAGTTTTAAAAGTGATAAAAGTAAAAATCCCCCTTTTTCCCTTATCAGTCCTTTATTATTAATAAAAATATATAAACAAACAAATAAACTATACATAATTGGTATCGCCGCGTCCGTAAGGGCCTCAACTACAAAATTATTTTGTTATTTACCCTGCTCGGTGAACGCCGTAAAAGAAAATAATAATAAACCGCACCAGAATCACAATTGTTTGGTCACTTCACCTCCCAAAAAAATGGAATAAAAAGAGATCAAAAAGTCGCATGTACCTAAAAATCGTGCTGATCGAAACTACAGTTCGTTACGCCAAAAAATAAGTCCTCGCACGGCTTTATTGATGGAAAAATAAAAAAGTTCTGGCTCTTAGAATAAGGCAACACAAGAAGTAAATGATTTTTTACAAAATGTATTTTATTGTGCAAACGCCATAAGACGTAAAAAAACTATAAACATCTGGTATCGCCGTAATCGTATTGCCCGGCAGAATAAAGTTAATGTGTAATTTATAGCGCACAGTGAACGCTGTAAACATTTTTTTATAAAAAAACAATAGTAGAATTGCTGTTTTTTAGTTACCACGCCACTTAAAAATAGAATGAAAACTGATCAAAAAGTCACATGCACCCCATGAAAACTACAATGAATTCCTCAAGGGGTCTAGTTTCCAAGATGGGGTAACTTTTTGGGGGTTTCCACTGTTTTGGCACCACAAGACCTCTTCAAACCGGACATGGTGCCTAAAAAAAAGGAGGCCTCAAAATCCACTAGGTGCTCCTTTGCTTCGGAGGCCGATGCTTCAGTCCATTACCGCACTAGGGCCACATGTGGAATATTTCTCAAAACTGCAGAATCTGGGCAATAAATATTGAGTTGCGTTTCTCTGGTAAAACCTTTTGTGTTATAGAAAAAAAAATTTATAAATAGGATTTTCTGACAAAAAATAAATAAATGTAAATTTCCCCTCTATTTTGCTCTAAATGCCTGTGAAACACCTAAAGGGTTAATAAACTTTCTAAATACTGTTGTGAATACTTTGAGGGGTCTAGTTTCTAAAATGGGGTGTCTAATATATAGGCCCCTCAAAGCAACTTCAGAACTGAACTGGAACCTAAAAAATACTTTGCTTCTTACATTATACTTATAATGAGCAGTGCCCACCTTGAGATGGCCCCAGTTTTGACCGTTTGTATATACAGAGACCCCTATTAGACCGTTTCAGTGCCAGGTTTTCCCAAGCATAAACCCCAAGAAGTGTATTTCTATTGATGAGTCCTCGGTAGATTTTAAAGGGAGGCTTCAATTCCGCCAGTACCTGCCGTGTAAAAGGGCAAGGTATGGTGTGAAGATGTATAAGCTGTGCGAGAGTGCATCAGAGTATACCTACAAATTTAGGATATATGAAGGGAAGGACAGCAGTATTCAGCCCCCAGAATGCCCCCCCTTACTGGGAGTTAATGCAAAAATTCTGTCGGATTTGGTGCACCCACTGCCGGACCAGGGTTACCACCTCTACCTGGATAATTTTTATACCAGCGTCCCACTCTTCAACTGCCTCTCTTCCAGAAGTTTTGCGGCATGCGGCATTGCTAGAAGAAATCTGAGAGGCCTCCCTAAGACTCTGCTTGGGCAAACACTCAGAAGGGGTGAGAGCAGGGCACATTCTAGCAGCAACATATTGTGTGTCAAGTACAAGGACAAGAGAGATGTCCTTGTATTGACAACAATACATGGCCACTCCAGTACCCATGTACCTGTACGACGTATCAGTACAGAGACCCCGAAACCAGACTGCATCCTGGACTACAATAGGTAAATGGGATCTTGTCAGATCAAGTCCTGAAGCCCTACAGCGCTATGCGGTGTGGTATATGAAGCTGGCCGTGCACATCATTATCAAGAACCTAATCTTTAGGGACCAAGAAGGGGGGGCACCCATTACTTCTGGAAGCGAGGCCACACGCATAGTACCAGGGCAGCACTTTCCAGAAGAAGTTCCCCAAACTGGCAAGAAGAGAAAAAGTCAAAAGAGGTGCAAAGTCTGCTATAAGAGGGGGATAAGGGAGGACACAATATATCAATGTGACACGTGTCCCGAAAAACCAGGGCTCTGTATGCAAGTGTTTTAAAATTCATCATACATCCCTTAGATTTTTCATCTACCCTGACGCACTCCGCACATCTTATCCCCCTCATTTTTCCTTTCTGAGCCCTGCTGTGTGCCCAGGCAGCTGATAACAGCCACATGTAGGGTATTGCCATACCCGGGAGAACCCACATTACAGTTTATGTGGTGTATATCTCCAGTGGCGCATGCTGGGCACAATATATTGGACACTGAAATGGCATAGATATATAGAAAATTGCAAATCTCACTCTGCACCATCTGCTGCGCATTATCTTTTACACAATACCCGTGGGGTCAAAATGCTCACTACACCTCTAGATGAATGTCTTAAGGGGTGTAGTTTTTAAAATGGGGTCACTTCTCGGGGGTTTCAACTGTACTGGTACCTCAGGGGCTTCTGCATACATGACTTAGCACCAGAAAAGCTCCAGTAGGCCAAATGGTGGTCCTTTCCTTCTGAGCCCTCCCATGGGTCCAAACTGCAGTTTATCACCATAAATACGGTATTACTGCACTCAGGAGAAATTGGGCAACAAAATGGGGTATTTTGTTCCCTGTGAAAATAATAATTTTTTTAAATTTCACAGCCCAATTCAAATACGTGCTGTGAAAAAACTGTGCGTTCAAAATGGTCACAGCAACCATAAATCAATTCCTTGAGGGGTGTAGTTTCTAAAATGGGGTCACTTCTGGTGGGTTTCCATTGCTTTGATACCTCTGGGGCTCTGCAAATGCGACATGGCACCCGAAAACCAATCCAGCAAAATCTGGACTCCAACAAACACATAGCGCTCCTTTCCTTCTGAGCTCTCCCATGGGCCCAAAGGGCAGTTTATCACCATAAATGGGGTATTGCCACACTCAGGACAAATTGGGCAACAAAATGGGGTATTTTGTTCCCTGTGAAAATAAGAAATTTTGATCAAAAATTACATCTTATTGGAAAAAATTCAATTTTTTTAATTTCACAGCCCAATCCAAATACGTGCTGTGAAAAAACTGTGCAGTCAAAATGGTAACAACAACCATACCCTTGAGGGGTGTAGTTTCCAAAATGGGGTCACTTTTGCGGGATTCCTACTGTTTTGGCACCTCAAAACCTCTTCAAATCTGGCATGCTGCCTAAATTATATTCTAATAAAAAAGGGGCCCCAAAATGCACTAGGTGCTTCTTTGCTTCTGAGGCTTGTGTTTTAGTTCACGAGCACACTAGAGCCACATGTGGGACATTTCTAAAAACGGCAGAATCTGGCAGAATCTGAACAATACATATTTATTAGTGTTTCTCTGGTAAAACCTTCTGTGTTACAGAAAAAAATGGAATAAAATTGAAATTCAGCAAGAAAAATGAAATTTGCAAAATTTACCTCCACGTTGCTTTAATTCCTGTGAAATTCCTGAAGGGTTAAAAAACTTTCTAAATGCTGTCTTGAATACTTTGAGGGGTCTTGTTTTTAAAATGGGGTGTTTTATGGGGGTTTCTAATACATAGGCCCCTCAAAGCCACTTCAGAACTGAACAGGTACCTTAAAAAAAAAGGCTTTTGAAATTTTCTTAAAAATATGAGAAATTGCTGTTTATGTTCTAAGTCTTGTAACGTCCAAGAAAAATAAAAAATGTTCAAAAAAACGATGCCAATCTAAAGTAGACATATGGGAAATGTGAACTAGTAACTATTTTGGGTGGTATAACCATCTGTTTTACAAGCAGATGCATTTAAATTCAGAAAAATGCTATTTTTTCAAAACTTTCTCTAAATTTTGCAATTTTTCACAAATAAACACTAAATATATCGACCAAATTTTACAACTAACATGAAGCCCAATGTCTCATGAGAAAACAATCTCAGAATCGCTTGGATAGGTTTAAGCATTCCGACGTTATTACCACATAAAGTGAAATATGTCAGATTTGAAAAATGGGCTCTGAGCCTTAAAGAGGCTCTGTCACCAGATTATAAATGCCCTATCTTCTACATAATCTGATCGGCGCTGTAATGTAGATAACAGCAGTGGTTTTTATTTAGAAAAACGATCATTTTTAAGCAAGTTATGAGCAATTTTAGATTAGTTTCTTAACTTCTTCACGCGCTGCTCCGCAATAGTACGCCCTGCAGAGGGGTTAGTTCCCGCATCCAGACGTACTATTGCGGAGTAGTTCCCGGCGCCCACTGTCCTAGCGGACAGTGTCCGGGAACCGGGAGGTCAGCTGTCCCTGACAGCTGACACTCCAGCCTTGCCGGTCAGCGGACCATCGCCGCTGATTTCGGCAATTAACCCCATAAATGCAGCGATGGATTGCCGTCGCCGCATTTAAGGGGTTTGAAGCACATCGGCAGCCCCCACGAAGTGATCGTGGGGGCTACCGATGCTTGTCACGGCAATCGGAGGTCAGACAATGACCTCCGGGTTGCCATGTACGGAAGCCTCGGAGGAGCAGCCTCCGGCCAGTCCTCCGATGCTTCCTGTCAGTGTGACAGTTACGTCACAATGACAGTTAGAACACATTACACTACGTGTGTAGTCTAATGTGTTCCAGCAGCGATCAGAGCTGCAAGTCTAAGTGTCCCCTAGTGGGACAAGTAAAAGAGTAAAAAATAGATAATAAAAATGTTTTTAAAAAGTGTAAAAATAAAAGTTAGAAATGCTTTTTTTCCTATAATAAGACTTTTATTATAGGAAAAAAATGAACACGTTAAAAAAAAGTACACAGATTTGGTATCACCGCGTTCGTAAGGACCCCAACTATAAAACTATAATGTTATTTTTCCCGCACGATGAACACCCCAAAATAAATCAATAAAAAACGACACCAGAATCGCTATTTTTTGGTCACCACCCATCCCAAAATAGAGACTAAAAAGTGATCAAAAAGTCGCATGTACTCGAAAATAATACCGATAAAAACTACAACCTGTCCCGCAAAAAACAAGCTCTTACACAGCTTTTTTGAGTGAAAAATAAAAAAGTTACGGCTCTCAGAATATGGTGACACAGAAAATAAATTATTTTATAAAAAAGTGATTTTATTGCGCAAACGCTGCAAAACATAAAAAAAACGTATATACATATGGTATCGCCGTAATCGTACCGACCCGCAGAATAAAATATAATGGTCATTTATAGTGCACTGTGAACGCCGCAAAAAATAAACTAAAAAACATTGTCAGAATTGCTTGTTTTTGGTCACCCGGCTTGCAAAAATTTTTTATAAAAAGTGATCAAAAAAATCGCATGTATCCCAAAATGGTACCAATGAAAAGTACAGATTGTCTCGCAACAAATAAGCCCTCACCCAGCTCCGGTGGAGAAAAAATAAAGAAGTTCTGGCTCCCAGGAATATGGCGATGCAAAATGTGCGGTGTTTTCTAAAAGCAGATAAGATCCGACACCATTTATCAGTGCGACACCGGCCATACATCTATGAATTATTATTTATTTACCGCATTTTTTTACCCTCTTATTATGCCCTGATGTTCTCCGCACAGATTACATATGCCCCCACATTATAAACTGAAATAACAGCAAAACCCCAAACAGAAAAACTACCAAGCAAAATCTGCACTCCAAAAGCAAAATGGCGTCCCTCCCTTCTGAGCCCTGCAGCGTGCCCAAACAGCAGTTTGTGCCCACATATATGGCATTGCCATACCCGGGAGAACTCGCTTAACGTTTTATGAGGTATTTGTCTTCAGGGGCACAAACTGGGCACGACATATGCAGTAAAATGGCATATCAGCAGAAAATTGCAATAATCACACCATCCGCTGTGCATTAACCCCTTTGAGCACTATGACTTAATAGCACGTCATGGTGCAGGGGTTGAGTATGGAGCGGGCTCACGTGCTGAGCCCGCTCCATATGCTGCGGGTGTCGGTTCTGTATTACAGCTGACACCCGGGACTAACGGACAGGAACAGCGATCGCGCTGTTGCAGGAGTCTGTAAAAATAACAATTTACTGCAATACATTAGTATTGCAGCATATTGTACCCGCGGATCCAATGATCGCTGGTACAAGTCCCCTGAGGGGACTAATAAAATGTGTAGAATAATTAAAGTTGTTAGTAGTGAGAAAGAAAAAAGTTTAAAGTTAAAAGAAAAAAACCTTTTCCCATTTTTCTTCAAAAGTAATGTCAAAAAATAAACATAATTGATATCGCTACGTCCGTAAAAGGCCGAACTATTACAATATACCATTATTTAACTCGCACGGTGAACACCGTAAAAAACTTAAATAATTTAAACCGGCAAAATCACTGTCGTTTTCGTTTTTACCGCAGGGCGAAAGCTGTAAAAACGAAAACCCCAAAAAATGGAATCAGATTTTTTTCCTATATTCCTATATTTTCCTATTTTTTTTCAGTTTCCCAGTACTTTTTTTGGCACTTTAAATGGTGTCAATAGAAACTACAGCTCCTCCCGCAAGAAATAAGCTCTCAGATCACTCTACTGATGGAAAAAGAAAAAAGTTATGGCTCTTGGAAGGCGGGTAGTGAAAAACGAAAATAAGAAAGCAAAAAATGGATCAATCCTGAAAGGGTTAATTCATTTCTAATGAAAAAAATGTATGACCACATGTGGGGTATTTCCGTACCCGGGAGAAATAGCTTTACAAAAATTGGTTGTTTATTTCTCCTTTATCCCTCGTGAAAATGAGAAAATGCAACATTTTAGTGGAAAAAATTGTGATATTAATTCTCTCCGCCTAATTCTAATAAATTCTGCAAAAGACCCGTGGAGTCTAAATGCTCACTATACCCCTAGAAAAATTCCTTGAGGGGTGTTTCCAAAATGGGGTAACTTGGGGGGCTTCCACTGTTTTGGTCCCTCCAGGGCGTTGCAAAATCGGCATGGCACCGAAAAACAATCCAGCAAAATCCGTGCTCCAAAATCCAAATGGCGCTACTTCCCTTCTGAGCGCTGCCATGGGTCCAATCAGCAGTTTATTACCACATATGGGGTATTGCCGTAATCAGGAGAAAATGCTTTACAAATGTTGTGGTTCTTTTTTCCTTTATTCCTTGTAAAAATTAAAAATTTCTATGCTTTTTCAGAAAAAAAGTTGATTTTCATTTTCACTGCCTAATTCCACTAAATTCTGCAAAAAACCTGTGTGGTCAAAATGCTAACTATAACCCTAGATAAATTCCTTGAGAGGTGTAGTTTCCAAAATGGGGTCACTTTTGGGGGGTTTCCCCTGTTTTGGTCTCACCAGGGCGTTGCAAACGCGACATGGCACCGAAAACCAATCCAGCAAAATCCGTGCTCCAAAATCCAAATGGCACTCCTTCCCTTCTGAGCCCTGCTGTGGGTCCAATCAGCAGTTTATTACCACATATGGGATATTGCTGTAATCAGGAGACATTGCTTTACAAATGTTGGGGTGATTTTCTTCATTATTCCTCGTAAATATTACAAATTTCTATGTTTTTTCAGAAAAAAGTAGATTTTCATTTTTACAGACTAATTCTGATAAATTTAGCGAAAAACCTGTGAGATCAAAATGCTAACTATACACCTAGATGAATTCCTTGAGGGGTGTAGTTTCCAAAATGGGGTCACTTTTGGGGTGTTTCCACTGTTTTGGCACCACAAGACCTCTTCAAACCTGACAAGGTGCCTAAAATATATTCTAAAAAACAGGAGGCCCAAAATCCACTGGGTGCTCCTTTGCTTCTGAGGCCAGTGCTTCAGTCCATTATCCCACTAAGGCCACATGTGGGATATTTCTAAAAACTGCAGAATCTGGGCAATAAAATATTGAGTTGCATTTCTCTGGTAAAACCTTCTGTGTTACAAAAAAAAATGTATTAGAAATGAATTTCGGCAAAAAAAAATTAATTTGCAAATTTCACCTCTACTTTGCTTTAATTCCTGTGAAACGCCTAAAGGGTTAAAACACTTTGTGAATGCTGATTCGAATACCTTGATGGGTGCAGTTTTCAAAATGGGGTGACTTCTGGGGATTTTCTAATATATAAGGCCCTCAAAGCCACCTCAGAACTGAACTGGTCCCTGAAAAAGTAGCCTTTTGAAATTTTCTTTCAAATATGAGAATTTGCTGCTAAAGTTCTAAGCCTTGTAACGTCCTAGAAAAATAAAAGGACGTTCAAAAAACGATGCAAACATAAAGTAGACATATGGGAAATGTTAAAGAGGCTCTGTCACCAGATTATAAGTGCCCTATCTCCTACATAGTCTGATCGGCGCTGTAATGTAGATAACAGCAGTGGTTTTTATTTTGAAAAACGATAATTTTTGAGCAAGTTATGAGCAATTTTAAATTAGTTTCTTAAAGAGGCTCTGTCACCAGATTATAAGTGCCCTATCTCCTACATAATCTGATCGGCGCTGGAATGTAGATAACAGCAGTGGTTTTTATTTTGAAAAACGATAATTTTTGAGCAAGTTATGAGCAATTTTAGATTTAGTTTCTTAATGCCCAACTGGGCGTGTTTTTACTTTTGACCAAGGGGGTGTTGTAAAGAAGTGTATGAGGCTGACCAATCAGTGACTAATCAGTGTCATACACTTCTCATTGTTCCAGCATGATCCACAGCACAGTGAGATTGTGCAGTGAAAGAAGCTGGGCTGGAACAATGAGAAGTGTAGGACACTGATTGGTCACTGATTGGTCAGCCTCATACACTTCTTTACAACACCCACTTGGTCAAAAGTAAAAACACGCCCAGTTGGTCTTTAACCCCTTCCGGAACCAGCCTGTTTTGGCCTTCAGGACCCAGCCAATTTTTTCAAATCTGACATGTGTTACTTTATGCGGTAATAACGTTGGAATGCTTTTACCTATCCAAGCTATTCTGAGATTGTTTTCTCGTGACATGTTGTACTTTATGTTAGTGAAAAAATTTTGTCGATAATTTTGGTATTTAGCATTTTCCTAAATTTAAACGTATCTGCTTGTAAAACAGATAGTAATACCACACAAAATAGTTACTAGTTAAAGAGGCTCTGTCACCAGATTATAAGTGCTCTATCTCCTACATAATCTGATTGGCGCTGTAATGTAGATAACAACAGTGGTTTTTATTTTGAAAAACGATAATTTTTGAGCAAGTTATGAGCAATTTTAGATTTATGCTAATGAGTTTCTTAATGACCAACTGGGCGTGTTTTTACTTTTGACCAAGTGAGCGTTGTACAGAGGAGTGTATGACGCTGACCAATCAATGACCCATCAGTGTCATACACTTCTCATTGTTCCAGCCCGGCTTCTTTCACTGCACAATCACACTGTGCTGTGGATCATGCTGAGCTGGAACAATGAGAAGTGGGGAAGGAGATAATAATGGAGGGGGGGGGGTGACACCAGAGAATGCATTATACTAGGGGGATAATAATTGAAGAGATGATATCTGAAGGGAGGGGAGAAATTATACATGGGTAGGGGTAGAGAAAGGAGAAGGGACACCTGGGAGAAGATTATACCGGGGTAGGGGGAGAGAGCTTATACCAGAGGCATAGTTGCCAACAGTCGCAAATTTAGCATGACTGTCCAGAATCCACAGAGACAGTCCAAACAAATTACTGTCCCAAACGTGTCCCAGCAACTGCCATATTCAATTCTATCTGCGTCCACAGGATGCAGATAGAATTGAATACTATGGCAGAGTAGGAAACGATACACTTCCTGCTCTGCCATTCACCCCTCCAGGAGCAGAATCCCCAGCCAGAGAGTTGCCGACTCTATAGCAGAGAATTCCTCTCCTAGAGGAAGCCCCTGACATCACTGTCCATATATGGACAGTGAGGTCAGGGTCTCCTCCTGGACTGGAATCCCCTGTAGATAGCGCCCCACACACCCCACTGTAGATAGTGCCACACATACTCTCCTGTAGTTAGAGCCACAGTCCCCCTCTATTTTGCCAGATAGATAGCACAATACAGCCCTCTGTAGATATTGCCCCACCCCCTGTAGATAGCGCCACACACCTCCCTTTAGGTAGTCCCAGACACACACCCCCTGTAGATAGTTATCACGGTTATCACCGGTTTGTTTGTGGATCCTCTGTGTCGTCTGGGAGCTGGTGCTTGTAACCCAGGTCAACACTTGGCACAGCAGGTTTAAAGGCAGTCAGATGAATAGGCCAGAAGTCAGGACAGGCAGCAGACGTCGTTACAGGTATGGATAGCAATAGGTCAAGGTAGGCGGCAGGCAAGGATAGTACAAGTTCAGGCAGAGGTCACAACGGGAAATCCAGACAAAAGGCAATCTGTGACCAGGGAGATTCAGGCATGGGTAGAGGATGCAAAAGACCTGCAGGTCTTAAATGGGAAACTTTATTCTGGGAGCAGGTGGAGCAGGCTGAAACAAAGTCTTTAGTATCTTGGAACATGGAAGGCCACCAGTACTGACGGCTAATCAAATTGAGAGTCTTTTTGATGCCAGGGTGCCCAGAAATCCTGGAGGCATGACCCCAGCGAAGAACACAATCCCTTTGTTTTGGGGGTACTTAGGTCTTCCCGCGGGGAATGTGTACCACTTCAGCCAGGGCAACGATCATAATGCGTTCTGGATCTATAATGAACTGGGGACTGGGCTCTTGATCTGTGGGGTCAAAAGAGCGAGATAAGGTGTCAGCCTCAGTATTCTTTCCAGAGGGTCTGTAGTGAAGATGGAAATCAAATCTGGAGAAGAATAATGCCCACCGTGCTTGGCGAGGGTTTAGGTGTTGAGCAGATTGCATGTAAAGGAGGCTTTAATGATCTGTGTAGATGATGATAGGATGCCGTGCACCCTCTAGCAAATGTCTCCACTCCTCCAGGGCCAATTTAATAGCCAAAAGTTCTTTATCTCCAATACCATAATTTTTCTACGCAAGTGTAAATGATTTGGAGAAAAACCCACAAGCCACATCTTTCCCTCTACAACTCTTTTGTGAAAGAATAGCTCCGACTCCCACAGATGAAGCATCGACCTCCAGAACAAAGGGTTTGGTGGAATCCGGTCTATGTAGGACTGAAGCAGAAGAGAAGGCAATTTTAAGAGCTTGGAATGCGGCTTCGGCCTCCGTGGTCCAGTCTTTGGCGTTAACCCCCTTTTTGGTCAGTGCAGAAATAGGAGCTGCCATAGAGGAGAAGGGAGGAATAAACTGGCGGTAATAATTTGCGAATCCCAGCAGGCGTTGGACAGCTTGAGTCCTTGCGGATGAGGCCAGTTGAGAATTGAGGATAGCTTGGCTGGATCCATTCAAAGTCCCTGGTCGGAAATGACATACCCCAGGAAAGGCAAGCTGGTTTTCTCGTAGAGGCATTTCTCCAGTTTAGAAAACAGAGAGTTCTGTCGCAGACGCTGTAACACTTGGCGCACATGCACACGATGAGTCTGAATATTAGGATAAAAGATTAAAATGTCATCTAGGTATACCACCACAAAGCTGTACAATAGATCTCGAAAAATGTCATTAACAAAGGCTTGGAAAACCGCAGGAGCATTGCAAAGTCCAAAGGGCATGACGAGTTATTCAAAATGCCCATCACGAGTGTTGAACGCGGTTTTCCACTCGTCTCCCTCGCGGATATGGATGAGATTATAAACTCCACGAAGGTCTAGTTTGGTGAAAATTCTCGCCCCCTGTAAGCGGTCAAAGAGTTCAGAGATCAACGGTAACGGGTACTTGTTTTTTTAACGTGATATAATGCAACCCACGGTAATTAATGAAAGGACGCAGCCCAGCAGGAGAGGAGGACTTACGGATGAATCCTCTATCCAGATTCTCTTGAATATACCGAGACATGGCCTCCATCTCGGGCAAAGACAGGGGATAGACTCTACCTCTGGGAGGCATGGCGTTGGGGACCAGGTCTATGACACAGTCGTATGGCTTGTGAGGTGGCAGCGATTCAGCTTGTTGTTTACAGAAAACATCAGAGAAGCTTTAATATGGAGTAGGAAGTCCTGCTGCATTAGGTTCTGTAGGCATGGATGGGCAAATAGTTTGTAGACAATGTTGGTGACAGAAGTCACTCCAGCGGGTAATTTGACTTCCAGTCCAGTCAATAACAGGAGAGTGCTTCTGCAACCACGGTAGACCCAGTAGCAAAGGGTTCAGAGAGTTCTTTAAAACGTAGAAGGAGATACGTTCCTGGTGCAGCGCCCCTGTTAACATGAAAATGGGCTCGGTGACAAGATAGATAGTCTCCTGTGGAAGCCTCCCATCCATAGAAGCAATGGACAAAGGTTGGGTTAGTTCTTGAACTGGGATTTTGTAGCGATTAACCAGGGACTGGCACAGGAAATTCCCAGCGGATCCGGAATCTAGAAAGGCTTGAACGCAGAAAGTGGTTCCTGCAAAGGACAGTTTTGCCGGTATGGTCATCTTTTGGGAGGGTGGTACTCCACCTAGGGTAGCCTCTCCTACTTGCCCTAGGCATTGGAGTTTTCTGGACTCACTGGACAGTCATTGAGGAAGTGCGTTTTACCACCACAATAGAAACATAAATTCAACTTGCGTTTATTCTGGCGCTCCTCAGTCGTGAGTCTTGTTCTCTCCACCTGCATGGGTTCATCCGACCAAGAGGAAGATGAGGCAAGAAGATGCCTTTGGAAGGTGGGTGCCAACCGTGATGTCCGATTGCCCCGAGCAGATTCTTGTTGTCTCTCGCGGAAATGTATATCAATCCGATTGGCAACAGTGATCAAATCATCCAAGGATGGTGGAATGTCTCGGCCAGCAAGTTCATCCTTGATGCGGCCCGCAAGACCATCCCAGAAGGTAGATACCAAAGCCTCGTTATTCCACTGGAGTTCTGTAGCCAGGGTGCGAAATTGAATGGCATATTGGCCTACAGTGGAGGTTCCTTGCTGGAGCTTGAGAAGAGAGGAAGCTGCTGAAGACGCTTGACCCGGTTCTTCAAACACCTTTTTAAATGTGGAGAGAAAGTTCTGAATATCATACATTATGGGGTCGTTTCTCTCCCACAAGGGCGATGCCCAAGCAAGCGCTTCGCCAGAAAGCAGAGACAGGATATAGGCCACCTTAGCCTGGTCTGAGGAAAAATGATGCGCCATGACCTCAAAATGGATGGTGCATTGATTAACAAATCCCCTGCAGGTTTTGGGGTTACCCTCATAGCGGGCAGGCTTAGGTAAATGTAGTCCTGGACTATAGTCAGGAGCTTGCGGTGGTGGTGGCTGTATCGGAGGCGCCGGAGGCGCTAGTTTGTTCAAACGAGTGGACACATTTTGGAGAAGCTGGAAAAGCTGGTCTTGGCGGACTTGTTGTCTTGAAAGTTCCTGAGCCATATCAGCCGCATCAGGCAGGGCTGTGTCAAGGGGATCCATGGCTTGTTCAAACTATCACGGTTCTCACCGGTTTGTTTGGGGATCCTCTGTGTCATCTGGGAGATGGTGCTTGTAACCCAGGGCAACGCTTGGCACAGCAGGTTTAGAGGCAGTCAGATGAATAGGCCAGAAGTCAGGACAGGCAGCAGACGTCGTTACGGGTATGGATAGCAATAGGTCAAGGTAGGCGGCAGGCAAGGATAGTACAAGTTCAGGCAGAGGTCACAATGGGAAATCCAGACAAAGGCAGAAGGCAAGGTAACAGGGAAAACTGGGGTACAGGGAAGCTCACAGGGATAACTTGGTTGAACAAGCAAAGATCAGAGGGAGGCGGGTCCTTAAATAGGAAGTCTTAGGATTTTGGCACACGCTGGCCCTTTAAGAAGGAAAGAGTCAGCGCGTGCGCCCTCTAGTGGCTGCAGCCGCACATAGTGGATGATGGCCGTGGAGGGAGGTGAGAGATGCAGTTACCTGACGATGCCCAGAGCCTGCAGAGCGTCCGGATTGGGTGAGTGGAGCTCGGGACGAGCATGAGGGAATGGAGGGTGCAGGAACCGGAGCAGAGGCCATGGAAGCAGCGGAGAACGGCGCACACAGCCGTTACAATAGTACCACACACACAGCCCCCTGTAGATAGTACCACACGCATAGCCACCTGTAGATAGCGTCACACCCCCGCTGTAGATAGGTCCACAGACCCCCCTGTAGGTAGTGCCATACACCACCTGTATGAAGTGCCCAACACACCCCCCCTGTAGACAGTGCCACACATCCCTGCTGTAGGTAGTGCCGCACACCACCTGTATGTACACCGCATTCCAAATTATTATGCAAATGTTATTTTTTGCTGATTTTCCTATATAGTTGATGCAAATGACAGTCAGTATAATCTTCAACTTCAAGCCATCAACCGTTGGAGTATAATGCAAATTTTATTGAACAAATCTCCTAATGATAACTGATTTTTTTTTAGAAGTAAAAAACTCAAAATGCACTGTTTTAAATTATTATGCCCAACACAGATCAAAATATTTTAAAGGTTGTAAAGAGAACTAAAATGGTAATTTGTAGCATCAGGAGGTCATATTTACAGAAATCAAAAGCTCTTTCAATCAAAAAAAAAACCTAACAGGCCAAGTTATATGTTAACATAGGACCCCTTCTTTGATATCACCTTCACAATTCTTGCATCCATTGAATTTGTGAGTATTTGGACAGTTTCTGCTTGAATATCTTTGCAGGATGTCAGAATAGCCTCCCAGAGCTTCTGTTTTGATGTGAACTGCCTCCCACAATCATAGAATTATAGCTCTCCTAATCCTTTTAATTTGTCAGGCAGAAACCTTCCTCATTATGCCGTTATCTGAATGAACCCGTCTGTGCTTTTAATCAGCCACAAATCTTTTCACAGTACGATGATCACGCTTAAGTTTTCTTGAAACATCCAATGTTTTCATACCTTGTCCAAGGTATTGCACTATTTCACACTTTTCGGCAGCAGAGAGATCCTTTTTCTTTCCCATATTGCTTTAAACCTGTGGCCTGCTTAATAATGTGGAACGTCCTTCTTAAGTAGTTTTCCTTTGCTTGGGCACACCTGGCAAACTAATTATCACAGGTGTCTGAGATTGATTACAATGATACAAAGAGCCCTAAGACACAATACCATCCATGAGTTTAATTGAAAAACTAATAATTAAATCTTTATGACACTTAAATCCAATGTGCATAATAATTTGGAACGCGGTGTAGTGCCCAACACACATAGCCCCTGTAGATAGCGCCAAGGACAAGCCTGCTCACGATAGTCCGGCACAAGCCGGCTACCCAGGTACTCTCACCCTAGTGTCTGTCATAGACTTTCCGTTTGACCAGCTGCTACTTCTCTAAGGCGGAGCGACCCAGTGGGTCCACATACCCCACAGTTGTGACATCTACTATGTCAGATTCTTTGGCCAGAATGTATAACTTTTGGAAATCCCCTCCGGGGAAAACTCGACTTGCCCAGAAAAATCTAATTAAAAATGCTGATATCAGACAGGATTCTCTCCGATGTAATAACCCAGGCTGCATATTTGCAGCCTTAGAGGCGAAGGAGGGCGAGCAAGATGACCAGCCTAGTGACATTTTTGGCGAGATTCTGTTGCAGGTTAAGAAAAGCAATGCTGCCTGGGATGACGTAAACTTACAAGTTGGAGTAGTGCGACGTGAACGTTCTTTAATTCGAGACTATATAAATAAAATGCGTGATTGACTTAAGGACGTTGCAGGAAAAATCGCCACGCTGGCGGAAGAAACTGGTACTATCAAATAGGAAGTTAACAAAGCCATTGACTTAGGCCCCATGCACACGACCGTAGAATTCATCCGTAATTATGGTCTGTAATTACGGACGCATTTATTTCTATTGCGCTCGGACACCTTCCCGTATATTTACGGGAAGGTGTCCGTGCCGGGGAAAGACAACGCAAAAGATAGGACATATCCTATTTTTTGCTTTTTACTGACTACTTTTTACATTCTTTATATGGGAGCACAGCCCACAAATGCGGCTGGCTGTCCGCGGCCGGCCATGCCCGTAATCACGGACTGTGATTACGGGCACTGTCGGTTGCATGGGGCCTTAGAGGACAGGTCTAGAAGGTGTAGATTCAATGGTTGTCAGATATCTCTCTATCCAGATTTTTCAAGAGTGACCCAACTTAAGAGATGGCAGTTTTCTGAGGTTAAAAAAAGGCTTGCTCAGTCTCAAATACTGTACGCCTTACGTTTCCAGCACAGCTGAAAGCTTCATACCAAGAGCAATATAGTTTTTTTTCCTCCCCTAAAGAGGCCATGACCTGGTCGGATAGTGTTGGCCTTTAAATTGGGGTACTAAATACTTTTATTTCTTTTTCATTTCTTCCTTTTTAATCTTGTAGTGGATTATTCTGAGATAAATCAAATATAATCTGGTATATGTTTGGAGGGAGGCTGGGGCTGGGGGTGAGACAACTGGTCTACTGGTTTGAGATCTGTCTTTTTATGATGGGGTCTTTAAGGGGGTTGGGTTGGAGTGATTGGGTTGGGCTCTAGATCTAACGTTTTGTTATTTCTGCTCCCTTCGTGTTTTTTTCAGATGAGCACCCTTCGCTCCCCTCCATTATTTGGATTTGCTCTTTAATTAAAATATGACTTCTAAAATTATTGCCTGGAATGCAAGAGGAGTATGAAAGAAAGTATCCAGCACACCAATTTGAAAAAAAGGTAATTTTTTATTTCGTTTTTAATACCAGTGGCAGAGTGCAATGTTTCAGTCGACCTTCTTCAGGCACTAGAATCAATTGTCAAAAATAAGTACATTACAAGACATAAAGGGAAGTGGGAAAAGAGAAACAACAAGGGTATTTTCACAATTACATATATACATGTTACGCTGAACAAGTTTTGTATTAAAGTTGAAACTTTTTTTCGATTACTCCAAGTGGCAAAACAATTCCTTTAATAAAAGAGCATACAATTAGGAGCAGGCAGAAACATCCAAGTGCAGGTATATATATATAGCATTAATAGTAGCAAAAATAGTACAATCAATGAATCTAATTGTACATAGGTATCTATAGATCCAAATTAAGGAAGCAATGAACATGAGTGTGACTATCCACTAGATGGCAGTGAAGGCACAAGCATTAAATGCACTTACAGAAATGGACTCTGTGTTAAAACACATAGAGTCACATTGGACCAGGTATCAATGGTATAAGGCCTCGTGCACTTCGTGAACCCGTCTTAGCGGCCGTGTGATTTCCGTGTGCACTCCGTGTTTCCGTTTCCGTGCGCCGAGCATGGTACTGTCCAGGGTGCTGAAAGAGTTAATGGGCTGCACTGATCGGCGGTAACTCTTTCAGCATCCTGGACAGTCCCATGCTCGGCGCGCGGAAAATAGAATTTTAATGTAATAAAAAAAATGAAAAAAACATAAGTTCATACTTACATTCCTCCTGTCCGGCCTCCAGCGATGACGTTCAATCCATGTCGCCGCTGCAACCTATCACAGGCTGTAGTGGCGGTCACGCACGTCAGGATGACGTCAGAAGGCCGGCCTCCAGGGATGACGCTTCATCCCACGTGACTGCCTCTGCAGCCAATCACAGGCTGCAGCGGCCTCTGCAGCCAATAACAGGCAGCAGTGGCCTCTGCAGCCAATCACAGGCTGCCGCGTCACAAAAGAAGGTCGGACTGGAGGAAGAAGAGGGACTCGTCATCAAGACAAAGACCGGGTACATATGAAATGCTTTTTATTTTATTTTTAATCAGCAGCCTCTTTTCTCTATCAGTGATTGATAGAGACAAGTGGCTGCCGATTAGTGTAATATTTTTCTAATGTTTTTCTGCCCGCCCGACGGTTGCTAGGCAACGGCTCCGTCACACACGGATGCCTTCCGTGTGCCTTCAGTTTTTTTGATGGCCCCATTGACTTGCGTGGGCCTCACGGTCACGGAATCCTGGACCAAAGTAGGACATGCTCTACTTTGGATCGGAACGGAGTAACGGACCGTCAAAAAAACTGTAGTGTGCATGGCCCCATTGAAATGAATGGGTTCAGGGTGCTATCAGTGACAAAAACGGATAGCACCTTGAAGGAAAAAACTGAAGTGTGCATGAGGTATAATGGAAAGACAGACATGCATAGGTGTATAATGAAAGAATCATAGCGGTTGGAAATAAAAGAATAGAACAGGCATAGTCAAAAAGTGAAATCAAATAAATCCATCAAGACAGAGTAGCGTGCGTGTATCTTAACTGTCACTATATCTTAGCCGTGTTGGGAATACTGCATAGATGAGCGCTTGTTGTAGTAATAGCGGCTGGGAACTTTGTCATGTCGCTGAATGTGAGCGTTCTGCGTTCACTTTAAATAGGGCGCCAAGAAGGAGATTCCGTGGGCGTGGTGATGACGTCAATGTTGACGTGTCATCACTATACGCGCAAGGGGGTGTGACCCCCAGGCGTGGAGCGCAATTTGGCTAAAGCGCTCCATGCTTCTCGTGCAGTCAATGACAGGAAGTCAGGAAGCTACCTGGTCGTTAGGATACAGGAGAGAGGAGGAGAAGGATACGACGGCTGTTTCCAACTCGATGGGGCAGGCCAAAAGGTAAATATAGTAGTGATTACTATTAGTCTAGGAGTGAAGATATTGTCAGGAGTCTCCTTAGTCTGCCTGGGTGCCATAGCCTAGGTGAGGTACCCTGAGCTGGGTAAAACAAGTAGTGGAAATTCTATAATTCTATATGTGTATGTCAAATGAATAGATATATTGGCGTTATTAGCATATCATGGTAGATGTATAGATAGATGATATGGATAGATGGTATATTACGTGGTGAGAGCTGTAAAGGGTTTGGAGAACCCAAAAGGTTAGAAATAGAGGGGAAAATAGTAGGTATAAAATAGCTCATATATCTATAAACAAGCTCATATTATATCTATACAAAAGGGATAGCATGGTGGTCTAGTGGGTCTATCACGGTTCTTGGTGGTAAGCAGTAACTCTGTCAGCATGTCTGGAGGAGGAAGCAATCATGTTAGCATCAATAGGGAGACATAGCATTACAGGATGTATGTTAATCGTGGTACATGTCAAGTACATTTCCAGTTTTATCATATATTGCAATAACCTCTAATCAGACAGTATGCGACTTTATAGGAAACTACTGAGTTCGTAGTCCCTATTAAGTCCTTTAGGTTCCAATGTTTGTAGTTTGTGAATCCAGAATGCTTCCCTTCGTTTAAGGGTTTTGATCCTGTCCCCTGCTCTTGTAGGGGCTGGTATATGTTCAATGACCTGGAACCTGAGCTGTGTGATGTTGTGATGTTTATTGATAAAGTGTGCTGGGATCGGGAGTAGTGTCTTACTGCATGTTATGTTAGACTTATGTTGACTAATGCGGTCTTTGACGCACTGCGTAGTTTCTCCTACATAAGCCAAACCACACGGGCATTTTATCAGGTAGACAACATAGTTAGTGTTACATGTGAAAAAGTCATGAATCTGTATGTCCTGACCAGTCTGTGGGTGATGTATCATGTCACCTTTTATGATGTGGGAACATTGCATACAGGATCGGGATGGGAAGGTTTATTTTTTAGGTGTACTAAGGAACGTTTGGGATTGTACCTTTTTGATAGAGCCTATGTCCGCCTTGACTAATTTGTTTCTGATGTTTTTTTTTATTTTAGTACAAGGTAAAAATGGGTGTTTAAATTCATCAATCTGAGGGTACTTTTTTTTTAGGAGGGGCCAATGTTTCCTTATTATGTGCTGTATTTTCTGTGAACAGGGGTGGTAGGTATATACAAACGGGATACGTTTGTTTTTTTCTTTGTTGGGCCTATCTGAGGTGTTTTCCCTTGCTCTACTCAATGTGTCAATAGGATAGCCTCTGTTCCTAAATGTTACTGTCATTTCGTCCATTCTTTGGGATCTGGTTTGTTCGTCTTCTACAAACCTTTGTACCCGATTGTATTGTGATTTGGGTATAGAATTTTTTATGGATTTGGGTGGCAGCTGGTGTAATGGAGTAGGCCATTTCTATCAGTTTCTTTGATATGTAGGTCGGTGCTAAGTTTACCCGCTTCATCTTTTTTGACCCGTGTGTCAAGGAAGCTAATGGTTGTTGTGTCATGGGTCATGGTGAATTGTAATTCAGGCCAAATGTTATTCAGGTAGTTAGCAAACTTCATTAATTTATCAAGTGGGCCATGCCAAAGGCAGAAAATGTTATCGATGTATCTTTTCCACATCATTATATGTTCTTGGAAATCGGTGTGGGGGTATATGTAGTATTCTTCAAAGAAGGCCATGTTGGCATATGGAGGCGCAATGTTAGAGCCCATGGCAGTACCCTGTTTCTGTATATAGTAGGTATCCTCAAATAGGAAGTCATTTTCTGTGAGTATTAGGGTGAGTAGGTCAGTGCTCAGCTCGATTATTTTAGGTTCTTTCCCTGATCTTGTCATGATCTCACATACCGCCGTCAAGCCTTTGTTGTGTTGTATGGAGGCATACAGACTGCAAACATCAAAAGTGACTAGGAAGGTATCAGGTGGAATATGACTTAGGGTATGTATGGCTGTCAAAAAGGCGCTGGTGTATAGAAGGAATGACCTGGTGTTTTTTATCAGGGGAGTAAGAAGTTTCTCCAAAAATATGGTTAGAGGGGATAGTATGGAATCTGTGGAGGCCACTATAGGGCGTCGGGGGTTATCGAGTCTTTTATGGATTTGGTTAATGTATAAAAGACTGGTGTGATCGGATGTCGTTTCGTTAAATAGCTGGCTTTGTCCATATCAATGGTGCCCGCCGGTGTATGTTTCTCTAAGGTGGCCCTGATTAATGGGTTGGTAAATCATTCTATCCCCCAATTGTCTATGGATTTCCTCCATATAAATGGATTTGTCCATAACCACCAGCTCCTCCTTTGTCCGCTGGTTTGATGACCAGGTCTTTATCATCCACCAGTGAAGAGAGAGCTTGCCTGTCTAGACTACTGAGATTGACTTAGCACTTGTAGTAGCCCAGGCCAAAATTATGGCTGAATCGGTCCACATCCCTGTGTACCAATTTGATGGATGTCTCGAGGGGAGGTGAGTTTTTGGGAGGAGAGAACAAGCTCTTGTTCCTTTGTAATGGCAGGAAGGAGGTGAAGGGAAAGTGAGCCCTAATCTACCCACCGCCCTGTCCCTGCCTACTTGCAACGACCCGCCCTAGGCGACGGGGTACAACTGGGCGGCGGTCCCTACGCTGTCTAAGTGCACGGGAGAACAAACAGGGAACACGCAAGGGAAGGGGCAGTAGCCACGGAACGCCGTGAGGAAACTGAGCGGTGAACGAGTAGTCAGGACCAGGATGAAGTGGAGTATACCAAAGTGAGCACGGAGAAGGAAGCAAGCCAGGGGCAAAGCAAAGCAGGTTAAGCGGAACTGCAGCAAGGCAGAAGCACGGCAGAAGCAGGCTGGAGCAAGCAGCAGTGAGGCCAGGAATCCAGAAGAATTACAAGCACTGAGGAAGAGAGCACGGCAGGTAATAAAGGACAGGGGGCGGAGCTAACTCCGACTGACCAGGCCGCGATAGGCTCTCCCACTCCTGAGCCTGCCACCCTGGTTGGTGGGAGATGGTGTCAGTCGAACAGGTCTGGCCTCAGGTGTGGATTGATTAATCCCAGGAGTATACCTAGACGTAGTACCTGGCAGATCCCTAACAGTACTCCCCCTTTTATGAGGGGCCACCGGACCCTTACTAAGAGGACCCGGTTTAGTAGGGAAGAGAAGGTGGAACCTCCTGATCAATACCCCAGCGTGAACATCACGGGCAGGTACCCAAGTCCTCTCCTCCGGCCCGTATCCTCTCCAATGGACCAGGTACTGGAGGGAGCCCTGGACCATCCTACTGTCCATAATCTTGGCCACCTCGAATTCCACCCCCTCAGGGGTGAGAACGGGAACAGGAGGTTTCCTCGAGGGGGACCAGGACGGGGAGCAGCGTTTAAGGAGGGAGGCATGGAAGACGTCATGTATGCGAAAGGATGGGGGCAGCTCCAGACGGAAGGTTACAGGGTTGAGGACTTCAATGATCTTATAAGGTCCAATAAATCGGGGAGCAAACTTCCTGGACGGGACCTTAAGGCGCAAGTTCCTGGACGACAACCAGACCAAATCCCCGACGACAAACCGGGGGTTAGCAGAACGTCTACTATCCGCCTGAATCTTTTGTGCGCTCTGGGACGCCTCTAGGTTCTTCTGAACCTGGGCCCAGACAGTGCACAGTTCCCGATGAACATCCTCTACCTCAGGATTATTGGAACACCCAGGGGAAACGGAGGAGAACCTTGGGTTAAACCCGAAATTACAGAAAAACGGGGAGACCCCTGACGAGTTACTGACCCGGTTATTCAGGGAAAATTCAGCAAGGGGAAGGAATGAGACCCAATCGAATTGACAGTCAGAGATGAAACACCTTAAATATTGTTCCAGGGATTGGTTAGTCCTTTCCGTTTGGCCATTAGTTTCGGGATGGAAGGCGGAGGAGAAGGACAGATCAATCTCCAACTTTTTACAAAAAGCTCTCCAAAATAAGGAAACAAATTGTACCCCTCTGTCAGAAACGATATTGACTGGGGCCCCATGGAGACGCAGGATGTGTTTCACAAACAAAGAAGCTAACGTCTTGGCGTTAGGTAGCTTCTTAAGGGGCACAAAGTGGCACATCTTGCTGAAGCGGTCTACTACCACCCACACCACCGACTTGCCCTGAGATGGAGGCAAATCGGTGATAAAATCCATGGAAATATGGATCCAAGGTCTCTGGGGAATGGGCAAGGAACGTAGTAGGCCCGCAGGTCGGGACCTAGGGGTTTTGGACCTAGCGCAAACCTCACAAGCGGCGACGTAAGCCCTAACGTCTTTAGGCAACCCAGGCCACCAATAGTTTCTGGTAATGAGGTGTTTGGTGCCCAAGATGCCAGGATGACCAGATAGAGCGGAGTCATGGTTTTCCCTGAGTACCCTTAGCCGGTATTGCAGGGGAACAAACAGTTTGTCCCCAGGGACGTTCCCGGGAGCTGCACCCTGATCAGCCGCGATATCAGAAGCTAAATCAGAATCCGTGGCAGAAACGATTATACCAGGGGGTAAAATACAAGCAGGATCCTTCTCGGAAGGAGGATTGGCCATGAAACTACGTGACAGAGCATCAGCCTTAATATTCTTGGACCCAGCCCTATAGGTAACCAAGAAATTAAATCTGGTAAAGAATAGTGCCCACCGAGCTTGTCTAGGATTAAGCCTCCGGGCCGATTCTAGGAAAACCAGATTCTTGTGATCCGTAAGGACCGTTACCTGGTGTCTGGCCCCCTCCAGGAAGTGCCGCCACTCTTCAAAAGCCCATTTAATGGCTAGAAGTTCACGGTTGCCAATATCATAGTTACTCTCCGTGGGCGAAAACTTCCTAGAGAAGTAAGCACAGGGGCGGAGATGGGTGAGGGAGCTGGTACCCTGGGACAAGACGGCCCCCACTCCCACCTCGGATGCGTCAACCTCCACAATAAATGGCTCCTCTTGGTTGGGCTGAATCAGCACGGGGGCCGAGATAAAGCACTTCTTGAGGGTCTCAAAGGCCTGGACGGCCTCAAGGGGCCAATGGAGGACATCAGCACCCTTGCGAGTAAGGTCCGTAAGAGGCTTAGCGACGACCGAGAAGTTGGCAATAAATCTCCTGTAATAGTTGGCGAACCCTAAAAAACACTGTAACGCCTTAAGGGAGGCAGGTTGGACCCATTCCGCCACAGCCTGAACCTTGGCAGGGTCCATGCGGAATTCATGAGGAGTGAGGATTTGCCCTAAAAATGGTATCTCCTGTACCCCAAAGACACATTTTTCAGTCTTAGCAAACAGATTATTCTCCCGAAGGACCTGGAGCACCTTCCTGACATGCTCCACGTGGGAGGACCAGTCCTTGGAAAACACCAGTATGTCATCAAGGTACACAACAACAAAATTACCCAGGTAATCTCTCAGGATTTCATTAATAAAATTCTGGAAGACAGCAGGGGCATTACACAACCCAAAGGGCATGACCAGGTATTCGAAATGACCCTCGGGTGTGTTGAACGCAGTTTTCCACTCATCCCCCTCTTTGATGCGGATAAGGTTATATGCCCCCCGTAGATCGAACTTAGAAAACCATTGGGCTCCCTGAACCTGATTAAAAAGATCCGGAATCAAAGGAAGTGGGTACTGGTTCCTTACGGTGACCTTATTCAGGTTACGATAATCAATGCACGGCCTAAGACCACCATCCTTCTTCCCCACGAAGAAGAAGCCAGCACCTACAGGAGAAGTCGAGGGGCGAATGAAACATTGGCCAGGCATTCTTGGATATACACCCTCATAGCCTCACGTTCAGGACATGAAAGATTAAATATCCTACCCTTAGGAAGCTTGGCACCAGGCACCAAATCGATGGCGCAATCGTAATCTCTATGGGGGGGCAACACCTCGGAGGCCTCCTTAGAAAACACATCGGCGAAGTCCTGAACAAACTCAGGAAGCGTGTTTACCTCCTCCCGGGGAGAAATAGAGTTAACAGAAAGACATGACATAAGATATTCACTACCCCATTTGGTGAGATCCCCAGTATTCCAATCAAACGTGGGATTATGCAACTGCAACCAGGGAAGACCTAATACCAGATCAGACGATAATCCCTGCATCACCAGTACAGAGCACTGCTCCAAATGCATGGAGCCAACCAGGAGTTCAAAAACAGGAGTATGCTGAGTAAAATAACCATTAGCAAGGGGAGTAGAGTCGATACCTACTACAGGGATAGGATAAGGTAAATCAATAAAAGGCATCTTTAGAGACATAGCAAATTCCACAGACATGATATTAGCAGATGAGCCAGAATCCACGAAAGCACTGCCCGTGGCAGACCGGCCAGCAAACGAGACCTGAAAGGGAAGCAAAATTTTATTGCGTTTCACATTAACGGGAAATACCTGTGCGCCCAAGTGACCTCCCCGATGATCACTTAGGCGCGGAAGTTTTCCGGCTTCTTATTCTTGCGCCTGGGACAGGTGTTCAGTAGATGCTTGTCATCCCCACAGTAGAAGCAGAGACCATTCATTCTGCGAAACTCCCTACGTTGTCGAGGGGACATTGAGGCCCCGAGTTGCATAGGTACCTCCGAGTCCTCCGTGGAGGGGCGAGGAGACGGGACCTCGGGGGGGATCGCAGAAAAGTCAGAGGGGAGCACATTGAAGAGTTCAAGCTGACGTTCCCTGAGACGTCGGTCAAGTCGTACTGCTAGGGCCATAACCTGGTCAAGGGAGTCAGAAGAGGGGTAGCTAACCAGCAGATCCTTCAGGGCGTCAGATAATCCTAACCTAAACTGGCACCTTAGGGCCGGATCGTTCCACCGAGAAGCTACGCACCACTTTCTAAAATCAGAACAGTATTCCTCAACCGGTCTCCTACCCTGACGTAAGGTCACCAGCTGACTCTCGGCTAAAGCAGTCCTGTCAGTCTCGTCGTAAATGAGTCCGAGGGCAGAGAAAAAACGATCAACAGAGGAAAGTTCAGGGGCGTCAGGAGCCAAGGAGAAGGCCCACTCTTGGGGCCCTTCCTGGAGTCGGGATATGATGATACCCACCCGCTGGTTCTCGGAACCTGAGGAGTGGGGTTTTAGGCGGAAATACAGTCTGCAACTCTCCCGGAAGGAGAGAAACGTCTTACGGTCCCCTGAGAACCGGTCAGGTAACTTGAGGTCGGGTTCTAGAGGTGAGGTGAGGGGTACTACTAAGGCAGCGTCACCCTGGTTGACCCTCTGGGCCAGGGCCTGGACCTGTAGGGAGAGGCCCTGCATCTGCTGGGTCAGGGTCTCAAGGGGGTCCATGATAGCGTCAGCGTAGGAGAAATGGTAGACTAGGTAAAGGCTTGTAATTATGTAATGGCAGGAAGGAGGTGAAGGGAAAGTGAGCCCAAATCTACCCACCGCCCTGTCCCTGCCTACTTGCAACGACCCGCCCTAGGCGACGGGGTACAACTGGGCGGTGGTCCCTACGCTGTCTAAGTGCACGGGAGAACAAACAGGGAACACGCAAGGGAAGGGGCAGTAGCCACGGAACGCCGCGAGGAAACTGAGCGGTGAACGAGTAGTCAGGACCAGGATGAAGTGGAGTATACCAAAGTGAGCACGGAGAAGGAAGCAAGCCAGGGGCAAAGCAAAGCAGGTTAAGCGGAACTGCAGCAAGGCAGAAGCACGGCAGAAGCAGGCTGGAGCAAGCAGCAGTGAGGCCAGGAATCCAGAAGAATTACAAGCACTGAGGAAGAGAGCACGGCAGGTAATAAAGGACAGGGGGCGGAGCTAACTCCGACTGACCAGGCCGCGATAGGCTCTCCCACTCCTGAGCCTGCCACCCTGGTTGGTGGGAGATGGTGTCAGTCGAACAGGTCTGGCCTCAGGTGTGGATTGATTAATCCCAGGAGTATACCTAGACGTAGTACCTGGCAGATCCCTAACATCCTTAGTCCCAAGTTTTTTGAAGTGACCATAGGGGTCACTGTGCTTGCGGTCCTTTCCTCTTGTGTTGTCTTCTATAGAATTATAGAATTTCCACTACTTTTTTACCCAGCTCAGGGTACCTCCCCTAGGCTATGGCACCCAGGCAGACTAAGGAGACACCTGACAATATCTTCACTCCTAGACTAATAGTAATCACTACTATATTTACCTTTTGGCTTGCCCCATCGAGTTGGAAACAGCCGTCGTATCCTTCTCCTCCTCTCCCCTGTGTCCTAGCGACCAGGTAGCATCCTGACTTCCTGTCATTGACTGCAGGAGAAGCATGGAGCGCCTTAGCCAATCGCGCTCCTCATCTGGGGGTCACACCCCCTTGCGCGTATAATGATGACACGTCGACATTGACGTCATCACAACGCCCACGGAATCTCCTTCTTGGCGCCCTATTTAAAGGGAACGCAGAACGCTCCATGACAAAGTGGCCAGCCGCTATTACTACAACAAGCGCTCGTCTATGCAGTATTCCCAGCACTGCTAAGGTATAGTGACAGTTAAGATACACGCACGCTACTCTGTCTTGATGGATTTTTTTTATTTCATTTTTTGACTATGCCTGTTCTATTCTTTTATTTCCAACCGCTAGGATTCTTTCATTATACACCTATGCATGTCTGTCTTTCCATTATACCAATGATACCTGGTCCAATGTTACTATGTTTTTTAACACAGAGTCCATTTCTGTAAGTGCATTCAATGCTTGTGCCTCCACTGCCATCTAGTGGATAGTTACACTCATCTTCATTGCTTCCTTAATTTGGATCTATAGATACCTATGTACAATTAGATTCATTGATTGTACTATTTTTGCTACAGTATAATGCTATATATATACCTTCACTTGGATGTTTCTGCCTGCTCCTTATTGTATGCTCTTTTATTAAAAGAATTGTTTTGCCACTTGGAGTAATTGAAAAAAGTTTAAACTTGAATAAAAAACTTGTTCAGCGTAACATGTATTTATGTAATTGTGAAAATAGCCCTGTTGTTTCTCTTTTCTCACTTCCCTTTATGTCTTGTAATGTACAATATACATACTTATTTTTTACTATTGTCCTTTAACCATTCTAGTGCCTGAAGAAGGTCGTATTGACCGAAACGTTGCACTCGGCCACTGGTATTAAAAACAAAATAAAAAAATTACCTTTTTTTTTCAAATTGGTGTGCCGGATACTTTCTTTCATACTCATCATTTGGGTTGGGCCCCTATCCGTACAAAACCACTTCCACCCAGTATCTGGTGCTATCTGAACCTACACACAAATGGAATGCAAAAGGATTAGGGGAAATGATGCATACCGGGCAGTGTCCCACTGTCCCAGGCGGCCACTGTCAACTGTATCTGTGTCCTCAGGATGATCTGGTCGGGAATTCCGCTCCTAGAGGAAACTCCTGAGGTCACAGTCCATATATCGACATTGACGTCAGGGGCTCCTCCTGGGGCTGAATCCCCGGCCAGAGCCGGCAACGGGGATTCCTCTCAAGAAGTAGACACTGACATCACTGTCCATATATAGACAGTGACATAAGGGCTTCCCTCTAGGAGCAGAATCCCTGGCCTATGCTTTGGCTGGGGATTCTGGTCCTAGAGGGAGTTCCAATGGTGCTATCTACAGGGGGGGCTATCTTCAAGGGGGTGTGGCACTATCTACATGGACACTGTGGCACTATATATGGGCACTATCTAAAGGGGCACTGTGTCACTATCTACAAGGGCACTAGCACTATGGGCAGCTAAGGGGGCATTATACTGTATAAGGGCAGCTAGGGGGCAATATACTGTATGGGGCAACATTGTGGCATTAAGCTGTATGGGGCAGCTTTGGGGGAATTAAGCTGTATGGGGCAGCTATGGGGCATTGTACTGTATAGGGCAGCTATGGGGGCATTCTACTGTATGGGGCATCTGTGTGGGCATTATACTGTATGGGGCAGCTATGGGGGCATTATGCTGCATGGGGGCAGCTATGGGGCATTATGCTGGATGGGTGAATTTGTTTGGACATTATACTACATGGGGCATCTGTATGGGCATTCAACTGTATGGGAGAAACTGTGTGGGCATTATACTGTATGGGGCATCTGGGCATTATACTGTATGGGGGCATCTGTGTTGGCTTTATACTGTATGAGTGCATCTTTGGGGCAATATACTGTATGATGGCAGCTATGGGGCATTATACTGTATGGTGACAGCTATGGGGGCATTATACTGCATGGTGGCAGCTATGGGGGCATTAAACTGTGTGGGGGCAGCTATTTGGTATTATACTGGGTGGGAGGCACTATGGGAGCATGATACTGTATGGGCTGAACTGGGTGTGTATTGGCGGGGATTGGGTGGGATTAGAGGCGTGGCTTAAAAGAAAAAAATTGCTGCTTCCCTCTTTGTGATACTTGAAAGTTGGGAGGTATGTCTTATCTATTAGTCGGGAGAACTGGTCTCTGAAAGGGAGGATATTAAGAGGGAGCTTTAGGAATACTTCTCGAGACTGTTTGGTCATACTCTGGGTCAGACCACTCTGCTTTGGATAGTTATCTAGACCAGATTTAATTCCCAATCCTTATAAGGGGGGAAGGGAGATGCTCGAAGCACCTATCTCGATAAATGATCTGAAATAAGCTCTGTTCTCTTTTTCGGGTAATTCAGCCCCTAGAACGGATAGATTACCTTTTGAAATGTATAGAATTATATGGTGATGTTGCTTTACCATTGTTGCTGGAAGTATTAAAGGCAGGAAAGGGAGAAGGGAACCTCTCAAAATCAATGTCGGAACCCATCATTACTCTTATTCTAAAAAAAGACAAGGATCCTTGCGATAGGGAGGTTTATAGGCCTATATCTCTTAATACAGATCTAAAATTATACGAGAAAATTCTAGCGAATAGGCTTCAGAACATTACAACCTCTATAATTCATGTGGATCAAAATGGTTTTATTCTAGGCAGAAATGGTAATAACAGTCTCCGCAAATTATTCTATACACCTGGGTCGGGGTGAAACCAGCTCCATCCTGTCTTTAGACTTTACTAAGGCGTTCGACAGGGTGTAGTGGATTTTCCTCTGGAGGGTTATGACCAAATTTGGGATTGATGGAAATTTTAGAGATATGGTGAAGGTAATGGACCCCTAAATAGTGGTAATAGGGAGTTGGTCACAGGGGATCAAGAGAAGGCAGAGTTACTAAATGGGTTCTTTAGCTCTGTATATACAGAAGAACAGAAAAAAGAGCAGCGGATGTAGCTGATGCCAGTGCTGTTAATACATCAATTAATATACTGAATTGGCTGAATGTAGATAAGGTCCAAGCTAATCTAAATTAAAATACATGTGCTCAAGGCTCCGGGACCACATGGGTTAATACCCAAGAGTTCAGTCCCCCTCTTCATAATATTTACAGATTCTCTAGTGACTGGTATAATGCCAAGGGACTGGCGCAGGGCAAATGTGGTGCCTATTTTCAAAAAAGGGCTCTAGGTCTTCTCCCAGTAATTGTAGACCAGTAAGCTTAACATCCATGGGAAAAATGTTTGAAGTACTATTCAGGGACTATATACAGGAGTATGTGACAAATAGTATTATAAGTTACAGCCAGCATGAATTTACTAAGGACAGAATTTGTCAAACCAACCTGATTTGTTTTTATGAAGAGATAAGTAGAAGTCTAGCCAGAGGGGCCGCTGTGGATATAGTGTTTTTGGACTTTGAAAGGCATTTGACACTGTCCCTCTGTAACGTCTATGACTAAGGGCCGTCGTTCAGACTTGCCTTCTGACGGCCCCGGCCATGGACATCTGTGTTCTCGGCGACATCTTCCTCCAGGGAGACGCCGACACTCACTTCCGGGTTCTGTGACTGTTTCCCGCAGGGTGCGTGCGCCCGCGCGTGCATGGCCTTAAAGGGCCACTACGCGTCCAGATGTCATTACTCAATAATTAGCCCAGAGGGCTACTGGACTACAAAAAGGGCTCTGCTCACTTGATCCTTGCCTGAGCGTTGTTGTATACCTAAAGTTTGTCTTGCAAATGGTCTCCCAGTGTTTTCCAGTTCCCAATGTTACCCATTCCTGCTGCCTGTATCCCGTGCTATCGTTTCTACAGTGAGTCAAGTCATGTCTTCTGCTGCATCTACTGTGCCATCTACAGTGAGAGTCAAGTCTTGTCTTCCGCTGCATCTACTGTGCCATCTACAGTGAAAATCAAGTTGTGTCTCCGTTACTATCTACATTGCCTCAGGTACCCATTCTGGACTATAGACATTATTTTGTATCTAGTTGGCCAGCTGCTATCCCGCTATGCGGTATGGCCCAGTGGGTCCACACCCTGCGCCGTGACACCCTCAATGCCCCGTTTGTAATTGGATTAAAATTGGCTCAAGGACTGTATCCAGAGAGTTGTGGTCAATGTCTTCTCCTCTGAATGGTCACCGGTTATAAGTGGTGTACCCCAGGGTTCAGTGCTGGGACCACTATTATTCTAATTATTTATTAATGATATAGCGGATGGGATTAATATCACTGTTTCTAGTTTTGAAGATGACAGCAAGGTATGTAGTGTCACGGTCTAAGTGTATGTGGACCCACTAGGCCGCTCCGCCGTGGTGGAGAGGCAGCTGACCAACTCACAGTCTATGCACAAAGTCTATGGTAGGAGTGTAGCACAAGGGTATCTGGGATAGTCCGGATGGCGGAAAGGGCACTGGCACAGATGGGGCTGGAAGTGATGGGTTGCACCAGATGTAGCGGATGGTATGACAGGTGACAGCAGACGAGGAGTATTCCAGCAGGCGGGGCAAGGCACGGCTCAGGGACAATACAGGCTCGGGAACAAGGCATAGCACGGGATACAGGATATAGGAGACAGGACAAGGGAACAATGGGAGCAGGAAAACACTAGGGGACCATTTCCAATACAGACATGGGAAAACTATAACAATGCTCAGGCAGGGAATGGAAGGGTGGAGCCTTTCTTATAGTCCTGGATGGACAGGGGTTGATTAGGGAACTTTTAACATGTGTGTGCCCAGGCCCTTTAAGGCCGGGGCCGAGCGCGCGCTCGCACCTTAACAGTGAGAGCAGTACCAGCCGGCCGTGAGTGCAGGCATCTCCTAGGAGGGAGACGCCGACAGGAAGCCAACGGACTGTGGTCGCGGGTGTCGCCAGGTAAGGAATGGCGACGTTCCACGACATTTAGTATAGTTCAGTCTTTGGAAGATGTGCATAAATTACAAGCCGATTTGGACAAACTGAGTGTTTGGGCATCCACTTGGCAAATGAGGTTCAATTTGGATAAATGTAAAGTTATGCATCTGAGTACCAACTATCTGCATGCATCTTATGTCCTAGGGGGAGCTATACTGGGAGAGTCACTTGTTGAGAAGGATCTAGGTGTACCTCTAGATCATAGACTAAATAACAGAATGCAATGTCAATCGGCTGCTTCTAAGTCCAGCAAGATATTGTTGTGTATTAACCCCTTCCCACTTTGGCCACATTTGACCTTCCTGACAGAGCCTTATTTTAAAAATCTGATATGTTTCACTTTATGGGGTAATAACTTCAGAATGCTTTCACCTATCTAAGCGATTCTGAGACTGTTTTCTCATGACACATTGGACTTTATGTTACTGGCAAAATTACTGGCAAAATTTCCTCAATACATTCAGTATTTAATTGTGAAAAACACCAAAATTTTGTGAAAAATTGCAAAAATCTGCATTTTCTAAATTTTAATGTATCTACTTGTAAGACAGGCAATTATACCATACAAAATTGTTGCTAATTAACATCCCCCATATGTCTACTTTAGATTGGCATCATTTTTTGAATATCGTTTTATTTTTCTAGAACGTTACAAGGCTTAGAAGTTTAGCTGCAATTTCTCACATTTTCAAGAAAATTTCATAAGGCTATTTTTATAGGGGCCAGTTCAGTTGTGAAGTGGCTTTGAGGGCCTTATATATTAGAAACCCTGAATAAGTCACCCTATTTTAAAAATGTCACCCCTAAAAGTATTCAAAACAGCATTTAGAAAGTTTCTTAACCCTTTAGACGTTTCGCAGGAATTAAAGCAAAGTAGAGGTGAAATCTGCAGTTTTTAGAAGCATCCCACATATGGCCCTAGTTTTCTAACTGGCCTCAAAAGCAAAGGAGTACCCAGTGGATCTTGGGGCCTCCTTTTTATTTGAAAATATTTTAGGCACCATGTCAGGTTTGATATGTTCTTGTGGTGCCAAAACAGTAGAAATCCCCCAAACATGACCCCATTTGGGAAACTAGACCCCTCAAGGAAATTATCTATGGGTATAGTGAGCATCGTTTCAGAAAATGTAGGTTTAGCTAATTTTTTCTCTTTTCTACAAGGACTAAAGGAGAAAAAGCACCACCACATTTATAAAGCAATTTCTCCCGATTAAAACAATACTGCACATGTGGTCCTAAATGGCTGTTTGGACACATGGCAGGGCTTAGAAGGGAAAGAGCGCCATTTGGCTTTTGGAGCTCAAATTCAGCATATCGCATTTGCAAAGCCCCCGAAGGGACAAAACAGTGGAAACTTCCCACAAGTGACCCCATTTTGGAAACTACACCCCTTGAGGAATTCATCTACGGATGTGGTGCACATTTTGACCCCACAGGGGTTTTATAGATTAGATTAGAATTGGGCAGTTAAAATAAAAACAAGACAAATTTACGCAAGGTATTGACGGTGCTAGAAACAGTCAGGCACGATCCCCAGCCAGGTACCAGGCCGGCACTTTTAGCGCTAGACGCAGAGAAAGCCTTTGATAACATACAATGGGAATGGCTGGGGATGGTGCTAGACAAAATGAACATTCAGGGAGCTTTCCGGGTCTTCCTGAAGGGAGTCTACAATAGCCTGCAAGCACGTGTTCACTCCTCGGGGTTCCTATCAGATCCCTTCCAATTACATAAAGGAACACGACAGGGTTGCCCCTTGTCGCCCCTGCTATTCAATCTAGCACTGGAACCTATGGCCAGATTCTTGGAGGAATCGGATATGTTCAGAGGCATTCAAGTGGGATCTTGTGCAGTGAAATTAGCCCTGTTCGCTGATGATGTCATACTTTTTATGTCAAACCCTCAGGAGCATTTAGGTAAGGTTTTTCAATTTTTGCAGGAATTTGGGCAATGCTCGGGATACAAAGTCAATATAGCTAAGAGCGAACTGCTGGAGTTGGGCAGGCCATTGCCAAAGACCTTTTGGCAATCCTTGGGTTGCGGGATATCACCGGTGGAACACTGCATTACCTATCTGGGTATCAAAATAGGGAGGGTACCAGACACTCTGTATGGCGTAAATTATCCCCCGTTAATTAAAAAAATACAAGCGGAACTCACTAGATGGGGCCAATTGCCGTTGTCCCTCTTGGGAAGATGTCATCTGATCAAGATGGTTAGTTTTCCTAGATTGCTATACCCCTTTCAAACGCTACCTCTCTTATTGAAGCATGTGGATGTATCGAAATTGACGGCTTCATTCACTAAATTTATATGGGCAGGAAAAAGGCCGCGTATAGCACTCACCAAGTTCATGATGGGTAAACAAGAAGGGGGTGTGAACTTTCCGAATGTCAGGGGTTATAACGTGGTCTGTCTTTTGCGTCATGTAGTAGATTGGCTTCATGAAACAAGCAATTATTCCAATTTAGATCTGGAAGGGGAGTATGCGTCACCTTGGAACCTGAAAGCTTTGTTACATTGTAGAATCACTTCTCTTCCGTGCCGTCTCAAAACCTCCATTGTATTGAGAGATACAGTTCTAGCTTGGAAAGTGGTACGTAAGCAGTTTGGGTTACCCCACCTGGTATCGAAGTATATGCCGTTGAGCGGTCATCCGGAGTTTTTACTTGGAATGGACAAGGGGGAAGGAATTGCCTCATGGGGGAGGGTAGGCATTGGTAGCGCAGGGGATCTTATGCATACAGAGGAAAAGAGGTGGTTAACTGGGGAGGAAATCACCGCTAAACTCAGACCCATAGTAGATAGAGTCAATTTTTTGCAAGTACTTCAGGTACGAACATTTTGTACCTCCAGGCTCAGGGATTTGAGTAAGGAAGCTACTACGCACACTCTGGATGAGGTCATAGGTCCAACAACTGGGCAGGCGACCATTTCAGGAATGTATAGAGCATTGAGAGAGGGTTTTGTTAGTCCGCAATTAAGGATTAGTTTTAAAAGCTGGGAACGGTGGACTCAGGATCCAGATATAGGAGAGACCATACTGGGGGGTTGGGAGACGGTACGGAAGAGTGTGATAAATGAGAGCTGGAGGGAAACCTATTTCAAGTTGATGCATGCAGCTATATATGGCTTTAATATCTTGCCCTCACAATCTTTCCCTGATCGAATTACAAGTTGTCCCAAGTGCAATACACCACTGACGAATTTGTGGCATGGAGTGTGGGGGTGTGTACATACGAAACGATTTTGGGGGATGGTACAGAAATATATTAAGGACCATTGGAAAACGAATCTCCCAATGACGCCTCAAGCGCTACTATTCCATCAGGCGCGGCCGCCAGAGGAAGAGGGTGCTCGAGGAGTAAGATCACCTCCCGTGTTGGTGCACACGATTTTACTGGTAGCTTTGAGATGCCTCCTGAGTCACTGGTTAGAGGCAGACACGCCGGGGTTAGAATTGATTGTGTCACGGCTGAAACAGTTATTGGTTCTTGAGAGGGTGGAGGTGGAAAGGCGGAAGGAAACGGGAACCAAGAAGCTATTTGATAAGTGGCAAGTATTTATAGAAATGCAATGTACAACAGCCGAAATAGCGGAAATTGTTAGGCCTTTCCAGTACACAAAGTGGTACTGCACGCAGCTCTTGGCAGGCGTTTTAGGGAGGATGCAACTGTGAACCAGCTGGGGGAGAAAGGATGAGTGGAAACTCATTGATGATCTAGGTGGTGTTGGAGTTGGGGGAGTCATGTTTGTTTGGTCCATCTGAAGATCGACAATTATGCCATGTTTCTATGTTGGTGTGTTTATATGTTACGTTGAATTTAATTTAAAAGTTAATCCCATGACAGTTGAGTGCTGCGCACTCATGATGTAACTCTTACGTGAAATGTTTGTAAGAAAATGTGAAAACTGACAATAAAAAGGATATTTAAAAAAAATAAATAAATAAAAACAATCCTTTTTCATCAATAAGACATAGCTTTAACTCAAGATTGTCCATTTTCTCAACAAATAAAGGAAAAAATGAACCCCAAAATTTGTAAAGCAACTTCTCTGGAGTATGGCAATACCCCATATGTGGTCCGAAACTGCTGTTTGGGCACACGACAAGGATCAGTAGAGAAGGAGCGCCATTTGGCTTTTGGAGTACAGATTTTTCTGGATTGATTTCTTGGAACCATGTCGCTTTTGCAAAGCCCCTAAGGAACCAGTACAGTGGAAACTGCCCACAAATGACTCCATTCATGAAACTACACCCCTTGAAGAATTCATCTAGGGGTGTAGTGAGCATTTTGACCCCACAGATGTTTCATAGATTTTATTAGGATTGGGCAATGAAAATTAAAAAAATCCTTTTTCTTCAATAAGACGTCGCTTTAGCTAAAAAAAAAATAATTTTCTCAATAAATAAAGAACAAAAGTACCACAACGTTTGTAAAGCAATTTCTCCTGAGTACGGCAATACCCAAAATGTGGTCATAAATTGCTGTTTGGGCACGCAGTAGGGCTCAGAAGGGAAGGAGCGCCATTTGGCTTTTGGAGTACAGATTTTGCTGGTTTGGTTTCTGCTTGCTATGTCGCATTTGCAAAGCCCTTGTGGGACCAAAACAGTGGAAACCCCCCACAAATTACCCCATTTTGGAAACTACACCCCTCAAGGTGTTCGCCTAGGAGTGTACTGAGCATTTTAACCGCAGGTGTTTTGCAGAAATGAGTGTGCACTCGATGTTGCAGAGTGAAAATTTTATTTTTTCCATAGATATGCCAATATGTGGTGCCCAGCTTGTGCCACCATAACAAGACAGCTCTCTAATTATTATGCTATGTTTTCCAGTTTTATAAACACCCTACATGTGGCCATAATCTGTTGCCTGGACTATTAACAGGGATCAGGAGTGAGAGAGTACCATGCAAAATTGAGGCTTAATTTGGCAATTTACACAGTATTGGTTCACAATTGCAGAGCTCTGATGTGAAATAATAAAAGAAACCACTGAGAAGTGACCCCATTTTGGAAACTACACCCCTCAAGGCATTTATTAAGGGGTGTAGTGAGCATTTTCACCCCACAGGTCTTTTCCATAAATAATTGCGCTGCAGATGGTGCAAAGTAAAAATTAAAATTTTTCCCTAGATGTGATATTGCAGTGGGAAATATGTCGTGACCAGTTTGTGCCACTGGAGATGCACACCCCAAAAATTGTTAAAAGGCTTCTCCCAGGTATGGCGCTGCCATATATGTATAAGTAAACTGCTGTTTGGGCACGCCGTAGGGCTCTGAAGGGAAGGAGCACCATTTAGCTTTTGGAGCGTGGATTTAGTTTGGAAGCAGTTTTGTTTGAAGTTTTACTGGTATTTCAGTTTATAATTTGTGGCATATGTGAGCTGGACAGAGTACATTAGGGGCATAGTCAAGTGGTATAATAATTGGATAAACAATAAAATAATCCATAAATATTTGTTACGCTGTGAAGCAATCCTTTATGCTTTAGGCCAGTGTTGCACTGATAAATGTCCTTTCTTATCCCCCTTTTGGTCCACACTCCACACCTTTGCAGTTTGGGGAGTTTTGCAGGGAAGTGTTGTCCTGGTATAATACGGGCACCCTTGCTTCCAGCAGATATGTTTGGGCCCTCCCCTTCCTGGTTCCCTAATTTTAGGGCCTTGATAAATTGCCACTTGAAACAGAAGAAATGTTCCCCTCAGCCGGCACAGCTGCATATTTATCCTTCCTGACTTATTAGAGCCTTAACTCATTTTATTTTCTCATAGACGTAGTGGTATGAGGACTGTTTTTTTGCGGGGCGAGCTGTAGTTATTATTGGTACCATTTTGGGATACATGTGACTTTTTGATCACTTGTTATCCTTTTTTTTGGAGGCAATCAAAAAAGAGCAATTCTGCCATAGTTTTTTTTTTATACAGCATACACCACGTGTCATAATTTACATGTTAACTTTATTCTGCGGGTCAGAACTATTCCGGCGTTACCAAATTTATAGAACTTTTTTATGTTTTACAACATTTTGCACAATAAAATTACTTTTGTAAAAAGAATGTACTTTTTCTGTCGCCAAGTTTTTAATTTTTTCATCGACGGAGTTGTATGAGGGCTTGTTTTTTGCGAGACGAGCTATAGTTTTTATAGATACCTTTTTTGGATATATGCGACTTTTTGATCCCTTTTTAGTTTACATTTTTAGAAGACAAAGTGACCAAAAAAAAGCTATTCCGGCATTATTTTTTAGGTTTTCTTTACGGCGTTCACTGCGCGGGACAAATAACATAATATTTTTATAGTTCAGGTCGTTACGGACGCGGTGATACCAAATATGTATGGTTTTATTATTTTTTTACAATAATAAATGACTTGATATTGGAAAAAGGGCGATAGTGTTTTATGTTATTACTTGACATTTTTATTGTATTTTTTCCAACTTTTATTTTTGCTTTTTTTCAAAAAAATTTTACACTTTTCTTTAGTCCCACTAGGGGACTTAAAGGTCCAACTCTTTGACTGATGTTCTAATACATTGCACTACCTATGTAGTGGAATGTATTAGAACTGTCAGTTGTTCACTGACAGCAAGCCAATCAGGCTCAAGCTCCAGTCAGGGCCTAATCGGCTTCCGTAATGGCAGACAGGAGGCCATTGTTAGGCCTCCTGTTGCCATAGTAGCAGTTGGCAGCCTTGCTAGCGCATGGCAGGCTGCCGATTTGCTACAAACCACTTTGATGCAGCGATCGCATTGGATCACTGCATCGAAGGGGTTAATGGCAGTAATCGGAGCTAGCTCGGGTTCCTGACATTACAGCGGGGTGTCCGCTGTAACATAGAGCAGAGACCCACTGCTGTCGCCAGCTCAGCTTTTGATCTGGAAGCTGAGCCGGCGCCATCTTGCCGATGGTACCGGAAGTCTTTTAGGCCCCGTTGGCGAGCGAGGCATAGGAGGCTTCCGTTGCTGGCAGACCGGGAGGTAAGTATTCGGCCTCCGATTGCCATTGCAGCCACTGGCAACCCAGCGATCAGGTTGCTGGGGTGCCGGTGGCTAAAATGTCCTCACGTGCTGCAATCTCTATTGAACATAAACAGAAGAACGAAAAAAGGGAGCTAAGATAGCCAAAGATCATTTAAATAGATATCTTTATTAACATAGAAATACAAATATTAAAAAGTTTGCAACAGGACATGAAGACACTGTAATAACCACTACAACACGACAGAACAGACTCAACGTAATGATCCAGGGTAAGTCTAACACTGGTATAGGTATGTGGCGGAAGAGATATGGCATGGAGCTACCAGGTTACTAAGATCCGTAAAGCCCTAGTGCTAAGCACAATGGGTGGGTGACACAGAAAAAGAACCAATGTTACCGACAAGTAAGAATATATAGCAAGAAATGCCCACTCATCTAAACTTAGAAGAGCTTACCCATAGTGTCGGGACCAGGAGAGTCGATCAAGCGTGTTGGTGAACCCCGACGCGCGTTTCGCCGTATGCTTCCTCTGGGGGTGTTATTGTGTCTCAAATGGGACAGCCTTTTATGTGGTACGTCATGTCTAAGATGACCAATCGTAATTCTTCCTACACACCGTCATTCCAACGCGTCACGGCGCGCGTCCCCTGCACAGAGCCGGAAGCGAGGCATCCCCCACTTCCCGTCCTCGGCGCCATAGCGCAGGTCCGGCATCCCCGACGCGTACAGGGATCCCGAGCATGCGCAGTGCACCATAGGAGGCAGGAACGGGGATGAACCAAGCACCCGACACGCACAGGGAAGGCGCGCACCTCATTGGAGGAAGATGGGAGGGAGTGTATCGCCGAGGAAAGGAAGAGAAGTAAATATAGCAGTGGACATTGTATATAAAACGCAAATCCAATTAAATTTAGACCGGAGAACATGAACCATATAACTCAATAGTAAAGAAGGATAAAAAACATAGAATGGTCATATATACGGTTCATGGCCTGTGCCGTGCATAATATACGTGAAGTGAAGGACATTATATGTGTTATATAAAGAAATAATAATGTAGGATAAACTAACTTAACATAAGACTAGGGGCACAGATGTTAGTCTGGAAACCTAGATATGAGGGAAATAAGCAAATATATTCCCAATAAAAGGTGAAGAAAAAATAAATAATAATAATAACAAATAATAAGTGAAGAATTTTTTAAATAATGAATGAAATCAAAATCAAAAATATGTATTGAAAAATATATAATTAAATTGTATGCATAACTAAAGTCACATGCGCAAACACCATGTAATTGGCACGCAATACATACAATGACAATTATGAAAAGTGTAGGTGATCATATTTATCCACAACACAGGATATGACAAAAACCCCTAAACATAAATATTATGTCATAATTAGATACATCGTTTGTAGACAAATGCCTAAATAGCAATCATCTGTCCAATAATTACTATAATGGGCTAAAAATACATAGAAAGAGTATAATACTACTAGAAGCATCATGTACCCAAAAAAGATACAAGTGCATAAAAACACACATGTATATTGTGCATCATAATATATTCAAATTCTCTTCTTTATTCTCGGAAGTGCAGTCAAGTATTGATGTCCAGGATCGCATCAGAGATAGGAAAAAAGACCGTCCCAGGGTAAGTAAATAAAATGCCTATATAGCAAAAATAAGAGACAACTGTTAAAAAATTAAAAACAATAGGTGGTAGGAATTTTTTATAGAAAGGGAGCAAAGTTGAGTTGTTCATTGAGTCCGCCAGGGACCATGGTTCCCAGTTTAACAATCCACATACACTCTCGCTGAGCCAAAATCTTCCTCAAATCACCCCCTCTGATGCCACAGTGTATGCGGTCAATTCCGCGAATCATGAGCGACTTAGGGTTACAGTCGTGAAATTGTTTAAAGTGTCGCGGTAAAGTCTTCAGTTGTTGGTAATCAGTTATTTTTTTGGCTCCAATGATATCCCGTATGTGTTCCCGGGTGCGTATTCGCAATTGTCTGGATGTCAGACCTACGTATATTTTGGGACACCCACACAACGCGTAATAAACAACGTGTGTGGTACTACAAGAAATGTAGTCCCTGATCTCAAAAGTTCTTAATCCATCAGCGGTTATAAAATCCTTGGCTCTGCTCATGTTGGGACATGCACTACAGTCACCGCACGGGTAACATCCAGTCTTGGGTTTACATGGGCCAAATGGATTAACATATTTGGGCACGTAATGACTATTTGTTAGAAGGTCTTTGAGGTTTTTGCTCCTTTTGGCTGTCATAGACGGTCTCGGAGGTAGGCATTGAGCCAGGGCAGGTTCCGATCTTAAAATGGGCCAATGTTGCCCAAGGATTGACCTCATCTTCTCCCACTGACTATTATAGGTGGTGATAAAACGGACATTATTGTCAGCGGTTACAGGCGTTTTAGTGCGTAATAAATCGCGCCGTGGTGTATGTCTGGCCCGATTGTACCCTGACTTTATAGTACGTATACTATAGCCTCTGTCCTCAAATCTGACTCTCAAATCCTCTGCCTGTTGTTCAAAGAGTTGGTTTGTGGAGCAGATCCGCCTCATCCTGATGAACTGCCCAACCGGGATGGCTTTTACAGTAGACCGAGTATGAAAGGACGTGGCGTGCAGCAGTGAATTTACTGATGTGGATTTTCTAAAGACATCAGTCTGGAGGAAACCATCACAATCAGCAAAAATTCCTATATCTAAAAAATCAATCTGTTGTTTGTGTGACTTATAGGTTAGTTTGATATTAAACGAATTTAAATTTAACTGCTGCATAAATGTCGCCAAGCTACTCTCTGACCCCTGCCAGATAAAGAGAATATCATCGATGTATCGATACCAGCACTGCACATGTTCAGCGGCCCGAGCGCCATCCCCATGAAAAACCTGCCTCTCCCAGAAGCCGAGAAACAGGTTCGCATAGGATGGCGCACAGGCCGCGCCCATCGCAGTGCCTCTGGTCTGCAGGTAGTAATGGTCCTTAAATACGAAGAAATTATGGGTCAAGATATACTGGAGAAGTTCCAGAATAAAATTGGACATCTCACCATCCCGGTTGCTCATCCCCAAGAAGAAGCGGACCGCCTCCAAACCATCACTATGCCGTATGCATGTATATAGGGACTCCACATCAGCCGTGACTAACAACATATCAGATTCGATCTGAATTCCATCCAATCTCCCCAGGACCTCCGTCGTGTCTCTAACGTATGATGGTAACTCGGAGACCAAAGGTTTGAGGTAGTAATCAACAAAATGACAAATTGGGTCACAGAGACCACCAATACCTGACACGATCGGACGTCCTGGGGGATCCAAGAGGTTTTTGTGTACCTTAGGTAGAAGGTAAAGTGTAGGGATCTTGGGTGCCTCAACATAGAGACCTTCATAAATTTTCTTTGGGATGGTACCCCTATCCAAGGCTTTATCAAGAATCTTGATTAGTTCTAAAGAGAAAGCAGATAAGGGGCTAGAAGTTAATTTAGCATAGGTTTCTTTGTCACGGAGTTGTTTAAAGACTTCCTTTTCATATTTACATATGGGCCAGATCACGATGTTCCCCCCCTTGTCTGCTGGTTTAATTACGACATCATCAAGTGACTGTAAATCACCCAGTGCCTTCCTCTGAACAATGGTGAGATTGTCAGCACCTCTTTTTGTGGAAAGATGTCTAAATTCATTTATGACCACTTTCATAAAAATTTCCACTTGAGGGCACAGAGACAAGGGGGGAAACCTCGTAGATCTGGGCAAAACTGACGTTGGAAAAAGGCCCGTTACCTCTGCCGTTTGTTCGCGCAGAAGATCCTCTAACGCTTGTAAAGCCTCTCTCTCCATCTCACTAGTGATAGTTAAGGCATCAGGGCTCCTGTTGTAAAGTTTTTTAAGAACCAATTTGCGCGCAAATAGATGGAGGTCTTTTAATGCTGTGAAAAAATTGAATGAGTTGGTGGGAGAAAAGGTCAGTCCCTTACTCAAAACCTCAATTTGGGCATCAGAGAGGGTGTGAGAGGATAGATTGATTACCTCCAATTTATTGGCTGGGTTCTTATCCTGCTGATGTTGTCGTGTATTTTTCTGTTTGGCATTTCTCTCATAGTGCCGTCTGGGGCCAGGAAGTCCCTGATTAGTCCCAAGGTTATTACTCAGGTCCCTACCTCTGCTCATCTCATCACCTGATGTTCGAGATGTGGTTGATGCAGATCTAGAATGGGAGAATGATCTAGATCTAGACCGACCTTGTCTCATATGCCATCTATATACTTTGTTGGATGTATAGTCCAACAGGTCTCTTTTAAATTTGCCTGATTTGATGGTACATATGTCTTTCTCCCATTTGGAGTGCTCTTTATCTAAATCATCTTGAATCTTACTCTGTGTCTCAATGGGAAAATCTTTCTTCAGGATCGCTTGGACATCCTCTATTTCTTTTTCCAATTCCATAAGTGTGTTGGTATTGGATTGAACTAGGAGATCCATAAAGCCCCTGGAACAGGTGTCAGCTAGAGATTCCCATTTGGATTTAAAATCATCATAGTCAATATTAAAAGAGGGGAACACTTGCACTCTCAGACCCCTAGGAATCAAACCCCTGGCAATATATTTCGTGAGAAAGGCTTTATTCCACCAAATTTTAATTCTTTTATTCAAAAGGAGCTTTAATTGATTAAAAAGCTCTCTGCTGTCCCTACCACCGCTAATTGGGACTAAAACAGGGTCTTCACTAAATATTTGATCCAGTTGCAAGAGCCATGTCTCATCACGTGCTCTAAAGTTCATCTTTTGCTGAGAACCGGTTGCTGTGAGGAACACAGGATACAATATTATACACAAAAAGGCTCAGGCAAGCAAATACGATAATAGGCTAGGAGCTAAATAGGTAAAGCATCCTCCTTAAATGTAGAGAATAGGCAACTCCCATATATTGAATATAAACAGAAGAACGAAAAAAGGGAGCTAAGATAGCCAAAGATCATTTAAATAGATATCTTTATTAACATAGAAATACAAATATTAAAAAGTTTGCAACAGGACATGAAGACACTGTAATAACCACTACAACACGACAGAACAGACTCAACGTAATGATCCAGGGTAAGTCTAACACTGGTATAGGTATGTGGCGGAAGAGATATGGCATGGAGCTACCAGGTTACTAAGATCCGTAAAGCCCTAGTGCTAAGCACAATGGGTGGGTGACACAGAAAAAGAACCAATGTTACCGACAAGTAAGAATATATAGCAAGAAATGCCCACTCATCTAAACTTAGAAGAGCTTACCCATAGTGTCGGGACCAGGAGAGTCGATCAAGCGTGTTGGTGAACCCCGACGCGCGTTTCGCCGTATGCTTCCTCTGGGGGTGTTATTGTGTCTCAAATGGGACAGCCTTTTATGTGGTACGTCATGTCTAAGATGACCAATCGTAATTCTTCCTACACACCGTCATTCCAACGCGTCACGGCGCGCGTCCCCTGCACAGAGCCGGAAGCGAGGCATCCCCCACTTCCCGTCCTCGGCGCCATAGCGCAGGTCCGGCATCCCCGACGCGTACAGGGATCCCGAGCATGCGCAGTGCACCATAGGAGGCAGGAACGGGGATGAACCAAGCACCCGACACGCACAGGGAAGGCGCGCACCTCATTGGAGGAAGATGGGAGGGAGTGTATCGCCGAGGAAAGGAAGAGAAGTAAATATAGCAGTGAACATTGTATATAAAACGCAAATCCAATTAAATTTAGACCGGAGAACATGAACCATATAACTCAATAGTAAAGAAGGATAAAAAACATAGAATGGTCATATATACGGTTCATGGCCTGTGCCGTGCATAATATACGTGAAGTGAAGGACATTATATGTGTTATATAAAGAAATAATAATGTAGGATAAACTAACTTAACATAAGACTAGGGGCACAGATGTTAGTCTGGAAACCTAGATATGAGGGAAATAAGCAAATATATTCCCAATAAAAGGTGAAGAAAAAATAAATAATAATAATAACAAATAATAAGTGAAGAATTTTTTAAATAATGAATGAAATCAAAATCAAAAATATGTATTGAAAAATATATAATTAAATTGTATGCATAACTAAAGTCACATGCGCAAACACCATGTAATTGGCACGCAATACATACAATGACAATTATGAAAAGTGTAGGTGATCATATTTATCCACAACACAGGATATGACAAAAACCCCTAAACATAAATATTATGTCATAATTAGATACATCGTTTGTAGACAAATGCCTAAATAGCAATCATCTGTCCAATAATTACTATAATGGGCTAAAAATACATAGAAAGAGTATAATACTACTAGAAGCATCATGTACCCAAAAAAGATACAAGTGCATAAAAACACACATGTATATTGTGCATCATAATATATTCAAATTCTCTTCTTTATTCTCGGAAGTGCAGTCAAGTATTGATGTCCAGGATCGCATCAGAGATAGGAAAAAAGACCGTCCCAGGGTAAGTAAATAAAATGCCTATATAGCAAAAATAAGAGACAACTGTTAAAAAATTAAAAACAATAGGTGGTAGGAATTTTTTATAGAAAGGGAGCAAAGTTGAGTTGTTCATTGAGTCCGCCAGGGACCATGGTTCCCAGTTTAACAATCCACATACACTCTCGCTGAGCCAAAATCTTCCTCAAATCACCCCCTCTGATGCCACAGTGTATGCGGTCAATTCCGCGAATCATGAGCGACTTAGGGTTACAGTCGTGAAATTGTTTAAAGTGTCGCGGTAAAGTCTTCAGTTGTTGGTAATCAGTTATTTTTTTGGCTCCAATGATATCCCGTATGTGTTCCCGGGTGCGTATTCGCAATTGTCTGGATGTCAGACCTACGTATATTTTGGGACACCCACACAACGCGTAATAAACAACGTGTGTGGTACTACAAGAAATGTAGTCCCTGATCTCAAAAGTTCTTAATCCATCAGCGGTTATAAAATCCTTGGCTCTGCTCATGTTGGGACATGCACTACAGTCACCGCACGGGTAACATCCAGTCTTGGGTTTACATGGGCCAAATGGATTAACATATTTGGGCACGTAATGACTATTTGTTAGAAGGTCTTTGAGGTTTTTGCTCCTTTTGGCTGTCATAGACGGTCTCGGAGGTAGGCATTGAGCCAGGGCAGGTTCCGATCTTAAAATGGGCCAATGTTGCCCAAGGATTGACCTCATCTTCTCCCACTGACTATTATAGGTGGTGATAAAACGGACATTATTGTCAGCGGTTACAGGCGTTTTAGTGCGTAATAAATCGCGCCGTGGTGTATGTCTGGCCCGATTGTACCCTGACTTTATAGTACGTATACTATAGCCTCTGTCCTCAAATCCTCTGCCTGTTGTTCAAAGAGTTGGTTTGTGGAGCAGATCCGCCTCATCCTGATGAACTGCCCAACCGGGATGGCTTTTACAGTAGACCGAGTATGAAAGGACGTGGCGTGCAGCAGTGAATTTACTGATGTGGATTTTCTAAAGACATCAGTCTGGAGGAAACCATCACAATCAGCAAAAATTCCTATATCTAAAAAATCAATCTGTTGTTTGTGTGACTTATAGGTTAGTTTGATATTAAACGAATTTAAATTTAACTGCTGCATAAATGTCGCCAAGCTACTCTCTGACCCCTGCCAGATAAAGAGAATATCATCGATGTATCGATACCAGCACTGCACATGTTCAGCGGCCCGAGCGCCATCCCCATGAAAAACCTGCCTCTCCCAGAAGCCGAGAAACAGGTTCGCATAGGATGGCGCACAGGCCGCGCCCATCGCAGTGCCTCTGGTCTGCAGGTAGTAATGGTCCTTAAATACGAAAAAATTATGGGTCAAGATATACTGGAGAAGTTCCAGAATAAAATTGGACATCTCACCATCCCGGTTGCTCATCCCCAAGAAGAAGCGGACCGCCTCCAAACCATCACTATGCCGTATGCATGTATATAGGGACTCCACATCAGCCGTGACTAACAACATATCAGATTCGATCTGAATTCCATCCAATCTCCCCAGGACCTCCGTCGTGTCTCTAACGTATGATAGTAACTCGGAGACCAAAGGTTTGAGGTAGTAATCAACAAAATGACAAATTGGGTCACAGAGACCACCAATACCTGACACGATCGGACGTCCTGGGGGATCCAAGAGGTTTTTGTGTACCTTAGGTAGAAGGTAAAGTGTAAGGATCTTGGGTGCCTCAACATAGAGACCTTCATAAATTTTCTTTGGGATGGTACCCCTATCCAAGGCTTTATCAAGAATCTTGATTAATTCTAAAGAGAAAGCAGATAAGGGGCTATAAGTTAATTTAGCATAGGTTTCTTTGTCACGGAGTTGTTTAAAGACTTCCTTTTCATATTTACATATGGGCCAGATCACGATGTTCCCCCCCCTTGTCTGCTGGTTTAATTACGACATCATCAAGTGACTGTAAATCACCCAGTGCCTTCCTCTGAACAGTGGTGAGATTGTCAGCACCTCTTTTTGTGGAAAGATGTCTAAATTCATTTATGACCACTTTCATAAAAATTTCCACTTGAGGGCACAGAGACAAGGGGGGAAACCTCGTTGATCTGGGCAAAACTGACGTTGGAAAAAGGCCCGTTACCTCTGCCGTTTGTTCGCGCAGAAGATCCTCTAACGCTTGTAAAGCCTCTCTCTCCATCTCACTAGTGATAGTTAAGGCATCAGGGCTCATGTTGTAAAGTTTTTTAAGAACCAATTTGCGCGCAAATAGATGGAGGTCTTTTAATGCTGTGAAAAAATTGAATGAGTTGGTGGGAGAAAAGGTCAGTCCCTTACTCAAAACCTCAATTTGGGCATCAGAGAGGGTGTGAGAGGATAGATTGATTACCTCCAATTTATTGGCTGGGTTCTTATCCTGCTGATGTTGTCGTGTATTCCCCGTTCCTGCCTCCTATGGTGCACTGCGCATGCTCGGGATCCCTGTACGCGTCGGGGATGCCGGACCTGCGCTATGGCGCCGAGGACGGGAAGTGGGGGATGCCTCGCTTCCGGCTCTGTGCAGGGGACGCGCGCCGTGACGCGTTGGAATGACGGTGTATAGGAAGAATTACGATCGGTCATCTTAGACATGACGTACCACATAAAAGGCTGTCCCATTTGAGACACAATAACACCCCCAGAGGAAGCATACGGCGAAACGCGCGTCGGGGTTCACCAACACGCTTGATCGACTCTCCTGGTCCCGACACTATGGGTAAGCTCTTCTAAGTTTAGATGAGTGGGCATTTCTTGCTATATATTCTTACTTGTCGGTAACATTGGTTCTTTTTCTGTGTCACCCACCCATTGTGCTTAGCACTAGGGCTTTACGGATCTTAGTAACCTGGTAGCTCCATGCCATATCTCTTCCGCCACATACCTATACCAGTGTTAGACTTACCCTGGATCATTACGTTGAGTCTGTTCTGTCGTGTTGTAGTGGTTATTACAGTGTCTTCATGTCCTGTTGCAAACTTTTTAATATTTGTATTTCTATGTTAATAAAGATATCTATTTAAATGATCTTTGGCTATCTTAGCTCCCTTTTTTCGTTCTTCTGTTTATATTCAATATATGGGAGTTGCCTATTCTCTACATTTAAGGAGGATGCTTTACCTATTTAGCTCCTAGCCTATTATCGTAATTGCTTGCCTGAGCCTTTTTGTGTATAATCTCTATTGAACGCAGCATCTGAGGGGTTAATCGGCTGGATCAGATGCTAGCTCTGGTCCTGGCCAATACCTCAGGGTGTCAGCTGTAACATACAGCTGGCACCCGGCGGTGATGGTGCGGGCTCAGCTCCTGAGCCTGCAATATCACCGCAACGTAATGGTACTGCACTTTGCGGGAAGCTCTGCCTGACGGCACCGTATATATATGGCGGATGTCGGGAAGGGGTTAAAAGAGGCATGGACTCGCGGGACAGCAAAATAATTTTACCACTTTACAAAGCATTAGTGCATCTCCTAAAATATGCAGTTCAGTTCTGGGCTCCAGTTCATAGAAAGGATGCCCTGGAGTTGGAAAAAATACAAAGAAGAGCAACGAAGCTAATAAGGGGCCTGGAGAATCTAAGTTATGATGAAAGATTAAAAGAACTAAACCCAGAGGCGTAGCTAGGTTCTCCTGCACCCGGGGCAAAGATTCAGATTGGCGCCCCCCCCCCAACTTATTTCCCGACATCTCCTTCCCCCTCGCCATGTTTTCTTTCCCTACCAATCAATGAGATGTAATTTTTTGTTCACAATTTTTTTTAATGTAACTTGAGTATAAAAGCATTTCTACATTTTACAAGCGATAAAGTTCTATAATGTAATTAACAGAAAAATAAATTAACAGAAAATAAATTAAAGAGGCCACACACAGCCCCCTGTAGATAGCGCCACACAGCCCCTCTCTTGTAGATAGTGCCACACACAGCCCCCTGTAGATAGCGCCACACACAGCCCCCCTTGAAAGTAGTGCCACACACAGCCCCCCTTGTAGATAGTGCCACATTACAAACAGATAGTGCCCATTTACAAAGGGGCAGCGGGTTGCTGCCCCTTTGTAAATAGCGCCACACTCCCCCACCCCCTTTTAAATAGCGCCACACTGTGAACAGACCGGTGAGCGGTAGCCTACCGCTACCACTCTCCGCTCTGCCTGGTGTGACTTACCGGAGGAGCCGAGGAGGTCATTCGGCGCAGGCAGCGGCGGAGTTTCTTCTGACGAGGGTTGGTGACAGCCAGGCCGGCCTTAGCTTGGATGGCGCCCTGTGCGGGACTCTCTATTGCCGCCCCCTACACAAACCTAAAATGAACCACATATATCGACACGCTGGAACATATATACTGTACATACATAAAGACAGATATTTAGACATACAGGCAAATATACATACACACATTCTGGAATATATACATACAGGTAAATATATAGACGTACAAACACATACACACACACACACACACACACACACACACACACACACACCGGCAGATAAATACACAGACCGGAACATATGCAAATACATAAAAGGCACAAATATACAAGCACAAAGACACATTCACAAACAGACCCATATATACCCACACAGGCACATATGTGCACACAGATAATGTAGTAGATGTTACCTGCAGTCCTATGTAACACCACAGATAACACAGTGATAACTCTGAGTACAGATAATGTAGTAGCTGTTGCAGTCCTATGTAACACCACAGATAACACATTGTAGTAGAGATGAGATTGTAATTTAGAACTATGTGTTATCTGTGGTGTTACATAGGACTGCAGGCAAAAGCTACTACATTATCTGTAATCAGAGTTATCACTGTGTTATCTGTGGTGCTACATAGGACTGCAGGTAACACTACTACATTATCTGTACTCAGAGATATGACTGTGTTATCTGTGGTGTTACACAGGACTGCAAGTAACAGCTACTACATTATCTGTACTGTGTAGCAGAGCTGAGATTGTAATTTAGCACACAGTACAGATAATGTAGTAGATGTTCCCTGCAGTCCTATGTAACATCACAGATAACACAGCCATATCTCTCTGAGTACAGATAATGTAGTAGTATTATCTGCAGTCCTATGTAACACCACAGATAACACAGAGATAACTCTCTGAGTACAGATAATGTAGTAGATGTAAGAGACAAACACATGCAGAGACACAGACAGACAGACAGACACACACACACACACACACACACACACACACACACACACATACAAACAAACACAGAGACACACATTACACTCAGACACTCACCATGTTTCCTCTCCTTGCTGACAGGTCAGGACGGGCTGTGTGTGGGCGGAGCTTCCTCTCTGCTTCTCGGCAGAGCACAGGCAGATGCAGGGAGGCTGTAGCACTGGAGTGGACCTGTCCCCTGACCTGAGTCATCTGACCTCATGTCACTGACGTAAGGTCAGGTGACTGGACTGGTCCACTCCCTGGCCGTCACAGACCCGTCAGAACGCCGTACTGTCCTGGCTCTTCCTAAGCTGCTGCAGGTGTCCCACATACGGGGCGCCTGTCAGCAGCGATTAGCTGCTCTTCGGCGCCCCCCTATCAGTATACTCCAGGCTGCGCCCGGGGCACATGCCCCGCTTGCCCCCCCCTAGCTACGCCCCTGACTAAACCTATTTAGCCTTGAAAAGAGACGACTAAGGGGGGACATGATTAACTTATATAAATATATTAATGGCCCATACAAGAAGTATAGTGAAAACCTGTTCCATGCAAGACAAGTGGGCACTCCCTCCGTCTGGAGAAAAAAAAGATTCAATCTGCAAAGCCTTCTTTACGGTGAGAATTGTGAATCTGTGGAATAGCCTACCGCAGGAGCTGGTCACAGCTGGGACAGTAGATGGCTTTAAAAAAGGCTTAGATAATTTCCTAGAAGGAAAAAAGTTCATATGTCAAAGTTTAGAATTTTTGTTTCATCCCTTCCCTTTCTCCCATCCCTTGGTTGATCTTGATGGACATATGTATTTATTCAACCGTACTAACTGTGTAATGTACACTGCTAGAGTCAGTGTAGGAGGGGATTTGTCTCACTCTTTTGATCTCTCTAGGGGAACAGGGCAGGGCTGCCACCTTTCCTCGCTCTTATTTGCAATATTTAGTGAACCCGTGGCGATCTTAATAAGGGAGGATGAAAATTATGATATGAAATTATGAAAATTGTAATGATAAAATTATGCTGTATGCAGATGATCTTTTATTATGTTTGTCGGAAGCGAAGAGGTCTGTCCCTAGGACCATCTACTTAAAGGGAATGTGTCGCAAATTTTAAAAAAAGTTACTTATTTTTATTATATTTTTTAAGTTTTTTTGCTGTATTTCTTTTTTCTTCCACAATGTGGGAAGTATTAAAAATTAAAAAATAATTTGACATGTTTTCCTATGTTGGCCACCAGAGAGAGCACTTCCCAAAATTACAGCAAGGTGAATCAGGCAAAGCAGCCTGGCTTACAGCTGCTGTAAATATGGGAGAGAAACTCAACCCCCCTCCCTATTTTTGGCTACAAGCCAGGAAAAGGTGTCTTCAAATGGCTAAGGGTATGTTCACACGGCCTATTTTCGGCAGTTTTTCAGGCCGTAAACACCCGAAAAATTGGAAGCAGAACGCCTCCAAACATCTGCCCATTGATTTCAATGGGAAAACTGGCGTTCCGTTCTGACGGGCCGTTTTTTTAAAACCGGGCGCGTAAAAAAACGGCCACAAAAAAGTGCAGGTCACTTCTTGGGACGTTTTAGGAGCCGTTTTTCATAGACTCTTGAAAACAGCTCCAAAAACGGCCGTAAAAAACGCAGCGAAAATCGCGAGTGGCATAAAAAAAGTCTGAAAATCAGGAGCTGTTTTCCCTTGAAAACAGCTCTGTATTTTGAGACGTTTTTGAGTTTGTCTGAACAATCCATAAGCATTATCCAGCTCCCATTTTGGGAGTGCTTTTACAATGGCAGCTGGCAGAACTCTAGAACACACCAAAAGGCTAAAAATTATGAAAGTCACGAGCGAAGACCATGTGGTGAATGACTTTTTAGTTGACGTGCCAAAAAAAGCATCAAACGCTTGATTAAGCTTTACATCAATGGGAAAGCGTGCCGTTAGTACATACAACACGTTTTTTTACGCCAGCGCTTTTAAAAAACCTGTTGTGGAAAAAAAGATACGTCTAGTCAAGTCTTTAGCACGTAAAGCGCGTCAAATGTTCTTATAGTCAATCGGAGTAATACTTACGCACCAAAAAAACTTGCAAAAAGCGTGCACAAAAATTTTAAAAAGCCCCTTGAAGGACGTGTCAAAAAACGTGGGGTCCCTTCCATTTTCATAACCAGACAGATATACTAAAACAGCCGCAGCTTAGCATTACCAGGGTGGGAAGGGCCACTGTTTTTGGCACTTCCCAGCCTAATAATACCAGCTTGCGGCCGCTCCGGTGCCCGACTCACTACAAATGGTCAGGTACTGGATCATACCCGGCTCTTCCTGATACCCCTGGTGGAGGTGGGTACCGGGGTAATAATGGGGGGTTAGTGCTAGCTTTTTTACTGGCTAACACTAAGCCCAGCCTTAGGCCTCATGCACACGACCCTAGCCGTGTGCACGGCCGTGATTTTCGGGTTGGCCGGCTGCGGACTGTCAGCCGCAGGCCGCCCGCAAATCGCGGGACATGCACATGGCCACCGCCATTGTTTTCAATGAGGCCGGACCGCAGGGCCGTTATAAGACATGCCCGTTCTTTCTGCGGTCCGGGCTCCCGGGCCGTGCAAGGACAGCAAAAACTACGGTCGTGTGCATGGCCCCATAGAAAAGAATGGGGCCGCAATTCTCCCGTGGATTTTCGGGGGAATTGCGGCTGCAAAAACACGTTCGTGTGCATGGGGCCTTAGTAATGGACGTCATCAAACAGACAACTGCCATTACTGAGGCACTGATAAAGTATTAAACACAGAGACTTAAGAAAATATTTTTTTTATTGACACAAAACCTCCCCACACAACCCTCTTTCACTATTTTATTTTAAAAAAGAAAAGAAAAAGTTTAGCATCGAAGTATATGACGTAGTCCAAACAGTCCAGTGGAATCTGCAAAACAAGAAAAATAAATGTTCGTAATATGCAGCTGTTTCTTCATTCCTTGCTCCTACTGTGAATCGCCATGTAGTAACACGGAGTTTCGCAGTAGGAGCAAGGAATGAAGGAGCAGTGGCATATGAGCGCCACTGATCCTTAATAGCTGCTTACAAGCTGTTTTAAAAGATCAGCAGCAAGTCATCGCTGCTCCGTTGTTCCTTGCTCCTACTGTAAATTGCTATATAGGGGCGTTTCATAGCATTACAGCCATCTCCCATTCAAGTGAACAGGAGAAGGCTGTAATACTGTGAGACGACGCTAGAGGACGATTCCCAGTAGGAGTAAAAAAGTGTTAATAAAAAAAACATTTTGTGAAAAATTAAAGTAAATATAATATATATATTTTTTTTTAAATCGGATAACTTTTATTCTGATACAACCATAAACATTATAGCTGTTACAATATGTTGCAATTTTTTCATTACAGGTATACAATGCATTACTTGGTACAAAGAAGAAAAGTAGCACAATACATATCCCCACCACCCACCAAACCAACTCCCCCAACATTATAATTATTTATTTTGGTCAAAGCAGACCAGTACTATTCCAGGATATGCAAAAGTAGTATTGCCATTGCTGTCATATAAACCAAAGGCGATGTCTTAGACAATATGTCATACATGTATATGTTCCCAACTCTCACCACAATCTACCACCCCCTGACCGACCACAGCTCTATGACCCAGTCCCATCCGTCCTTCAATACCTCATTATTATCTCCTACCAGTTCATAAAGTATTTCTTCCAGGCCAGTGTCTCACTAATAACCTAGAAGCACTAAAGCGAGGGGACAGAACACCCCAATATATAATATTCGCACAAATAACAGCCACGTATTGTAAAAGAATATATATATCTTTATTAATAAATAACAATACAAGGTATCACATAGAATGTAATGAAAATACAAATGGTCACATGGAGAGCAGCAGCAAAAAGGTATATCATTAAATATACCAAGAGGTTAACAGACCTAACCCATCTCAAAGTCTAACGTCCTGTATCCAGGGCTGCCATCAGGAATTTCTGGGCCCCATACTGCCAATGAGTCTGGGCCCCCGCCCCCCTCGTTATTAGGAGGGGGGGTGGAATGTAAAGGGGCGTGAGGTAGGGCACATTAAAAAGAAAACTCTTTGGAGGAGCAGGGCAGAGACAGGAGGTGGGTGTCGGAGGGCAAAGGGGAGAGACTAAGTGCCAGGGCTGGGAGAACTGAAGGTAGCAGTGGTAGCCAGGGGGGAGACGCAACCTCACAGGGGCTCTGTGGAGTGATAGGGAAGAGACAAGAGAGAGCGGCTCTGTGGGGGGCAAAAAGGGAAAGTGTGTGTGTGTGTGTGTGTGTGTGTGTAGAATCTGTCAGGATGTAGGAGGGCAATATAAACAAAAATCATTGCACTGAAGCCCTATACACAGCAGAGTGACTCACCAAAATGTAGTCCCTAAGATCTCCCACCGCCACGGGCATGCCTGGATGATACTTTTGCATTCTCTTCACACGCTGCACACACGTTATCTGTGTAAAAACCACACAACAAAATTAATTCAGACACCAAACCAGAAAAAAATTCAGATCCTAGACCAGACCTGTTAGGTAATTCAGACACCTTTCCAACAGAACCCTACCTGTGGCCAGAGTTTAGCATTTAGACTTTTATCTACAGGGGAGTGTGTGTGGAGCTATTTACAGGGGGTTGTGTGTGGCGCTATCTGCAGGGGTGGGTGAGGCGCTATCTACAGGGGGGGTGTGTGGCGCTATCTACAGGGTGGGTGTGGCGCTATCTACATGGGATTGTGTGGCGCTATCTACATGGGATTGTGTGGTGCTATCTACAGGGGGCAGTATGTGGCACTATCTACAGGGGAGTGTGTGTGTAGCGCTATCTACAGGGGGTATGTTCGGCGCTAACCACAGGGGAGTGTGTGGCACTCTCTACAGGGGATTCCAGTCCGGGAGGAGACCCTGACCTCACTGTCCATATATGGACAGTGACCTCAGGGGCTACCTCTAGGAGAGGAATCCCCGGCCAGAGTGTCGGCAACTCTCTGACCAGGGATTCCGCTCCTGGATGGGTGAATGGCAGAGCAGGAAGCTGATACTTTCCTGCTCTGCCATAGTATTCAATTGTATCTGCATCCTGTGGACGCAGATACAATTGAATATGGCAGTGGCTGAGACACGTCTGGGACAGTAATTTGCCGGGGCTGCCGCTGTAGATTCAGGACAGTCCCTGCAAATTCAGGACTGTTGCTAACTATGCCTCCGGTATAAGCTTTCTCCCCCTACCCAGGTATACTCTCTCCTTCCTCTACCCATCCCCATGTATAATTTCTCACCTCCCTTCAGATATCATCACTTTTCACCCAATTATTACCCCCCCCCCCCCCATTGTATAATGCCTCCTCCAGTGGAGGGATGTCACGATACCAGAATTTGGACTTCGGTACCGATGCTTTGTGTAGTATTGCGATTTCGATAACAAAGCGATACTTTGCCAACAGTAATAAAAAAACAAAACAGTTCTTCCATTTCTTATGTGAGGCGCGAGGTGTGATGGTAAATTTAACCTCCATGTGCCACACATTAATAGTAAGTAACCCCATCATGTTCCTCAATTATAATGGGTTAATGTGTGAGGTACATGATGGGGTTAATTACTATTAATGTGAGACACATGGAGGTTAAATTCATCGCACCTCGTGCCCCACATTATTAAGTGAAAGAAGTTTTTATTTTATTTTTTACAGCGTACACATCATAAATGATGCAAAAGAATTGTTGTGCAGGTTATTACGGCCGCGCCAATACTGAATGTGTATATTTTATGTATTGAGACTTATTTTAATGTGTTTTGTAAAAAAGGTGTATGTGTATTTTTTTTAAATGTCACATTACTTTATGTTTTTACTTTATTTTTTAAACTTTAATGCACTGTCATATATCTATGTACACAGGCAGTTGTTAGGACAGACCTGAGTATGCCCTAACAGGAAATATGGTAAGACAGCCCTGGGGTCCTTCATTGGACCTTGGGCTGTCTGCCCATATATGGTATGTCCCTCAATCGCGTCACAGGGATTCCTGTGACGTGATCCAAGGGGCATCCCCCCTTCTTATTTTCCGCTGAATGCTGCAGTCAGCTTTGATCGCAGCATTCAGGGGAATAGCGGCGGAGATGAGAGGTTTCTTTGATCTCTGCCTTTATAGAGTGGGACTGCGGCTGTGTAATACAGCCATTGCCCCGCCCCGCACGCGGTCAGCACGAGGTGATGCGGGCGGCGCTGCACTAATGAGCGGCGGTTCAGGCACTGAAGACAGAACATGTGGGGGTGTTTTGTAGTGCGCCCGCCATATTCTGTTTTCAGTGCCGCCGCTCATTAGTGCAGTGCTGGCCGCATCACATAATCCTGGCGGCGCGCACATGTCAGGACTCCGGAGCGGGGCCGTGACTGTATTACACAGCCGCGGCTTCGCTCTCATACATTCATGTATTACAATATTGAGCTGTGCGGCCGCACAGCTTAGTATCGAAATACATGAAATAACAGCATCGAACCGTTTGGGGGTGCACGGTATCGAAACCGTATGGAAGTTTTGATGCATCGTGCATCCCTACTCAAGTGCCATCCTCACTCCATTATTATCTCCTTCCCACTCTAGCATCATTTCCCTCCCTACCCAATGCCATCTCCCTGCCCCATTATCATCTCCCTGCCCCATTATCATCTCCCTGCCCCATTATCATCTCCCTGCCCCATTATCATCTCCCTGCCCCCATTATCATCTCCCTGCCCCCATTATCATCTCCCTGCCCCATTATCATCTCCCTGCCCCCATTATCATCTCCCTGCCCCATTATCATCTCCCTGCCCCATTATCATTTCCCTGCCCCCATTATCATCTCCCTGCCCCATTATCATCTCCCTGCCCCCGTTATCATCTCCCTGTCCCCGTTATCATCTCCCTGTCCCCGTTATCATCTCCCTGCCCCCATTATCATCTCCCTGCCCCATTATCATCTCCCTGCCCCATTATCATCTCCCTGCCCCATTATCATCTCCCTGCCCCCATTATCATCTCCCTGCCCCATTATCATCTCCCTGCCCCCATTATCATCTCCCTGCCCCATTATCATCTCCCTGCCCCATTATCATTTCCCTGCCCCCATTATCATCTCCCTGCCCCATTATCATCTCCCTGCCCCCGTTATCATCTCCCTGTCCCCGTTATCATCTCCCTGTCCCCGTTATCATCTCCCTGCCCCCATTATCATCTCCCTGCCCCATTATCATCTCCCTGCCCCATTATCATCTCCCTGCCCCCATTATCATCTCCCTGCCCCATTATCATCTCCCTGCCCCCATTATCATCTCCCTGCCCCATTATCATCTCCCTGACCCCATTATCATCTCCCTGCCCCCATTATCATCTCCCTGCCCCATTATCATCTCCCTGCCCCATTATCATCTCCCTGCCCCCATTATCATCTCCCTGCCCCCATTATCATCTCCCTGCCCCCATTATCATCTCCCTGCCCCCATTATCATCTCCCTGCCCCATTATCATTTCCCTGCCCCCATTATCATCTCCCTGCCCCATTATCATCTCCCTGCCCCCATTATCATCTCCCTGCCCCATTATCATCTCCCTGCCCCATTATTATCTCCCTGCCCCCATTATCATCTCCCTGCCCCCATTATCATCTCCCTGCCCCATTATCATCTCCCTGCCCCATTATCATCTCCCTGCCCCCATTATCATCTCCCTGCCCCATTATCATCTCCCTGCCCCCATTATCATCTCCCTGCCCCATTATCATCTCACTGCCCCATTATCATCTCCCTGCCCCCATTATCATCTCCCTGCCCCCATTATCATCTCCCTGCCCCATTATCATCTCCCTGCCCCCATTATCATCTCCCTGCCCCCATTATCATCTCCCTGCCCCATTATCATCTCCCTGCCCCCATTATCATCTCCCTGCCCCCATTATCATCTCCCTGCCCCATTATCATCTCCCTGCCCCCATTATCATCTAACTCTACCCCATCCTCATAGAAAGCAAAACTCTTCCCCACGTCTGTATTAGTTCACACTGCAGCATAGGATTGTATCACTATCAGCTCTACAACGGCTCTTTTCTCCTGTCCTGTGTAAACAGAGGGAGAAGACAGGTTTATTGTCACATGTTACACAGGACGGGAGATAAGAGCTGTAGGGCTGATACAATCCTATGCTGCAGTGTTAACATAATACAGAGGTGGGGGAGATATTTACTTTCTATGGGGGCAGGAGGAGATCTTTTCAGGAGGCTCCGGGCAGCAGCAGCCGGACACAGACATAACTTAGTACTCACTGTGTCTGAAGAAGAAGACGACGACTGCTGCTGCTGCTGCTGGACGTATCCTCCGAGGCTGAGCTCATAACTCCCGCTGCTGTGATGTCTCCTCCCCGCACGCTGTCACGCTGTTGTGGAGGAGGAGGGGCGGGCACATCTCACTCTCCAGCGGGCCCTTACGGTTTTATTCTGATGTAATGAACGGGCCCCTGCTTTGTGATGGGACCTGTTCCTTTCACCGAAATGAAATCGTAAGAGCCACACTGCCGTGAGTATATTAGTTCCAGCGGCAGAGTGCGGGCCCCTTTTTTCTAAATTTATGCCCGGGCCCCTCACTGCAGTACCCCCAGTACCCCCCTGATGGCGGCCCTGCCTGTATCTAATACCACCAAATATGCAATAAATGAATGGTCTAATATAATATTACAAAGGTAAAAATGCCAAATAACGCTAAAGAAACTGCATAGTGTGTATTGAACAGCGATCAAGATATATATAGGAAAACCTATATGAGTGAATAGACACAGTAGCAGCAGTAGCAATAATACCTAATCATAAAGATGGCAGAGCATACCTTAAGACATGGTGGGGGAACAGGACGTGATGAGATGTGGCACAGGAGCAGAGCAAGCCCAGGACAAGTCAACACTGCCGCTCGATTTTCTTAAGTACCCCATGTTTGAGATATACTCGTCTTCCCAAGGCGATCGTATTATTTAGATATGTTATAAGCTCGGGCAGAAACTCCTCGATATAAAGTTGGACTTTTCCTCAGCCTACCATCCCCAGTCCAATGGCCAAGTTGAGAGGATCAATCAGATTATGGAGAACTACTTACGACACTTCATCTCCAGGCAGCAAGATGACTGGGTGCAGCTTCTTCCTTGCGCCGAGTTCTCCTATAATGACCACACAAGTGAGTCCACCGCCTCCACACCGTTCTTTATAGTCTACGGCAAACATCCACGTATTCCTCTCCCTGTGTCTGCTTCGTCCCAGGTGCCTGCAGCTGACTCTGCATTCCGGGACTTTCTACAGATCTGGCATCAAACCCGTTCCTCTATTCTGCTGGCAATCTATCACAAGTATCGAAAGGCAGATACAAGGAGAAGAGAGCCACCTCCGTTTCTTCCCGGTACCAAGGTCTGGCTGTCCTCAAGAAATATCCGGCTGAGGATGCCATCATGCAAATTCGCTCCCAGGTTCCTCTGACCCTTTGAGATTCTGCAGTGGATCAAGCCGGCCTCTTATAAGCTTCGGCTGCCCGCTACCCTCCGGATCCCTAACTCCTTTCACATGTCTCTTCTGAAAGCTGTGGTCCTGTACTATTACTCTAAGACTCTTAGCCCTGCAGTTGCCCCCAGTGGTTCTGCCAAGATATTTGAGGTTAAGATGATCCTGGACACCAAAAAAGTAAGAGGAAGAACCTTTTATTTAGTAGATTGGAGGTGGTTTGGTCCAGAGGAGAGGTCCTGGGAGCCAGAAGAGAATCTCAATGCTCCTACCCTCATCAAGAAGTTTCTCTCTCGTTCTGGTCCCAAGAAAGGGGGCGTAAGAGGAGGATACAGTAACGTCCATGGTCGCTGACCACAAACTCCTCCCATCCTGCTGACACCTTTCTCTCCAGAGATGCCAGCACATGTGGCCATCCTGTTCCGCAGTGACCACTAGGGTGCGTGCGCAAGCTCAGTTCAGCCTTAAAGAGCCAGAGCGCACACATTTGTGAGATTGAGCTGATTGCTCCCAGATCACCCTGGACTATAAGAAGGGCCCTGCCCCTGCCTTCATTGCCTGAGCGTTTGTACCTACCCGTGTTAGCCTTTGCAAATGGTCCCTTGAGTGTTTTCCAGTTCCCAGTGTTCCCGTTCCTGCTACCTGTATCCTGTATGCCGTGCTACCGTGTTCCTGTGCTTTACAGAGTTGGAGTCGTGTTGTGTCGCCTACTACACCTGCTGTGTTTCACCGCACCCATTGTCTGCCTGCTACCAGAGTTCCATCCGAGCCTAAACCATCGCTACTGTCTGAATTGCCACAGGTACTTTTAGCCGAACAATAGACATTGACTTTATACCCTATTTAGCCATCTGCTATCCCGCTAAGGTGGTACGGCCAGTGGCGTAGCTATAGGGGTTGCAGCGGTCGCAATCGCGACCGGCCCCTGAAGCCAGGGGGCCTGCGGCCCCCCGCACCACATCGTTAAAAAGTTACTATAATAACTGGGGCTGCGGGTCACTGTTACCATAGTAACTGACAGTACTTACCTTCCTGCTTCCGGAGCGCAGCAGAGGTCCTGACGTCACAGCACGGTGCGCAACGCATTATGTCACAACGCTATGCGCCGCGCACAACATCCCGACCCTGGATAGAGTCAGGAGAGGACCTCCGCGGCGGCTGAAGAGGCGTAAGATTAATATTCCTGTCTGCTGAAGCTGATTGGTGGGGTCCGACTCCCGGCACTCGTACGAGAGCTGCTTCCCCTTCATTCTGGTCACTTGTTCACACTGTGAATCCGTGTCGGCGATTCACAGTGTAAGCAAGTAAGCGAAATTAAGGTGAAGCAGCTCTCGTATGAGCGCTGGGGCCCCTTCAAAACAGCTGATTGGCGGGGTCCCGGGAGTAGGAACCCGAACCATCAGCTACTTATGGATAGGTCATCAAAGTTTAGGGACTGGACAACCCCTTTAAGCCTACGATGTAGCAGGCTTAGAGGGCCCATGAGACAGGATCACAGATTGTGTGATGCTGTCTGCTGGCCCCTGTATCTAAGCCAATCACATGGTAGGCTTAGATACATGGCCCATGTGTGATCCTGTCTGATGGGCCCTGTATATAAGCCTACCACACTGAATAAGATTACTGTCTGCTGGACCCTGTATCTAAGCCTACCTTATGGGCCCTGTATCTAAGCCTAACACACGTGTTACTAATCGTTTTTTTTGTGTTTGTGTTTTCTTACAGGTTCGGTTGTTGGATTACGTCAGATTGGAGGACTACTTCGATGACTGCTTTTTTTATTATCAATAAAATGGTAATGAGGGATGTGGGTTTTATTTAAATATTTTTTTTTTTTTATGTCTTTGTGTTTTTTTTAAACTATATTACTACCACCTTAGTAATGGCCGCCGGATGATTGACAGCATCCATTACTAAGGCGGGGCTTAGTGATAGCCAGTGCAGAGGCTAACACTAACCCCTATTATTACACCGGTACCCACCGCCACCAGGGGTGCTGGGAAGAGCCGGGTACGATCCAGTACTTGACCATCTGTAGTGATGGCCGGGCAATGGGGCGGCCGCAGGCTGGTATTATCAGGCTGGGAAAGGCCAGAAATAGCGGCCCTCCCTCCCCCATCCCACCCCTTGGTAATGCTAGCCTGCTGCTACTTTATTGTATCTGGCTGGTTCTGAAAAATGGGGGGGACCCCACGTCAGTTTAAATACAATAAAAAATAAATAATTGGAAAGAACAATGTGGGGTCCCCCCAATTTTCATAACCAGCCAGATACAACACAGCAGCAGCCATCTTATCAATCAATGCTCACGGCTTAAACTCGCCATTTAAAGGGAATGTGACGCAAGAAATTATATATTTTTTCAGTTAAACAGTTAGTATATAAATGATTACACGTTGTTTTAATTTTTTTAATTTTTTCACAAATCAGGAAATATTATAAATTAGATTCTAATTTATAACATTTCCCAGTGCTGGTCACTAGATGGAGCAATTCCCAAAATTGCAACATTGGCATGTGGTAAAGCAACATTGCTTTATGCTGCAAAATTTGAGAAAACTCACTCGCTCTAGTGAGCTCTCGGAATCCCCCCTCCTTTATCCTGGTTAGTGTCGGGAGAAACGAGGGGATTGAATGGTCAAACCTCCTACAGTGTGTGCCGCTATTTTTTGAGCTAACACACAGTGTAGTAGGGATACCTACAGTAGTATACACACAGTAAAACACGTACATACACAGACCTAACTTACCTGCTCCTGCCGCCGCCGCTCCCTCCGGTCCGTCCGCTCAGTCTGCAACCTCCGCTCCAAGTGCACAAGTCCGGAAGCCGCGACCAGAAGTAGTAATCTTACTGTCCGGCCGCGGCTTCCGGTCCACAAGAAAATGGCGCCGGACGTCGCTTGGCCGAAGACCTTCAATTTGGACTGTGTGGGAGCGGCGCATGCGCCGTTCCCACATAGTCGGCGTACAGCATAGTGGATGAAACATGCCCTGTTCGCATTCACTATGGGGCTGTATGTGCCGTATTCCATGTCTGTATGTGTCGTTAATTGACACATACAGAGATGGAAAAAAAAATGGCAGCCCCCATAGACAAGAAAAACTTAAAAAAAAAAAAAGTTAAGCACAAACACACAAATAAATAAAACATGTTTTAATAAAACACTAAAAGCAAATAGATATAAAAACTTTTTTTTCGTGACACTGGTCCTTTAACGCCCTAATCTCCTGCTAGTCTTTCTAGTGACGCTCGTAGCACTGGTAGTATTTCTTAAAACACTATCTTGGAGGTCCTGGACTTTAGCTTCTGTCCTAGTTCCCTAAAATCATTTTTAAGGACCTTCCATCTCTCACTGACTTTTTCATTGGTACCAATGTGTGCCATGACTGCCGGGTCTTCCCCAGCCCCACCCAGGAATCTGTCTATTCGATCCGCAATATGCCGAACTTGAGCACCCGACAGACAACACACTGTTTGGCATTCACGGTCGTGGTGACAGATGACCCTATCTGTCCACCTAATAATAGAATCAGCTACCACCAGTATCTGTCTGACCTTTGCTGCACTCCTACTTCCATCCTTCCTACAGCATGTAAAGGATCTGCCAGACACAGCTTCTGTGTCGACGCCCGTGGTTAATCAGTCTGCACCTGCTCCTAAGTCTGATAGAGTGACTCGATCATCTACCACTCGGGCTGGGAGGCTGAGAAGTGGGAGAACCTATCACAGCCTGGCCAGACGGATCTAGCTCCCGCCCTCTGTCTATTTATACCTTCATTTCCTGCTCCTCCTTTGCCTGTGATTCTGCCTGTTTCCTGGCTCTGCTGCTGCTGCTTGTACTATTGACCTCTGCTTCATATTGACCCTGGCTTTACTGACTACTCTCCTGCTCTGCGTTTGGTAACTCGTACACTCCTGGTTTGACTCGGCTTGTTCACTACTCTTGTTGCTCACGGTGTTTCCGTGGGCAACTGCCCCATTTCCCTTAGCTTCTGTGTACCCTTGTCTGTTTGTCTGTTGTGCACAAATTGAGCGTAGGGACCATCGCCCAGTTGTACGCCGTCGCCTAGGACGGGCCATGCAAGTAGGCAGGGACTGAGTGGCGGGTAGATTAGGGCTCATCTGTCTGTCTCCCTACCCCATCATTACATAATCACAGGCCCATATACCTTTTCTACCCAGGTCCCTGACACAACTATGGACCCCCTTGAGACCCTGGCTCAGCAAATGCAGGGCCTCTCCCTACAGCTCCAAGCCCTGGCTCAGAGGGACAACCAGCATGTTGCTACCCTGGTAGTGCCCCCCACCTCACCTCTTGAACCCCACCTCAAGTTGCCTGACCGGTTCTCAGGGGACCGGAAGACTTTTTTCTACTTTCGGGAGAGTTATAGGCTCTATTTCTGTCTAAGGCCCCACTCCTCAGGTTCTGAGAGCCAGCGAGTGGGTATAATTATGTCCCGGCTCCAGGACTGGCCCCAAGAATGGGCCTTCTCCTTGGCTCCTGACGCCCCTGAAATTTCCTCTGTTGATCTTTTTTTTTCTTCTGCTCATATATGACGAGACTGACAAGACTGCCTTTGCCGAGAGTCAGCTGGTGATCTTACATCAGGGTAAGAGACCCGTTGAGTACTGTTCTGACTTTAGGAAGTGGTGTGTAGCTTCTCGGTGGAATGACCCTGCCTTGAGGTGCCAGTTTAGGTTGGGTCTGTCGAACGCCCTGAAAGACCTGCTAGTTAGCTATCCCTCTTCTGACTCCCTAGACCAGGTCATGGCTTTAGCGGTACGACTTGACCGACGTCTCAGGGAACGACAACGTGAACGTTTTTGTGTTTTCTCCTCTGACTCCCCCATGATGCCTCCCGAGGTTCCGTTGCTTCGTTCTTCCACGGAAGACTCGGAGGTACCTATGCAACTCGGAGCCTCCGTGTCCCCCCAACAACGTAGAGAGCTCTGCAGGAAGAATGGTCTCTGCTTCTACTGTGGGGATGACAAGCATCAAGTGAACAACTGTCCTAGGCATAAGAATAAGCAGCCGGAAGAACTTCCGTGCCTAAGTGAGCATCGGGGAGGTCACTTGGGCGCACAGGTATTTCCCGTAAATATGAAACCTAATAAGATCTTGCTTCCCTTTCAGGTTTCTTTTGAGGGTAGGTCTGCTACCGGCAGTGCCTTTGTGGATTCAGGGTCTTCTGCTAATATTATGTCTGTGGAATTTGCTATGTCTCTAGCTATGCCATTGATTGATTTGCCTAAACCTGTCCCGGTAGTGGGTATCGACTCCACTCCACTTGCTAATGGTTATTTTACGCAGCATACCCCTGTTTTTGAACTCCTTGTTTGCTCCATGCATTTGGAGCAGTGCTCTGTACTGGTGATGCAGGGATTATCGTCTGATTTGATTTAAGGCCTTCCCTGGTTGCAGATGCATAATCCCACGTTTAACTGGAATACTGGGGATCTTACCAAATGGGGTAATGAATGCTTGACGTCATGTTTTTCTGTTAATTTTATTTCTCTCCCTGAGGAGGTGAACACTCTACCTGAGTTTATTCAGGACTTCGCTGATGTTTTTTCTAAAAAGGCCTCCGAAGTGTTACCTCCTCATAGAGAATACGATTGTGCAATCGATTTGGTACCAGGAGCTAAGCTCCCTAAGGGTAGGATATTTAATCTCTCTTGTCCCGAACGTGAAGCCATGAGAGAGTATATCCAGGAATGCCTGGCCAAGGGTTACATTCGCCCCTCTACTTCTCCGGTAGGTGCTGGCTTCTTCTTCGTAGGGAAGAAGGATGGTGGTCTTAGGCCGTGCATCGATTACCGAAACTTGAATAAGGTCACTGTAAGGAACCAGTATCCCCTTCCTTTGATTCCTGATCTCTTCAATCAGGTTCAGGGGGCCCAATGGTTCTCTAAGTTTGATCTACGGGGGGCGTATAACATCCGCATCAGAGAGGGGGATGAGTGGAAGACTGCGTTTAACACGCTCGAAGGTCATTTCGAATACCTCGTCATGGCCTTTGGGTTGTGTAATGCTCCCGCGGTCTTCCAGAATTTCATAAATGAGATTTCAAGAGACTACCTGGGGGTATTTCTTGTAGTGTACCTTGATGACATACTTGTGTTTTCCAAGGACTGGTCCTCCCACATTGAGCATGTCAGGAAGGTGCTCCAGGCCCTTCGGGAAAACAAACTGTTTGCTAAAACCGAAAAATGGGTGTTTGGCGTGCAGGAGATACCATTTTTGGGTCAAATCCTCACTCCTCATGAATTCCGCATGGACCCTGCCAAGGTTCAGGCTATGGCTGAATGGGTCCAACCTCCCTCCCTGAAGGCGTTACAGTGCTTCCTGGGGTTTGCTAATCATTACAGGAGATTTATTGCTAACTTCTCGGTCATCGCTAAGCCTCTTATGGATCTTACTCGCAAAGGTGCTGATCTCCTCCACTGGCCTCCAGAGGCAGTCCAGGCTTTTGAGGTCCTTAAGAAGTACTTTATCTCGGCCCCAGTGCTGATTCAGCCTAACCAAATGGAGCCATTCATCGTGGAGGTTGACGCCTCCGAGGTGGGAGTGGGTGCTGTCTTGTCCCAGGGTACCAGGTCCCTCACTTATCTCCGTCCCTGTGTCTTCTTCTCCAGGAAGTTCTCGCCCACTGAGAGTAACTATGACATTGGCAACCGCAAACTCTTAGCCATTAAATGGGCATTTGAAGAGTGGCGCCACTTCTTGGAGGGGGCTAGGCACCAGGTAATGGTCCTTACCGACCACAAGAATCTGGTTTTGATAGAATTTGCCCGGAGGCTAAACCCGAGACAAGCTCGATGGGCGTTGTTTTTTACTAGATTCAACTTTTTGGTCACCTATAGGGCTGGGTCTAAAAATATTAAAGCTGATGCACTGTCGTGTAGTTTCATGGCCAGCCCTCCTTCGGAGGAAGATCATGCTTGTGTTTTGCCCCCAGATATAATAATTTCCTCTGTTGATTCTGACTTAGTCTCCGAAATTACGGCTGATCAAGGTTCAGCTCCCGGGAACCTTCCTGAGAACAAGCTGTTTGTTCCCCTGCAATTCCGGCTAAGGGTACTCAGGGAAAATCATGACTCTGCACTATCTGGCCATCCAGGCAACCTTGGTACCAAGCATCTCATTGCCAAAAACTATTGGTGGCCTGGGTTGCTTAAAGACGTTAAGGCCTACGTCGCAGCTTGTGAAATTTGTGCTAGGTCCAAGACTCCCAGGTCCCGACCAGCGGGCTTACTATGTTCTTTGCCCATTCCCCAGAGACCTTGGACCCATATCTCCATGGATTTTATCACTGATCTGCCTCCATCTCAAGGCAAGTCGGTGGTGTGGGTTGTAGTAGACTGCTTCAGTAAGATGTGCCACTTTGTGCCCCTCAAGAAACTACCCAATGCTAAGACGTTAGCTGCCTTGTTTGTCAAACACATCCTGCGTCTCCATGGGGTTCCTGTCAATATTGTTTCTGACAGAGGGGTACAATTTGTTTCATTGTTTTGGAGAGCTTTCTGTAAAAAGTTGGAGATTGATCTGTCCTTCTCCTCGGCCTTCCATCCTGAAATTAATGGCCAAACTGAGAGGACTAATCAGTCTCTAGAACAATATTTAAGGTGTGTTATCTCTGACTGTCAATATGATTGGATCTCCTTCATTTCCCTCGCCGAATTTTCCCTTAATACCCGGGTCAGTAACTCGTCAGGGGTCTCCCTCTTTTTCTGTAATTTTGGGTTTAATCCACGGTTCTCCTCCGTTTCACCTGGTGATTCCAACAATCCCGAGGTAGATGTCGTTCATCGGGAACTGTGCACAGTCTGGGCCCAGTTTCAGAAGAACCTAGAGGCGTCCCAGAGCATACAAAAGACTCAGGCAGATAGAAGACGTTCTGCTAACCCCTTGTTTGTGGTCGGGATCTGGTGTGGCTGTCTTCAAAAAATTTGCGCCTTAAAGTCCCGTCCAAAAAATTTGCTCCCCGGTATATAAGGCCGTACAAGGTCATTGAAGTCCTTAACCCTGTCTCCTTCCGACTGGTTTACCCCCGTCTTTTCGAATACATTGTTTCATTGGAGAGGATACGGGCCTGAGGAGAGGACTTGGGTACCCGCCCGGGATGTTCACGCTGGGGTATTGCTCAGGAGGTTCCATCTTCGGTTCCCCAATAAGCCAGGTCCACCTAGAAAGGGTCCAGTGGCCCCTCATAAAAGGGGGGTTACTCTAAAGCTTCTGTGTCGATGCCCGTGGTTAATCAGTCTGCACCTGCTCCTAAGTCTGATAGACTGACTCGATCATCTACCACTCGGGCTGGGAGGCTGAGAAGAGGGAGAGCCTATCACAGCCTGGCCAGATGGAGCTAGCTCCCGCCCTCTGTCTATTTATACCTTCATTTCCTGCTCCTCCTTTGCCTGTGATTCTGCCTGTTTCCTGGCTCTGCTGCTGCTGTTTGTACTATTGACCTCTGCTTCATATTGACCCTGGCTTTACTGACTACTCTCCTGCTCTGCGTTTGGTACCTCGTACACTCCTGGTTTGACTCGGCTTGTTCACTACTCTTGTTGCTCACGGTGTTTCCGTGGGCAACTGCCCCATTTCCCTTAGCTTCTGTGTACCCTTGTCTGTTTGTCTGTCGTGCACATATTGAGCGTAGGGACCGTCGCCCAGTTGTACGCCGTCGCCTAGGGCGGGCCGTGCAAGTAGGCAGGGAATGAGTGGCGGGTAGATTAGGGCTCACCTGTCTGTCTCCGTACCCCGTCATTACACAGCAGGTCTTGTCCTGGTTGCTAGGAGCAACGCCCTGCTGTAGTGATGCTGGCTCTGGACTTGCATCCCTAATATTAGCCAAACGGGCATATTTCCTGGGTTGTGCCAATTCACGACTAGCCTCCCTGGCACTTTTTCCCCTACCCCTTCCTCTAACTGTTACCCAGCTCCTAGTCTCTGGATCCTGAGCTTGCCCGCCTCCACCCACCTCCATCTCACTGGCCCCAGCCAGTGTTTGCTCAGTGAGCTCTAAACTCCTCTCCAGGTTTGCAATGCTCCTAAGTGTTGCAAGCTGCATATTTAGATCCAGTACCTGGGCTTCCAAATACACAACATGCTGGCATTTAGCGCAGAGATATTCACCCTCAAACAACTGTTCAAGGAATGCATACATTGCACAAGACACACACCTGGTAGCATTATCCATGGAGCACATTTTTAAATGGGGATAAATAGTATAGCAAGAGAAATAAAATTTGTAGTACAGAATACAGAACAATGCACAAAGAAAATGTATCAAACCTTATTTTCCTATGTCCTTTAGTTAAACTATGTCCCCTTGTTTAACTATGCACTTGTCTACAAACTCGCACTTTGCTGTACACATGCTTCACTCGCTACTGTAATACTAGAAGCTAAAAATACCAATATATTGTTATACATGGAATAATGTATCCCATACGCTAAGGCCGGATTTACACGAGCGTGTGCGTTTTGCGCGTGCAAAAAACATAGCGTTTTGTGCGCGCGCAAAAGGTACTTAACAGCTCTGTGTGTCACCCTCGTATGATGCGTGGCTGCCATCATTATGACACTCTGTATGTTTGCTTTTTGTGGTGCTTTTCTGTTTTCATTCATACTTTTTACTGCTGTTGCGCGAATCACGTGCGTCACACGGAAGTGCTTCCGTGTGCTGCGCGTGATTTTCACGCACCCATTGACTTCAATGGGTGCGTGATGCGCGAACAACGCACACATAACGGACATGTCGTGAGTTTTACGCAGCGGACACACGCTGTGTGAAACTCACGGACAGTCTGCACCACCCCATAGACTAACATAGGTCCGTGTGAGGCGCGTGAAAATCATGCGCGTTGCACGGACGTATATCACGTTCATCTAAATAAGCCCTAAATCATAAGAATACTGAAAGCCACTAAGGGCTCATTAAGATGAGCGTAATACTCGTCCATGTGCTGTCCGTTGAAATAACTGACAGCACACGGACCCATTCATTTCATTGGGGCTATTCAGACATGCCTGAGTTTTCAGTGTCCGTTGCGAGAAACTCAATGCATGTCTTATATTGGTGCGATTTTGCGCACTTTGTCGCCCATTGAAGTCTATGGGTGCGTGAAAACCACGGACAGCACACGGAAGACATCTGTGTGCAGTCCGTGTTTCACGCATCAGTTGGTAAGGAAATGCAGAGATGCAGGAAAAAAAACAAAAAAACAAGTGCTTGCACGGATGTGAAAAATGCTTGCCACACGCAAAGCACACTGATGGCACAAGACTAAGGCTCCTATATCTACACCGTTGGATAGAATTGGATGCATTGTCTCAGCAGACAGTATCATACATAATAGGCTTAGATACATGGCCCCAGTAGACCATATCACACATGATAGACTTAGGGCTCATTCAGAGGAGAGTGATTCTCGTCCGTGTGCTGTGCGTTAATACAAAGCACAGCACACGGACACATTGATTTCAATGGGGCTATTCACACATGTGTGAGTTTTCACACAGCGAGTGTCCGTTGCGTGAAACTATATTGAAGTCAATGGGTGCGTGAAAACCACGGACAGCTCACGGACGCACATACGTGTGATGTCCATGTTTTACTAAACAATTACACTAAAAAAAAATGCTTGCAAGTGCGGGAAAAACACATGTCACACGCAAAGCACACGAATGCAAAACGCAACGCACACGGACAGAATTTTTCATGCGTAAATCTGGCACGCTCGTGTGAATTTTGCCTTAGATACAGGGTCCCAGCAGTAAGTATCCTTGTACTAAGTCTCAGGGGCACTTTTGGCATTTCTGGGGCCCCAAACAAAGTTATGTCTTGGGGCTCCAATCAAAGACACCTGTAGAGAGTTCCCCACACAATGCCCCCTGTATATAGCATCACACACCCCTGCATGGTTCCACACACAGTTCAGGCCGTAAAAAATGCAGCAAAAAAGCAGGTTGCTTAAAAAACGGCTGAAAATCAGGGGCTGTTTTCCCTTGAAAACAGCTCAGTATTTTTTGCAGTTTTTTGTTAAGCATGTGAACATGCCCTCACACTAACCCCCTTTATTACCTTGATACCCACCGCCACCAGGGGTACCGGGAAGTGCTGAGTACGATCCAGTACCCGATCATCTATAGTGATGGTTGGCCACTGGGGCGGCCACGGGCTGGTATTTTTAGGCTGGGAAAGGCCAAAAATAGTGGCCTTTCCCACCCTGGTAATGCTAGCCTGCTGCTTTTTTTTTACACATTTTATTAGTTCCCCCTAGGGGACTTGAACCAGCAATCATTAGATCGCTGGTACAGTACACTGCAATACATGGATGAGTTACGGAAACAGCGTAACTCACTGAGCTATGCTGTTTCCGTAACTCCCATAGTAGTGAATGGCAGTTACAGAAGCAGCGTAGCATGCTACTCTGTTTCTGTAACTCCCATAGTAGTGAATGGCAGTTACAGAAGCAGAGTAGCATACTACGCTGTTTCCGTAACTACTATTCAGTTCTATGGGAGTTACGGAAACTGTGTAGCTCAGCGAGTTACGCTGTTTCCGTAACTCGACCATGTAACCAGCAAGTGGCCGGAAGACAGCGGAGCTGGGTAAGATAGAACGGGGTTTAGGGGGCCCCGTGCTAGAGATAGATGCGGGACACAGAGGTGGGACCCGCATCTGTCTGACATTTATGGCATATACTGTGGATATGTCATAAATGTCCTTCATGGGAATACAAGTTAAACGACCAGGAACAGCGCCATCGCTGTTCCTGGCCGTTAGAGCAGCATGTCAGAAGCTGACACCTGAAGTGTATGGAGTGGGCTCAGCGCGTGAGCACGCTCCATACATCATCCCATCCCCGCTCCATAATGTGCCGGCACATCACGGGTCGGGAAGGGGTTAAGTAAGGTGCGGTCAGGGGGCCCTGCGCTGCCGGGTCTCTTGATTGCGACTATAAGACGCAGGGACTTTTTAGCAAGATTTATCCTTGCTATAAACTGCGTCTTATAGTCCGAAAAATACGGTATATATATATAAAAAAAACGATTGACCTTCCCGACAGAGCCTCATTTTTCAAATCTGACATGTCTCCTTTTATGTGGTAATAACTTCGGAATGCTTTTACCTATCAAAGCGATTCTGAGATTGTTTTCTAATGACACATTTATATTACTGGCTACACATTATGTTATTGGCAAAATTTGCTCGATACATTCAGTATTTAATTGTGAAAAACCCCACAATTTAGCGTAAAAATGCAAAAATTAGCATTTTTTCTAAATTTAAATGTATCTGCTTGCAAGACATTCAGTTATATCACGCAAAATAGTTGCTAATTAAAAAAAAACATTTACCTGCCCATATATGTGCAACTGAGTGCACCATGTAATAGGCTTTGCTGCACAAACCCTGTCTCACTTTAAATTTTATTCCTATCCTCCTCCGTTATTTAGATATTTGGCGCCCGATATGTAAATAAGCCCCTGAACTGTCAATGGGGCATGTAACTGGCATGAGGGCATGTTACCTATCGCTGTGATTCTGTCCAATCAGCTTCGGAGAGTGTCACAGTGGCATTTGCTATGTGATCTCTCTCTTTCCTTCACTGTCTGACAAGAGCTGGAGAGAGGAGAGCGCGCACGCACAGCTCCACCGCCGTTATGGAACAGAAGAGGAAAAGAAGAATGTGAATTCTTCTTCTGTTCAGTGACGGCGTTAGTATCATCGGCAATGGCGTCGGAGCTGTGCGTTCATGAATGCGCGCACGCTCTCACTCTTCAGCTCTCGGCAGACAGGGGCGACAAGACTTTGTGATTTTCTCACGTGGTCTTATCGTCCTTGTCTGCCTAGAGCTGAAGATTTAGAGAGCGTGCGCGTGCACGCACACAGCTACGACGCCACTGCCGGCGATACACCTGCTGCCACGGAACAGAAGAAGAATTCACATTCTTCTCTTCTGTCCCGTGGCGGCGGCGGAGCTGTGCGCGCGCCCTCTTGTCAGACAGTGAAAAAACAACTGTGTGATCTTGCAGGAGAGATCACGCAGCACAAGCCGCTGTGACACTGTCCGCAGCTGATTAGACAGTGTCACAGCTATAAGTAACACGCCCCCATTCCATTTACATGCCCCATTGACAGTTCAGGGGGAAATTTACATATTGACAAATATAACGGCGCCGATATCTAAATAATGAAGGAGAATAGAAACATTTAAAGTGAGACAAGGTTTGTGCAGCACTCCCTATTACATGGTACACTCAGCTGCACATGTATGGGCGGTGAGAGTTTCTCTTTAACATCCCCCATATGTCTACTTTAGATTGGCATCGTTTTTGAACATCCTTTCATTTTTCTAGGACGTTACAAGGCTTAGAACTTTAGCAGCAATTTCTCACATTTTCAAGAAAATTTCAAAGGCTATTTTAACAGGGGCCAGTTCAGTAGTGAAATGATGTAATCAATTTTTTTTTGTAAAATAGAAGGTTTTATGAGGGGAACGCAACTCAATATTTCTTGCCCATATTCTGCAGTTTTTAGAAATATCTCACATGTGGTCCTAGTTTGGTAATGGACTGAAACACAGGCCTCAGAAGCAAAGGAGCACCAAATGGATTTTGGGAGCCTCCTTTTTATTAGAATATATTTTAGGCAACATGTAAGGTTTGAAGAGCTCTTGCAGTTCTAAAACAGTGAAAATCCCCCAAAAGTTACCCCATTTCTGAAACTACACCCCTCAAGGAATTTATCTAGGGGTATAGGGAGCATTTTGACTACACAGGCGTTTCATAGATTTTATTGGAATTGGGTCGTAAAAATGAAAAAATAAATTTTTTCCAATAAAACACAGAATTGTTTCGTTTCCACAAGGACTAAAGGAGAAAAAGCAACCCAACATTTGTAAAGCAATTTCTCCCAAGTAAAACAATACCCCATATGCGGTCATAAACGGCTGTTTGGACACACGGCAGGGCTCAAAAGGGAAGGAGTGCCATTTGGCTTTTGGAGCTCAAATTTAGCAGGAATGGTTTGTGGAGACTATGTCACATGTGCAAATAACCTGAGGGGCCAAAATAGAGGAAACCTCACAAAAGTGACCACATTTGGGAAACTGCACCCCTCAAGGAAATTTTCTAGGTGTATAGTGAGCATTTTGAGCCCACAGGTTTTTTGCTGAAATCATTGGAAGTAGGCTGTGAATATGAAAACCTACATTTTTTTCAAATAAAATGTAGGTTTAGCTATGGTTTTTTTTCATTTCCACAAGGACTAAAGGAGAAAAAGCAACCCAACATTCGTAAGGAAATTTCTCCAGAGTTAAACAATACCCCATATGCGGTCATAAATGGCTGTTTGGACACACGATAGGACTCAGAGGCGCCATTTGGCTTTTGAAGCTAGGATTTAGCTGGATTTGTGTGTGGACGCAATGTTGCTTTTGGTATAATTAAGGGGTTAATGAAGAATGAAATTACTAATTTAAGTATGTATGGTATGCTTTGAAGCAATCTTTGATACACCGGCCTGGTTTTTCAGGGCAGGTTTCACAGTGGTAAATAGTGTCCTTTCTAATTCCCCTTTTGGAACACACTCTTCACCTTTTTTGTGTCCTTTCCTTCTTTGCAGTTTGGGGTACTTCATTGGGGAAATGTTGCCCTGGTACAATACATGGACCATCGCTACCAGCAGATGTGCTTGGGCCCTCCCTGCCTGGTTCCCAAATAGAAGTGCCTTGATAACCACCTCTTGAAAGTTAAGGAATGTCCCTGTCTGTCCTGCACATTGGGATAGCACGTAGGCATTAGGCATTGCCATCTGTACAATGTGCACGGCCAGCTTTTTGTACCATACCTTTGTTTTCTGCAAGGCACTATACGGCTGCAGTACTTGATCAGAGAGATCAACCCTGCCCATGTACTTATTGTAGCCCAGAATGCAATTTGGCTTATGGGTCTCTGTGGTGGTACCTCGTTTTGGGAGGGGTGCTGCAACTGCCGTGAATTGTGGTTAATATAAGGAAATCCCTCGTGTCCTTATATTTGACGAACAACAAGTTCTCGCTGCATAGTTCTCTATTCTCACCCCTTCTGATGCTTTGGCTAAGCAGTATTTTAGGGAGGCCTCTCTGATTGTTGCGCACAGTACTGCATGCTTAAGTACTTCTGGCAGAAAGGCACCTAAATAGCAGGATGCTTGTATAGAAGATATCCACGTAAAGGTGATAACCCTTGTCCAGCAATGGGTGTATTAAATCCAACACCATTTTCCCACTAACTCCCAGGACAGGGGGGGGAGGGGACATTCTTGGGGTCCAATAATAGAGTGCGCAAACCCTAAATAGAGTTTGTAAACCCTAAACCTGTGTAATGACGGGGAGGAAGACAGACAGGTGAGCACTAATCTACCCGACACTCAGTCCCTGCCTACTTGCACGACCCGTCCTAGGCGACAGCGTACAACTGGGCGACGGTCCCTACGCTCAATAAGTGCACGACAGACCAACAGACAAGGGTACACAGAAGCTAAGGAAAATGGGGCAGTTGCCCACGGTAACACCGTGAGCAACAAGAGTAGTGAACGAGCCGAGTCAAACCAGGAGTGTACGAGGTACCAAACGCAGAGCAGGAGAGTAGTCAGTAAAGCCAGGGTCAATTTGAATCAGAGGTCAATAGTACAAGCAGGAGCAGCAGAGCCAGGAAACGAGACAGAATCACAGGCAAAGGAGGAGCAGGAAATGAAGGTATGAATAGACTGAGGGTGGGAGCTAGCTCCGTCTGGCCAGGCTGTGATAGGTTCTCCCACTCCTCAGCCTCCTCAGGCTGTGGTAGCAGATCGAGTCACTCTAACAGACCTAGGCACAGATGCAGGCTGATTAACCACGGGCGTCAACACAGAAGCTGTGTCAGGCAAATCCTTTACAACCTCTGTGTATACCCAGATGTACTCACAAGGTTTGTACAGTTTAAGTCCATACCTTGCCCACTTATTGGGCAGATATTGGCGTAATATAAGTCTCGCCTTAAAATGAACAAGGGACTCGTCTATGGAAATATATTTATCGGGGGTGTACACTTGTGAAAATGTGGTGCTGAGATGATTAATGACTGGCCTAATTTTAAATAGACGGTCAAATGTGGGGTCGTCTTGGGGCAGGCACTGTGCAATATCATAATAATGCAAAAAAAATTAAATCGCTTCAAAGAGAGTCTGGGACATGGCCATGCGGTAAATTCTCCTCAGAGAAAAAGTCAATTTCGGTGAGGCTTGCAGTCTCAAACTGAATTCCTGAACTGCCTATAAAATCCAGAATTTGAGGCTTATAATGTTCGGGGGGTAGAGTCTACACGGGATCAATCTTTGGGGATGCCCCAGCTGCTCTCCTGGGGTGCCTTTGTGGGGTTCCTCATCACTGGAGGAGAAGGAATAAGAGGAGGAAACAAAAAGGAGTGGGGAATATTTCTCGTCTCTCTCGCTCGCCATATCAGTATCAGAGGCAATGATGGCGTATGCCTCATCGACTAAATACATCCTTTTGAACGATTGAGACATTTTGGTTTATTACAGAGGGGTGTGTGGTGTAATGAACTTTATTTTTACAAAGGGGTGTGTGTGTGTGTGTGTGTGTGTGTGTGTGTGTGTGTGTAGTGTTTTTACACGTGTATAGTGAACAGAAATTAGAGGATAACAATAATTGAAGAAAAACAAAAGAGAGAAGAAAAAAAAAGAATAGGTGGATATAAAAAGTAAGACTAAATTAGAATAAAATTAGACTAAAACAGTAAATCTACGTTATGTAAAATTTACTGTACAAATGTCAGTTAAAAACTGTAAAAGAGTATTCCACAGCACACACTTGATCGGATTCTCACCACTTTAAAGAGAGATGAAAATCTGTGTCCAGAAAACCCATTTGGACAGACTACTGATACAAAAACATCCATGAGGACAGCATCCATGTGGCAAAAATATATTTGTGTTTATTAACACATCCCAGATATATAAAAAGCTACGTTTCGCAGGAGTCTTTCTCAAGCATAAAATACATGTGACAAAAAGTGGGTTATAAATACTCCTCCCAAAGGTGAATACATCCAATCTAATGGAAGTGTTTCAGACAGTGCATCAAAACACGTATGTGAACAATGACAAAAATATATCATCAACATAGATCAAGTGAAAAACATAGTGTACTTCCATAATCCATGCTGTAGGACGTCGCTGTTGCACTCCAAGTTGCCCATCTGTATCGGCATTCTCAATTAGTCATTGCGCATGCGCTAACGGATAGACGAGGTCAATGAACCTCTCTCTGCTCTACTGCGCATGTATGGCGGCGATCTTAACTTCTGGCTATTGACCTATCTGTATAACTGCGCCTGCGCAAAAGGGAAGCACACAGTGTCAACATTCGGTCGCTTGGCAACCCCTACCACCAATCACTGGACTCCAAAAAAGTCCGGAGCCATAATCAGCGGACTACTCGCGTAACTATAGAGATAAAGAATTGTCATCCAGCAGTAGCCATCAAATGGCAAACAGATATTATTGTCATCCTCATTTATATATAGAGGCAAGAATATTAAGCTTCCGAATGTAATAATAAATTTTACATTTTCAAATGAATGTCGACTGGTCTATAGAAGGGGACGAGGTAAATATGTCAGACTCTATTGTTGTGGGAACTATTAAATACCTAATAGAAAATACTCAAAAAGACTAATGTAGAAGAGCATGGATGTATATAGAAATTGTTGTGTATTTAATCAGAAATACTATAAAAATCTACTGGTTATAATTACTATAGTGCAAGCAACCTAAAGTAGCGCACTCTCCACCACTAGATGGCGACCATAGGTCACCATTGAGTGGAATATGAAAGAAGCTATCTTAATATCAACACACAGATTTATGATTTATAGTATTCCACTCACATATGTCTTTTGATACTCATTAATTGAGGCATCTATTGAGAAATATTACTGTATCAAATTCCCAAAGGAACATCCTTCATTATTGTATTATGATTTCATAAACAGTCACGTTGTTTAAATCTGACTAATCCGTCAAACGATTCTAATGACGCCATATAATATTCACGGAGCTCTAGATATAGGTCTGCTTTTGGCAACATGAACCCTTTTCCCATCTAACCCTAAAGAATATATAGTAACTTTTATTAGGCTATTATAGCAAAAAAGACGAACCACATGTAGAATAAAAATTAAACGCGCTTGCTGCTGCACATAGTAACACCGTGGGAAACTACCCACGCTAAGTAAAGAATACAAGGTCAAAGAGGCCAGCGGCTGCAGAACGCCAGGCCCAACCTAAGGTGCAATTGATAAAGCCAGCAGCAGAAGCACGTTATTTTAAAAGAGTAGAAAGAGCGCCCCGACATGTTTCACCACACAAGTAGCGTCTTCAGGGGTACTGGGGCTAATGACAGCACGCCGCCGATTTCCGGAACTAAAATTGAGTCCGGAAGGACGTAGTGAGAGAGAAGTCTCCCAATCCAATATGCCAGCAGAGTAGAACCTCCCATAATTTTGATAGGCACTCTGACTGTACTGTGTAAGTTTAGAAATGATAGCCAATGGAGTCTCTGGATGACGGACCAATCCGGTGCAGGCGGAGAGGTCGAGCCTCTCATAGTGTGATGGACACTCATATTGGCCAATGAAAATGCCGTGTGAGAGGCCTATAGCGTAATCAAGTTCGCGCATGCGCATACAAACATTTTACCAAGATAGAAAGGATACCGAATAGCCCGGTATTATCGTGAGATATATCGTTCTGCTTTTCCACTGTGAAGACTGGTGAGTATTGACAAGGCATAATCTAAGGACTATATTATGCTGGATCTGCTGGATATATTATACGGACTCCTCTATCAGATGAAATCCAGTCATGGAGTAATAGTATTTATCAAAAAAAAACTGAAAACGGCGTGGCTGTCAATTTATTGTAGTAAAGACTACATAATGGTTCGTTAACCCCTTAATGACCGCCGATAAGCCTTTTCATGGCGGTCATTAATGGGCTTTATTCTACAGCACCGCTATTCCACGGCGCTGCATTAGAATAAAGTAAACAGAGCAGGGAGCTGTCAAATCTCCCTGCTCTCAGCTGCCAGCGGTAGCTGAGGGCTGGGTGCGTCCCTGCTCTGCCGTGTGAGATCGATATTAGTATCGATCTCACCCGTTAACCCCTCAGATGCGGTGCACAATAGTCCAAACCAATATCTCACGCAAATCCACAGCTACCAATAGCTTCTGAGTTGTCTTGGAGAGAGGGAGGGAGCTCCCTCTCATCCCACTGACACCCGGCGATACGATCGCAGAGTGTCTGTGTCTGCAAAGGCAGCCGGGGGGCCTAATAAAGGCCCCCAGGTCTGCCTGTAATGAATGCCTGCTAGGTCATGCCGGAGGCATGACCTAGCAGGTGCCTGTCCGTTTTAAACGGACAGGCAATAATACACTGCAATACAAAAGTATTGCAGTGTATTATAATATCAATCGGAGGATCGCATAGTGAGGTCCCCTAGTGGGACTAGTATAAAAGTAAAAAAAAAGTTGAATAAAGTTAATTTAAAAAAATGTGAAAAAAAAAAAATGAAAAACCCACTTTTTCCCCTTACAAACTGATTTACTATTAAAAAAAAACCACAATAAAGCAAAAAAGTTGCACATATTTGGTATCGCCACGTCCGTAACGACCCCGACTATAAATCGATTACATTATTTAACCCGCACTGTGAACGCCGTAAAAAATAAAATAAAAAACTATGGAAGAATTGCTGTTTTCTGTTAATCCTGACTTTAAAAAAATGTGATAAAAAGTGATCAAAAAGTCGCATCTACTCTCAAATGGTACCAATAAAAACTACAAGACGTCCCGCAAAAAACAAGACCTTATACAGCTATGTCGACGCAAAAATAAAAAAGTTATAGCTCTTCGAATGTGACAATGGAAAAATTTAGAAAATGGCTTGTTCATTAGGGCCCAGAATGCAAGCAGGGGAAGGGGTTAATATATGTAAACAGTAAATAGTAATCAATATTTGTCGTGATGTTTCAAAGGAGGTAAAGTCTCTCATAAAAGCAGAGGCCCCTCTATATCAGAACACATTATTATAGAGAAATGTATTCATATTAAATAAAATATTTTTTGTTGTAAAACCCAATGGGGAGGTTTGGAGATAGTTTATCCTTAGTTAATGTTCAGAAAAAGGCTGCAAACGTAAAGCCTTCATTAAGTCCCATAGGGTTCAAAGTGCCCAGCCGATGGATCCACCTGGCCTCCTCCTGTAGAAGTTTACGTTCGAGGTTCCCTGCTCGTGGACCCAGTTTGATCTGGGTGATGCCCCAAAATTTTAATAATTGAGTGTTTCCATCATGGACAAGCCGAACATGTCCTGATAAGGGAGTGTCTTCTTTATTGTTTATAGTAGAGAAATGTTTAGAGATTCTTCTCTCAGTTCTTGAATCGTTTTGCCCACATAAAGCTTGGGGCATGGGCATTTCGCCACATAGACTACTCCACTACTTTGGCAATTTATAAATTGTTTTATCTGATAGGTTTTATTATCTAGAGGGTTGCAAAAACTTTTAGAGGTGGGCATAGATGGACAAAAGGAGCATCTACCACAGGGATGGGATCCAATAACTGACGATTTAAGCCAGCATTTAGGTGCTGATGAGGGCTGAGAATAGTGACTATGTACAAGATAATCACGTAAGTTTGTACCTCTTCGATAGGTAACACTAGGATTGAAAGGTATTTGATCACAGAGATCAGAGTCTGCACGGAGAATAGGCCAATATTTTTGTAGAAATTTAGTTATTTGATGAGAGCAAACATCAAAGGTACCAATACATCTAACAGTCGAAAAGGATTGTGGGAATTTAGCATTAGTTCTTGTATCAGAATTACGCAAACGATTGGTTTCACACAAAAGATTCTTTCTGTCTGGCTCCCTGGCCCTGGCATAGGCTCTATGTAAATATTTCTTGGGATAGCCACGGGCAATGAATTTTGAAAACAGCCCATCACATTCACTTTTAAATGATTGTTCATCGAAACAATTCCTTTTTGTTCTCAGGAATTGTCCTATTGGGATACCACTCTTTAGGGAAGGGGGTGGTGACTGTCCCAATGCAAAAAGCTATTGGTAGCTGTGGATTTGCGTGAGATATTGGTTTGGACACCACAACTACAGTAGAGGAGTCTCTGGTCAGGTATGCAAGATGTTGCACAATAATGTTATATGCGCTCATTACCAGAAGCGGGTGTCTCCTATACCAGAGGTCTTCTCTGGTTAAATTTGTTTTTATCTTCTAATACTAGGAAAGAGTATGATGCCATCTAAATCTAGAGGGATAGCTTTGGTCAATCTTTACCATACAACCTAATTCCAGAGAGGATTCTGTGGTCTACTTTCCTTTTACCCCGCAGTACCAGTTTATTAGGGAACGGAAAATTATATTTTAAGGAAGGAAAATACGGAGAAGTTGATTAAGTAATTAATTCTATCAGGGAAAGGAAATAGAAGCATTACGATAAAAAAAAAATGGACTATGGGTCACGGTTTAAAACTATATATAGAATGGATCCTACAGACTCGGCAAAGCGGGAGGAACCTTCTAAAGTAGATCCAGTTGGAGCATAGCTCTCAAAAATATATTTTTTTCCATCTGACGATTCCTCTCTGTTGCTGGAGCAAATGAATAGAAAATTCTTGAGAGATGTTATGTAAATTCCGCTCCTTTAAACAAGGCAGCGAGTGCTATGGTTCCAGTCTTCAGAGCCCTTAGAGTTTGGCTTTCACAGTTGAGTAACGACATCCAAGATGGGGTTCCTAGAGACTGCCTTTTTGACCAAGTCCCAACATTAAAATTGGTGGCATATTATATGTGTATTTTTCCGTGGTGCTTCAAAAGTACCTGGTCCTAGCCAATTTGATTATAAAAGGTGATTTGGTTCAAACCCCGGAACAGAGACTTAGAATCTAAGAGCAATTTTGTTTCCTTGCCCTTTGAGCTAGAAAGATTATTGGAACTGGACTTGACAACATCCTAATAGCTAACAATGATGGTAAGGTGCTATTGTTTCCTAGAAATCAGAATTTTCCTCCCTTTCATTTCAGCGGATGCGGATACAGAAATTATAGATACCCTGAACAGGTTAGAATTGGCAAAAGATATCGCAATAGATTCCAGAAAAGGTCTAGATAAAAACAGAATGTTCCCCCGCAACCTAAACAGGAATTCTGACGCCAGAAGTTCGTGTGCTGTAGGCGCAAAATTATTGACCCAAACCTGACGGGGCTTGGCACATAATCATAGATTTGCATTACCTGAATTGTCACCTGAAGAAGACAAATTTCAGAATCAAGACAATAAGATCTGTCACAGTGATCCTGAAGCCAGAAGACTTTATGGCGTCTTTAGATTTAACAGATGCGTATCTTCAGATACCAATAAAAGAGGAAGACAAAATATTCCTAAAGATATTAACTATTGTACATCAGAGAGCAATTCTTCACCTGCAGTTCAGGGCCACTCCTTTTGATCTATCTTTGACTACCACACTCTTACGAAGGTGGCTGTGGCTATAGCTGCAGTTGATGCCCTGCGGCTCCAGGGGAGCCAGATTGTTCTGTACCTGGATGATTGGTTAGTTATCGCATCGTCCAGCGATCCTACAGTCTCACCCCCACTCTACCATGGAGTTCCTGAAAGATCTGGGTCCCCTAATCAATCTGAAGTAATTCATCCTAGTTTCAGGTACGAGGAAGCGTTTCCTGGAGTTCATCATAAATTCTGTAAGTCAGACACTTTTCTTCCATCAGACAAGATGGCCACAATCAAAGAGCTAGTATGTAAAGGATCTGCCCGACACCGCTTCTGTGTCGACGCCCGTGGGTAATCAGTCTGCACCTGCTCCTAAGTCTGAGAGAGTGACACGATCTTCTACCAGTCAGGCTGGGAGGCTGAGGAGTGGGAGAGCCTATCACAGCCTGGGCAGACGGAGCTAGCTCCCACCCTCTGTCTATTTATACCTGCATTTCCTGCTCCTCCTTTGCCTGTGATTCTTTTCTGTTTCCAGGCTCTGCTGCTCCTGCTATGATTATTTACCTTGCTTCATTTTTGACCCGGGCTTTACTGACTACGCTCCTGCTCTGCGATTTGTACCTCGTGCACTCCTGGTTTGACTCGGCTCGTTCACTACTCTTGTTGCTCACTGTGTTGCCGTGGGCAACTGCCCCATTTCCCTTAGCTTCTGTGTACCCTTGTCTGTTTGTCTGTCGTGCACTTATTGAGCGTAGGGACCGTCGCCCAGTTGTACGCCGTCGCCTAGGATGGGCCGTTGCAAGTAGGCAGGGACTGAGTGGCGGGTAGATTAGGGCTCACCTGTCTTTCTCCCTACCCCGTCATTACATAGTAATTCACCTAATTAGAGAGGATACGAGGGTGCTAGGGTTGCTCTCAGCATCTATTGAGGCTGTGCCTTGGACAAGGGCTCACATGTGGGAGCTCCAGCAAGAGGTCCTATCTGCTTGGGATCGCAACCCTCTCAACCTCCAGAAAAGGTTCCAGATAAGTTCTTATAGTCTAGATACGCTTCAATGGTGGTTGATAGACAACAATCTTGGCATAGACAGATGCTATAAGACACTATAGTGAAAGAATGATCAACTTAGGCACAAAACAATGCAGAGATATGAAAATATATAAATTTTATTACATAAAAAACATGAACAAGTTTAAAAGATGGAATAAAAGATGAGTCACACAATGATATTGACGTCAACCTGTGCTAGACCAGGTATGAGTAATTTGCCATAATTATGAGCTAGTAACAGACACAACATTCAACAGCATCAAATAAGATCAGTCAAATAGAATATCAAGGATATGTGGGTTTGCTGAATGAAAAGATGGCGATTGGTAAAATGTAATAGAATGAGAGATAATGATCATGTACAATACGCCACAGTAAGAGGGACTAATGTATGAAGTGCTGAAACGACAAGCTCATTGAAGTCAGAAATACCAAAGTAAGGTTACTGACTTGGTGAAAAAATGAGGCTTACATATCAGTAGACATAGTGACACACAGAGGAGACGCCTGCACCTCTCCTCTGTGTGTCACTATGTCTACTGGTATGTAAGCCTCATTTGTACAGAAAAAATGTATTACAAATGAATTTTCGAAGAAAAAAAATAAAATTTGTAAATTTCACCTCTACTTTGCTTTAATTCCTGTGAAACGCCTAAAGGGTTAAAACACTTTCTGAATGCTGTTTTGAATACTTTGATGGGTGCAGTTTTCAAAATGGGGTGACTTCTGGGGACTTTCTAATATATAGGGCCCTCAAAGCCACTTCAGAACTGAACTGGTCCCTGAAAAAATAGGCTTTTGAAATTTTCTTCAAAATATGAGAAATTGCTTTTAAAGTTCTAAGCCTTGTAACGTCCTAGAAAATTAAAAGAATGTTCAAAAAACGACGCAAACATAAAGTAGACATATGGGAAATATAAACTAGTAAGTATTTTGTGTGGTATTACTATCTGTTTTACAAGTAAATACATTAAAATTTAGAAAAATGCTAATTTTTGCTAATTTTCTCTAAATCTTGGTGTTTCTTACAAATAAATATTGAATTTAACGGCAACATTTTTTCAGTATCATAAAGTACAACATGTCACGAGAAAATAATCTCAGAATCGCTTGGATAGGCAAAAGCATTCTGGAGTTATTACCACATAAAGTGACACATGTCAGATTTGCAAAAATCGGCTGTGTCCACAAGGCCAAAACAGGCTTAGACACTAAGGCTGGGTTCACACGACCTATTTTCAGACGTAAACGAGGCGTATTATGCCTCGTTTTACGTCTGAAAATATGGCTACAATACGTCGGCAAACATCTGCCCATTCATTTGAATGGGTTTGCCGACGTATTGTGCAGACAACCTGTCATTTACGCGTCGTAGTTTGACAGCTGTCAAACGACGACGCGTAAAAATACAGCCTCGTCAAAAGAAGTGCAGGACACTTCTTTCAGACGTAATTTGAGCCGTTCTTTATTGAACTCATTTACGTCTGAAACGAGGCAGCTGTTTTCTCCTGAAAACAGTCTGTCTTTTCAGACGTAAAGGCCTCTCATCGTGTGCACATACCCTAAGGGGTTAATGCTAGACACAAGTTCTAGGTAGCCACTGAATGTCTGATACTAGGTCTAAGATTTCTCAGAGCCTTAAAGAGGCTCTGTCACGACATTAGAAGTGCCCTATTTCCCAATGTGATCGGCGCTGTAATGTAGGTAACAACAGTGTTTTTTATTTTGAAAAACAATCAATTTTGAGCAAGTTATGCACAATTTTAGATTTATGCTAATTTGTTTCTTAATAGACAACTGGGCATGTTTTTACTTTTTTAGCCAACTGGGCATTCTAAAGAGAAGTGTATGACGCTGGCCAATCAGCATCATACACTTCTCTCCATTCATTTTTAGCAGTACTCGCAACACAGTGTGATCTCGCCGAGATCACGCTGTACTGACACATACTCACACATTAACTTTACCGAGGTGTCCTGGGAGTGCTGGAGTGCCTCCAGCCAGGACGCGATGTCTATTCATCACTCCCGACACTTCGGTAAAGTTTCTGTGAATGACAGCACACGTGATCTCGCAAGATCTCTATTAAGAAACTAATTAGCATAAATCTAAAATTGTGCATAACTTGCTCAAAATTTATCGTTTTTCAAATAAAAAACACTGTTGTTACCTACATTACAGTGCCGATCACATTAGGAAATAGGGCACTTCTAATGTCATGACAGAGCCTCTTTAAGGCTTTGAGAAATCTTAGACCTAGTATCAGACATTCAGTGGCTACCTAGAACTTGTGTCTAGCATTAACCCCTTAGTGTCTAAGCCTGTTTTGGCCTTGTGGACACAGACGATTTTTGCAAATCTGACGTGTCACTTTATGTGGTAATAACTCCAGAATGCTTTTGCCTATCCAAGCGATTCTGAGATTGTTTTCTCGTGACATGTTGTACTTTATGATACTGAAAAAATGTCGACATTAAATTCAATATTTATTTGTAAGAAACGCCAAGATTTACAGAAAATTAGCAAAAATTTGCATTTTTCTAAATTTAAATGTATTTACTTGTAAAACAGATAGTAATACCACACAAAATACTTACTAGTTTATATTTCCCATATGTCTACTTTATGTTTGCATCGTTTTTTGAACCTTCTTTTATTTTTCTAGGACGTTACAAGGCTTAGAACTTTAGAAGCAATTTCTCATATTTTGAAGAAAATTTCAAAAGCCTATTTTTTCAGGGACCAGTTCAGTTCTGAAGTGGCTTTGAGGGCCCTATATATTAGAAAGTCCCCAGAAGTCACCCCATTTTGAAAACTGCACCCATCAAAGTATTCAAAACAGCATTCAGAAAGTGTTTTAACCCTTTAGGCGTTTCACAGGAATTAAAGCAAAGTAGAGGTGAAATTTACAAATTTCATTTTTTTTCTTCCAAAATTCATTTCTAATACATTTTTTTTGTACCACAGAAGGTTTTACCCAAGAAATGCAACTCAATATTTATTGCCCAGATTCTGCAGTTTTTATAAATATCCCACATGTGGTCCTAGTGCGGTAATGGACTGAAACACCGACCTCAGAAGCAGAGAAGCACCTAGTGGATTTTGGGGCCTCCTTTTTTTAGAATATATTTTAAGCACCATGTCAGGTTTGAATAGGTCTTGTGGTACCAAAACAGTAAAGACCCCCCAAAATTGACCCCATTTTGGAAACTATACCCCTCAAGGAATTTATCTATGGGTATAGTTAGCATTTTGAACCCACAGTTTTTTTGCTAAATTTATTTGAATTAGTATGTGAAGATGAAAATCTACTTTTTTTGTGAAAAAACTTAGAAATGTTAAATTTTTACAAGGAATAAAGTAAAAAAAACACCCCAACATATGTAAAGCAATTTCTTCCGATTTTAGCAATACCCCATATGTGGTAATAAACTGCTGTTTGGACCCACAGCAGGCCTCAGAAGAGAAGGAGCACCATTTGGATTTTGGATTTCTGATTTTGCTGGAATAGTTTTCAGTGCCGTGTCGTGTTTGCAATGCACTGGAGGGATGAAAACAGTGGAAACTCCCCAAAAGTTACCCTATTTTGGAAGCTACACCCCTCAAGGAATTTTTCTAGGGGTAAAGTTAGCATTTTGACGCCACAGTTGTTTTGCTGAATTCATTGGAATTACTCTGTAAAGGTAAAAATCTACTTTTTTTCTGTAAGAACTTAGACATTTTTAATTTTTACAAGAAATAAAGGAGAAAAAGCACCGCAACATTTGTAAAACAATTTCTCCTGATTACGTAAATACCCCATATGTGGTAATAAACTGCTGTTTGGACCCACACCGGGGCTTAGAAGGGAAGGAGCGCTATTTGGCTTTTGGAGCTCAAATGTAGCTGGAATAGTTTTTGGGTGTCATGACGAATTTGCAAAGCCCCTGAGAGACCGAAAAGTCTCCCAAAAGTAACCCCATTTGGGAAACTACACCACTTAAAGAATCTATCTAGGGGTATAGTGAGCATTTAGGCCCCACACGTCTTTTGCAGAATTTATTAGAATTAGGGCGTGAAAATTAATATCAACATTATTTCCACTAAAATGTTGAATTTTTTTCAATTTCACAAAGGATAAAGGAGAAAATGCCGCCCAACATTTGTAAAGCAATTTCTCCCGAGTACGGCTATACCCCACATGCGGTCATAAATGTTTTTTCATTAGAAAGTAATTAACCCTTTACGAACTGATTCATGTTTTGCTTTTTTCTTTTTCGTTTTTCCTCCCCGCTTTCCGAGAGCCACAACTTTTTTATTTTTCCGTCAATAGAGTGGTGTGAGGGCTTATTTTTTGCGGGACAAGCTGTAGTTTTTATTGGTACCATTTTTTGGTACATAAGACTTTTTGAGCACTTTTTATTACATTTTTTGGTCGAGCCAGGGTGACCACAAAACTGCGATTTTGCAGTTTAAAATTCTTTATTTTTCACGGCGTTCACCGTGTGAGTTAAATAATGGTATATTGTAATAGCTTGGACTTTTCCGGACGCAGCGATACCAATTTTGTGTATTTTTTTAATTTTTTTACATTACTTTAGAGAAAATATGTGAAAAGGGTTTCTTTTTGGACTTTAAATATTTATTTAACTTTTTCCACTAATAATAACTATTTACTTTTGTTTTTACATATTCTATTAGTCCCCCTGGGAGACTTGAACCAGCGATCGTTAGATCACTGGTAGAATACACTGCAATACTAATGTATTGCAGTATATTGTCATTTTTACAGGCTCCTGTAACAGCGTGTTCGCTGTTTCTGTCCGTTAGTCCCGGGTATCAGCTGTAATACACAGCTGACACCCGCAGCGTATGGCGCGGGTTCAGCGCGTGAGACGCTCCATATATCACCCCCCACACCACGACATGCTATTAAGTCATGGTGCGCGAAGGGTTTAATGCGCAACGGATGGTGCAGAGTGAAAATTAAAATTTTCCACAGATGTGCCATTTTAGTGCACTAAATGTTGTGCCCAGTTTGTGCCACAAATACCACATAAAATATTAAAAGGGTTCTCCCGGGTATGGCGATGCAATATCGGTAGACGTAAACGGCTGTTTGGGCACGCTGTAGGGCTCAGAAGGGAGGGACGCCATTTGGCTTTTGGAGCGCATATTTTGCTCTGGCGTTTTGCTGGTATTTCAGTTAATAATGTGGGGGCACATGTAGGCTGGGCAGAGTACATCAGGGGCATAATAAGAGGGTATAATAAAGGGGTAAATAAATAATAATCCACAGATATGTGGCCAGTGTCGCACTGATAAATAGCACCCGATCCTATCCGCTTTTGGAACGCTCTGTACATTTTGCATCGCCATAATCTGGGAGCCAGAACTTTTTTTATTTTTTCACCACCGGAGCTGCGTGAGGGCTTATTTGTTGCGGGACAATCTGTAATTTTCATTGGTACCATTTTGGGGTACATGCGATTTTGTTGATCACTTTTTATTCCATTTTTCGGCAAGCCAGGTGACCAAAAACCATCAATTCTGACAAGGATTTTTATTTATTTTTGACGGCGTTTACCCTGGGCTATAAATGACTATTATACTTTATTCTGCGGGTCGGTACGATTATGGCGATACCATATGTATATAAGTTTTTTTATGCTTTGCCGCGTTTTCGCAATAAAATAATTTATTTAGAAAATAAATTATTTTTTGTGTCACCATATTCTGAGAGCCGTAACTTTTTTATTTTTCAGTCAAAAAAGCTGTGTAAGGGCTTGTTTTTTGCGGGACGGGTTGTAGTTTGTATTGGTACTATTTTGGCGTACATGCGACTTTTTGATCACTTTTTATTACATATTTTGGGAGGGGTGGTGACCAAAAAATAGTGATTCTGGCATTGTTTTTCGTTTATTTTTTTTGCGGTGTTCACCGTGCGGGAAAAATAATATTATAGTTTTATAGTTGGGGTCGTTACGAACGCGGTGATACCAAATATGTGTACTTTTTTTTTACGTATTAATTTTTTTTCCTATAATAAAAGACTTATAATAGGAAAAAAAGCAGGTCTTGTTAATATCACTTATAACTTTTATTTTTACACTTTATTTAAAACATTTTTATTCTTTTTTTTACTTTTTTCACTTGTCCCCCTAGGGGACACTTAGACTTGCAGCTCTGATCGCTGCTGGAATACATTACACTACACACGTAGTGTAATGCATTCCAACTGTCATTGTGACGTAACAGTCACACTGACAGGAAGCCTACGACGACCACCCTCCGGGTGGTCCTCATAGGCTTCTGTACATGGCAGCCCGGAAGCCATTGTCTGGCGTCCGGTTGCCATGGGTACCATCGCCAGCCCCCGTGATTTCACGTTGGGGCTGCCGATCGGCGCTAAACACCTTAATTGTGGCGTTCAAAATCGAACGCCGCAATTAAGGGGTTAACTGCCGATATCAGCGGCGATAAGCCACTGATCGGCAAAGGGGAATGCAGGGCAGACACCCTGCACAGTTAACCGCCGCTGCGGTGTAGCGCCGCGCGGCGGTTAACTGTCAAAGCACAGACGTAACTGCACGTCAAGGTGCGCGAACTTACTGCTCACCTCGACGTACAGTTACGTAAAGGTGCGGGAAGGGGTTAAACAAATTAACCCTGTCACCCTTTGAACCTCTGGAAGACGTAGAGATCAAGTTGCTCTAGTTTTAAAGTTATTTTTCTGGTTGCAATCACATCAGCAAAAAGAGTGGGAGAGCTGCAAGTTTATCTTCCTGCCCTCTTTTTTTCTGAAGATGATGCCTGATGGTGATCTTCAACAGAGAAGCCTTACTGCCGTTGTTCTTCCCTCATCCAGCTAACATATCAATATATATATATGTGTGTATATATATATATATATATATATATATATATATATATTAAAAAAACAGAGTAGAACGTAGTAACTGCACCAGGACTCCAAGACAGATGAAAAACAGGGTGGATTTATTCACCTCAAGACATAGCAACGTTTCGGTTCAACAGGAACCTTTCTCAAGCTATGACAAACTCACAATGGTGTCAAGTTTAAATAGAGGGAACATACATCAGCTAACAATCAAGTTATTAAATGTACAAAACCCATTACATGTGTGAAAACAATATCCAACGAGGGGGCGTGGCTTGGATATGGCGCTGACCAGACGTGCTGCTTGAGAGTTCCATTCCTGCACTTCCATAACCCGCTCATAAGCATACTAAAAAGACACACTTGAACCTACCTAATGGTCAGGAAATCTAAGGCAACCACGGGGACTCCATACTGTACGAGGCAGATGTCTTCAGCCGGCTACATTCAAAGATTCCTCACCGACGCTACTGCCGGGCCGTCTCCCAAGATGGCGCCGCTGGAGGGGAGACGAACTGGAACGGGATTCCCGCTTGCAGAGGAGTCTTCTTCGGGGGTTGCCGCTGCAGCATCAGGTACCGACAGTACCCCTCTTCGGTCTCTGGCTCCCTGGGCCTGTTTCCTTCCCTGCAGACGGGGGTGGAGATGGGTCCTTCTGGAACTGTCATGGCGCTTCCCGCTCCGTCCTGCTCGCCACGTGGTGTTAGTCATGGAACCCGGGTCTCTCCTTCCTCATCCTTTGTCATGGTGGAGTCTGCATCGATGCCTGCTTCTCCTCGGGATTTGAATCTACATTCCTCTCCCCATAGTGTCGGCTCTGCTAGCATGGGAGATGATTTACAGGGCCTGAGACAACAGCTCGCCACATTGCCCACTAAACAGGACATGGAGCGTTATGTGAATCATCTTGAGATGACCTATAAATCTGAGATACAGGCTCTTTCGACTAATGTCTCTCAATTGTCCGATCAAGTCCAGCGCATAGAAGGCGACGTTTCCACTGTTACACAGCAGCAAGTCTCTCATGCAGAACGGCTGGATCATCACTCCCAGCAGATTCATGCTCTATTTAACCTGGCTGAAGATCATGAGAATCGGAATCGCCGTAACAATATTCGGCTCCGGGGTATTCCTGAGGATATATCTTCGGGGCAACTCTTACCTGTCTTACAGTCCTTGTTTAACTCCCTGCTGGAGCGTCCTGCTGATGATCCATTGGAGCTGGATAGGGCTCACAGGACTCTTGGCCCTCGTAACCCGGATCCTGATAGGCCTAGAGATGTGCTATGCCGTGTCCATTTTTTCTCTCTAAAGGAGCAAATCATGAGGAAGGCCCGAGATAAAGGTGAAGTCTTATTACAAGGGGTCAAGATCCAGTTGTTATCCGATTTGTCCAAGATGACCCTGGACAAACGCCGAGTGCTTCGTACTTTACTGGATGTGCTGAGAGAGCATGAGATCTCCTATTCCTGGGGTCACCCCTTCCAGCTACAGGTTCGCAGGGACGGGACATTGCTGAGTATACGAGACCCAGGAGATGTCCCGGACTTCTGTGCTGCCCTACAGGTACCGAGAGTTTCCTTGCCTGATTGGCCGTATGTTCCTCTACCACCACAGCGTCCAAGGCCACGCCGGCGTGGCCGTTCTCCCGCTTCTCCTATGGGTCGTCCTGGTGGGCGACGTGCTGATCCGCTGTGATTTCGTCTGGATGTTTTTTCTTCTTTGTAGGCCAGCAGTCGGCTTTGGCCTGTTAAGTTCAATTGTTACTGCTTATATCGTGGGAGGCGAAAGTCTGATGTGTTTCATGTAATACTCCGTTATACTGGTTCTTTCGCTCTGGGCAGGGGCTGCAGGTGCTCAGATTGGCCATTTGCCCGTGATTAATTAATGTTCCTCAGCTGCCAGTCCTACTGCACTATGTATGTTATGTGATTATCTACGTTTTTACTAATTACATGCCTGTATACTCCTGCGGTAACTGTGTAAATTTTTCGGGAATGTATTGTTATGCTGGCATCTCTGTTCGATCCTGATCTAATATCGCCATTACTTCATTTTTTCTTGTGATATTGAGCTAATGGCCTTGATTCTCTTTCCATTTATGTTTTGGTTCTAAGATGTGTGATATTTTGCACTGGGTTGGGGGGTGCGGGGCGCTGGCTAGACCTTGTCCTGACACTTCTCCTCTTAGGGACTCACTGGTTATATCTGGTGTATATTGGATTGTTTCTCCTTGAGTAGCTCAAGGAGTGGGTGATTATTTCACCTGTCTGTTTGTCTTTGTTGTCGTGTCTCGCTTCCTTGTTTGTCCTGTTGCTGTTTGTCTCGCCTCTGCTTAGTGCATTGCTCTACGAGTTCCTTCAGTGAGAGGTGGCGATGGCACAATTGAAGGTTTGTACCTTTAATGCTAGGGGGCTTAATGTCCCAGAAAAACGCTCACAAATTTTATATAACATGCATAAAGAGCGGGTACATATTTTGTTCCTACAAGAGACCCACTTTCAGGCGGGCCATACGCCACAGTTCACAAATCGATATTTTCCGGCCTGGTTCCACAGTACCAACCCGGAATCCAAATCCAAGGGTGCCAGTATATGTATTCATAAGTCACTCTCTCATAAAATTCTTGATGTTCTGGTTGACCCGGATGGTCGATATGTTTTTCTCAAGCTATCCATACGTAATAAGATTTTTACTCTGGCTAATATGTACCTCCCCAATAAGGACCAGGCACGAGTGGCCCGATTGTATTTAAGGAAATTGGAGGAGTTCACTGAGGGCGTTTTAATTGTTGGAGGTGATTTTAATCTGACTTTTGATTCCAGACTTGGCACCTCCTCGGGCAGGTCTGTTGTCCCTAAGTCGCATTTGGGGGCACTGAAAACTGTGATGCATTCCATGCAGTTGATTGGCGTGTGGAGGATTCTACACCCTCAGGTAAGAGAATAAAGAGAATACACTTATTTCTCACCACTGCATAACATGTACAGTAGGATAGACGCTTTTTTGATTAGCCACCACTTGCTTACCTGGCATCCTACCTCTGACATGGGCCCTATGGTTTGGTCGGATCATGCTCCTGTGTTTCTGAATCTCACATTTCCTAACGCGTTGCCTAATTTCCAATCCTGGAAACTTAATGACAATTTGTTGCGGGATGCAGTATGCGTGGCGGCCATTAAAGATTCACTTACCGGTTTCTTTGAGGTTCATGAACATGAAGCTACTCCCTTGCCACTCCAGTGGGAGGCACTGAAGTGTGTCATTCGAGGGGTACTAATACAAAATGGGGCACGATTGAAGCGCGAAAAGGGGTTTGCTATTGCACGTCTCTTGACTCAGATACGGGATCTGGAATCCTGTCATAAACAGGTCCCATCTTCACAGATTTTTGCAGAGCTCACTACAGCGAGAGAATCAGGCTATAAATCAGGCCTCACTACTCTGTAGAGCCTGCTCTGTGGCTTGAATACCAAGTGGTTTGTATATTAAGTGGAGTTCCAAAAACCGGATTGATTTACTGTGTTGTGTGTGACAAAGTGGGGGGCCATTGTATGTGATATATGTATTGATTGCTTGCTTGCTACAAAGTTTGCAAAAGTGACATAATTTGTAACCATTTTTCCTTTGCAGTTTCCTGAGTAGCTGAGTAAGGGGGAGGGGTTAGCTGCAACCAGGTGCTATAAATCAGGCCTCACTACTCTGTAGAGCCTGCTCTGTGGCTTGAATACCAAGTGGTTTGTATATTAAGTGGAGTTCCAAAAACCGGAGTTCAAAAGAGGAGTTAAAGCCCAAGTAAGTGCTCTTCTACTTCTTTATCTTTTTGATTAACACCTGTTCGCTGTTTTTTTGTAACTGGGATAATGGACAGCAAGATTGGAGGTTTTCTTCAGTGCACAGTTTGCCATATGTATGCACGACTGGAGCCGGAGTTCCAGGGTGAATATCTCTGTGGCAGATGTGAGCATGTTGTTCACCTGGAAGCTCGTATTAGAGATCTGGAGGAGCAGAATGCAACACTGAGGAGGATAGACAATTTTGAGCGGAGCTTGCTGCTCACAGAGCATGCAGTTAGTGGGTTACAACTGGAGGGTGAAGACATGGGTGAGCAGGATCAGGTAAGTAGCTGGGTTAATGTAGTTAGGGGCAGTAGAAAGGGGTCAAAGACAAGGAAGGCCGATCCGGTTTCTGACATTCCAGGCAAAATTGCCAAGTTGGGTGATGATGCGAGGGTGTCAGTCTCAGAAATGGCAGCCCTAGTGGATACTGATCTCCCTAACAGCCGGGAGAACAGCCCAGCTAGTAGTTGGCGGGATGGTAATGCAGGTAAGCCAAGACAATTGATAGTCGTAGGGGATTCTATAATCAGGAAGACGGATAGAATTATTTGTCGCCAAGACCACCTCAACCGAATGGTTTGCTGTCTCCCTGGTGCCAGGGTTCGGCATGTGGTGGAACGGGTGGACAAATTGCTGGGAGGGGCTGGTGATGATCCAGCTGTCGTGGTCCATGTCGGTACCAACGACAGAATAAATGGTAGGTGGAGGAGCCTTAAGAATAATTTTAAAGAACTAGGCTACAAGCTGAAGGGAAGGACCTCCAAAGTAGTATTCTCAGGAATACTGCCTGTGCCATGCGCATCACAGGAAAGACAGCGGGAGCTTAGGGAGTTAAATGCATGGCTGAAGTCTTGGTGTAGAGGAGAAGGATTTGGGTTCCTAGAGCACTGGGCTGACTTTTCATTGGGGTACAAACTGTATTCTGTAGATGATTTGCACCTAAATGGAAGGGGGTCCGCTGTGCTGGGGGAGAGAATTCTAGCTGGGGTGGCGGAGTATTTAAACTAGGGCTGAGGAGGGAGGTCAATGTAGAAAAAAAAGGGGTAGCCAGGTTAGAGAGGGGTCAGACTATATTGGTGGGGGGAGAAACAGAATGTGGGGAGAGGACTAGACAACAAGATAAGGAGATCCTTTCGTTACAAAACATCAGTGTAAATAAAAAGGCCCGATTAATGTCAAATCACATTTCTGATAATAAAAGTGAAAAACTGACAGGCAAGTTAAAGTGTATGTTCACAAATGCCAGAAGTCTAGCAAGCAAAATGGGGGAGCTGGAGGCCTTGATACTGGAAGAAAATATAGATATAGTTGGTGTTGCTGAAACATGGCTGGACTCTTCACATGACTGGGCTGTAAATCTACAGGGTTTTACACTTTTTCGTAAAGACAGGACAAATAGGAAAGGTGGTGGTGTATGTCTGTATGTGAGAAGTGATATGAAGGCGAGTGTGAAAGAGACAATAGTGGGTGAAGACTGTGAGGAGGTTGAAACCTTGTGGGTGGAACTAGAAAGGGAGGTAAACACTGAAAAAATTACTTTTGGTGTAATCTATAGACCCCCCAATATAACTGAGGAGATGGAAGGTCAGCTATATAAACAGATGGAGCGGGCTGCACAGGCGGGTACTGTAGTGATAATGGGAGATTTTAATTTCCGGGATATTAATTGGTGTCATGGTTCGGCTTCAACTGCAAAGGGGAGACATTTCCTCAACCTGTTGCAGGAAAATTTTATGGGCCAGTTTGTGGAAGACCCGACTAGAGGTGAAGCTCTGTTGGATCTGGTCATTTCTAATAATGCAGATCTTGTTGGGAATGTCAATGTTCGTGAAAACCTCGGTAACAGTGATCACAATATAGTTACATTTTACCTATACTGTAAAAAACAAACGCAGGCTGGGAGGGCAAAAACATTTAATTTTAAGAAAGCCAATTTCCCCAGGATGAGGGCTGCAATTCAGGATATAGACTGGGAAGAACTAATGTCAAATAATGGAACAAATGATAAATGGGAGTTTTTCAAATCTACTTTGAGTTATTATAGTGCAAAATTTATTCCTACAGGTAATAAGTATAAACGACTCAAATTAAACCCCACATGGCTTACACCTTCTGTGAAAGGGGCAATACATGACAAAAAAAGGGCATTTAAAAAATACAAATCTGAGGGTACAGCTGTAGCCTTTGTAAAATATAAAGAGCTTAATAAAATCTGTAAAAATGTAATAAAATTAGCAAAAATACAAAATGAAAGGCAGCTGGCCAAGGATAGTAAAACAAATCCCAAAAAATTCTTCAAGTATATAAATGCTAAAAAGCCAAGGTCTGAACATGTAGGACCCCTAGATAATGGTAATGGGGAGTTGATCACAGGGGATCAAGAGAACGCAGAGTTACTAAATGGGTTCTTTAGCTCTGTATATACAACTGAAGAAAGAGCAGCTGATGTAGCCGGTGCCAGTGCTGTTAATATATCAGTTGATATACTGAATTGGATGAATGTAGAGATGGTCCAAGCTAAATTAAATAAAATAAATGTGCACAAGGCCCCGGGACCAGATGGGTTACACCCTAGAATTCTTAAAGAGCTTAGTTCAGTTATTTCTGTCCCCCTTTTCATAATATTCAGAGAATCTCTAGTGACTGGTATAGTGCCAAGGGACTGGCGCAGGGCAAATGTGGTGCCTATTTTCAAAAAGGGCTCTAGGTCTTCCCCGGGTAATTATAGACCAGTAAGCTTAACATCCATCGTGGGGAAAATGTTTGAGGGGCTATTGAGGGACTATATACAGGATTATGTGACAATAAATAGCATTATAAGTGACAGCCAGCACGGTTTTACTAAGGACAGAAGTTGTCAAACTAACCTAATCTGTTTTTATGAAGAGGTGAGCAGAAGTCTAGACAGAGGGGCCGCTGTGGATTTAGTGTTTTTGGACTTTGCAAAGGCATTTGACACTGTCCCCCATAGACGCCTAATGGGTAAATTAAGGACTATAGGTTTAGAAAATATAGTTTGTAATTGGATTGAGAATTGGCTCAAGGACCGTATCCAGAGAGTTGTGGTCAATGATTCCTTCTCTGAATGGTCCCCGGTTATAAGTGGTGTACCCCAGGGTTCAGTGCTGGGACCACTATTATTCAACTTATTTATTAATGATATAGAGGAAGGGATTAATAGCACTATTTCTATTTTTGCAGATGACACCAAGCTATGTAATATAGTTCAGACTATGGAAGATGTTCATGAATTACAGGCAGATTTAAACAAACTAAGTGTTTGGGCGTCCACTTGGCAGATGAAGTTTAATGTAGATAAATGTAAAGTTATGCATCTGGGTACCAACAACCTGCATGCATCATATGTCCTAGGGGGCGCTACACTGGCGGATTCACTTGTTGAGAAGGATCTGGGTGTACTTGTAAATCATAAACTCAATAACAGCATGCAGTGTCAATCAGCTGCTTCAAAGGCCAGCAGGATATTGTCGTGTATTAAAAGAGGCATGGCCTCACGGGACAGGGATGTAATAATGCCACTTTACAAAGCATTAGTGAGGCCTCATCTAGAATATGCAGTTCAGTTCTGGGCTCCAGTTCATAGAAAGGATGCCCTGGAGTTGGAAAAAATACAAAGAAGAGCAACGAAGCTAATAAGGGGCATGGAGAATTTAAGTTATGAGGAAAGATTGAAAGAATTAAACCTATTTAGCCTTGAAAAAAGACGACTAAGGGGGGACATGATTAACTTATATAAATATATTAATGGCACATACAAAAAATATGGTGAAATCCTGTTCCTTGTAAAACCCCCTCAAAAAACAAGGGGGCACTCCCTCCGTCTGGAGAAAAAAAGGTTCAAGCTGCAGAGGCGACAAGGCTTCTTTACAGTAAGAACGGTGAATTTATGGAATAGCCTACCGCAGGAGCTGGTCACAGCAGGGACAGTAGATGGCTTTAAAAAAGGGTTAGATAATTTCCTAGAACAAAAAAATATTAGCTCCTATGTGTAGAAATTTTTCCTTCCCTTTTCCCTTCCCTTGGTTGAACTTGATGGACATGTGTCTTTTTTCAGCCGTACTAACTATGTAACTATGTATGTAATCCTTGCGTTCCTTGATAGACCAGTCTCACGCTCGGTTCAGGGATCGGATGCGTAAGCACTCCTACGAACATGCGGATAAATGCGGTAGGTCTCTGGCACATATGCTGCATCCCCGCACACAAGCGTCATATATCCCTAAAATTTCATCTCCCTCGGGCGTTGAGGTTCATGACCCGGTTGGTATTACTGACTGCTTTAAACACTATTACTCGGCGCTATACAATATTAAAGGCCAATTTCATGATATGCAGGCGGAGGCATTACGAGATAAAATCGACCGTTATGTTCATGACACCGCGTTGCCGACCTTGGAGGAGGGGGGGCTTTGGAGCTTGAGGAGGATTTTTTGGAAGCCGAAGTGGAGCGTGCTATTGGAGAGTCACCCTTGGGCAAGAGCCCGGGGCCCGATGGGTTTAATAATACATTTTATAAGGCATTTAAAGATCAATTGGCTCCTTTTCTGACGAAAGTTTTTAATTCGGTATCCTCGTCGTGTCCCTTTGCGCCTCAATCCCTCGAGGCTCATATAACTCTCCTACCAAAACCAGGCAAGGATCCAACGGTGTGCGCAAACTTCAGGCCCATTTCGCTAATCAATGTAGATGTGAAGCTTTTCGCAAAGTTGCTTGCCTCTCGTTTATCGCCATTACTGCCTGGCTTGATCGTGGATGATCAGGTGGGGTTTGTGTGTGGTCGGGAAGCGCGGGATAACACAAACAAAACTCTCCTTTTGACGTCATACTGCCAAACCCGTAAGATACCGATGTGCTTACTCTCGATAGATGCCGAAAAGGCTTTTGATAGAGTGCACTGGGTGTTGCTCCGCAGTGTCTTGACGCAGGTTGGCCTTGGCACCACCACGGTGGATAGGATAATGGCCTTGTACCAAAGGCCTACTGCTCGAGTTCGTATCAACGGACTATTATCTGATCCTCTGTCTATTGCTAATGGCACGAGACAGGGGTGCCCACTTTCGCCTCTTTTGTATGTTCTGGTCATGGAACACCTGGCCGTGGCACTGCGGAACAACCCTAATATTAATGGTATACGCGTTGGCTCACAGCATCATAAATTGGCGTTATACGCAGATGACCTCCTGGTATACGTTACAACTCCCATGATTTCTTTGCCATCTTTGACGGAGGAATTTGAGTGCTTTGGTCATTTAAGTAACTTTAAAGTCAATACTCTAAATCGGAGGCCTTGAATATCTCTTTGGATCGCCCTCTAGCTGCCCATCTCCCTCAGGTTTTTCCGTTCAGGTGGCAACCTACATCTTTAAAATACCTAGGGGTACATGTCCCCACACAACAGTCGGATTTGTATGCTCTGAATTATACGCCCATTCTACAGCATACCATGAAGGACTTGGCGGAATACGGCGGGAACCGCATGTCATGGTTTGGGCGTATCAATGCGGTTAAAATGGATATCTTGCCCAAATTTCTATATATCTTCCAGACCGTCCCTATTGCTGTACCATCCAGTTTTTTCCAGGCTTTACATAGGGCCATAACCAAGTTTGTGTGGGGCTCCTCTAAGCCTCGTATCCGGTTTGCTGTCCTTAGCCGGCCAAAAATAGACGGGGGCGCGGGTTTCCCAGACTTTAAACGATACCATCAAGCAGCGATAATTATGAGAGTAGTGGATTGGTTCCGTTCGGAAGCAGGTAAGCAATGGGTGTGCATTGAAAAGGCTATGTCTCCTCTTGCATTGTCCTCTGTGCCGTGGCTATCAGTCCTTCAGAGACAAACTCTCTCTCTACCTTTCCTCACACGTCAGTTTCTCATGGTATAGGAACGGATCCTGGGTACTACGGGCCTTGTCCATCGCCCGGGTCCCTTGACTCCTCTATTTGATAATCCTTCTTTCCCTCCGGCGGAGGGTGTTGATACATTCCTCTGTTGGGAGAGAGGAAATGGTGGATGTTTGTCTGAGACTCTTACTCCAGACGGTGCCATATTGCCAATGACTGATGTATCTGCTGCCTGCCCGGGGAGGCGGTGAACTTGGTGGTCCTATTTGCAGTTGCGGTCCTATCTCTCCTCCATGGCGGACTGTCTGGTATTACTACAGGATAAGACTCCTCTGGAACTCTACTTGTCCTTACCCACAGCCCCTTCTCATGTGTTGTCCCACCTACATGGGATCATCCTGCCAAAATTTTCTTTTTCTCAATTATCCTTTACTGCCGCATGGGACGAGGAAATGGGGGTTAGACACTCTGAAGAAGAGTGGGGCACCGCCTTCTTTCTAGCCCATAAGTTACCGATGTCTTGTTTTGCCCAGGAAAAGAATTACAAAATACTTACCAGGTGGTACCGTTGTCCGACCTTGTTACATAGGCTATACCCTGATGTGTCTGCTGATTGTTGGAGGTGTGGGGGGGCTCCTGGAACTATGTTGCATATTTGGTGGGACTGTCCCATGCTACGTCCCTTTTGGGGAAAGATTTTTGATCTAGGCAACAAGCTTTTCCATACTGAGGTTCCGACCTCGGCTTCCATAGGCTTGCTTTCTATGGTTCCTGGATCACTCCCACACCTCAAAAAGGGGATTTTTCGACATTTCTTGACGGCAGAGAGAACAGTGATACCTCGTCACTGGAAGTCGCATACTGTTCCGTCCCTGGCGGAGTGGGTAACGGAGGTGAACGGGATTATGAGGATGGAGGAGTTACTGTCCGCTGATAGGGACAAATCAGGGCTCTTCGTCCAAACTTGGATGGTGTGGTCTGGATTCCGGGATGGTGCTGATTTGCCTCTCTGGCTGGATGGAATGTTCTGAACAAATTATATTACCTACCGGAGGCGCTTTGTCTGTATGTGTTTCCTTTTGTTGTCTGGTGTTATCTGTTGTGTGTCCATATATTCAAAAGTGCTCTTATATGTGTCACTTTTCACTTTACTGGGGGGGCGGTCTCCCTGACTATTGCACTGATTTGACGCAAACATGGTACAGTTATGGCCGTTATATCTCTCTTATCACTCAATTCTGATAGGTGGGAGGCTACATTTTACTGTTGTTCTTATACATGTATATATATGCATACTGTTGTTACACTATGATACTTCATTTAAATGTATTGCACTGCGTGCAAATTTCTTTTTTTGCATAAATCGTGAAATGTTTCTGTATTGTTATATTTTCAAAATAAAAATCTTTGATAAAGAAAAAAAAAAACAATATCCAACAACATTATAAATATTAGTGCAAAAGTGCATCTCTTTACATTTAAAAGACCAGTCATGGACAGTGTTATATTTATATCCCGTATAAACAACATAAATAGTGACAAATAGGGGTAATTAGACTGGTAAGGAAGGAGGCAGGGGCCAATTATATCCAGGTGTAAATCAATACACTTACAGTAAGAAGTCAGTCTGTAATGTCCGCATAGCCAGCGTGTGGAGTAGGTGCGCATCAACTGCGCATGCTCCAAGATGGTGTCCGAACCGGATATTCAATCCGGTGGAACGCATCGAGCGGAGCAGTTGCCACTGCGCATGCGCGGACACGGAACTTGCGTTCCAGTCCTGACACGCAAGTGGCAGTATCAGCAAAACCACAAGGTAAATGGAAAAAAAACCAAAATATAAATTGCCTGCAATTAGAGCATCGTCTATAAAATAGAATGAGCACTGCGATGCATCATCAGAAAAAATAGATAATGTAACGCAGCGTTCATAATGCGCAACGGATCATCTAAGCTAGTCACATTGAAACTGCAATCGCAGAGTCTGGGAATGCCCACAATCAATTAGTATGTAATGTGACAATAGTCACCATGAACACATTTCAAGGAACCTCACTTGGCAAAATAATACTCATCCCAACCAGGGATGTAAGATATATCGGACAAACCATGTCACGATGAAAAAAAACCATTGGTTCCACAAGTGTATATTGCATATTTATTGATAATGTGACAAGCAATTATATGGTGACTATTGTCATATTACATACTAATTGATTGTGGGCATTCCCAGACTCTGCGATTGCAGTTTCAATGTGACTAGCTTAGATGATCCGTTGCGCATTATGAGCGCTGTGTTACATTATCTATTTTTTCTGATGATGCATCGCAGTGCTCATTCTATTTTATAGACGATGCTCTAATTGCAGGCAATTTATATTTAGTTTTTTTTTCCATTTACCTTGTGGTTTTGCTGATACTGCCACTTGCGTGTCAGGACTGGAACGCAAGTTCAGTGTCCGCGCATGCGCAGTGGCAACTGCTCCGCTCGATGCGTTCCACCGGATTGAATATCCGGTTCGGACGCCATCTTGGAGCATGCGCAGTTGATGCGCGCCTACGCCACACGCTGGCTATGCGGACATTACAGACTGACTTCTTACTGTAAGTGTATTGATTTACACCTGGATATAATTGGCCCCTGCCTCCTTCCTTACCAGTCAATTACCCCTATTTGTCACTATTTATGTTGTTTATACGGGATATAAATATAACACTGTCCATGACTGGTCTTTTAAATGTAAAGAGATGCACTTTTGCACTAATATTTATAATGTTGTTGGATATTGTTTTCACACATGTAATGGGTTTTGTACATTTAATAACTTGATTGTTAGCTGATGTATGTTCCCTCTATTTAAACTTGACACCATTGTGAGTTTGTCATAGCTTGAGAAAGGTTCCTGTTGAACCGAAACGTTGCTGTGTCTTGAGGTGAATAAATCCACCCTGTTTTTCATCTGTCTTGGAGTCCTGGTGCCGTTACTATGTTCTACGCTGTTTTCTATCTAAAAAGAAGGGGAATTGATTCATCCCCTGGTGACGAGCACATGGCCTGATTTCTTGGATTTGTGGAGTGCTGTGTTTACTTGCTTCTGTTTCGTGTCTGTTGAATCAAACACGTGCACCCACTATAAGATGATGTCTACTGAAGATGATTCTGGTTTAGGTGTGATTACACCTCAAGTTTTTACCTACACCAAGGAGGACGCTGACCGTATCCTTCAGGGTCTATCAGGAGATGTTACCTTCCTAAGTGTACCCACTGTTGAGAATATAAGGAGAAAATGGGAGGCAGATTCTAAGAGATTAATCTCGCTTGAATTACATCTGTCCACGCTCGGTGACTACTACAGATGTCTCCGGATACCACATGGCATGCGCTCACATTTAAGGCCAAATCTGTTCCCTACAAATGTAGCGTTCAATGAGAGATTTGAAGCAATTTCAAACAAATATTCTCCTGCTATTGAATCTTGAATTCTTACAAAAAGAGATCGATTCGGTCAAAATACGCTTGAGTGAAAAAGATGCTCAGCTGAAGGAGATGGTATCTTCACAAGATTTGCTAACCTTAAAGAATAAAGCCACTCTATATTTACAGAAATTTTGTGGGGATATCGAGAAAACAAAGCGCCAGAAATGGCAGCGAGATCTCGATTATGCCATGGGCAAAGTTTATTGCTGGCAAGGTGAAGATTCTGACCAAAGGGGTCCCAGGAGTATTGAAAGAGGACCCAGAAGACGACAGAGGGGAGCTGAGCCTTATATTACAGATTCAGAACTCTCTGACGACCAATATGCTATACCTTTTTTAGGCGACAACATGGATACCCCCATGGGAGGAGAAAGCGAACCCGCAGGGGCGGGAGGAAGTACAGGAGGAAGAATGAATTACAACAAGTCCAGGGGACGGATGACTTCAACACGGGGGACTCGGCAATATCAGACCAGGAAGAGAAATCTTCAGACCTAGTGGTGAATATATCGTCATGTGTGTTAACTGTCCCACATGTCAAAGTTCTTAACCGTGGGTTGTCTTTCTGTCCAAGTAATCCCATTGATTGGTTTGGGCTGAATTTAGATTTGGAATGTTTTTTTAGGTCATTAAGACTTAAGGCATATTTTTCAGATCTACCCAAATGTGTGAATAACATACCTGAAGTTCTAACTAGTGAGATGTTCTATCTTAGGGACTATGGGTTATGTAACAAAAGTAAGTTTCAACCGCCACAAAACATTCATGCTGTTGAGACTTACATTTCATTTGTCAAAGATCAGATAGACTCTCTAAAGAGAGAGCAGAGTAGTCAATATATTCATAGGAACCTGACAAGTAGTGAAAATGTTGCACTTAAAGGAACAGTGTCATCACAATTTTTTTTTTAATATGTTAAAGATGTTAGTGCTTTATTAAAAACGTTTATATTTATTTGTGTGTTTGTGTTTTACTTTTTCTTATTTTTACACTTTTTCTTCCCTATGGGGCTGCCATTTTTTTTCCATTTCTGTATGTGTCGATTAACGACACATACAGACATGGAATACGGCAGCCACAGTCCCATAGGGACTGCGAACGGGGCCCGTTCCATCCACTAACATGTACGCCGTCTGTGTGGGAACTGCGCATGCGCCGCTCCCACACAGTCCAATTTGAAATGCGCGCCGTCCGGCGCCATTTTCCTGTGGACCGGAAGTCGCGGCCGGACAGTAAGATTACTACTTCCGGTCGCGGCTTCCGGACTTGTGCACTTGGACCAGCGGCAGCAGACGGGGCGGACGGGCCGGAGGGAGCCGCGGCGGCAGGAGCAGGTAAGAGATTTCTATGTATGTTCGTGTTTGTGTACGTTTACTACTGTATGTAAACCTTCTACACTGTGTGTTAGCTCAAAAAATGGCGACACACAGTGTAGGAGGTTAGACCGTTCAAACCCCTCGTTTATCCCGGCACTAGCCAGGATAAAGGAGGGGGGGATGCTGAGAGCTCACTAGAGCGAGGGCTTTTTACCCAATTTTGCAATGCTGCAATTTTGGGAATAGCTCCATCTAGTGACCAGCAATGGGAAATATTATAAATTAGAATTAATTTATAATATTTCCTGACTCGTGAAAAAAAATAAAAAAAATTTGAACAATGTTTAATCACCTACACACTAAATGTTTAATTAAAAAAAAAAAACATGTTTTTCTGGCAACACATTCCCTTTAAGGAATTAGTGGACAATAGTAATTTGACTATCAAACCTGCGGATAAGGGGGGTGCTATTGTTGTGATGGACACCTCCCTTTATCTGCAGGAGATGTCGAATCAGCTTAATGACACCAGTATATATATGGTGTTATCGGGTGATCCTAAATTCACATTTTCACGTGAATTGGATACCCTGATTACTAAAGCTTTCAGGAATAAAACCATTGATAGAGGTTTATGCGAATTCTTGCAGGTGAAGTTTCCTGTGACTCCAGTACTCTACCTCCTGCCTAAGATTCATAAGGACCCTATTCGACCACCTGGCCATCCTATCGTGCCAGGGAGTGACTCTTTATTTGTCCCGGCAGCCATGTTTATTGATAAAATTCTCAGGCAGTTTGCCTTTGGTGCAGACTCCCACATCAGGGACACCTCAGACTTCCTGGTCAGAATTCAGGATCTTTTGATCCCTGACCAGTCGGTCTTGGTTACCCTTGATGTGGGTAGTCTTTACACCTCAATTGCCCATCAAGAGGGCATTGATGCCTCTCTTTCCTATTTGGGGGGTTCAGGCTTCTCCGAGGACAAAATTGAGTTCATTCGATCACTATTGGAATTTATCCTTACGAAAAACAATTTTTTGGTAGGAGATAGATTTTATTTGTAGAAGAGGGGGACGGCTATGGGGTCGAAAATGGACCCTACCTATGCAAATATTTTTATGCGACGGATGGAGGAGGACCTTATCTATGTGTCCCACCACTTCAGTCAGGTACTGCGGTGGTGGCGATACATAGATGACGTCTTCCTCATCTGGACTGGCTCTATCAATCAACTACAGGATTTCCTTAGATTTCTTAATGATCTTAATTCCACAATTCTCTTTACCATGTCTTATTCCATAACTACCATTGATTTTTTGGATACTCGGATTTCAATTAGTGGAAATAAATTGATTTCCGATCTATTCTCTAAAAATACGGATAGAAACAACCTTTTATATTACACTAGTGAACATCCGAGGACAATGTTAAAATCATTACCTTATAGCCAATTGATCAGATTCAAGAGGGTGGTAAGTCAGGAAGACAGACTATCCTCACGCCTCGATCAAATGTGCAAAAAATTCTCTGACCCGGGTTATCCCAAACACATTTTGGAGTCTAATAGGCGGAAGGTGGATTTACTGGACAGACATGATCTCTTGGATGGGAAGTTGAGTAAAGAAAAGAAGGCCCGTTTGCCTTTTGTTTCTACTTTCTCTCCTCTCAGTTCACTAATTGGTGACATCCTGAGGAAGGATTAGAGGGTGTTGAGTAGAGCCTTCCCAAACATTAGTGAATTTCAGGAAAGACCTATGATGGCATACAGAAAAGGCGAAACGATTAAAAGTAGCATTGTTAAAGCGGACATTGGGTCCCATCGAAAGAGCCAGACTTTTCTGGCACCTCCTAAAAATGGTTGTTACCCCTGCCTTGGTTGCAATATTTGTGATAATATGATTAAAGGTAGCTCGTTTAAGCATCCCCAAACTGACAGAGTTATAAATATTAGAGGCTTTTTTACATGTCAATCATCTTTTGTGATTTATCTCCTGAGCTGCCCTTGTGGTCTACACTATGTTGGTGAGACCACAACGGAATTGCGTCTCCGGTTGAGAAATCACAAATCAAATATCAAAACTAAGAGACAAGATTTGCCTGTGTCAAGACATTTTGTCGAGAAAATTCACAGCTTGTCACAATTGATATTCAAAATCATTGATTCTCTGCCTCAGTTGAGACGTGGTGGTGACAGAGGTCTGGCTCTTAAAAGGAAAGAGCTGGAGTGGATTTATAGGTTAGATACTATGTCTCCCAAGGGGTTGAACATAGAGTATCCCTGTGGCCCCCATATCTAATACAGTGGGAGGGGGGGTAACTTGCCCGGGACTCCGGGGGGTTTTTTGTATGGTTTTCGCTCTCTATGGTGTAGTTTGTGTCATATGCATTCTTTAGAAAAAATCTCTTAGGGGTCCGACTTTGACTCCATTTATATATGCATTTTTTTACTTTTCTTAAATGTATTCCTATTTTTGAATTGTGTTTTGTTTATATTTCTAAACATTGGTTAATTTTTTCTTTTTCTTGTTTTTTAGAAATATGATACTGTGTTGTAGCAGCGGCCGATGCACTGGGATCATCAAATTATATTCCGAATTCTTTTTAGCAATCTGTCATTGTAATGTCCTGCATAGACCTCTGTGATGTTATGTATTGAATCATTGGGTTGTACTGCAATTTTAAACTGGAGCTTAGGGTTTATCTCAAGATCTCCTTGTAAAATCTTTTTCTTCATGTCCTTAACTTCATATTATCATTATAATTGCTTGTCACATTATCAATAAATATGCAATTTACACATGTGGAACCAATGGGTTTTATTCATCGTGACATGGTTTGTCCGATATATTTTACATCCCTGGTTGGGATGAGTATTATTTTGCCAAGTGAGGTTCCTTTAACTCCTTAACGCCGAAGGACGGATATATCCGTCCTCAGCAGCTGCTAGTTCGCGCAGGAGGACGGATATATCCGTCCTGTAATCGTGCGGGTACTGCCAGTGTACACACGCGATCAGCGGCAGGAGCACGGCTGTTATACACAGCCTGGCTCCTGCTGCAACTGCCGGAATCGAAGCGCGCTCCGATTCCGGCAGTTTAACCCATTAAATGCCGCTGTCAATAGTGACAGCGGCATTTAATGTGTTTGACAGAGAGAGGGAGCTCCCTCTGTCACCCGATCGGCGCCCCGCAAACAAATCGCGGGTCGCCGTCGGGTTTCCATGACAGCCGGGGGTCTAACAAAGACCCCCAGGTCTGTCTTCAGCATCTGCCTGTTAGGCGATGCCAGAGGCATGACCTAATAGGTTGCCTGTCAGTTTTACACTGACAGGCAATAATGCTTCGGTATACTAAGTATACCAAAGCATTATATATGCGATCAACAGATCGCATAGTGAAGTGTCCTGTTGGGACTTTAAAAAAAAATGACAATCAGTTAAATAAAGTTTGTGAAAAAAAAATAAAAAATTACAGTCAGAGTCAAATGAAACTACTTTTTTGGCCCAAAAAGTGGATTTGTTTAGTAAAACTGTCAAAACAAATCACACATACACATATATGGTATCCCCGCGATCGTAACAACTTGACCAATAAAATGAACACATTAATTAAACCGCCGGATGAACGGCGTCCAAAGAAAACGCAAAAAACAACGGCAAAATTCTCTCTTTTCTCCCATTCCCCCCATAAAAAATAAAATAAAAGTTAATTTATAAGTCCTATGTACCCCAAAATAGTACTAATGAAAACTACACATTGTCCCGCAAAAATCAAGCCCACATACGACCACATCGACGGAAAAATAAAAACGTTACGGCTCTTGGAATGCGGCAATGCAAAAACAAGTAGTTTTTTTCTAAAAGGGTTTTTATTGTGCAAACGTAGGAAAAACATATAAAACCTATACATATTTGGTATCCCCGTAATCGTGCCGACCCATAGAATAAAGTTAACGTGTTATTTACGCTGCATAGTAAACGACGTAAATTTATAACGTGAAAATTAATGCTGGAATAGCTGCTTATTTTCAATTCTCTCCTAAAATAAAGTTAATAAAAGTTAATCAATATATTATAAGCATCTAAAAATTGTACAATTACAAAATACAACTTGTCCCACAAAAAACAAGCCCTTATACGGCTATGTCGACTGAATAAAAAAAAAGTTACGACTCTTGGAATGCGACCGTGAAAAAGCAAAAAATAATCCTTGGTCATTAACGTGCATTACGGGGTTAAATGTGTTCATGGTGACTATTGTCATATTACATACTAATTGATTGTGGGCATTCCCAGACTCTGCGATTGCAGTTTCAATGTGACTAGCTTAGATGATCCGTTGCGCATTATGAGCGCTGCGTTACATTATCTATTTTTTCTGATGATGCATCGCAGTGCTCATTCTATTTTATAGACGATGCTCTAATTGCAGGCAATTTATATTTTGTTTTTTTTCCATTTACCTTGTGGTTTTGCTGATACTGCCACTTGCGTGTCAGGACTGGAACGCAAGTTCCATGTCCGCGCATGCGCAGTGACAACTGCTCCGCTCGATGCGTTCCACCAGATTGAATATTCGGTTCGGACGCCATCTTGGAGCATGCGCAGTTGATGCGCGCCTACTCCACACGCTGGCTATGCGGACATTACAGACTGACTTCTTACTGTAAGTGGATTGATTTACACCTGGATATAATTGGCCCCTGCCTCCATCCTTATCAGTCTAATTACCACTATTTGTCACTATTTATGTTGTTTATACGGGATATAAATATAACACTGTCCATGACTGGTCTTTTAAATGTAAAGAGATGCACTTTTGCACTAATATTTATAATGTTGTTGGATATTGTTTTCACACATGTAATGGGTTTTGTACATTTAATAACTTGATTGTTAGCTGATGTATGTTCCCTCTATTTAAACTTGACACCATTGTGAGTTTGTCATAGCTTGAGAAAGGTTCCTGTTGAACCGAAACGTTGTTGTGTCTTGAGGTGAATAAATCCACCCTGTTTTTCATCTGTCTTGGAGTCCTGGTGCCGTTACTACGTTCTACGCTGTTTTCTATCTAAAAAGAAGGGGAATTGATTCATCCCCTGGTGACGAGCACATGGCCTGATTTCTTGGATTTGTGGAGTGCTGTGTTTACTTGCTTCTGTTTCGTGTATATATATACATATATTTATTTATATATATATATATATATATATATATATATATATATATGTATATATATATATATGTATATACATATATAGTAAAACAGCCAGGGGGGTTTTGTAGCAAGGAAACTGTGTTTCCCTGCTCAAGGACTTTATGTAAAACCAGTGAAAAGGGCCTGACTGTTGGAGTAGGGAGAGTTGGGTGGGTTCCCACTCCATTTAGCAACTCCGGGTGTTTCAAATAATTGTGGCTGATCACCTGCAAAGGCTGAGGTGTGCTTCAAAAAGGCTGAGAGTTCACAAGCTGCTCTCTCTCTCTGCTCCTGGGAAAAAACTGTTGTAAGTAAGGGTATGTGCACACACACTAATTACGTCCGTAATTGACGGACGTATTTCGGCCGCAAGTACCGGACCGAACACAGTGCAGGGAGCCGGGCTCCTAGCATCATACTTATGTACGATGCTAGGAGTCCCTGCCTCGCTGCAGGACAACTGTCCCGTACTGAAAACTGTCTTATGTTGTTTCTTTAAAGAGGCTCTGTCACCAGTTTAATACTTCACTATCTCCGACCTAATCTTATAGGTGCTGTGTTGTAGAAAACTAGTGTGTTGTTTTAAAAAAAACACATTTATTAGTGACAAAGTTATGGTCACTGTAACACTTATGCAAATTTTTTGTAAAAGCCCAATTTTTTTTAACTTTAACCAAGTGGGCGTTGTAAAGAAAAGTGTATGACGCTGATCAATCAGCGTCATACACTTCTCTTCATTCATGTCCAGCTTTAGTCACAGCACAGCATCATCTTGGAATTTTTTCATGGCATTCTCTGGGCCCACTCATCCATATGGAAGGCACTCTGTACAGATTTGGGTATGAATCCATCATTGCAGATCAGGTCCACCCATACATGCTGTTTGCCTTCCCTGAGGCAGATGGAATCTTCCAGCAAGACAATGCGACATGTCACACGGCTAGATATGTCCGACGGTGGTTGAAAGAGCACGACCAAGACATCCAAGAACTTCCCTGATCCCCTAATTCACCACACTTTAACCCAATTGAGCATCTGTGGGACCACCTAAATCGTCTTGTTCGCTCTATGGATCCTCCCCCATGCATCCTCCAGCAAATCAGGAATGCATTGCAGTCACCATGGCTCCAGATACAGGAGTCAACCTATCAGCTCTTTATTAACTGTCACGGCGCGGGGTGTGGACCCACTGGTATGTGCAGCGTAGGTTCCCACCTCATAGAGGTCGCCTTGTCATGGCAGGTGGGCTCACACAATTTGATCAAAATGTGCGCTAAGAACCTCCCTATTGCAAGTAGATTTAGCAGTAATGCATATTTATTTATATTTAGCGGCTTAGGTGGCGTTAGTGTTCGCTGTGTGCTGTTGTCAGTTTCTTGTGTGCTGTGTATATATGTGTGTGTATATATATATATATATATATATATATATATATATAGACAGCACTCCAATCATATTCCAAGTGAAAGAAAGTGTTTTTATTTACTGTCACGGCGCGGGGTGTGGACCCACTGGGCCGTACCACGTAGCGGAGTAGCAGCTGGCCAACAAGGTACAAAACAATGTCTATAGTTCAGAACGGGTACCTGAGGCAATGTAGACAGTAGTGGGAGCACGACTTGACTTTCACAGCAGGTGACACCGCAGATGCAGCGGGAAGACACGACTTGACTTTCACAGCAGGTGGCACGGCAGATGCAGCGGGAGGCACGACTTGACTTTCACTTGTAAATACGATAGCACGGGATACAGGGTACAGGCAGCAGGAACGGGTAACACTGGGAACTGGAAAACACTGGGAGACCATTTGCAAGACAAACTTAGGTATACAGAAACGCTCAGGCAAGGAACCAGTGGGCAGAGCCCCTTATTATAGTCCAGCAGCCATTTAGGCTTATAATTGATGGGTGACAGTTGGACGCGTACAGGCCCTTTAAGGCCGTGCACGCGCGGGCACGCGCGCCCTGAGGAAATCAGTCCGGAGGAAGCTGACGCCATGAAGAGAGATGTCCATGGCCGGGATCGTCAAGGGGTAAGTCTAAACGACGACCCCCGGCCATAGACGTTACAGTATGTATATATATATATATATATATATATATATATGTAGGTTTAGTCCCAGTTCAGGGTGTATGTGCAACGTAAGTTCCCACCTCGTAGAGGTCACCTTGTCGTGGCAGGTGAGCTCACACAAATTGATCAAAATGTGCGCTAAGAACCTCCCTATTGTAAGTAGATTTAGCAGTAATGCATATTTATTTATATTTAGCGGCTTAGGTGGCATTAATGTTTGCAGTGTGCTGTCGCCATTTTCTTGTGTGCCGTATGGTTATGCAGTCACAGGTGCAGTCCTGCACCTGTATACACATTTTGTTCCATTTTGTTGGAATGTGCTGTTCGAATTTTTGTGTTGTTCATGTGATTCATATATGTGGGGTTAGTGACTGTCTCCATTTTTGAACTTGCACTCCCCCCATACTACCCTGGGTGATTTTAATTAGTTTAATGCTGGTTCCTCCCATCCCCAAGTACATGTAGGCTTAGTCCCAGTTCCAGGGGTATGTGCAGTCTAGGTTCCCACCTCACAGAGATCGCCTTATCATGGCAGGTGGGCTCACACAATTTGATCAAAATGTGCGCTAAGAACCTCCCTATTGCAAGTAGATTTAGCAGTAATGCATATTTATTTATATTTAGCTGCTTAGGTGGCATTAGTGTTCGCTGTGTGCTGTTGTCATTTTCTTGTGTGCTGTGTATATATGTATATATATATATATATATATATATACATATATATATATATATAGGCAGCACTCCAATCATATTCCAAGTGAAAAAAAGTGTTTTTATTTACTGTCACGGCGCGGGGTGTGGACCCACTGGGCCGTACCACGTAGCGGGGTAGCAGCTGGCCAACAAGGTACAAAACAATGTCCGACTTGATTTTCACAGCAGGTGACGCCGCAGATGCAGCAGGAAGACACAACTTGACTTTCACAGCAGGTGACGCCGCAGATGCAGCGGGAAGACATGACTTGACTTTCACAGCAGGTAACGATAGCACGGGATACAGGGTACAGGCAGCAGGAACGGGTAACACTGGGGACTGGATAACACTGGGAGACCTTTAGCAAGACCAACTAGGGTATACAACAATGCTCAGGCAAGGAACCAGTGGGCAGGGTCCCTTATTATAGTCCAGCAGCCATTTGGGCTGATAATTGATGTAAGGTAGCTGGACGCGTACTGGCCCTTTAAGGACGTGCACGTGCGGGCACACGCACCCTGAGGGACACAGTCCAAGGACCCGGAAAAGAATGCCGGCATTTCCCTGGAGGGAGAGAATGCTGAGAAGAAAGATGTCCATGGCCGGGATCGTCAAGGGGTAAGTCAGAACGACGACCCCCGGCCATAGACGTTTTAGCAAGGAGACGTGAAAGGAGTTAGGGATCCTGACGGTAGGAGGCAGTCGAAGCTTGTACGACACAGGATTGATCTGCAGCAGAATCTCGAAGGGTCCAAGGAACCTGGGAGCAAATTTGCAAGACGGCACCCTCAGCCGGATATTCCTGGAAGACAGCCAGACCTTTGTACCTGGAAGAAACTGTGGAGTTCTCGTCTTCTAGTGTCTGTCTTTCTCTTCATGCGGTCCACCGCCAGCAGAATAGAAGATCGTGTCTGCTGCCATATCTGCAGAAAGTTCCTGAAGGTAGAGTCGGCTGCAGGCACCTGAGACATAGTAGAGCCGGGCAGGGGTATTTGAGGATGTTGACCGTATACTATGAAGAATGGACTGGAGGTGGTGGACTCACTGGTATGGTTATTATAAGAGAACTCCGCCAACGGGAGCAGCTGCACCCAGTCATCATGTCTTCTGGAGAGAAAGTGCCGCAGGTAGTTCTCCATAATTTGGTTAATCCTCTCAACTTGTCCATTGGACTGAGGGTGGTAAGCTGAGGAGAAGTCCAACTTTACACCGAGTAGGCCGCAGAGTGCTCTCCAGAACTTAGAGGTGAACTGGACCCCTCGATATGCAGAGGTAATCCATGCAGACGGAAGATGTGTTGCATGAAGAGATCAGCCAGTCGAGCGGCAGAAGGCAGACCAGTCAGGGGAACAAAATGAACCATTTTAGAAAAACGATCCACCAGCGACGGAACCTCGGGCGCAGCAGAAGAACAAGGCAAGAGGGGTTGCTGGAAGTTGGACGCCAGTCTAGAAAGCCGTTTTTCCTGAAGAATCTCTCGGGATCTCTCTCTGAGCCTTATGTCCACACGGGTAGCCAGTAGAACCAGATCATCCAGGGCAGCTGGGAGGTCTCGAGCAGCCAGTTCGTCTTTGATTTCAGGCGATATGCCATGCCAGAAGGATGATACCAAGGCCTCATTGTTCCAGGACAATTATCCTGCCAGAGTCCGGAACTGGATGGTGTATTCGCCCACGGAGACGTCCTCCTGACGATGGTTAAGGATAGAAGTGGCTGCCGACGAGACTCGTCCAGGCTCCTCAAATACGGAACGGAACAACCGCACAAACCCCTGGAAGTCTCTGGGCTTGGAGTCCCTGTCGTTCCCAGATTGGATTCGCCCATGCCAGGGCCTTGCTGGCGAGTAGGGATATAACAAAGGCGATCCTGGCTCCGTCTGAAGGAAATGCTTGGGCGTGCAGACTGAAGTGGATTTGGCATTGGTTCAGGAACCCCCTGCACGATCTTGCGTCTCCATGAAACCGAGGTGGCAATGGCGGCGAGAACCGAGAGTCCGAACTGGAGCTGCCAGGAGGTGTAGCAGAAGGGTCGATCGGAGGAGCTTGACTTGGAGTGGTGACGGAAGTAACTAGCGCACCAAGGTGCTGTGCCATGGAGTCTACTGCCACAATGAGTTGATCCTGTCGTGCTTGCAGGTCCGCCTGCATGGCTTGGGAGGATGACAGGCTCTTGACTTGGCCAGCGGGGTCCATGGCATGAGCGTACTGTCACGGTGCGGGGTGTAGACCCACTGGGCCGTACCGCGTAGCGGGGTAACAGCTGGCCAACAAGGTACAAAACAATGTCTATAGTTCTGAACGGGTACCTGAGGCAATGTAGACAGTGGCAGGAGCACGACTTGACTTTCACAGCAGGTGACGCCGCGGATGCAGCGGGAAGACACGACTTGACTTTCACAGCAGGTAACGATAGCACGAGATACAGGGTACAGGCAGCAGGAACGGGTAACACTGGGAACTGGAAAACACTGGGAGACCTTTAGCAAGACAAACTAGGGCATACAACAATGCTCAGGCAAGGAAACAGTGGGCAGGGCCCCTTATTATAGTCCAGCAGCCATGTGGGCTGATAATTGATGTAAGGCAGCTGGACGCGTACTGGCCCTTTAAGGCCGTGCACGCGCGAACGCCCTGCGGGACACAGTCCGAGGACCCAGAAGAGAATGCCGGCGTCTCCCTGGAGGGAGCGAACGCTGAGAAGAGAGACGTCCATGGCCGGGATTGTCAAGGGGTAAGCCAGAACGACGACCCCCGGCCATAGACGTAACATTTACCCATCAGTTTGCAACATTTCAGCCCCTGCACATTAAAATTCATAATATCCAAGTTACAATACATGAAATACATGTAATTAGTAAATCTATCTATCTATCTATCTATCTATCTATCTATCTATCTATCTATCTATCTATCTATCTATCTATCTATCTATCTATCAATCTATCTATCTATATCCAAGAGTTCCCTATCAAGGATCCATATATCACCCATTGTATTTCATACTAAGCCCCATATTCCGGCGTCCAAACATCTCTATTGCTCATGTCCATGTAGAAACCGTCCCATTCTTTCTGAAGCTATGCATTGCGCATGTCAAACAGACTCGTGCATGCGCATTAACAAAGAAAATCTCTGGCTGCAAGACTAAACCAAAGGAGACTTATGACAGATGAAGGTCCTTTTTTTAGGAACCCGGAATACATCAGAATCAGGAGAAACTCTACGAGACATGGTGGATGAAGACATCATAGACTATACAAAACCAAGGAACAGCAAGGCCAGGCCCACTCTCACTCGACCACCATCTTGAGGAGGGACAAGAAAAAGTGGTAAATATTTCCTCTAAAAAATGTGAAAGTCGACTCCGCTATTGATTCCGTCGGAAAACCGGAAACCAGCCGGAATGGTGACGAACGGAAAGCATTAGCGATGTTTCCGTCACCATTGAGATCAATGGTGACTGAAACGGAAGCTGTGCTGTCAGTTTCACTTTCCGTTGCGGGGTTCACGTTTTTAAGAAGGAAAAGCGTTTATATTTTCCTTAGATATTTACATTGTGATATACAAAGCCAACACACATAAACATTAGTGTGTGATAGAAAAAGTCACCCAATATGCCGGAATCCTCGTGTATATGATAGTCCGGTAGATATTTCCTTTTTCCTGGTAGATCTGTAAAGAGGAGTCCTGCAGAGGTTCACATGAGAAGACAGGTAAGGCGTCTAACTGCTCCAAGTGCTGATACGAAGTTTCGGGGTCCGGCCCCTTTTTCCAGCATGTGGAGCTAGATTCTGTGCCCATTTATATAGAAGACGTACAGCTTGTGATTAAGACTTATGAAGTAAGTATAAAATGTATTATGTACTGTGATATATAAGTGAAATAAAACATTTAAAAACAGGCTTGGTAATATCTAGATATATGTATAATCAATATTTCATATTATAGTTCAATAGACAGTTTATTTTATTATTATCTTTGAGATATATAGATATATATACATATATATATATACACAGTATATATATATATATATATATATATATATATATATATATACAGTGAAGGAAATAAGTATTTGATCCCTTGCTGACTTTGTAAGTTTGCCCACTGTCAAAGACATGAACAGTCTAGAATTTTTAGGCTAGGTTAATTTTATCAGTGAGAGATAGATCATATAAAAAAAATATAAAAAATTACATTGTCAAAATTATATATATTTATTTGCATTGTGCACAGAGAAATAAGTATTTGATCCCTTTGGCAAACAAGACTTAATACTTGGTGGCAAAACCCTTGTTGGCAAGCACAGCAGTCAGACGTTTTTTGTAGTTGATGATGAGGTTTGCACACATGTTAGATGGAATTTTGGCCCACTCCTCTTTGCAGATCATCTGTAAATCATTAAGATTTCGAGGCTGTCGCTTTGCAACTCGGATCTTCAGCTCCATCCATAAGTTTTCGATGGGATTAAGGTCTGGAGACTGGCTAGGCCACTCCATGACCTTAATGTGCTTCTTTTTGAGCCACTCCTTTGTTGCCTTGGCTGTATGTTTCGGGTCTTTGTCGTGCTGGAAGACCCAGCCACGAGCCATTTTTAATGTTTTGCCACCAAGTATTAAGTCTTGTTTGCCAAAGGGATCAAATACTTATTTCTCTGTGCACAATGCAAATAAATATATATAATTTTGACAATGTAATTTTTTATATTTTTTTTATATGATCTATCTCTCACTGATAAAATTAACCTAGCCTAAAAATTCTAGACTGTTCATGTCTTTGACAGTGGGCAAACTTACAAAATCAGCAAGGGATTAAATACTTATTTCCTTCACTGTATGTATATATATATATATATATATATATATATATATATATATATATATATATATATATATCTTTAGTACAAAAATATATATTTATATTCTAACAAATTCATAGATATTAAGAATGGTATTGTAACGTGCATAGCTGTATTCTTTTGCTATTAAGATTATATTACATTTTTATTTATATTTTATCGAGTATAGTGGATTCAACCTGTCAAACTTATGTTTAATCAAAGGGTCAAATAGCGACCTATAGAATGTAGGTATAGTTAAAGATTTTTGTAAGCTAAATTCTCATAGAATATCTATTTTTTTTCATATATATAAAATTGAAAATACGCAAGTTTGGATAAAAATTATTCATTTTCCCATTAAGGCTGTTCAAAGTGTGAATCCAATATACTTCTCTTTGGAGAAGTTTCGTTTTAATTTGTTCTCTGTCAGACCCTTCGATTTCTTCTATTATACACCATTTTAGATCGTATACTTTATGTTTCATTTCAGCAAAGTGTTTTGCCACAGAAGTTTCTCCATGTTTTCTTTTAATCAAGGTAGTGGAGATGATTTGATCTTTAGTTTTGGTTCCAAAAGTTTTTATTTCACTTCTGTGTTCAGTGATACGAGTCTCAATTAACTGCATGTACTGACCAACGTATACTTTGCCGCATGGGCATTTTAACAAATAGATTACATTTTTATACAGTCGTAATATCCTTTCAAATAGATCTTATATCCTTTTGTTGGATGATTTAAAAAAAATCCCCTTTTATGATGGATCTACAATTGGGACATGATAAACATGAATAGGTACAGTTTTTTGGTGTGTTTAGAAAGGTTTGTTTAGAAATAGATTTTTTCTTAATATCTGCTCTAATCAGTTGAATTGATATAGATCTACCTTTTCGATAAACAAATTTAGGTTTGTCTTTATACAAGATACCATATTTTTGATCATTTTTCATCATATCGCAATATTTAGTAATAGTTGTTTTGATAAGGTTGGAATGTGTACCATAGGCAGGGCCGCCATCAGGGGGGTATTAGGGGTAGTGGTGTGAGGGGCCCGGCCAAACCTAATTGAAAGGGGGGCCCGGCAACTGCCTCGACATTCTTTTGGTAGGAAAAAACGGGCCCCTGCAATGGGGCCCGTTTTTTTCACCAAAAGAATGTCGTGAGCTGCTGCTGCTGCTGCGGGCCCCCTCCCCTCGTCATGGGGGGCCGTCAAACCGTCCGCCCGCGCGCGCGCACCCGATCGCGCGCACAATGAAACTCCCGCGCGTGCGCACTCGCGAGCGCGCATCCACGAACGCCCACACTGGAGACCGCCCGCGCGCGCACCCGCGATCGACCGCGCACGCACCCGCGACCGGCCGCCCGCGCACCCGCGAACGAAGCGCGCGCAGCCGCGGACCCACATGGACAAAACTTACCTGGAGCCTGGCTGGAGGTGAAGGACTGGACGTCTGGACCGAAGACCTCCCCTGGAAGACATCGCCGGAAGAGGACTGGAGTGGGAGCAGCTCTTCTGACAGTGAGTAAATTATCTCAAAGTGTTGTTTATGTATGGCCCTGTTCACACAGTATTTTGCAGGCAAAAAAAAATCTGCCTCAAAATTCCTTAAAGAATTTTGAGGCAGATTTTGACCTGCCCACACTATCTTGCCGCGTTTTTTTGCTGCGTTTTTTGCTCGCGGCGATTGAGGACAGCAGACAAAAAACGCAGCGAAAAATGCATTTTCTGCCTCCCATTGATTTAGATGGGAGGTCAGAGGCGGAACCGCGGCAAGAAAGGACGCGCTGCTTTTTCTTTTTTCCGCGACTGGCTCCCATTGATTTCAGATTAAATCAATGGGAGGCCGTTTTGGAAGTTGTTTGGTGCTGATTCTGACGCAGTGTCCGAGTCAATATCAAGGCCCAAAAACTCTGCGAACTGGGCCTTATTGTTAGGGCTTATTCAGACGAACGTGTAATACGTCCGTGCAACGTGTGTGATTTTCACGCGCCTCGCACGGACCTATGTTACTCTATGGTGCCGTGCGGACTGTCAGTGATTTTCACGCAGCGTGTGTCCGTGTGTCCGCTGCGTAAAACTCACGACATGTCCTATATTGGTGCATTGTTCGCGCATCACGCACCCATTGAAGTCAATGGGTGGGTGAAAATCACGCCCAGCACTCCCGCAGCCGTATAAACTATGAATGAAATTAGAAAAGCACCACGTGCTACAAACATACAAACAGAGTGTCATAATGATGGCGGCTGCGCGGAAATCACGCAGCCGCGCATCATACGCTGCTGACACACGGAGCTGTTATGGACCTTTTGCATGCGCAAAACGCCACGTTTTTTTGCGCGTGCAAAAAGCACACGCTCGTGTAAATCCGGCCTTAGGGTAGGAACACACTAGGCATGAACACTGCGGATTTTATGCAACACATTTTATTGTGGAAAATCCGCAGCGTATTACAGTCGCAGCCGAGTGGATGAGATTTTAACAAATGTCATCCACACGCTGCAAAAAAAATGGACCTGCCGTGTGGCTTTGGCTTTTTAAGTCGCATGTCAATTTATTCTGTGGAATCGCCGCTCCTCTGTTGCGGAAATGCTGCGGTTCTGCCGCAAAAATCACACAAGAGAAGAAAAAAAAGGTACTTTTTTAAATTGATAAAGTTTAGACTTCCCCCGGCCGTAGTCCTGGTGACGCGATCCTCTATTCTTAGCGCAGCCCGGCCTCCTGTCATGACGTTTCATCCCATGTGACTAATGCAGCGGTCACATGGTCTACAGCGTCATCCCAGGAGGCGGGGCTACGTTCAGAAGAGAGAGATGCGTCACCAGGACTACGGCCCTGGCAAGTCGAAACTTTTTTTTCCCTGCAGGATTCCCGCAGCGGACGCGCCTCACGAAACCTGCGCCACTATTTGGTGCGGTTTTGCTGGCAGAATTCCCTGCGGCTACCGGGGCGGATAAGCTGTGTAGTTTTACTCAGCATATCCGCCTAGTGTGTTCCTTATGATGTCGCTCCTGGAGCTGCTGCCGCTCTCTAAATAGGCAGTTGGTCCAGTAGAATTTGGAATTATTTTTTTTTGTGAACCAGCTTAAAAAAATACAAAACTTTTGTGTTAGGGCCTGTTCACATCACTGTTCGCTTCCGCTCCGGGGTTCCGTCTGAGGTTTATGTCGGGTGAACCCCGCAATGGAAAGTGAAAGTGATAGCACAGCTTCCGTTTCAGTCACCATTAGCGCAGTCGACTGCGCTATTAATTCCGTCCGAAAACCAGCCGGAATGGTGACGAACCACCGCTCCGGGGTTCCGTCTGAGGTTTCTGTCGGGTGAACCCCGCAACGGAAAGTGAAAGTGACAGCACAGCTTCTGTTTCAGTCACCATTGATCTCAATGGTGACGGAAACATCGCTAATGGTTTCCGTTCGTCACCATTCCGGCTGGTTTTCGGACGGAATTAATAGCGCAGTCGACTGCGCTAATGGTGATGGAAACGGAAGCTGTGCTATCACTTTCACTTTCCGTTGCGGGGTTCACCCGACAGAAACCTCAGAAGGAACCCCGGAACGGAAGCGAACGGTGATGTGAACAGGCCCTAACACAAAAGTTTTGTATTTTTTTAAGCTGGTTCACAAAAAAAAATAATTCCAAATTTTACTGGACCAACTGCCTATTTAGAGAGCGGCAGCAGCTCCAGGAGCGACATCATAAGGGACACACTAGGCGGATATGCTGAGTAAAACGACACAGCTTATCCCGGGAGCCGCAGGGAATTCCGCCAGCAAAACCGCACCAAATAGTGGCGCAGGTTTCGTGAGGCTTGTCCGCTGCGGGAATCCTGCAGGGAAAAAAAAGTTTAGACTTACCCCGGCCGTAGTTTAAGTGACGCATCTCTCTCTTCTGAACGTAGCCCCGCCTCCTGGGATGACGCTGTAGACCATGTGACCGCTGCAGCAGTCACATGGGATGAAACGTCATGACAGGAGGCGGGGCTACGCTAAGAATAGAGGATCGCGTCACCAGGACTACGGCCGGGGTATGTCTAAACTTTTTTATAAATTTAAAAAAGTGCCTTTTTTTTTTTTTCTCATTTGTGATTTTTGCGGCAGAACCGCAGCATTTCTGCAACAGAGGAGCAGCGATTCCACAGAATACATTGACATGCGACTTAAAAAGCCAAAAAGTCACACTGCAGGTCCATTATTTTTGCAGCGTGTGGATGAGATTTGTTCAAATCTCATCCACTCTGCTGCGACTGTAATACGCTGCGGATTTTACACAATAAAATGTGCTGCATAAAATCCGCAGTGTTCATGCCTAGTGTGTTCCTACCCTAAGGCCGGATTTACACAAGCGTGTGCTTTTTGCGCGCGCAAAAACGTGGCGTTTTGCGCTTGCAAAAGGTCCATAACAGCTCCGTGTGGCAGCAGCGTATGATGCGCGGCTGCGTGATTTTCGCGCAGCCGCCATCATTATGACACTCTGTTTGTATGTTTGTAGCACGTGGTGCTTTTCTGTTTTCATTCATAGTTTATACGGCTGCGGAAGCGCTGGGCGTGATTTTCACGCACCCATTGACTTCAATGGGTGCGTGATGCGCGAACAATGCACAAATATCGGACATGTCGTGAGTTTTACGCAGCGGACTCGAGCTGCGTGAAAATCACTGGCAGTCTGCACGGCCCCATAGAGTAACATAGGTCCGTGCAAGGCGCGTGAAAATCACACACGTTTCACGGACGTATTACACGTTCGTCTGAATAAGCCCTGACAATAAGGCCCAGTTCACAGAGTTTTTGGGCCTTGATATTGACTCGGACACTGCGTCAGAATCAGCACCAAAAAACTTCCAAAACCGCCTCCCATTGATTTAATCTGAAATCAATGGGAGCCAGTCGCGGAAAAAAGAAAAAGCAGCGCGTCCTTTCTTGCCGCGGTTCTGCCTCTGACCTCCCATCGAAATCAATGGGAGGCAGAAAATGCATTTTTCGCTGCATTTTCTGTCTGCTGTCCTCAATCGCCGCAGGCAAAAAACGCGGCAAGATAGTGTGGGCAGGTCAAAATCTGCCTCAAAATTCGGTGCGCGGTTCCAGGCGGTCGCCGGTGCGCATGCGCGGGAGTTTGCGGGTGCGCGTGATCGGTCGCACGGGCGGCGGTGTTTGACGGCCCCCATGCTACCCAGGGCCGCCATCAGGGGGGTATTAGGGGTACTGATGTGAGAGGCCCGGCCAAACCTAATTGAAAGGGGGGCCCGCAGCTCATGACATTCTTTTGGTGAAAAAAACGGGCCCCATTGCAGGGGCCTGTTTTTTTTCTACCAAAGGCAAGTCGCGGCAGTTTGCCGGGCCCCCCTTTCAATTAGGTTTGGCCGGGCCTCTCACATCAGTACCCATAATACCCCCCCTGATGGCGGCCCTGGGTACCATGATATAGTACTGGACGGAGTACCGTTAACAGGCGGTGCCACGGTAGGGGGGCCCAGAAAATGTAGCTGTAGGGGGCCCTGAAATTCCTGATGGCGGCCCTGACCATAGGTGTAAAGGATCTGCCAGACACAGCTTTTGTGTCGACGCCCGTGGTTAGTCAGTCTGCACCTACTCCTACGTCTGAGAGAGTGACACGATCTTCTACCAGTCAGGCTGGGAGGCTGAGGAGTGGGAGAGCCTATCACAGCCTGGCCAGACGGCGCTAGCTCCCGCCCTCTGTCTATTTATACCTGCATTTCCTGCTCCTCCTTTGCCTGTGATTCTTTTCTGTTTCCTGGCTCTGCTGCTCCTGCTATGATTGTCACGAAGCGGGTTAGTGGACCCACTAGGCTGTACCGCCGTAGCGGGAAGGCAGCTGGCCAAACCACAGGAAACCCCAGAAATACAATGTCCCGCACAAGGGTACCTGAATAGTCCAGATGGTGGCCGCAGCTCTGGCACAGATGAGATGGGAGCAGCGGATGGTGCCAAACGTGGCGGATGACACAGGAGTTGCAAGTTGCGCCAGACGTGGCGGATTCCTCCGGACGTGCCAGATGACACAGGACATCGCATATTCCTCTCGACGTGGCAGATGACACAGGACGTGGCAGATTCCTCTGGACGTGGCAGATGACACATGACGTGGCAGATTCCTCTGGACATGGCAGATGACACAGGACGTGGCAGATTCCTCTGGACGTGGCAGATTCCTCTGGACGTGGCAGATGACACAGGGCGTGGCAGATTCCTCTGGACGTGGCAGATGACACAGGACGTGGCAGATTCCTCTGGACGTGGCACGACTTGATACTAAGGCAAAGCATGGGAAAACAGGAACGGGGAACAAGGCACGGGTAACAACAGGAACGGGAAACACTAAGGGACCATTTGCAAGACAGACTGGGAAAACTAACAACGCTCAGGCAAGGATTAGAAGGCCAGGGGCCTTCTTATAGACCAGGAAATCGTGGCAGTTGATGATGATGACGATTTCCTTATTGCGCGCACTGGCCCTTTAAGGCCGGGCGCGAGCGTGCGCGCGCACCCTACGGGACACAGCCGAACGGAGTGTAAGTGAGCGCTGGCGTCTCCTAGGAGGGAGACGGGGACCAGCACTCACAGATCCATGGCTGCAGATGTCGGGAGGTGAGGGAACCCGACAGCCCGCGGCCATGGACGCTACAGTATCCCCCCTCTTCTTGGGTCAGAGTGAGAGAGGAACTTTTTAATAAGAGCAGGGGCGCTGAGGTTCTCTTCTGGCTCCCAGGACCTCTCCTCAGGACCAAACCCTCTCCAGTCCACCAAATAGAAAGTCCTTCCTCCTACCCTCTTGCGGTCCAGGATCTCCTTTACCTCGAATATATCAGAGGGACCACAGGAAGCAACTGTGGAACTAGAAGTCTTGCTGTAGCGGTTCAGGACCACTGGTTTCCGGAGGGACACATGGAAGGAGTTAGGGATTCTGAGGGTAGGAGGCAGCCGCAGCTTATAGGAGACAGGGTTGATTTGTTGCAGGATCTCGAAAGGACCAAGGAGCCTGGGAGCGAACTTGTATGAGGGTACCCTCAAGCGAATGTTCTGAGAAGACAGCCAGACTTTAGTCCCAGGAAGATACTGAGGCGGCACTCTTCTCCTAGTATCCGCCTTACGCTTCATGCGATCTACCGCCAGCAAAATAGAGGACCGGGTCTGTTGCCAGATTTGCAGGAAGTCAGCAGCGGGTACCTGAGATGAAGTTGATACAGGAAGAGGGACTCTGGGATGTTGACTGTACACGATGTGAAACGGAGTGGAAGTGGTGGACTCGCTTGTGTGGTTGTTGTAGAAAACTCGGCCCATGGAAGAAGCTGTACCCAGTTATCGTGCTGTGAAGAGATGAAGTGGCGGAGATAATTTTCCATGATCTGGTTGATCCTCTCAACTTGCCCATTGGACTGGGGGTGATAGGCAGAGGAAAAGTCCAAACTCACTTCCAGGAGTTTACAGAGGGCTCTCCAGAACTTAGAGGTAAACTGAACACCCCGATCTGACACGATGTGAAGAGGTAAGCCATGCAAGCGGAAGATGTGCTGAATGAAGAGAGTCACATGTGAGTCACTGTGAGTCACTTTGTTAAAGGCACACACCGTGCAAGCAGAGACAAAGTCCAGAACATCTTTAGGTAGCGTGGGCCAACAGAAGTGACGAGCAATCAGGTCTTGGGTTTTACGGACACCAGCATGCCCAGCCAGTTTAGAACAGTGTCCCCAGCGGAGAATTCTTTTTCTGTCTGCCAACCGAACAAAAGTCCTCCCAGGAGGGATGTCTCTAACCTGCAGAGGATTAGCAGTGTCAATGCAGTACGGGTCTATGATGGTCTGAAGGGACTCCACCGAGTCTTCCGTCTCAAACGATCTGGACAGGGCATCGGCCCTCACATTCTTGTCCGCGGGATGGTAGTGGAGCAGAAACTGAAAACGGGTGAAGAACAGCGACCACCTGGCTTGACGAGGATTCAGTCTTTGAGCGGACTGAAGGTAAGTAAGATTCTTGTGGTCGGTGAAGATCAGGATGGGATGAGCAGCGCCCTCCAGAAGATGTCTCCACTCCTCCAGAGCCAACTTGACGGCCAGAAGCTCCCGATCTCCAATGGAGTAATTGTGCTCAGCAGAGGAAAACAGTCTTGAGTAGTAGCCACATACTACTGCCTTTCCTTTGGAGCTCCTCTGGAACAGAAGTGCACCTGCACCAACAGAGGAAGCGTCCACTTCCAGTGAGAACTGCCGAGATACGTCAGGATGATGGAGGATCGAGGCTGAAGTGAAGGATTTCTTGAGGCTAATAAATGCGTACTCTGCCTCTGGAGTCCACACTTTGGCGTTCACACCCTTCTTGGTAAGGGTCGAGATGGGAGCCGTCAGAGAAGAGAAGTTAGGAATAAACTGCCGGTAGAAATTAGCGAATCCCAGGAACCGCTGTATGGCCCTTAAGCCTTGGGGACGTGGCCACTCCAGGACAGCCTTCACTTTCTCAGGATCCATTTTGAGGCCTTGATCCGAGATGATGTAGCCCAGGAAGGGCAGAGAGTTCTTCTCAAAGACGCACTTCTCCAACTTGGCGTATAAATGATTCTCCCTCAATCGTAGTAGAACCTGACGGACATGCCTCCGATGAGTCGTCTGATCTGGGGAGAAAATTAAAATATCATCGAGATAAACAACAACACAGACATAGAGTAGATCCCGGAAGATATCGTTAATGAACTCCTGAAACACTGCGGGAGCGTTACACAGGCCGAAGGGCATCACAAGGTATTCGTAGTGCCCGTCCCGGGTGTTAAATGCTGTCTTCCATTCATCACCCCGGCGAATCTGGACTAGATTGTAAGCCCCGCGCAGGTCTAGCTCAGAAAAAATGTTGGCCCCTCGTATGCGATCGAACAGCTCAGAGATGAGAGGCAGCGGGTATTTGTTTTTGACTGTGATCAGGTTGAGGCCCCTGTAGTCAATGCAGGGACGAAGGGATCCATCCTTCTTTTTAACGAAGAAGAATCCAGCCCCGGCCGGGGAGGAAGATTTTCATATAAAACCCCTCTCCAGATTCTCCTTGATATAGGCCGACATGGATAGAGACTCAGGCAAGGAGAGAGGATATACCCGTCCACGGGGGAGAGAGGCATTAGGAACCAGTTCAATAGGGCAGTCGTAGGTCCGATGTGGAGGCAGCGTCTCAGCCTCCCTTTTGCTGAAAACATCTGCATACTGAGCAAATTGGGAAGGCAATCCCGCCAACGACTGAGGCAGAGGAGGCTTGACAGGATGGATCTGCAACAGACAACGACCATGGCACTTGGAGCCCCATTGGAGAACCTCTCCAGAATTCCAGTCCAGGACTGGGGCATGTAGTTGAAGCCAAGGCAGGCCCAGCAGAACAGGATTGATGGCCTTGGGCAAAACAAGGAAAGAAATATATTCAGAATGAAGTACTCCAACCTGGAGCTTCAACGGCTTGGTTTTAGAGATAATGGGATCAGGCAGAGGCAGTCCATTAACTGAGGCAACAGCCAAAGATGTCTCCAGGGGAACTGTGGGCAACTGAAGATGATCCACCAGCACTTTCTGGATGAAGTTTGCAGCAGAGCCAGAGTCAAGATAGGCAGAAACTTTATGCGTCCTCTCGCCGGATACCAGGGTCACAGGAATAGTCAATTTGGAAGCGAATGCTCTGTTAGGCTCCGTTCCACCTAGGGTCGTCTCTCCAACCAATCCTAGGCAAGGGGGTCTCTCTGGCTTCTGGGGACACAGACGCACAATATGGCCTCCATGGCCGCAATACAGACAAAGTCCAGAAGTGCGTCTGCGTTGTTTCTCCTGGGTGGACAATTTGACATAATTGCCCTGCATCGGATCCTCTGGTGGGATGACTGAGGGGGATTGCGGGACAGCAGAATCCAGCCTGGGGAGTTCTCTCCCCCGGAGAACCTTTTGGGAACGTTCCCAGATCCTCATGTCGACACGGGAGGCGAGTTGGATAAGATCGTCCAGGTTGGACGGCAGATCACGAGCAGCCAGCTCGTCCTTGATCCCTGAAGACAGTCCCTGCCAGAATGTAGCCACCAAAGCCTCGTTGTTCCAGGTAAATTCAGCAGCCAGGATACGGAACTGGATGGCGTACTCGCCCACGGAGAGGTCTCCCTGATGTAGGGTCAGCAGGGATGCAGCAGCCGAAGAAACTCTTCCAGGTTCCTCAAAGATCGAGCGGAAGGTCCGTAAGAAGCACTGCAAGTCCCGGGTCTCTGATCCCTGATGTTCCCACAGAGGATTGGCCCATGCCAGGGCTTTGCCAGTAAGGAGAGAGATGATGAAGGCGATCCTGACGTCATCCGAACAGAAGGACCTGGCATGAAGTCTGAAATGGATCAGGCACTGATTCAAAAATCCCCTGCAGGACCTCAGATCTCCGTCATAGTGTGAAGGTAGCGGCAAAAAACACGGGGGGTTGGTACCGGTACAGACAGGAAGTGTAGCAGGCGGAACCGCAGGAACGGGTGCGGTGACGACTGTGGTTGGAGCGAGCAACCGCTGGGCTATGGCGTTCACCGACAGGAGGAGCTGGTCTTGTCGTGACTGGAGATCCTACATCTCAGCCAGCATGGCTTGTGTAGTCAAAGTCTCAGGTTGACCAGCGGGGTCCATGGCCTGAGCGTACTGTCACGAAGCGGGTTAGTGGACCCACTAGGCCGTACCGCCGTAGCGGGAAGGCAGCTGGCCAAACCACAGGAAACCCCAGAAATACAATGTCCCGCACAAGGGTACCTGAATAGTCCAGATGGTGGCCGCAGCTCTGGCACAGATGAGATTGGTGCAGCGGATGGCGCCAAACGTATCGGATGACACAGGAGCCGCAAGTTGCGCCAGACGTGGCGGATTCCTCCGGACGTGGCAGATGACACAGGACGTGGCAGATTCCTCTGGACGTGGCAGATTCCTCTGGACGTGGCAGATGACACAGGACGTGGCAGATTCCTCTGGACGTGGCAGATGACACAGGACGTGGCAGATTCCTCTGGACGTAGCAGATGACACAGGACGTGGCACATTCCTCTGGACGTGGCAGATGACACAGGACGTGGCAGATTCCTCTGGACGTGGCACGACTTGATACTAAGGCAAAGCACGGGAAAACAGGAACAGGGAACAAGGCACGGGTAACAACAGGAACGGGAAACACTAAGGGACCATTTGCAAGACAGACTGGGAAAACTAACAACGCTCAGGCAAGGATTGGAAGGCCAGGGGCCTTCTTATAGACCAGGAAATCGTGGCAGTTGATGATGATGACGATTTCCTTATTGCGCGCACTGGCCCTTTAAGGCCGGGCGCGAGCGTGCGCGCGCACCCTACGGGACACAGCCAAACGGAGCGGAAGTGAGCGCTGGCGTCTCCTAGGAGGGAGACGGGGACCAGCGCTCACAGATCCATGGCTGCGGACGTCGGGAGGTGAGTGAGCCCGACGGCCCGCGGCCATGGACGCTACAATGATTATTTACCTTGCTTCATTTTTGACCCTGGCTTTACTGACTATGCTCCTGCTCTGCGATTTGTACCTCATGCACAGAAAGGTTGCCTTTCTGGAAAGGGTTTTGACGGAGATGGATGGTTTTCTGGAAGGCACTCTCATACTGGGGGAGGATCTGAATTTTACTTTGGATCCGACAATGGATTCCTCGCGTGGGCACTCGTCTTTACCCAGGTCTGCACACCGCCGTATATGTCAGTTGTTACATGAACACCAACTAGTAGGTACATGGCGGCTCATGCACCCAACGACAAAAGGTTACACTTTCTTTTCGGCCCCCCACAACACATACTCCAGACTGGACTACTTCTTTCTTCGCCACTCCCATTTATCAGACCTCTTCTCAGTTTCTATTGATGACATTACCTTTTTGGACCACGCCCGCATTACTCTCACTCTCTGTCTCCCAGCGGCTCACCCTCGCTCCTGGCAGTGGCGGTTGAATGACTCGCTCCTGCAGGATTCGACGGTGGTTTCGGAAATACATAGGGATCTCAGGGAGTATTTTGCCACGAATGTTTCTCCAGATGTGGACCCGCTCTGTGTTTGGGAGGCGCATAAGTGTGTGATTTGCGGCTTCTTCATTCGGATCGGATCTAAACTTAAAAAGGACCGGACTGCACACTTGCGTGACCTATTATCCCGCATACACCTCCTGGAGCAGTCCCACAAAGCCTCCTTGGATCAGGTTGTGGGGGCGGAGCTGGGGCAGTTGCGTGTTCAGGTTCGTTCTCTCTGTCTTGCCAAGGCTAGGGCCTCCCTGGTGAAGTGTAGGCAACATTTCTACGAATTTAGTAACAAACCTGGCAAGACTCTGGCACGGGCACTTAGGAAAACTCGATCCCGTACCTACGTACCTCACGTACAGGCCCCCGGAGTTGGGAGTTTACACCTCCCCCAGGATATCTCTGAGGCCTTCCGGGCGTATTACCACTCCCTCTACAATCTCCCTAGGGCCTCTCCTTCTGCAGATGGGGGGAACCGACTGGAGCAGATGGAGGCATATCTCCGCTCATCGGGGATGAAATGTATCCCGCAGGAGGCTATTGCAGCCTTGGAGGAGCCAATTTCTCCAGAGGAGTGGTCCTGGGCCTTGAAGGATTCGCCAGTGGGGAAGGCGCCAGTTCCGGATCGTCTGCCAATTCAATACTACAAGGTTACATAGTTACATAGTTACATAGTTAGTACGGCTGAAAAAAGACACATGTCCATCAAGTTCAACCAAGGGAAGGGAAATTATCTAACCCTTTTTTAAAGCCATCTACTGTCCCTGCTGTGACCAGCTCCTGCGGTAGGCTATTCCATAGATTCACAGTTCTCACTGTAAAGAAGCCTTGTCGCCTCTGCAGCTTGAACCTTTTTTTCTCCAGACGGAGGGAGTGCCCCCTTGTTTTTTGAGGGGGTTTTACAAGGAACAGGATTTCACCATATTTTTTGTATGTGCCATTAATATATTTATATAAGTTAATCATGTCCCCCCTTAGTCGTCTTTTTTCAAGGCTAAATAGGTTTAATTCTTTCAATCTTTCCTCATAACTTAAATTCTCCATGCCCCTAATTAGCTTCGTTGCTCTTCTTTGTATTTTTTCCAACTCCAGGGCATCCTTTCTATGAACTGGAGCCCAGAACTGAACTGCATATTCTAGATGAGGCCTCACTAATGCTTTGTAAAGTGGTAATATTACATCCCTGTCCCGCGAGTCCATGCCTCTTTTAATACACGACAATATCCTGCTGACCTTTGAAGCAGCTGATTGACACTGCATGCTGTTGTTGAGTTTATGATTTACAAGTACACCCAGATCCTTCTCAACAAGTGAATCCGCCAGTGTAGCTCCCCCTAGGACATATGATGCATGCAGGTTGTTGGTACCCAGATGCATAACTTTACATTTATCTACATTAAACTTCATCTGCCAAGTGGACGCCCAAACACTTAGTTTGTTTAAATCTGCCTGTAATTCATGAACATCTTCCATAGACTGAACTATATTACATAGCTTGGTGTCATCTGCAAAAATAGAAATAGTGCTATTAATCCCTTCCTCTATATCATTAATAAATAAGTTGAATAATAGTGGTCCCAGCACTGAACCCTGGGGTACACCACTTATAACTGGGGACCATTCAGAGTAGGAATCATTGACCACAACTCTCTGGATACGGTCCTTGAGCCAATTCTCAATCCAATTACAAACTATATTTTCTAAACCTATAGTCCTTAATTTACCCATTAGGCGTCTATGGGGAACAGTGTCAAATGCCTTTGCAAAGTCCAAAAACACTAAATCCACAGCGGCCCCTCTGTCTAGACTTCTGCTCACCTCTTCATAAAAACAGATTAGGTTAGTTTGACAACTTCTGTCCTTAGTAAAACCGTGCTGGCTCAGACCTCCTAGCTCCCCATTTCCTACAAGCCTACAACTCCCTTCCGGAGGGGCAATCTCTCCCTTAGGATTCTCTGAGGGCATACATCACGGTGATACCCAAGGAGGGGAAGGATCCCTCCATCTGCCAAAATTACCGCCCCATTTCACTGCTAAATGTAGATCTTAAGCTGTTTGCAAAGATCTTGGCCCGTAGGATTATTCCCCTCCTCCACAGCGTGATCCATCACTATCAGGTGGGCTTCATGCCTCTTAGGGAAGCTCGGGACAACACCACTAGGACAATTAACTTGATTTATCACGCGGCTGCCTCGGCTCTGCCCACGCTTTAACTGTCCACAGATGCAGAGAAGGCCTTCGACAGGGTCGATTGGGACTTTATGTTGGCCACTTTGCGGCATATTGGGTTGGGTTCTTATATGGTGCAATGGATTTCGAGCCTCTACTCATCTCCCTCGGCCCAGGTTAAGGTTAATGGTACTTTCCTCCCCGCTCACTATATCTAATGGCACGCGGCAGGGCTGCCCTCTATCTCCCTTGATTTTTATTTTGTGCCTGGAGCCCTTCCTTTGTCGGGTTCGCTCCAATCCGGACATAGCGGGGGTGTTAGTGGGTGGACGGTCCCATAAGGTTGCTGCATATGCGGACGACCTTCTTTTCTTTCTCACCACACCCAGGATCTCCTTGCCCAATCTCATGGCGGAGATGAGTAGATACTCGAAACTGTCTAATTTCAAAATTAACTATCAGAAGTCGAAGGCTCTTAATATATCTTTGCCGAAGTCCCTGGTAGACGAGCTGTCAGGGTCCTTCTCCTTTAAGTGGGCTAGAGACTCGCTCCAATACTTGGGGGTCCAGCTTTCCAGGGATCTATCTCGCCTTTATGCAGTTAACTATCCTCCTCTCCTTCAACGTGTAAAGAGCAATTTGGATTCCTGGATGACGGGCACCTTCACGTGGTTCGGCAGATGTGCAATCTTTAAAATGAACATTCTACCGCGGATTTTGTATTTCTTCCCGGTCCTGCCGATTCACATCCCTCGTGCCTTCTTTCAAGCCTTGTTGTCCTTACTCCATCATTTTATCTGGGTGGGGAAACCGGCCCGTATAGCCCGCTCCATGCTTTTTGGCTCTAAGAGTGAGGGTGGAGTGGGGCTCCTGGACTTTGTCTCTTACCACCAGGCATCGCACTTATCGCGCATTCTGGATTGGTTCCGCCACACAGAGGTCAAACAGTGGGTGTCGATGGAACAGTCATTTATGGCAGTTCCTCTGCAGGCCCTGCCTTGGTTGGGCAGGGATACCCCCCTATTGGCGCGGACACACCCGACGATTGGACCCTCCTTAGCGGCTGCGTCTCGGCTCTTTCCCCGGAAAGAGATCTCCCCTTCTCCGTTCCCCCTGTTTCCAGTCTTGGGCAATCCGGTGTTTCCTCCGGGGCGAGAGGGGGGTCCATTCAGGAGCTGGTTGCGGGCAGGTAGGGGGTCACGCTTCCCATTTCATACATGGGGAGGCATGGATGACTGGTCCGCAATTAGCATCTCTGACAGACCCTCTTCCTTTCACTCCTTGGCAGGTCACTCAATTGAGATATTTTCTTGCGTCCTTGCCTAACCCTGCGGAACATGTGCGGGACAAAACCCTGTTTGAGCTCCTTTGCGTAGGTACAGGCTCGTTGCGTCATTCACTATCCAGACTATATACCCTACTGATCTCCCCATCCACTCTTCCCACACCTACTTATCTGCTCCACTGGGAGAGGGACTTAGGCCTAACACTCACAGCTGAACAACAGGACCGGGTGTATACTATGACACATAAATCATCCATGGCTAGCAGGTATCAGGAGGCGGGATATAAGATCTTAATGCATTGGTATAGGGTGCCTTCCAGATTGCATGCAATGATTCCGGCGGTCTCGCCTCTGTGTTGGAGATGTGGAGACCAGGTGGGCACGATTTTACATATTTTTTGGGAGTGCCCGAGGCTGACAGCGTTCTGGTCAGAGGTATTGCGTATCTCCACCAAACTCACGGATTTCCAGCTCCCGCGTACGCCGGCCTTCTTCTTGCTCCATCTGTGTGAGGCTCCGTTGTCCTCATATCGCCGCTCCGTGGTTCGCCACCTGGTGAATGCAGCTAGGGCATGCATTCCAGCACTGTGGAGACAAACCGGAGCACCATCGATCAGCATGTGGTTTAGTAGGATACAGGAGATTATGAGAATGGAGGATCTCACGGCATCCATGAGAGGCACCCACGCCAAGTTCCTTAAGACTTGGTATCATTGGGTCAGGTTCCAATCTTCGGTTGAGTTCAGGAACATCGTGGCCTCTTGAATATGTTTCTGCTGCTTAGGGGACACTGCTAGTTCTCCTCCCTCCCTTTCCTCTTTCTGTCATTTCCTCTCTTTATTCTTTCTTTAGTCTTCAGGATATGCTTACTCTCGGGCCTCTGTGCAAGACTGCAGGTCCAGGATGCATAGGGGATTGTTCCATTTATAGTCTAAGATATTCCTTATTGTTCATCTGACATTCAGTGTGACCACTTATGCTGGCCTGCGTGCCGATGTATGCTAATGATGCTTATAATTTTGGCATTACCGTGTTTTGTTTGGAAAAATCGAAAATAAAAGAATTTATTTTAAAAAAAGGACTTTATCAGCAATTTCTCACATTTTCAAGAAAATTTCAAAAGGCCATTTTTCAAGGACCAGTTCAGTTCAGAAGTGGCTTTGAGGGCCTTATATATTAGCTAGACCCCATAAATCACCCCATTTTAAAAACTGCACCTCTCAAAGTATTCAAAACAGCATTCAGAAAGTTTCTTAACCCTTTAGGCGTTTCACAGGAATTAAAGCAGTAGAGGGGAAATTTTCAAATTAATTTGTTTTGCAGAAATTCATTTGTAATACATTTTTTTCTGTAACACAGAAAGTTTTACCAGAGAAACGCAACTTAATATTTATTGTCCAGATTGGCCCCAGTGTGCTAATGGACTGAAACACAGGCCTCAGAAGCCAAGGGTCACATGGAGGATTTTGGGGCCTCCTTTTTTTATAATATATTTTAGGCACCAGGTCAGGTTTGAAGATGACTTGTGGTGCCAAAACAGTGGAAACTCCCCAAAAGTGACATTGTTTTTGAAACAACACACCTCAAGGAATTTTTCTAGGGGTATAGTTAACATTTTGACCCCACAGGTTTTTTACTGAATTTAGTGGAATTAGAGCGTGAAAATGAAAATCTACTTTTTTCTGAAAAAACATAGAAATGTTTAAATTTTACAATGAATAAAGAAGAAAGAACCCTAAAATTTGTAAAGCAATTGCTCCTGATTAAGACAATATCCCATATGTGGTAATACACTGCTATTTGGACCCACGGCAGAGCTCAGAATGGAAGGAGCGCTATTTGGCTTTTGGAGCTCAAATTTAGCTGGAATAGTTTTCGGGTGCCATGTCGCATTTGCAAAGCCCCTGAGGTACCAAAACAGTGGAAACACACCAAAACTGACCCCATTTGGGAAACTACACCCCTTAAGGAATCTTTTTAGGGGTATAGTGAGCATTTAGACCCCACAGGTCTTTTGCAGAATTTATTAGAATTAGGCTGTGAAAATGAATATCAACATTTCTTCCACTAAAATGTTGATTTTTTTTTAATTTTCACAAGCGATAAAGGAGAAAAAGCACCCCAATATTTGTAAAGCAAAATCTCCCAAGTACGGCAATACCCCATATGTGGTCATAAATGGTTTTTATTAGAAATTAATTAACCCTTTCAGGACTGATCAATTTTTTGCTTTTTCATTTTAGTTTTTCCCTTCCCGCTTTCTAAGAGCCATAAAGTTTTTTCTTTTTCCGTCAATAGAGTGGTGTGATGGCTTATCTTTTGCGGGAGGAATTGGATTTCCTAGTGACACCATTTAACCGGTAAAGGACTAGACTGTTTTACAGCTAAATGACCAGAGAAAATTTCTCAATTTTGCTATGCGCTTCTTTAGATAATTATAACTCTGCAGGTGAATAAAGTTCATCTTTGAATTTTACACTCTTTTTAAAGGACAGATAGGGCTTTGTTTTAATGGCATTTGTCAGTATACATCATTTTAATTTTTTTCTCTAAAGTGGGCAAAATTGGAAATTGCAAGAATTTAGCAATTGTGTCAGTTTATGCTAGCATTTTTCACACACAGTATAGACCACAGACAAAATTAATATCCTTTCACATACTTCCACTTCTCCCGTGCATGGGGATACCAAATATGTGTGCTTTATTCACTGTGCGGGCATGTGCCAGGGCTTGGCATAAAAGGAGGCTTTTTGGCCTTTTCGGTAAAGGAATTCTGCACTTGATTTTATAGCAGCATACGGTTTTCAGGGGGGGGGGCTAATGCTGTTCAAACATTAGAGACACCCCATAAATGACTTCATTCACAAAAGAAGACCCCACAAGGTTTTCTTCAAGGGGTTTATCATATTTTTAGAAAGTCTAGTTTTCTTCTGAAAGTTTATTGAATAAGATGGAACAAAATAAAATTGCCATTTTTTGTCGAATGCGTCAGTTTATGATAGCATTTTTCACACATAGTATAGACCACGGACAAAATTCATCTCCTTTCACATTCTCCCACTTCTCTTGTGCATGGGGATACCAAATATGTGTGCCTTATTTATCACATAGAGATGTAGGAGGGCTTACGATATTTCACAAATCACCTTTTTTCAAAGCTGGTTTTACAAAACTCAACAGAGTTTCTATAACACTTCCAAAATATCTGCTCTTGAAGCAGAGATCCCAAAACATTCATCTAGGGGTATAATGGGAATTTATTTTTTTGGGTTTCCTAAAATAAGAAATTGCAGGTTTATGCAAATGGAGCTCTCCAGCAGATGAACTTTAGAGAATATGCAAACATGACATCCACCCCCCACCCATTCCCTCCCTCACCCTTGGAGTAAAATCATTGGAAAAATAAAAATGTAATGCAGGGCAAATATATTTTCAACTAATTAACTAAAATCTAAAAATTCATAACAGTGTGGTTTTTTTAAAATCATGGGTGAATGAACAGGCCTGGTTGCGAGGGACAGAAATATCGGGAATCTTTGCGGTGCACGTCTTTTCTGAAGACGCGGCACTTTTTCTGGGGGTTGCTTCTAGTTGGTGTTGGGGGAATGCGAGTGATGAAATGTCTTTCAGTCAGTCATTTGACATCCTCAGACTGGGGGCATTCTCTGGTGTCCTGAACGTCAAATATGAGGCCTTCAATAATTTTCTCTTGCAAATCCAGGTATGTGTCTCTGCCTCTGTTTTTTTTATAGAGCACAAATGAATTGTGGATTGCCACCTGTAAAAGATAAATGGCCACTTTTTTGTACCAGGTTTTTGTTTTGCGTTTTACTAAATAGGGCTGTAAAACCTGGTCGCTTAAATCCACCCCCCACATGTACTTGTTATATTCGGACACACTCACTGGTTTGTGCTTGTCCGATGTTGCCCCTCTTTCCCTCATTGCCACTGTTCCTGCGGTATGTATTGTGCTTAGTACATACACATCTTTGCGATCCCTGTACTTCACCGCCAGCAATGCTTCAGATGCATAAGCACAGGAGTCCCCCTTTACCATGCGCTTCCACACTAATTGCTGCGGAAAACCAATTCGGTTTTTGCGCATGGTACCACATGCCCTAGTCCTTGCAGCATGCAAATGCTTTAACAGGGGCACACTCGAATAAAAATTGTCGAGGTACAGGTGGTACCCCTGGTAAAGCAGAGGCGGCATTATCTCCCACACAATTTTGCTGCTGGTGGAAAGATCAGGGGGGCATCCAGGAACATTTATTGAGCGGTCCCGCCCTTCATAAATTCTGAAGGCGGTGGCATATCCTGACCCACTTTCACACAATTTATAAAGCTTATCGCCATATCTTGCCATTTTCAAAGGTAGATATTGGCGAAAGCTAAGTCTTCCATGGAAATTGAGGAGGGATTCGTCTACACTTACATTCTGCTCAGGGGTGTAGAGTTGCAGAAATAAATTATTGAGGGAATTTATCAGCGGTCTTATTTTGAACAACCGATCACGGTTTGCATCGGTACTTGGGGGGGGCCTGTGTGTTGTCAGGGAAGTGGAGGAACCTCATTATTGTCTCATAACGAGACCCGGGCATTACTGCAGAATACACTGGGGTGGCTTGGGCGGGTCTTGTTGACCAGTAAAACCTAGTGGAGGGCTTTTTTACAATACCCATCGTTAGGGTGAGCCCCAAAAAATGTTTTAATTCCTGCAAATTGGTGGACGTCCAATCTCTGGCATGGGTGGATGAAGGTTTCTGCCTTATATACTGAGAGGCATATAAAATAGTTTCGTGGACAATCATATTCAGGATGTCCTCAGTAATAAATAAATGGAAGTAATCCATTTGGACAAAATTTGTATTGTCCACAGTTATGCCAGGAGTGTCAGTAAATCCGTGGATTCTAGGCCCAAAAGATGTAGCAGGTGCCCATACAAGAGCCTGAACTGGAGGGACTAGGCTGTCCCGTGCTACAGCGCTACTAGGCCCTGCGATTTCATGTTCTGCAGTTTCAACTGCATCAGGGATAACGTCCCCTGAAGACGAACCTGAAGTGACGCTACCATCGTCACTGCCTACAACAGGTTCCAGTTCTGACGCCATCTCTGATGCGGTCTCAGACTCTGACCACAGCATGGCGTATGCCTCAGCACTAAATAACTTCCTCGCCATAATGTCACTAACAGTAACTATTTTTTTAAATAATTTTTTATAAACACACAAACTAACTGGTATATATATATATATATATATATATATATATATATATATATATATATATATATATATATATATATTTAAAAATGTATATATTTATATATATATATATATATATATATGTACACTACCGCTAACAAAAAAATAAACCGCTACTGATATATATATGTGGATATATATGTAATTATATATTCCCTACCTGCCTATTCTAATATAATGATAGATAGATAGATAGATAGATAGATAGATAGATAGATAGATAGATAGATAGATAGATAGATAGATAGATAGATAGATAGATAGATAGATAGAAAGAAATCTATCTATCTATACAAAGATACAAAAAATAGGAAAAGATTGGATCGTATGAGGTGCTGCTACATTGCCAGTGGACAAAGGCACACGGATATTTGAAGTAACATGACATTGAAACATATATCTATTTAATAGAAATAATAGTGGCGAACTAGCGTCTTCCTCAGGCCATATCAGGCCTGTTCGGCGTCGAAACACGTAGCCACTATTGTTTCTATTAAATAGATATATGTTTCAAGTTACTTAAAATCTCTGTGTGCCTTTGTCCACTGGCAATGTAGCAGCACCTCATATGATCCAATCTTTTCCTATTTTTTGTATCTCTCATTTGCATTGCGGTGACCGTATGGTTAACCGGTTTGGATCTTGGCAGCAGCACATATTGTATTTTTTTATCCTGAACATTGTTTAACCACTGTTTAAGTACAGTACTTAGGTAAGCATAGTATTGTATCACCTATACTTGCTTACTTGGATTTACCTGCACTATGTGGCGCCGTGCATCTTGCTTTTATTTCCATGTATTGGTGTGTAATACTGTATTTTTTTGTAACAATTCTTCTGGTAGCAATTCTCTCAAGTCTCTTCTTCTCCTCACACTGAAACAATGTGTGAGGAGAAGAACAGAGGCAGGAGATTTACTGCCAGAAATGTCAAAATAAAAACAAATGTGAGCTCTGTGATAGGTTTTCACAGCGATCACATGTTCAGGGACCATCAGATTGGTCCCTGATAACCTGCCCAGTGCCCAGAGCTGTTAGTAACAGCATGGGCACTGGGCTGTGTGCACGCGATTGCGTGCGCACTATATTTTGCATTGAAATGCTTGTGATCGCTGTGATTGGTTGTCACAGCAATCACATGTTCAGGGACCAAAAGATTTGGCCCCTGACACTCTGCCCAGTGCCCAGGACTGTTAGCAACAGCCAAGGCACAGGGCTGTGTGCACGCAAACGTGCGTGCACACTCTCTGAAGTTCCGCCGTAATTAGTCTATATGGTGGACTTCAGAGACCCTGAGCTCTGGCCGTAAAAATACAGACAGCGGTTGGGAACCTGTTAAAGCACCATTTAAATTACTGGGAAACTCAAAATAAAATAGTTTGCAGGCTGAAATTGGAAACAGATGCGATTCCTCCATTTTTTGGGGTCTTGGGCCCGCTCCATATATAACCCCCCCCCCCCCGCATCCTGACATGCTATTAAGTCGTGATGCGTGAAGGGGTTAATGCGCAGCGGATGGTGCAAAGTGAAAATTTAAATTTTCCACTGATATGCCATTTTAGGGTATGTTCACACGTAGTCAACAAAAACGTCTGAAAATCCAGAGCTGTTTTCAAGGGAAAACAGACCCTGCTTTTCAGACGTTTTTTTACCAACTCGCATTTTTCGCTGCGTTTTCGCGGCGTTTTCACGGCGTTTTTTTACGTCCGTTTTTGGAGCTGTTTTCATTGGAGTCTATGAGAAAACAGCTCCAAAAACGTCCAAAGAAGTGTCCTGCACTTCTTTTGACGAGGCTGTATTTTTACGCGTCGTCGTTTGACAGCTGTCAAACGACGACGCGTAAATAACAGGTCGTCTGCACAGTACGTCGGCAAACCCATTCAAATGAATGGGCAGATGTTTGCCGACGTATTGGAGCCGTATTTCCAGACGTAAAACGAGGCAAAATACGCCTCGTATACGTCTGAAATTTGGCCGTGTGAACATACCCTAAGTGCACAATATGTTGTACCCACTTTGTGCCACTGAAGACAAATACCTCATACAATGTTGAGCGGGTCCTCCCAGATATAACATGTCATATATGTGGATGTAAGCTAGTGTTTGGGCACGCTGTAGGGCTCAGAAGGGAGGGAGCGCCATTTGGCTTTTGCAGCGCAGATTTTGCTTGGTAGTAGTTTTGTTTGGAGTACATCAGGGCATATGTAAGCTGTGCGGAGTACATCAGGGTATATGTACGCTGTGCGGAGTACATCAGGGTATATGTAATCTGTGTGGAGTACATCAGGATATATATAAGCTGTGTGGAGTACATCAGGGTATATGTAAGCTGTGCGGAGTACATCAGGGTATATGTAAGCTGTGCGGAGTGCATCAGGATATATGTAAGCTGTGCGGAGTACATCAGAGTATATGTAAACTGTGTGGAGTACACCAGGGTATATGTAAACTGTGAGGAGTACATCAAGGCATATGTAAACTGTGCGGAGTACATCAGGGTATATGTAATCTGTGCGGAGTACATAAGAGTATATGTAAGCCGTACGGAGTACATCAGGGTATATGTAAGTTGTGCGGAGTACATCAGGGCATAATAAGAGGGTATAATAATGCGGTAAATAAATAATAATTCATAGATGTGAGGGCAGTGTCGCACTGATAAATGTTGCCCGATCTTATCCGCTTTTAGAACGCTCTGCACATTTTGTGTTGTCATATTCTGAGAGCCAGAACTTTTCTATTTTTTCTCCACCGAGCGGTGTGAGGGCTTATTTGTAGTGGGACAATCTGTAGATTTCATTGGTACAATTTTAGAGTACATGCGATTTTTTGATCACTTTTTTATTCTATTTTTTGGTAAGCAAGGTGACAAAAAAACTAATTTTGACAATATGTTTCGTCCTTTTTTTTTTTTTTTACGGGATTCACTGTGCGCTATAAATAACATTTTACTTTTTTATGCGGGTCGATACGATTACGGCGATACCATACGTATATAGTGTTTTTTATGTTTTGTAGCGTTTGCGCAATAAAATCCCTTTTCTATAAAATAATTTATATATTGTGTCACCATATTCTAAAAGACCATAACGTTTTCATTTTTCTGTCAAAAAAGCTGTTTAAGGACTTGTAGTTTTTATTGGTACTATTTTGGGGTACATACGACTTTTTGATAATTTTTTATTCTATATTTTGGGAGGGGTGGTGACCAAAAAACATTCTGGCGTTTCTGGCGTTGTTATTTTATTCTGGCGTTGTTATTTTTTTGCGGTGTTCACCTTGAGGGAAATATAATATTATAGTTTTATCGTTTGGGTCGTTACGAACGCGGTGATACCAAATATGTGTACTTTTTTAAAGTTTTCATTTTTTCCCTATAATAAAAGGCTTATTATAGGAAAAAAAGCATTTTATGTTTTTGTAACATAACTTATTTTTACACTTTTATAAAACATTTGTATTACTTTTCACTTGAAGACCTGCAGCACTGATAGCTGCTATAATACATTACACTACCTAGGTAGTGTAACGTATTATAAACTGTCAGTGTGACACTGAGAGTCACACTGACAGGAAGCTGGTCCTCAAAGTCTTCCGTGCATGGCAGATCCAGAGGCCGTTGTATGGCCTCCAGTATTGCCATGACACCAACGGCAGCACTTGCAATCGGTCCCCGGGAAAGTTTGTTGCAGAAACAAACTTTCCCTGCGATCACATGATCAGGACCTGAACTAATCAGGTCCTGATCTTGTCTCCGGGACCATAGGCCGGTGTTAACAACGTGATCTGGGTGTCAGCGCTACTCTGAGACAGCAGATCTCGCTGCTAACACTCTCTCTGTCTTCTCTCTCCTCCGAACTCACACAGACAGGAGGCAGGAGGAGAGAGAAAGTTATAACCATCAAGTGCCGGGAAAGTTTGTTACTACAACAAACTTTCCCTGTGGTCGTTATGATTGGCTATCATAGCGATCACATGATTGGGACCTCAACCAATCAGGCCTTGATGAGAGCACCCGGACCAGAGGCTGATAGCAACAGCCCGTTCCGGGTTTTAGACGCACTCTGGGGGACCCGATCGCCGACATAAGGAGGAACATAAATTAACGTCGGCGCTGCACAAAGCCCAGCAAGCGCTGACGTTAATTTACCGTCGGCGGTCGGGAAGCGGTTAAATGTTTGTGGGGGATGGGCACTATCCCTTCTTAGTAAATTATTTATATCTGTAGATTTAGAGAATAGAGTAGTGATTAATTTATTATTTTCGGTTTTATTAATCTCAACATTTAGAAAATGTATTTTGTTTTTATCAAACTCAAGAGAAAATTTGATCAAATCATATCATCCATTAATATATGAGGTAAATTTATTAAGAGCTTCTATGCTTCCATTCCACATTAGCCTGAGGAAGACGCCGGTTCGGCGTCGAAACGCGTAGCCCTGTTGACAATAAAGTCCTTATCTACTCTTACCTACTGAGATGGTCGTTTAATATCTCTATCCAAGCAGCGCCTGTGGTCCCCTTTTTTTCCTGATTTTCAATCGCTCTACAAATCGACAGCAAACTTTGTTTGGCTGTGTTGTGGACCTGGCTGCAGCTTTCCATGCCTCACTGACACCTATGGTGTCCACCACCCGAGGTGAGCGGAATTGTCGCATCCACCATTTTCCTTCATCTTATCAGATCCTCATTTGTTCCTTGTGGCGCCGTGTCTTTTTTCTAATTCATTTTCCATTCCACATTATGAATACATCGTGAAGCCATCCATCTATATATTTTTTGAAAGGACAATCGATAATGTATGTAGTTTCGAATAACAACATGAAAATATTAGCATAGCTAGGTGCTGCAGAGGATCCGATTGAGGTTCCCTGTAGCTGCAAATAGTATTCTTCAGTAAATCTAAAATAATTTTCAGTCAATATAATGTCGAGTAAGGAAGGATAAATTAATTTTTTTGATTATTAAGTGTGGCGTCTTCACACGGTTTTTGTCTAACAGCTGTCATACCTTCATTGTAAGGCTGGGTTCACACAACCTATTTTCAGGCGTAAACGAGCCGTTTTACACCTCGAATTACGCCTGAAAAGACGGCTTCAATACGTTGACAAACATCTGCCCATTGCTTTCAATGGGTTTGCCGACGTACTGTGACAACGACCTTCAATTTTACGCGTCGCTGTCAAAAGACGACGCGTAAAATGACTGCCTCGGCAAAGAAGTGCAGGACACTTCTTGGGGCGTAATTTGAGCCGTTTTTCATTGAATTAAATGAAGAACAGCTCCAAATTACGCCGTAATTTACGCCTCGCAAAACGCGAGTACGAGCAATTACGTCTTAAATGCAGGAGCTTTTTTCTCCTGAAAACAGCTCCGTAACTTCAGACGTAATGGTCGTTATCGTGTGCACATACCCTAAGGGGTATTTGTGTACAAACTTTTAAAATCAAGTGTACATAGTATGCTAGGTGAATGAATGGGAATATTAGATATTTTGTGTAAGAAGTCGGTGGTATCTTTAAGGCAACTTTTAACAACTTTTTGTAAAAAGGAGTCAACATAAAAAGCTAGAGGCTGGAGAATGGAATTAGTGTCTGATACTATAGGTCTTCCTGATGGGTTATTGGCATTTTTGTGTATTTTAGGCAAGAGGTAAAATATTGTCACTCTTGAATGTTTATTAATAAGTGCAGTTTTCAGATCTTGATCTATAATGCCTAATGTAAAGGCATCCTTTATTATTATGTCGATATCCCTTTTAAAGTTGCTAGTTGGGTCACCTTTTAATTTTTTATATATGTTACAATCAGATAATTGTCTTTTAGTTTCTTCACAATAATAATTACTGTTCATGACAACTGTAGCTCCTCCTTTATCTGCTCTCTTTATTATAATTGACTCATTTTCTTTCAGTTTCTTTATTGATTGAAGTTCTTGTTTATTTAAATTAGAATGTTGTTTTTCGTAATAATGTCCCATTTAGATGTAACTTCGTTTTTAACTGTTTCTTGAAATGAAGAAAAAAGTGTATTCGTTATTTCTGGATCAAATTGACTCTTCTTAGAATAGGTGGTATTTTGTTAATCTTTGATTCCTTCGATTTTGATTTATCCATGAAATACATTTAAAGGCGTATATTTCTACACAATCTGTGAAAGTCGATAATGAAGTCAAAAGGTTTGGTTCCTTTGTCTAACCCAGGGGCGGCCCCTGGGGCTGTCATCTGCGGCCCGCGGGACACAGAGCCGCTAGTATCGGCTCTGCTCCGAGACTCTGGAATTCCCTGACATCGTTGTCCACATATGAACAGCGATGTCTGGGGCTTCCCCAGAGCCGGAGTCCCGGGCAGAGCGCTGGTGTCGGCTCTGCTCCGGGACTCTGTGGAATTCCCTGACATCGCTGCCCATATATGGACAGTGTGTCAGGGTCTTGCCCAGAGCGGAGCAGAGCGCTGGTGTCGGCTCTGCTCCGGGACTCTGTGGAGAATTCCCTGACATCGCTGTCCACATATGAACAGCGATGTCTAGGGCTTCCCCAGAGCCGGAGTCCCGAGCAGAGCGCTGGTGTCGGCTCTGCTCCGGGACTCTGTGGAGAATTCCCTGACATCGCTGTCCACATATGAACAGCGATGTCTGGGGCTTCCCCAGAGCCGGAGTCCCGAGCAGAGCGCTGGTGTCGGCTCTGCTCCGGGACTCTGTGGAATTCCCTGACATCGCTGTCCACATATGAACAGCGATGTCTGGGGCTTCCCCAGAGCCGGAGTCCCGAGCAGAGCGCTGGTGTCGGCTCTGCTCCGGGACTCTGTGGAATTCCTTGACATCGCTGTCCACATATGAACAGCGATGTCTGGGGCTTCCCCAGAGCCGGAGTCCCGAGCAGAGCGCTGGTGTCGGCTCTGCTCCGGGACTCTGTGGAATTCCCTGACATCGCTGTCCACATATGAACAGCGATGTCTGGGGCTTCCCCAGAGCTGGAGTCCCGGGCAGAGTGCTAGTACAGGCTCTGCTCCGGGACTCTGTGGAATTCCCTGACATCGCTGCCCATATATGGACAGTGTGTCAGGGTCTTCCCCAGAGCAGAGTCCCGGGCAGAGCGCTATTATCGGCTCTGATCCGGGACTCTGGGGAAGCCTCTGACATCGCTGTCCATACATCGACAATGATGTCAGGGGCTTCCCCAGAGCAGGAGTCCCAGTGATGTCAGGAGCACAGCTGGAGTCCCAGGAAGAGCCTACTAGCGCTCTGCCTGGGACAACAGCTCTGGGGTTGCCCCTGACATCTCTGTCCATATATGGACAGTGATGTCAGGAGCAGAGCTGGAATTCCAGGCAGAGTGCCAGAAGCGGCTCTGCTCCGGGACTCCAGCTCTGGGCAAGCCCCTGACATCACTGGGGCAGCCTCTACAGAGGGCACTGTGGCAGCCTCTACAGAGGGTACTGTGGCAGCCTCTACAGAGGGCACTGTGGCAGCCTCTACAGAGGGCACTGTGGCATTATCTACAAGTGGGTGTGTGGCAGTATCTGAAGAGGACACTGGCATTATCTAGGGGTGTGTTGCATTATTTACAGATGGCACTGTGGCCTTATCTACAGAGGGCACTGTGGCCTTATCTACAGAGGGCACTGTGGCCTTATCTACAGAGGGCACTGTGGCCTTATCTACAGAGTGCACTGTGGCCTTATCTACAGAGGGCACTGTGGCCTTATCTACAGAGGGCACTGTGGCCTTATCTACAGAGGGCACTGTGGCCTTATCTAAGGGTGTGTTGCATTATCCACAGAGGGCACTGTGGCAGCATCCACAGAGGGCACTGCGGCACTATCTAAAAAGGGGCTGCCCAATCTTGACATGTGTGCTAACTGAGCCGCCGGACTGCATTTAGCGACACTTAAACTGGAAAGCTGGATTGTTGAAATAAGCACGTGGAGAAATATCTAAAATTTTAAACCTAGCGGTATTATTATAGTAATGTAGTATTATTATAGTAATGTAGTATTATTATTATTCTAGTAATATAGTCTTATAGTAGTTCAAATAACTAATTGATTAACAATAATTTTGTATTGCATCAAATTTTAAAGTAATGCGGCCCGTCAACTTCCCATTTTTTCTATATGCGGCCCACTTTCCCGGCTGAGTTTGAGACCCCTGGTGTCTGCCCTGCATTCCCAGTTGCTGATCAGCGGCCCAACGGTGCTGATTTCAGCAGTTAACCCCTTAATGCGGCGTTCGATTTTGATCGCCACAATTAAGGTGTTTAGCGCCGATCGGCAGCCCCCTCGTGAAATCACGGGGGCTAGCGATGGTACCCATGGCAACCGGACGCCAGACAATGGCTTCCGAGCTGCCATGTACAGAAGCCTATGAGGACCAGCCGGAGGGTGGTCGTCGTAGGCTTCCTGTCAGTGTGACTGTTACGTCACAATGACAGTTGGAATGCATTACACTACGTAGGTAGTGTTAGGGTATGTGCACACGATAACGACCATTACGTCTGAAATTACGGAGCTGTTTTCAGGAGAAAACAGCTCCTTCATTTCAAATGTAATTGCTCGTACTCGCGTTTTGCGAGGCATCAATTACGGGCGTAATTTGAAGCTGTTCTTCATTGGATTCAATGAAAAACGGCTCAAATTCCCCCCCCCAGAAGTGTCCTGCACTTCTTTGCCGAGGCAGTCATTTTACGCGTCGTCTTTTGACAGCGACGCGTAAAATTATAGGTCGTCGGCACAGTACGTCGGCAAACCCATTGAAAGCAATGGGCAGATGTTTGCCGACATATTGAAGCCATCTTTTAAGGCGTAATTCGAGGCGTAAAACGCCTCGTTTACGCCTGAAAATAGGTCGTTTGAAACCAGCCTAATGTATTCCAGCAGCAATCAGAGCTGCAAGTCTAAGTGTGCCCTAGTGGGACAAGTAAAAAAAGTAAAAAAAGAATAAAAATGTTTTCAAAAAAAGTGTAAACATAAAAGTTATAAGTGACATAAACAAGAACTGCTTTTTTTCCTATAGTAAGTCTCTTATTATAGGAAGAAAATGAACACGTAAAAAAAAAGTACACATATTTGGTATCACCGCATTTGTAACGACCCCAACTATAAAACTGTGAAGGATGATTTATTTGCTTATATTCTCTGTATGAAATTACATTGTGAATTATCAAGCAGGATGCCGAATTACTAAGATATGTAATATGTGAAAGTGATGATAATGTTTAAATGATTTAGTTTCGTGCAGCAGCCATCTTGTCTGGAGTTCCCATCTTGGTTTTATTGTAGTGAATAGGAAAGTCATTGTTCCTTTAATACAAGTAATGTTGATTTCGTATGTTTTATCTTTGACCTTGGTTCCCATGTGAAGTTGGTAAGAAATGGACAGAGAGGGAGATGGGAGGGTGGCAAGTATGCGTGAGGGAAGGTCTCCCCCATCTCCACGAGAATATTCTGTCCAAAAGAGTGATAAGACACCTGTAAACATAATGTGTGAAGAATTATAATGATGTATCTGGGATGTATTTTATTGTATGCTTTTTACTGAATAACAAATATTGTTACATTGTCTCTGATTGGTTTACCTCAAGCCTACACCCCTTCTGAATTTCAGTTTAACAGTTTGAGTCTGGTAATAAATCCTTCAGAGGAGCATTTTGAACATATCAGCGTGTCTGTGTGTTTTCTTCTCCTCTCTCGATATATATCGGTGAAATATCCTAATTAGGATACTGACTAATGGGGTTTGGACTCGTATAAATTTCAGTCTAATATATTTTGAGCGATGGATTTCCACGACAGTAATGGTGCCGATAAAACCCAGGAAGATTGCACGTCTGATAAGCTGTCACTGGAGAGGTCTGGCTTTGCATCTGTGAATTACAAAAAACCGCGGTAGCTAAGGAGCTTATTCTTACACCATTCACACATGTATTGCATAAGCCTTGGAATCTAGCTGTCAGACGTCACTTCTTTTAGACGAGCCTCGTTAGTCAGAAGTGGGTTGAAAGATGGATCCAAAAAGGTATGTTTTTGTGTGATGAAGGATTGCAGGTGTGTACGTGATCTTAAACTGTTGATATGAAAAACATGAGAGAATTTTTGCCAGCAATTACATTGTTAACCAGAAAAATTGTGAAGTGTAAGACCTCCGCCTTTGGAATGCAGTGACGTAGCGCATGGCGGAGAGAAATCGTAACTCACATGTGAAGTATTTGAAATGAAAATATTGTAGTCTGGACTGTGAGGAAAAAACAAAACTTCTGCTTGCTGCTTTGTTGTAGTGTCATTTGTTATTTAGTTGTGTAAAATTGTTGAGGATTAATAGTTGTTCTGTTACCCGTTTGTCGGGGATTATAGTTGGGAGGTATTGACTGTTTGTAGGTGAGAGGACAGTTGGATAGTTGTGAGTAATATCCTGTAGTACCACAGGGGCTTCAATGGTTAAGTCCTGATAATGGAGAATCCAGTGCAAGGAGAAGCAATTGTGTCTATATTGAATTTGCACTCAATACCATTACCCAGTGCAATAGGGAAAACTTTGAATACTGTATTAGAAAATCATTTATATTTTCCTAACTCATTGCCAGACAGTGTTATTGTGTGTAAGGGTCCATAAACCAGTTGTATGCATTGCCAGACTGGCATAAGGTGGGAATCAGTACAGACTGATTTCTAGCACATGATAATCCGGCATATACACTTTGATGTAAAATAACATCCAAGTAATTAAGTCTGTAGTAGTATAACATCAGACCGCTGGATTGAATACCGTTGTAATATAACATCCTGTATTCAATGAATGACCCTGACACTTACCCCAGGTGCCACCTGTGTCGTAGTAGTAATTACAGTGAAGGACATTGGTATTGGCTCAGACCCATAGCCCTTAAAGAAATTATCACCAACATACATAACAGCCCCCTAAACTATAACCCACAAAGTGAACGGCTGACCGGGGAGGATAATATATATATGTTACCAAATATAATTTGCATGTGAAACCATTGCAAAGTGCTAGAGGAAAGAGTTTGGGATATATGCTACATCACGGGCTGTATGAACCGAAAGACACACCCCGGCAGCAAGTGTTCTGCATAAGTGAAGTGTTACCAACTCCTGCTTGAATCAATGGAGGTTCATGAATGTCGATTGTGTTGAAGAATTTGCTCTTGTAATTGTTGATTGGCAGCATTTTGTCTATTCTTGATGTTCAATACAGTGAGGGATCAGAGGATCCTACTGCTAGAATGTCTGGAGGAACGACTTTTGATATCGTATTGGTAAGACAGTCTAGGAGATAGACTGGTCTGAGATATCTGTCGGCAAACGTGGTGTGGCTTGTTTGCCTGGAGGTGGGGGATTTACCGGAAATCACCCTACTGCTCTCCGACAATGGGGTCAGGAGGAAGTTGGACAAAGATGCCTTCACATACTTTAATTGTAAAGTATGTGAAGGCAAAATAACACACTAAAAAAAAAATTGTTGAAGAGGCTGGCAGCGGTAAGAAGGATGTTTGCATGTGATAAAGACAATGGTTTGTGGAAAGTTGAGAAAGAGAGTGGAGTGGCCAGGACAAGGCATAAGTTAAAAGGACAAAGCAGGTGATTATAGGTAGTTACAAGTAAGATGATGTAAGAAAGAACAATTTAAATACAGGTGTAAATTTTCATTGGAAGAGTGAAGAAAACGGAGCAGCCGGGTACATTGCAGTGACTAATGTGGGTCAGAACGGGGGGAGTGTTATGTGAACAGGTGTGATGTGACATCTGTGTGATGTGTGATACATGTGTGATGTAATGAGACATCTGTATGATGTGTGATGTGTGCAATGTAACATGTGTGATGTGTGTAATGTAACATGTCTGAAGTTTGAAACTAATAACCACAATAAAAGCAGAACTATATTGTATGTTTCCTATTTTTAACAGCAGTAATGTCTAAAAATTTTAGTGTTTTGTGTATGGGGTTAAAATCAGTTCCACTTTTTTTCAATTTTTTATGGAACGTGTCTTATCTTCGCGCACGCGCAGTCGTCTGTAACTACACCAAGCGAGAAAAATATTACAGCCGGCTGGATCTGTTTGTAAAAAGATAAAAGCTATACTGCAGATTAATGTGTTATAATGTGATAAGATTTAATGTTGAAATGTTTTGATGTTAATTCAAATGTATTAAACTGCAGATATTGTGAGACACGGGGTTTTGAAAATGTATGTGCCCCCTCTGTTCCTTATTTTTATGTACAGCTTATTGGTTTGCAGTAATTAATATTACCAGATATATTATTTTCTGTGTTATTGAATAACTAATTACATTTATCTTGTTTTTTTTTTTTTCACACATGAGGCACGTGCTATGGTGCTGCCTAAATGTTATTTTTGAAAATGTGAGATGTTTTACAGGTAAATGGTTGCAGGTCATTTTAAAGATAAAATTTATTTTTGTCAGGAGAAAGTCATTTTTGTTCCAGGCTGTTGTGTATTACAGGGGGTTAAACTAGTGCCCCCCCCCCCCCCGCCCATAGAGTGCCTAATTTTATTATGTTGATATGTAGATTTGAACCCTGCTACATTACTTTCGCAGAGTCCAAATAGGAGGGAATGTTGAAGGGACTGATCAGGTAGTTTTGTTTTGTGTTTTATTTTGTTTTGAATTAATGAATTTGGTTCTAGGAGACCTACAAAATGTGTATGAGTTTCAAGGAGTAATCCAGATTAAATGTGTATGACAGTAACCTACATTTTGAGGTTTTTCTGTGTAGATGGTTCCAGATCCTTCCAGAACGGTGAATATGGCACTGGGTAAGCTGTGCTGTAGTCTCCACCCAATATGAGGTATTGTGTAAGAGACCATCCCCCTCCAGCAAATTTACACAGGAGGCAGAGGTAACGTCACTCACAGATGAGTCTTTACAGATTTAGATGGGGAGAAGGCAAAACAAAAAATTTTTTGAATATTGTTAATTTTATGCCAGATTTCAGTAACATGTTTTGTTTGTTTTTGTATTAATCAGGTATTTACAGGACCTGGTGGGTGGGATTTACAAGTGTTCTGGATCATCAGATGAATGTGGAACAATAAAACTCCACCCTTTTGAAATGTTCTATCTATATGTGACATGGGTTTCCAATGTAAATTTGTAATGTAGACATACTTTATCATATACTGTATGTGTAGAACAGGATACGAGGCACAAGGTAAATTACCCAGAAACCACTCTCACCTTCTTGTTCATCTCAAGGAGCGGAGCTGGAGGTGCTCGCTGAAGCTTGTAACCTGGCAGAAGGTAAGACGGCCGACATATACACTGACTCTAGGTACGCTTTTGGCATTGCCCACAATTATGGGCCCATTGGTAGTAGGAACTTTATTGGATCATTGGGTAAGCCAATTGAGAGAGCAAGAGAAAACAGACCTGACAACAAGGGTATATGCAGCCAGGTATCAGTAAATTGGCTTGTCCCTGGATACAATAATGCCACCACTAGGTTTGTAGCAGCCGGCATGATGTGCGCACGGCGTGATATAGGTAAAACAGCAAAGGTACCTGTGAAAAGTGCAGCCCGGCCAGATTACCAGTCCCAGCGACTGCAGAACATACAACTACCCGAGGTAGAAGTGTATGACAATGTGCTCGTGTGTGTAGATCTGTTCTCAGAGGGGCCTGAAGCCCGGCCTGTATTTTCCCCACTGCAGACATTGTGTGTAGTGACAGGGGAACAATGTTATCCCAAGTATTGACCTGATGTTTGTACAATAAGATATCAGCAGTTCTCCAGATGTTATTCCAAAGTTAGTTTGTTTAATAATTGTATTTAAGAAGTGTTGTGGGAATATGAAATACTGAAGTTAAGTTTTATGTAAAGTTCTGGACCAGCCTTAGCATTGGACTATTAGAGTCATGCGTCAGATAAAAGGTACAGAAGCGGAATATTCCCATTTGAAAACATTTTTTGTTATTTGTTTTTTGTCGTTGTTATTGTGAAAGGAAAATTCTGTGCAGTGTTTGTGTGTGTGTGTGTGTGTGTGTGTATATATATATATATATATATAAAGAAGAAAAATTAGTTTGCATTTATCATTTCTAGTTATTGCTCAATGTGAACGTTTGATGTAAAGATGTTATTTGTTAATGTTTTTCTTCAAATTAATTATTTGATTAAGATAAATTAATGTTTATACAATGAAAAAGTATGTTCTCCACAGGAAGAGTCCAACTGGGAGTGGAAGGCGTGAGAACCAGATTCTAACAGAATGTGGACGGATAAGGGAAGGTGAACCGGTAACACCCAAGCCACTCTTGATGGCACTTGCATTGATGGTGTATGACCTCACATATGCTCCAAGACTGCAAGGATCGATTTGGTAAGATCTAATTGGTATGTCCCAGGCTTTACAGCTGTTGCTGCTAAATTCTGTTAGAGCTGTTTGATTTGCCTACAGAACAGTCCTGGCAGACCGGTGCCAACCTTATCATACCCGCCTCCCACGAAGAGAACAGACCTTGAGAGGCCTTCCCATGCAATACAAATTAGAGTAAGAAAAATTGGTTTGCGACATTTGTCAGATAAACATGTGGAATCTGTGTATATTTTGGTGAGCTGGAAATGTTCCAGGCAATCAGCTCAGATCAAGGTACAAATCCTGCTGGAAAGCGTGACACCAAGTGCACATGAAATGTACCCAATAATTACACATCTTCTAGGTGCCATGTCCATTGGAACAGAGAAGTTTTTCTTATATAAAAGGTGTTTGTTTGATTTAGTTTAAGGGCCTGACATTGTTATTGTATGTACTTAGAACAACTTTTATAGTACGTAGATGTTATCACCAGATTAGTATTTATTTTAACAATTGACAAGGGTTGGGGGTCCCCAGCAAGTGGCAGTAAACATGAACTAAAAGATTTTTAATACGATGAACTCCATTACTGAGGTGCGGCAGGCGCAGCCGGAGCCAGTACAACGCGTTTGTCATGAACTGACGGCAGTGTCACAATTCCAAGCAGCCGCCCAGACAAGTAACTTACCGGAGGAAGAAGACAGCTGAGCGGAGGGTTTGTGGTGGTCACAATAACACTCCACTAATCCGCCTACGTGGGATCTCACACCAGGCTCACAGCATGAGGTGTTGTGTACAGCCCGGTGACGTAAACTAAAAGAGACGGGGTCTGAAAGATGAGAAGGACCAAACCAAGTCCTGATGACATCAGCAAAGTTCAAAGTAAGGACCAAAGACCTGAGTGAATCCATCAGCAGTATCAAGTGTTTTAATCAGAAGACAGGAGAAGAAGAGGACGATGATGTACATGACTTGTCAATACACTGGTGGGATCCCATACCCTAACCGGACATTGGTGATGGCATCATATTAGTTGTGGCCCTATTGATATATTGCTTGAGTTTCATAATCATAATATATAATTTCTGTAATTTAATATGAGAAAAAGGGGAGTTTGTGAAGGATGATTTATTTGCTTATATTCTCTGTATGAAATTACATTGTGAATTATCAAGCAGGATGCCGAATTACTAAGATATGTAATATGTGAAAGTGATGATAATGTTTAAATGATTTAGTTTCGTGCAGCAGCCATCTTGTCTGGAGTTCCCATCTTGGTTTTATTGTAGTGAATAGGAAAGTCATTGTTCCTTTAATACAAGTAATGTTGATTTCGTATGTTTTATCTTTGACCTTGGTTCCCATGTGAAGTTGGTAAGAAATGGACAGAGAGGGAGATGGGAGGGTGGCAAGTATGCGTGAGGGAAGGTCTCCCCCATCTCCACGAGAATATTCTGTCCAAAAGAGTGATAAGACACCTGTAAACATAATGTGTGAAGAATTATAATGATGTATCTGGGATGTATTTTATTGTATGCTTTTTACTGAATAACAAATATTGTTACATTGTCTCTGATTGGTTTACCTCAAGCCTACACTCCTTCTGAATTTCAGTTTAACAGTTTGAGTCTGGTAATAAATCCTTCAGAGGAGCATTTTGAACATATCAGCGTGTCTGTGTGTTTTCTTCTCCTCTCTCGATATATATCGGTGAAATATCCTAATTAGGATACTGACTAATGGGGTCTGGCCTTGAGAGTCTGTTTGGACTCGTATAAATTTCAGTCTAATATATTTTGAGCGATAGATTTCCACGACAAAACTATAATATTATTTTTCCCGCACAGTGAAAACAGCAAAAAAAAATAAACAAAAAACAATGCCAGAATCACTATTTTTGGTCACCACCCCTCCCAAAATATACAATAAAAAGTGATCAAATGTATGCCCAAATAGTACCGATACAAACTACAACCCGTCCTGCAAAAAACAAGCCCTTACACAGCTTTTTTGACTGAAAAAAAAAAAAGTTATGGCTCTCAGAATATGGTGACAAAAAAAATAATTTATGGAATAAAAATGGAATAAAAAGTGATAAACAAAATCGCATGTACACCAAAATGGTACCAATGAAAATTACAGATTGTCCCGCAACAAATAAGCCCCCACGCAGCTCCGGTGGTGAAAAAAAAAAAAGTTCGGGCTCCCAGATTATGGCAATGCAAAATGTGCAGTGTTCCAAAAGCGGATAAGATCGGGGCAATTTATAAGTGCCACACTGGCCACATATCTGCGGATTATTATTTATTTACCCCATTATTATACCCTCTTATTATGCCCCTGATGTACTCTGCCCAGTCGACATATGCCCCCACATTATAAACTGAAATACCAGCAAAACGTCAGAGCTACTACCAAGCAAAATCTGTGCTCCAAAAACCAAATGCCGCTCCCTCCCTTCTGAGCCCTATAGCGTGCCCAAACAGCTGTTTACGTCCACCGATATGGCATCGCCATACCCGGGAGAACCCAGTTAATATTTTATGAGGTATTTGTGGCACAAACTGGGCACAACATATAGTGCACTAAAATGGCACATCAGTGGAAAATTTTAATTTTCACTTTGCACCATCCGCTGCGCATTAAACCCTTCGCGCACCATGACTTAATAGCATGTCGTAGTGTGGGGGGTGATATATGGAGCATCTCACGCGCTGAGCCCGAGCCATACGCTGCGGGTGTCAGCTGTGTATTACAGCTGATACCCGGGACTAACGGACAGAAACAGCGATCACGCTGTTACAGAAGCCTGTAAAAATCACAATATACTGCAATATATTAGTATTGCAGTGTATTCTACCAGTGATCTAACGATTGCTGGTTCAAGTCTCCTGGGGGGACTAGTAAAATATGTAAAAACAAAAGTAAATAGTTATTGATAGTGGAAAAAATTAAATAAATATTTAAAGTCCAAAAAGAAACCCTTTTCACATTTTTTCTCTAAAGTAATGTAAAAAAATAAAAAAATGCACTAAATTGCTATCGCTGCATCCGTAAAAGTCCAAGCTATTACAATATACCACTATTGAACTCGCACGGTGAACGCCGTGAAAAATAAAGAATTTTAAACTGCAAAATCGCAGTTTTTTGCTCACCTTGGCTCTACCAAACAATTTAATAAAAAGTGCTCAAAAAGGGGGCGTGGCTTGGCAGCTGAACTTGATGGCCGCTTGATACTTCAGCTCCGGCACCCAACATCACTAATTAACACCTTACAACCGAAGAACGGGAGAGAACTTACACACAGACCTTCCCTAGTGTGTGGAAATGTCGAGGAGACGAAAACCGGTGGCTAAACCGGTCAAACTCACCGACTTTTACTACCCTCGCCGTTCGGAAGAGGGGAGAGACGAGATGGCCTCCGCTTCACAGGCCGGTTCACCTACCTCCGAGCCGCTGCATCGTTGTCCGTGGGGAACCGCTGAGGAAACGTTGCCGAGACGGAGCAGGTCTGTGCCATCGCCGGGGGTTAGTTCGCCTTCAAGGGGGAGGGTAGCGCTCACAGCAGCTGACAATGCCGCGGCTTCTCTAAGAGAGCACAACTCCCCATACAGCTCTGCATCGCCACGTGGGCCGGCTCTGTCGGCGCCATCTTCCCCATCTTCTAGAAACCCTGTAGCACGACGGGGAAGGGCACGGCAGAAGATACTAGTTTGTCTGAATCTGTACCTGGACATGTTTTAGCCAATCTACCCTCATCTTCCAACCCGGTCACGGAATCTATGCTAAAAACCATGCTACAGGCAATCGTTGCAGAGACGGGGCAGGTCTGTGCCATCGCCGGGGGTTAGTTCGCCTTCCAGGGGGAGGGTAGCGCTCACAGCAGCTGACAATGCCGTGGCTTCTCTAAGAGAGCACAACTCCCCATACAGCTCTGCATCGCCACGTGGGCCGGCTCTGTCGGCGCCATCTTCCCCATCTTCTAGAAGCCCTGTAGCACGACGGGGAAGGGCACATGACCCTGATATGACACAGGACACGGCAGAAGATACTAGTTTGTCTGAATCTGTACCTGGACATGTTTTAGCCAATCTACCCTCATCTTCCAACCCGGTCACGGAATCTATGCTAAAAACCATGCTACAGGCACTTCACCAGTCACTGCATGCAGGCATGGCTGAGCTTATTACCCCCTTGCAGCTTCTGTTGCAGCAGTGGAACACAGAGTGCAACATGTAGAAACAAAAATGAGTGAAATCACCTCGTCTCATAACACTCTTATTGATGCACACTATGACCTGGAAAATGACCTATCACAGGTTAAAGCAAAGATTGCAGATTTAGAAGACAGATCCCGACGCAATAACCTCAAATTCAGGGGAATTTCGGAGGACATCGCGCCAAAACCTCTTAACCATTATGTCTAGGAATTCATTCAAGCCTTGCTGCCTACCTGTAATCCACAGGATCTAATTATTGACCGAGTACACCGTATACCCAAGCCTAAACACTTGGCAGATTCCATACCCCGAGATGTATTAGCCAGGGTACATTTTTTCCACATCAAAGAGGGATTTTTAAATGCCTCATGAAAGGGAATCGCCATCCCGGCAAAGTTTAAAGAAGTTTCAGTATACTCAGATTTATCTGCGGTGACCTTGCAACTACGCAGACAACTACACCCTATCACTTTGGCATTACGGGATAACGAAATTCATTATCGGTGGGGATTTCCGGTCCGTCTTATGGTATCATACAAAAATTTGTCTCACATCATTAAATCTGTATCGGAAGGAGTTAATCTTCTGCGCCAATGGAACATCGTTGTTCCCCTACCTAAGTCAACAGTACAGGGGTCTCCACATCGTATCAGAGAAGAATGGAGTATGGTTGAGCATCATAGACGGCCTCCCCGCTGAGAGATGGGAAAGATGTCTGGATGGTCGTAATATGGATCTTCGTGCTATTTTCTTGGACTCTCTCTTGCTCTTATGGTTTTCATCAGCCACATTCGGTGCTGGATGGCGGTCATCGGGATTCGGTTTCGGATGAACTGTACTACCCCTGACCCACGGGACAACAACATAGTTTGTCCTCTCCTGGAAAGTGTTTATATGTTGTTTCTCTTTTGTTTTTTCAATTTGTTTTTCTTTATAATCCCACATCTGCTATCTATAATTCAGAATTTCATTAGAGCTTACAAAATTGCTTTACGTATGACAGGTTATGCTGGCGCTAGGGGGTCTCAATCTTGGAGAGAAAGATGGAGCTCACTCCTAAATACTTACTGTCAGGGATTGGATCAGATATTAGCACGCCTCCATATTGAATAATGGTTATCTCATTTGCATCCCTGAATGTAAATGGCCTTAATAGCCCTCAAAAACGGGCTCACATGTGGAATGAAGCTAAATCTAGGATGTGTGATATTTTGTGCATTTAAGAAACACATCTCCTGAAAAAAGATGCTGATCGCATAAGGCATCACCTATTTTTTGATATTTACCAGTCACATTATTCCACTAAATCCAGAGGCATGCTTATAGCTGTAAAAAATACTGTGGCATTCCAACTGCTTCAGGCACATATAGATCCGGATGGACGATATGTCATACTAATATGTTTACTTAACAATGTCAAATATACATTGGTGAACTTATATGCCCCTAATAGACACCAAACTAGGTTTTTTTCATAAAATCTTTAGACTTATTGATAAATATAAAGAGGGAAAATTGCTCATATGTGGCGATTTTAACACGGTAATGGACACCTCACTTGATTCTACCTCCAATACTAGGCTTTCTCAGACCTCTCTGTCTGATATGTGTTGGAACAGAGAATTGTATGATATATGGCGCTTACAACATGGCTCTGAGGCGGACTTCTCTTTTTATTCACAACCTCATAATAGCTACTCACGTATCGATATGTTCATTGTCGATAGAGAATTACTACTGTTGACTAAAGAATCGCAGATACAAGACATTACATGGTCAGATCACGCGGCCTTGACGATGAAACTTGAGGAAAAACATAGTACTAATCAGTCTTACCTATGGCGATGTAACCCCTTTCTCTTGTCCCACAGTAAATACAAGGGAGAACTTGAGCGAGATCTTAAGGAATATTTCCAAACTAACGATACCCCTGACATTACTATAGATACTCTTTGGAATGCCCATAAAGCGTTTATAAGGGGCTCTTTGATTCGCCTAGGGCATATTGTTAAAAAGCAAAGACTGGCAAAGATTGCTTCACTAACTGAGGACATTCATAAGGTAGACGTGTTAAACAAAGCAGCGCCGTCTCAGAGCTATGCAGAGCAGCTTTTCCACCTCAGACAAGATCTACGTCAATGTTTACTGACAGAATATGAAAAATCTCTTAGGAAAACGAAAGCCAGATACTACTCGCAAAATAATAAAGCAGGTAAATTGCTGGCTGCTAGACTTAAAGCTCAAACTAGACGATCTAGAATTCCATTCTTGATCGACTCTCACACTAAAAGAAAAATTATGCACCCCAAAGACATAGCGGATCAGTTTAGAGTATTTTATTCGTCTCTATATAACTTGAAAGATGACCCATTTACTTCCCACCCGACTTCAATAGAAATTGCGGACTTTTTGAAACAAGTCTTGCTTCCTAGATTGACGTAATCCCAATTATCTGCCCTTAACGCCCCAATCTTGGAGACTGAGATATATGATATTATTTGTGGGCTGCCGTCCGGTAAATCCCCTGGTCCGAACGGCCTGACCAACGCATATTACAAAACGTTCCATAATATTTTGACACCCTCTCTTACCAGGTTTTTCCAGAAAGCTATGTCTTCGGGGTCGCTCCCCCGAGAAAATCAGATGGCCTTAGTTGTGACAATACCTAAACCAGGGAAGTCTCCGGATGCCCCCCAGAATTTCAGGCCCATCTCTCTGTTGAACACAGACATTAAGATGTGTGCAAAGCTTTTAGCAAACAGGCTAGCTCCTTTACTTCCTTCCCTGATTCAAGAGGACCAGGTAGGATTTGTTCAAGGTCGCCAAGCGTCCGATAATACTAGACGGGTAGTGGGATTACTACATCACATTAATAAACAAAAAATACCATCTGTATTACTAGCTTTAGATGCTGAAAAGGCATTTGACCGTATTCACTGGTCCTATGCGTTTACAGTCCTGGATAATATGGGGTTTAAGGGGGAGATTCTCACAGCAATCCAAGCCTTATACTCCAACCCGTCTGCAAAAGTTTTCACTAATGGTGTTTTATCGGCTGATTTTCAAATTACTAACGGCACGAGACAGGGTTGCCCTTTATCTCCACTTATACTAGCTATGGAACCCCTTGCCCAGATGCTCAGAGTACATGAACAAATACATGGCATACCGATTGGCTCTCGAACTCACACTATCTCATTATATGCGGATGACATTCTTCTGTCCTTATCGCAACCGGAGACTTCCCTGGCAGCGGTCTTAGACTGCATACAGCTATATGGTAATATTTCCCTTTATAAACTCAATACCCAAAAATCACAAAATCTACCCTTGTGTCTATCTCCGTCCACATTACACTTTTTGCAAAACAAATACCTCTTAGATTGGAGGTCGGTTGACATTTCATACCTAGGGCTTCACCTGACTCCTCTGCATAAATCTTTATATGTGGCTAATTATATACCGCTTCTTACAGACATTAAGAATGAAGTGGACAGACTACAAAAATGTGAGATCTCCTGGATAGGTAGAATTGCCTCTTTTAAAATGCTCTTACTTCCGAAGCTTTTGTACTTATTCCGCACTCTTCCCATACATCTCCCCAAGACATTTTTCCAGCAAACCCAGAAAGTAGTATCACAATTTGTGTGGGCAAAACAGAAACCCAGAATTGCCTTTCATATACTTACCAGAGACAGGAAACTGGGAGGGATGGGGATTCCGAATATACATGGATACTACATAGCCACTTTGGTTGCCCAAGTTTCTTCTTGGTGGAACTCTGATAACACGAATCCTTGGGTTAACATTGAGGCCTCCTATATTTATCCAGCTTCACTGAAGGCGCTTTTATTTCTCCATCACTGGGACTTACCATGTAAGTCAGATATATCTCCGCTTACTTTGGCTGCTCTACATTGTTGGAAATACTTGCATACACACTCCAAAAATTGTCTTCCTATGCCAAAATCGTGTATACCCATAGATTTCTTTGAGTTGGTTATTCCAGACATTAATATTGCCGTATGGAAACGCTGTGGTATTACAGATCTTTCCCAACTCCTTGAGAATAACTAACTAGTAGAATTTTCTTGTCTAAGATCCAAATACTCAGTGCCTGCAAGGGACCTGTATAAATATTTCCAGATTCGACATTTTATGACTAGACATAGTAACCTGGACTCTGTATGCAACCTTAAATTAGTTGGATGGATGAACAAGAGACTCAAGGGCCTTAAGTATATTTATGAGCTAATTGACACTCAAGCCACCTTTGTAAAAACATACCCTATTAAAATGTGGGAAAGGGATCTAGGGACTAGCTGTACAGACAAAGAATGGCTCAAGGCTTTTAAACTCAGGCATGTCTCCCTATCATGTTCGTCCCAGGCAGAGGCTGCAATCAAAACTGCCCTACGCTGGTACTATACACCAGACCGTCTCCAACAAATGTTCCCTCATACTACTGCCCAATGTTGGAGAAACTGTGCTTCTAAGGGTATGCTAATTCATGTCTTATGGGAGTGTCCTATTATTGGTAGCTACTGGAAGGGGGTTTTTGACCTCTTAAGAGAGCTACTTGGGATTTGGATCCCCATGTCACCACAGATAGCCCTACTTTTCCTTCAGATGGATGAGATTCCTCCACAATCTCGGATCTTGACATGTAAAATATTGGTCATGGCTAAACTGGTTCTAACTCGATATTGGAAATCCTCCATGACCCCACCCCTACCTGAGTTGGTTGCGCTGATCAATATGTCTTATGTATACGAGAGGATTATTGCATATGGGAATTTCACTTCAGGTACGTTCACTAACAGATGGAGTGCGTGGACTCAAAGCTCTTACTGTATTTCCGCATGATGACCTGTCCATTATCTCTCTGTAAAGATCTGTATATTGTCTTATCGCAAGTGATATATAAGCTGCTGTGGGATTCACCTTGTTTTGTTTACTTTAACCTTGTTTTGGTTTTTCTTGTTCTGCTGTTTATGTGCTCCTTTGGCAGTTTCTGAAAATGCCTATAAAGGTCGGAATAATACACACTGGTGACCAATATATAAGATGATAACAGATACTTGACCTGTCTTGATATATGTTGATTTAAGATAATGCATATTTTTTTGTTTGTTTATTAATCTGTAAAATCATTCTGTAAAATTTTTTAAAAAACGATTGAAACGAAAAAGTGCTCAAAAAGTCTTATGTACCAAAAAATTGTACCAATAAAAACTACAGCTCGTCCCGCAAAAAATAAGCCCTCACACCACTCTATAGACGGAAAAATAAAAAAGTTGTGGCTCTTGGAAAGCGGGGAGGAAAAACGAAAAAGAAAAAGCAAAACATGGATCAGTTCAGAAAGGGTAATTATTTTCTAATGAATAAACATTTATGACCACATGTGGGGTATAGCCGTACTCGGGAGAAATTGCTTTACAAATGTTGGGGTGTATTTTCTCCTTAATCCTTTGTGAAATTGAAAAAATTCAACATTTTAGTGGAAAATAATGTTGATATTAATTTTCACGGCCTAATTCTAATAAATTCTGCAAAAGACGTGTGGGGTCTAAATGCTCACTATACTCCTAGATAGATGCCTTAAGTGGTGTAGTTTCCCAAATGGGGTTACTTTTGGGGGGTTTCCACTGTTTCGGTCTCTCAGTGGCTTTGCAAATTCGACAAGACACCCAAAAACTATTCCAGCTAAATTTGAGCTCCAAAATCCAAATGGTGCTCCTTCTGTTCTGAGGCCTGCTGTGTGTCCAAACAGCAGTTTATTACCACATATGGGGTATTGCTATAATCGGAAGAAATTGTTTTACATATGTTGGGGTGTTTTTTCTACTTTATTCTTTGTACAAATTTAACATTTCTAAGTTTTTTCACAAAAAAAGTAGATTTTCATCTTCACATACTAATTCAAATAAATTTAGAAAAAAAACTGTGGGTTCAAAATGCTAACTATACCCATAGATAAATTCCTTGAGGGTATAGTTTCCAAAATGGGGTTACTTTTGGGGAGTCTTTACTGTTTTGGTACCACAAGACCTATTTAAACCTGACAGGGTACCTAAAATATATTCTAAAAAAAGGAGTCCCCAAAATCCACTAGGTGCTCCTTTGCTTCTGAGGCCGGTGCTTCAGTCCATTACTAGGACCACATGTGGGATATTTCTAAAAACTGCAGAATCTGGGCAATAAATATTGAGTTGCCTTTCTTGAGTAAAACCTTTTGTGGTACATAAAAAATTTATTAAAACTGAATTTTCGAGAAAAAAAAATGAAATTTGTAAATTTCACCTCTACTTTGCTTTAATTTCTGTGAAACGCCTAAAGGGTTAAAACACTTTCTGAATGCTGTTTTGAATACTTTGATGGGTGCAGTTTTCAAAATGAGGTGATTTATGGGGACTTTCTAATATATAAGGCCCTCAAAGCCACTTCAGAACTGAACTGGTCCCTGAAAAAATAGGCTTTTGAAATTTTCTTGAAAATATGAGAAATTAAAGGAAAGATGTCACGAAAAAAACATTTTTGATATCAATTTGCATTTAGTGTTTTATTATAAAATCTTTTATTTATGTGTGTGTTTGTTTTTTACTTTTTTCTTTTTTCTAACTTTTACTTCACTATGGGGGCTGCCATTTTGTTTTTCATCTCTGTATGTGTCGATTAACGACACATACAGAGATGGAATACGGCAGCTACAGTGCATAGGAGTCAATGAACGGGAGCCGTCCCATTGACTTTGCACTATGGCTCTGTCCTGCGCAGACGCAGGTCAGAGTCACACAGAGCAGAGCAGCTGTTTGCAGGGAGAGAGCAGGCGCCATCTTGAAGACCAGCTGCACTGCAGGTAAGATGTGTGTCTCTGCATGTCCCACTCTCTACCTCACAGACCCCCGCTCTCGTGACCCCCGACGGGCCCCCCCCTCCGAAACGGCCCCCCCTCCCCCGACGGCCCCCCCAAACGGCCCCCCCTCCCCCGACAGCCCCCTCCCTCCCTTGTGTGAAGGACACGCGATGAAATTGTACTGGGAAAGCTGGGTGACCACCATTACCCCTCCTACTGGAGTGTGAGATTCATTAGTCACATCCCCAAACACACTCCAGTAGGAGTAATGGTGGTCACCCAGCTTATCCAGACCCCTGAATGATAAATCTCTCTAGTTGTGCTGAGACTGAGAGGTTCATTAGTCACATCCCAAAACAGTCTCAGCACAACTAGAAATATTTACCGTTCAGGGGTCTGGGAAAGCTGGGTGACCACCATTACCCCTCCTACTGGAGTGTGAGAGGTTCATTAGTCACATCCCTAAACACTCCAGTATGAGGGGTAATGGTGGTCACCCAGCTTTCCCAGACGCAGATATAACCAGGAAAGGGCTGGATCGACGGGCTGAGGGTGCACAGGGTTTTTGGTGACCCCCTCTGTCATGTGATCGGACCTAGGTTACCGGTTCATCAGACGGGGTTCATGTAACTATAACTCTGTCCATAACAAGAGACAGTGCACTCAGGACAAGCCCTGCCCTCATGCCGTAGTTGTGTGGTTCTGTCTGCGGTGATGGCGGTGGGTGGCTCTGACACCCGCCTCCCCCGTCGGGTCATCTCAGGACAGAAGGAGTGCCCGGATTGGAGACACAGCGCCGCACCTGTCCTCAGGTTTTGTCTGGTATTGCAGTTCACCTCCATTGAAGTGAATAGGACAGAGCTGTAATACCACACACGACCTGAGGACAGGTGCGGCGCCATGTTTTCCTGGACGACCCCTTTAAGACTTTTCCCGTGTGTGTGTGTGGCAGAGCGGAGTGTGCACGGGCGCCGCTGATACTTCATAGCCGCTTATCAGCTGTTTTGAAGAATCAGCGGCGAGCACCCCCCCCCACACACACACACACAAATCCCCCAAACACGCAAAATCAAGTGTAATCAAGCATTTTTTATGTGTTTTTTTTGCACGTAAAATGTGCAAAAAAAAAAACATGTCAAATACACGGCGTGTGAACCGTTTAACTGAAAAGTCATTCACTTCACGTTCATCATTCTAAGGCTGGGTTCACACGACCTATTTTCAGGCGTAAACGAGGCATTTTACGCCTCGATTTACGCCTGAAAAGACGGCTCCAATACGTCGGCAAACATCTGCCCATTCATTTGAATGGGTTTGCCGACGTACTGTGCGACGACCTGTAATTTTATGCGTCGCTGTCAAAAGACGGCACGTAAAATAACAGCCTCGGCAAAGAAGTGCAGGACACTTCTTGGGACGTAATTTGAGCCGTTTTTCATTGAATTCAATGAAGAACAACTCCAAATTACGGCCGTAATTGACGCCTCGCAAAACGCGAGTACGAGCAATTACGTCTGAAATGACGGAGCTGTTTTCTCCTGAAAACAGCTCCGTCATTTCAGACGTAAATGCAGTTAGTGTGTGCACATACCCTAGGGGTATGTTCACACACAATGTTTTCAGCTGAAAAATCGGAAGCAGAACGCCTACAAGCATCTGCCCATTGGTTTCAATGGGAAATATGGCGTTCTGTTCCGACAGGGCGTTTTTTACGTGGTAGTTTTCCAAAAATGGCACGTAAAAAAACGCCCGACCAAAATGAAGTGCACATCACTTCTTGGGACGTTTTTGGAGCCGTTTTTCATTGACTTTATAGAAAAACAGCTCCAAAAACGGCCGTTAAAAAACGCGAGTTTGATTAAAAAATGGCTGAAAATCAGGATCGGTTTTCCCTTTGTTTAGTAAGCGTGTGAACATACACTTAGCCTTTTGGTGTGTCCTAGAACTTCTTCCAGCTGCAGAATCACACCCAATATGGCTGCCGGACACTGCTTAGCAATTTGAAGACACCTTTACCTGGCTTGTGAGAGGGGGGGTGAGGTTCCCTCCCACATTTACAGCAGCTGTGAGTCAGGTTGCTTTGCCTTATTCACCTTGCTGTAATTCTGGGAGGTGCTCCCCCTGGTGGCCAACATTGGAAAACATGTCAAATTATTATTTAATTTTTAATACTTTCCACCATACGGAAAAAAAAAAAAATACAGCAAAAAACGTAAAAAATATAATAGAAATAAGTAACGACACTTAAAAAAAAGGTTTAATTTGCGACACATTCCCTTTAAGTTCTAAGCCTTGTAACGTCCTAGAAAAATAAAAGAATGTTCAAAAAACGATGCAAACAGAAAAGTAGACATATGGGAAATATAATCTAGTAAGTATTTGTGTAGTATTACTATCTGTTTTACAAGTAGATACATTTAAATTTAGAAAAATGCGAATTTTTGCTAATTTTCTCTAAATCTTGGTGTTTTTTTTACAAATAAATACTGCATTTATCAACCAAATTTTTTCACTAACATAAAGTACAATATGTCACGAGAAAACAATCTCAGAATCGCTTGGATAGGTAAAAGCATTCCGGAGTTATTACCACATAAAGTGACACATGTCAGATTTGAAAAATCGGCTTCGTCCTGAAGGCCAAAACAGGCTCAGTCCTGAAGGGGTTAAAGAGGCTCTGTCACCACATTATAAGTGCTCTATCTCCTACATAAGGAGATGGGCGATATAATGTAGGTGACAGCAGTGCTTTTTATTTAAAAAAAACAATCTGTTTTCACCACTTTATTAGCGATTTTAGATTTATGCAAATGAGTTGCTTAATGCGTGTTTTTACTTTAGACCAAGTGGGCGTTGTAGAGAGGAGTGTATGACGCTGACCAATCACTCCTCTCCATTCATTTAGTCAGCGCATAGGGATGCTTTTAGATCTCTATGTGCTGTCTTATACTAACACATTAACAATACTGAAGTGTTTAGACAGTGAATAGACATTCCATGGGATGTCTATTCACAATCTCTGCAATACGAAAATACGATCGTATTGACTACATCAATGAGGCCATAAGACTATTGTCAGACGACACTTTCTATGAATTGACTAGCAATCCTGTCTTTTCCTATACTACCGAGTACAAATGTCTGATTGAACGTGGTCATAGTGAAGGTCTTTTATCTAAAAAAGAAAATAATTTTTTAAACATCTCTCATCCCAACTTACCATTCCTATATCACCTCCCCAAAATCCACAAGTCTCCCACCAACCCTCCTGGCCGTCCAATCATATCTGGTATAGGCTCACTCACAAGCAACTTATCACATTTCATAGATCTACACCTTCAGCCTAAAGTTCTGAAACTTCCATCATATCTCAAAGATGCAACGCCACTCATTAGGGATTTAGTAGCCTTGAACAAAACACACCACTCTATTGACTACAACTTTCTAACAGCAGATGTATCAGCACTGTATACAAATATCCCTCATGACAAAGGCCTGTTGTCTATAGAGACCGTTTTAATGTCAGACATTCACATACCCCGTGCTCAATCTTTGTTTCTGTTAGATTGCATTGACTTTATCCTACAACACAACATTTTTTCATTCAACTCCCACATTTTCAGACAAATCAGAGGTTGTGCAATGGGATTGAGATTTGTACCCTCATATGCTAACCTTTACATGGGACAGTTTGAGGACACCTACATATCTAGTGATCATCATTCTTTCAGTGAGAATATTGTCTTTTATCACACATAATTTTTCTACCACCTCAATAGACTTTTTGGACCTTACGATCAACAAAGACAACAAAGGTATTTTTAGTACGCAAACACATTTTAAGACTGTAGACGTAAATAGTTACCTTGATTTTAAAAGTGCACATCACCCATCATGGCTCAAAAACATACCATTTGGGCAATTCAGGCGCATCAGGAAAAATTGTTCAAACAATGAGCAATTTAAAGAGGCTCTGTCACCAGATTTTGCAACCCCTATCTGCTATTGCAGCAGATCGGCGCTGCAATGTAGATAACAGTAACGTTTTTATTTTAAAAAAATTAGCATTTTTGGCCAAGTTATGACTATTTTTGTATTTATGCAAATGAGGCTTGCAAAAGTCCAAGTGGGCGTGTTTAAAGTAAAAGTCCAAGTGGGCGTGTATTATGTGTGTACATCGGGGCGTTTTTACTACTTTTACTAGCTGGGCGTTCTGACGAGAAGTATCATCCACTTCTCTTCAGAACGCCCAGCTTCTGGCAGTGCAGACACAGCCGTGTTCTCGAGACATCACGCTGTGTCGTCACTCACAGGTCCTGCATCGTGTCGGACGAGCGAGGACACATCGGCACCAGAGGCTACAGTTGATTCTGCAGCAGCATCAGCGTTTGCAGGGTGGTAGCTACATCGACTTACCTGCAAACGCTGATGCTGCTGCAGAATCAACTGTAGCCTCTGGTGCGGATGTGGCCGACACGATGCAGGACCTGGGGCAGGAAGTAAGTGACGTCACAGCGTGATCTCTCGAGAACACGGCTGTGTCTGCACTGCCAGAAGCTGGGCGTTCTGAAGAGAAGTGGATGATACTTCTCGTCAGAACGCCCAGCTAGTAAAAGTAGTAAAAACGCCCCGATGTACGCACATAATACACGCCCACTTGGACTTTTGCAAGCCTCATTTGCATAAATACAAAAATGGTCATAACTTGGCCAAAAATGCTCATTTTTTTAAAATAAAAACGTTACTGTTATCTACATTGCAGTGCCGATCTGCTGCAATAGGAGATAGGGGTTGCAAAATCTGGTGACAGAGCCTCTTTAAATCGGAATGCAATGTTCTAAAGAAACATTTTAAGGATAAGCACTATCCTACAAGTCTTATCCAAGGAGCCATATCTAAGGCCACCCTGTTGACACAAGATTCTTGCATCTCATCCAGCTATAAGAAGACTGTACCTGACTCTGACAGTAATTTTAACCATAACTTCATTACCAAATTTAATTGTGGTAGCAATGCATGTACGAATATTATAAATAAACATTGGCACATACGGAAGAGTGATCCCTATCTTAAAGAGATCCTACCAGAAAAACATAAAATAACCTATAGGAGATCTGAGACTATACGTAACATTATAGCACCAAGTAGATCGAAGTCTGTGAAGTTAAAAAAGCCTAACTCATTACCATCTGTCATTGGTTCCTATAGATGTGGCCATCAGAGACGTTTATGCTGTAGTAGCATTACACATGGCTGCACTTCTTTTACTTCCACCGTTACAAACTAGTCATTCCCAATCAAAACTTTCATGAATTGCAGCAATAGCTACATTATTTACCTATTAAAATGTCCCTGCAACCTACAATACGTGGGGAGAACGACCCAACAACTACGTTGCAGGATTAACAAGCACAGGTTTAATGTGAAGACTGTTTTTTTAAAACATAGTGTTTCACAAAATTTTTCAACTGTCCATAATAACGACTTTGGTAATATTCTTGTGACTCCCATTGAATCTATCTCAGTTACTGATAACGACAGGTTTAATAGGCTCAAACAGAGGGAGAATTTTTGGATTTTTAAACTGTCCTGTCTGCAACCTGGTGGTCTTAATGACATTTCTGAATCTGCACTAGATTGATTAATATTAACCTTGTCCAAATTATATGACCATCTCTCCTGTCATGTTATACATGTATCACTATGAATTCTCACTGTGTCCGTAAACTCATATATTCCCATACACTTTGTTTCCAATACCTTTCTACAGTTTTGACCAAACCTACCAGTCTGAATACTTCTGTTTTTACATCTCCGTTTCCTCCACATCCATTTCCCTCCCTCTCCGACTAACAATATATAATTTTTCACATTTCCTTACTTCCTGTTAATTAATATTCTTTTCAAGTCACGTTGTCAAATGAAACTGTTCTCCTCACTTACATTTTCCATGTCTCCTTGTATATGCATCTCCTTTCTCTCCGGCTTCACTTCGCTTTTGCTATCTTTTTTCCCCCTTACGGCAACCATAGTTTTTCTGGTTACCTGGACTACGCTGACGCCGGTGGGCGATTTCTTCTACTTTCACTGTGCTTCAGCCCTTTCACTGACTGTGCCATGCTTACTGTCTCCTCCATGTCCATCCTTACCCGTCTGAATATCGGTAAGCTCTTCCTTATCATATTTCATGTCATGCTTTTAATATGTAACGTAACTTCGTTTCCGTTCTGGTTTTTATATTTTTGCATCCTTTGTTTTTATCACTCCGATCTGCATCTTATGATTGTGCGCCCACTCTGTACCTCTATATTCAGTCCCTAATACCTGTTTATGTACCTCATGTTTTTTACAACTGGGATTGTTTACCTGATGACGTCAGTCACATCTGCTTTTATCTATGTACCTGATTGTTTCCTGTTTGGCGGTTTTTTGCCTCTTATCCCCTCCCCCTCATCCACATGTGTATTTAAGATGTATGTCTTGCTTGTTTTTTACTTAATTTCGGCCTGACGAAGATGCATGTTCTGCGTTGAAACGCGTTGCCCATCCTTGTACAATAAACCTGCTTATCAGCATCACTCTGCTTATTCTTCATATTGAGTAGCGCTTTCCAAATATCCAGTTTTTTACATATAGATTTTTTCAAAAAAATATATAACTTTTATTAAGGAACGTAATAGGATACCATTTGTCTCAACATTTAATGATTTGTGTAAAGATGTTTCGTGGATCATTCACAGACATTGGTCCATTTTGGGCGGCTGTCTGCTACAGCTACCCAACTTAAAAATACCTCCATTATTCTCTTACCGTCAGTCCCATAATTTGAGAGATAAATTGGTTAAATCCGACTTGTGCTCGAGTGGGAGGGGGTCTTTGCTTTGTTTGGTTCCTAGAAAGATGGGATGTTTTCCTTGTCTCGGTTGTGTCAATTGTCCACTGATCCTTAAAGGGACAGTGTCATGATTTTTTTTTAAATTCATTTATGTGTTTTTATTTAATAAAATATTCTATTGATTTTTTACACACAGTTTTTTTTATTAACACTTTCTTACTGTACTGGGGCTGTCATGTTTTATTTCATCTGTGTATGTGTCTCTAACGACACATACACAGATGGAATATGGCAGCAAAGTGCATAGGACACAATGAACAGGAGCCGTTCATTGCATCTGCCATCTGGCTCTGTACTGCACAGGCACAGTTCAGAGCCACCCAGCAGAGAAGCTGGTTTGTAGGGAGATAGCAGGTGCCATTATGAAGGCTGGCTGCACTGCAGGTAAGGTGTGTGTGTGTGTGTGTGTGTGTGTCTCTGTCTGTCCCTTTCTCTCACAGACACCCCTCTCGTGACCCCTGCCCCGTGTGTGTGTGTCTGTGTGTAGCAGTGCTCTGTGTGTCTGTGTGTAGCAGTGCTGTGTGTGTCTGTGTGTAGCAGCGTTGTGTATGGTTGTCTGTGTGTAGCAGTGCTGTGTGTGTGTCTGTATGTAGCAGAGCTGATTGTGTGTGTCTGTGTGTAGCAGAGTTGTGTATGTGTGTCTGTGTGTAGCAAAGCTGAGTGTGTGTCTGTGTGTAGCAGTGCTGTGTGTGTGTGTGTCTGTGTGTAGCAGAGCTGAGTGTGTGTGTCTGTGTGTAGCAGCATTGTGTATGGTTGTCAGTGTGTAGCAGTGCTGTGTGTGTGTGTGTGTCTGTGTGTAGCAGAGCTGATTGTGTGTGTCTGTGTGTAGCAGAGTTGTGTATGTGTGTCTGTGTGTAGCAAAGCTGAGTGTGTCTGTGTGTAGCAGTGCTGTGTGTGTGTGTCTGTGTGTAGCAGAGCTGAGTGTGTGTGTCTGTGTGTAGCAGCATTGTGTATGGTTGTCAGTGTGTAGCAGTGCTGTGTGTGTGTGTCTGTGTGTAGCAGAGCTGATTGTGTGTGTCTGTGTGTAGCAGAGTTGTGTATGTGTGTCTGTGTGTAGCAAAGCTGAGTGTGTGTCTGTGTGTAGCAGTGCTGTGTGTGTGTGTCTGTGTGTAGCAGAGCTGAGTGTGTGTGTCTGTGTGTAGCAGCATTGTGTACAGTTGTCAGTGTGTAGCAGTTCTGTGTGTCTGTGTGTAGCAGAGCTGAGTTTGTGTGTCTGTGTGTAGCAGTGCGGTTTGTGTGTGTGTGTGTGTGTGTGTTTGTGTGTAGCAGAGTTGTGTATGTGTCTGTGTGTAACAGAGCTTCGTGTGTGTCTTTGTGTAGCAGAGCTGAGTGTGTGCGTGTCTGTGTGTAGCAGAGTTGTGTATGTGTGTCTGTGTGTAGCAGAGCTGAGTGTGTGTGTCTGTGTGTAGCAGAGTTGTGTAAGTGTGTCTGTGTGTAGCAGAGCTGAGTGTGTGTCTGTGTGTAGTAATGCTGAGTGTGTGTGTCTGTGTGTAGCAGAGTTGTGTATGTGTGTAGCAGAGCTGAGTGTGTGTGTCTGTGTGTAGCAGGGCTGAGTGTGTGTGTCTGTGTGTAGCAGAGTTGTGTATGTGTGTCTGTGTATAGCAGTGCTGTGTGTCTGTGTGTAGCAGAGCTCAGTGTGTGTGTCTGTGTGTAGAAGTGCTGTGTGTGTCTGTAGCAGAGCTGAGTGTGTGTGTCTGTGTGTAGCAGTGTTGTGTGTGTGTCTGTGTGTAGTAGAGTTGTGTATGTGTGTCTGTGTGTAGCAAAGCTGAGTGTGTGTCTGTGTAGTGGTGCTGAGTGTGTGTGTCTGTGTGTAGTAGATTTGTGTATGTGTGTCTGTGTGTAGCAGAGCTGAGTGTGTGTGTCTGTGTGTAGCAGAGTTGTGTATGTGTGTCTGTGTGTAGTAGAGCTGAGTGTGTGTGGAAAGGAATTGACTCAACATTTCTTTATTTACACAACGCGTTTTTTTAAAACGCGTGTGTAAAATAGCGCATTGTATGTACTAACAGCGCACCAATTATGTAAATAAAAAGCATAATCAAGCGTTTTTTTATACGGTTTTTGGCACGTAAAATGCGCCAAAAAAACGTGTCAAATACACGCCATGTGAACCTGTCAACTGAAAAGTCATTCACTTCACTTTCATAATTCTAAGGGTATGTTCACACGCAGTGTTTTCAGCCATTTTTCGGGCCGTAAACGTCCCGAAAAACGGCTGAAAAATCTGAAGCAGAACACCTACAAACATCTGCCCATCGATTTCAATGGGAAATATGGCGTTCTGTTCCGACGGGGGCATTTTTTACGAGGCCGTTTTCCAAAAATGGCACTTAAAAAGACGGCCGCCAAAAATAAGTGCTTGTCAGTTCTTGGGACGTTTTTGGAGCCGTTTATAGAAAAACAGCTCCAAAAACGGCCGTAAAAAAACGCTGCCAGAAAGGCCAGTTTAATTAAAAAATGGCTGAAAATCAGGAGCTGTTTTCCGTTTGTTTAGTAAGCGTGTGAATATATCCTTAGCCTTTTGGTTTGTCCTATAGCTTCTGCCAGCTGACATTCGTACAATCACTCCCAAAACGACAGCCAGACACTGCTAAGCAATTTGAAGACACCTTTTCCTGGCTTGTAGGAGGGGGGGGGGGTGAGATTCCCTCCCACATTTACGGCTGCTGTGAGTCAGGTTGCTTTGCCTTATTCACATTGCTGTAATTCTGGGAAGTGCTCCCTCTGGTGGCCAACATAGGAAAACATGTCAAATTATTATTTAACCCCTAGGCGCACCAGGACGCAACTGTACGTCCATGTGGCCAGTGTCTTAAGGCACAGGGACGTACAGTTACTGCGTGGTTCCCAGTGCACACTGACGGCGACAGTGTGCACCGGGAACAGGGAGGCCAGCTGTCCCTGACAGCTGACACTCCACTGTATGCCGATCAGCGGCTTATTTCCGCTGATTCCAACAATTAACCCCTTGATTGCGGTGATCGATTGCAATCACCGCATTCAGGGGTTTCTAGCTCATCGGCAGACCTCACAATGAAATCGTGAGGTTTGCAGATGACTAGCATGGCGATCGGAGGCCAAGTAATGACCTCCGTTTCTGCCATGTACGGAAGCCTATCAGGATCAGCCTCCTGATAGAATTCCTGTCAGAGTGACAGGACGTCACTGCCGTTCGCGATGCACACTGTCGGCGACAGTGTCTGTGACAGTGTCGGTCACAGTGTGCATCGGGAACCGGGAGGTCAGCTAACACTCCACTAGTTGCCGATCAGCGGCTCATTGCCGCTGATTTCGGCAAGTAACCCATTACATGCGGGCCTCGATTGTGATCTCCACATGTACAGGGTTTGTAGCACATCAGCAGCCCCCATGCAATTGTGGGGGCTGCTGATTCTTGTGATGGCACCCGGGGGCCAGACAACGGCCCCCGGGTCTGCCATGTATGCAAGCCTATGAGGATCAGCCTCTGGCTGGTCCTCGTAGATTAACTGTCAGAGTGACTGTGACGTCACACTGACAGTTGGAATACGTTACACTACCTAGGTAGTGTAATGTATTCTAGCAGCGATCAGAGCTGCAGGTAAAAAAAGAAAGTGTAAAAAATAAAGAAAAAATAAAAAAAAGTTAATAAAAATGTTTTACAAAAGTGTAAAAATAAAAGATATTTTTTTCCTATAATAAGTCTCTTATTATAGGAAAAAAAATGAAACCGTTAAAAAACAGTACACATATTTGGTATCACCGCGTTCGTAATGACCCAATCTATAAAACTATAATGTTATTTTTACCGCACGGTGAACGCCGCAAAAAAACAAACGAAAAACAATGGCACTATTTTTTGGTCACCACCTCTCCCAAAATATAGAATAAAAAGTGAGCAAAAAGTTGCATGTACCCAAAAATAGTACCAATAAAAACTACAACCCGTCCCGCAAAAAACAAGCCCTTACACCGCTTTTTTGACTGAAAAATAAAAAAGTTACGGCTCTCAGAATATGGTGACACAGAAAATAAATTATTTTATAAAGAAGTGTTTTTATTGTGCAAACGCTGCAAAACATTAAAAAACTATATACATATGGTATCAGCGTAATCGTACCGACCCGCAGAATAAATTAAAATGGTCATTTATAGCCCATTATGAACGCCGTAAGAAATAAAGAATTTAAAACGCCAAAAATCACTGTTTTTGGCCACCAAAGCTCTAGATAAAATGTAATAAAAAGTGATCAAGAAGTTGCATCTATGAAAAAATGGGACCAATAAAAACTACAGCTCGTCCTGACAAAAATAAGCCCTCACACCGCTCAATTCATGGAAAAATAAAAAAGTTATGGCGTTTGGAAGGCAGGGAGTGAAAAACTAAAATGGAATAGCAAAAAAGGATCAGTCCTGCAAAGGTTAATTAATTTCTATTAAAACAATTAATTATTACCACATGTGGGGTATTGTCATACTCGGGAGAGATTGCGTTACAAATTTAGGGTCACTTTTTCTCCTTTATCCCTTGTGAAAATGAAAAAATGCAACATTTTAGTGGACAAAAATGTTTATATTCATTTTCACGGCCTAATTCTACTAAATTCTGCAAAAGACCTGTGTGGTATAAATGCTTACTAAACCCCTAGAAAAATTCCTTGAGGGGTATAGTTTCCAAAATTGGGTCACTTTTGGGGTGTTTCCACTATTTTGTTCCCTCTAGGGGGTTGCAATTGCGACATGGCACTAAAAACCAATCCAGCAAAATCTGAGCTCCAAAATCCAAATGGCGCTCCCTCCCTTCTGAGCGCTGCCGTGGGTCCAAACAGCAGTTTATTATAACATATGGGGTATTTCCGTAATCGGGAGAAGATGCTTTACAAATGGTGGGGTGTATTTTCTTCTTTATTCCTTGTAAATATTTAAAATGTCTATGTTATTTCAGAAAAAAAGTAGATTTTCATTTTCACAGACTAACTCCAATAAATATAGCAAAATACCTGTGGGTGTCAAAGTGCTAATTATACCCCTAGATAAATTCCTTGAGGGGTCTAGTTTCCAAAATGGGGTCACTTTTGGGGAGTTTCCACTGTTTTGGCACCACAAGACCTCTTCAAACTCGACATGGTGCCTAAAATATAATCTAAAAATAAGCAGGCCCCAAAATCCACTAGGTGCTCCTTTGCTTCTGAGGCCGGTGTTTCGGTCCATTAGGGCACTAGGGCCACATGTGGGATATTCCTAAAAACTGCTGGACCTGGGCAATAAATATTGAGTTGTATTTCTCTGGTAAAACCTTCTGTGTTACACAATTGTTTTTATTACAAATGAATGTCGGCAAAAAAAAGAGAAATTTGTAAATTTCCCCTCTACTTTGCTTTATTTCCTGTGAAACGCCTAAAGGGTTAAAATACTTTCTGAATGCTGTTTTGAATACTTTGAGAGGTGCAGTTTTTAAAATGGGGTAATTTATTGGGGGTATTGTAATATATAAGGCCCTCAAAACCACTTCAGAACTGAACTGGCCCCTGTAAAAATAGCCTTTTGAAATTTTCTTGAAAATGTGAGAAATTGCTGCTAAAGTTCTAAGCCTTGTAACGTCCTAGAAAAATAAAAGGATGTTCAAAAAACGATGCAAATATAAAGTACACATATGGGAAATGGTAACTAGTGGCTATTTTGTGTGGTATTACTATCGGTTTTACACAAGCAGATACATTTAAATTTAGAAAAATGCACATTTTTGCAAATTTTCTCAAAATTTTGGTGTTTTCCTAGAATAAATATTGAATTTATCAACCAAATTTTTCCACTATCATAAAGTACAATATGTCACGAGAAAACAATCTCAGAATCGCTTGGATAGGTAAAAGCATTCTGGAGTTATTACCACATAAAGTAACACATGTCAGATTTGAAAAAATCGGCTGTGCCACAAGGCCAAAACAGGCTGCGTCCTAAAGGGGTTAATTTTTCATACTTTCCACCATGTGGAAGAAAAAACCATAAAAAATATAATAGAAATAAGTAACTTACTTAAAAAAGTTTAATTTGCAACACATTCCCTTTAAAGGTAATTGTTCTACATGTCCAAAAACTTGAGACATTTAATATTAGACATTATTTAACCTGCAATTTATATCATGTTATTTATTTGTTACAATGTCCATATAATCTTTGGTATGTTGGAGAAACCACATTACAATTAAAGACGAGACTCAATCAGCATCGTTATACGATCCGGTCCAAGCATTTAGATCTTCCAGTCTCAAAACATTTTACAGAGGCCAAACATAATTAGAGACAACTACGCTTTTGTATTATTGATATGGTCCCACCATTGAGAAAGGGACAGAACACTTCTTCTGAAAAGGGGAGAGTTAGAGTGGATATACCGCTTAAAGATCCTTAAGCCTGAAGTTCTTAATGTGGATTTTAAACTGGGTGGCATTGCTTAGATTGTGACTTGCCCACCCCTCTATGTAGAATGTTTTTTTCATTGTACCTCCGTAGAGCTAGGTTTATCAGGGGCTCTGACTAATCGAGATAAACTATTTGATTTTATCTAACTTCTCTATAGAGAATGTGTTACTAATATCTTTGTATCTGTTTTTCCTGTAGATCTGGAAATGCAGTATATCAGAATACTTTATGATGTTTTCCCAAGACTGAACCTATGAGGATCCAATAATCATCTATTGTTTTATGTAACAGTTTATAAATTTAGCACGGGATACAGGATACAGGTAGCAGGAATGGGAACACTGGGAACTGGAAAACACTGAGGGACATTTTGCAAAGACTAACATGGGTAAGACAACAATGCTCAGGCAAGCAGGAAGGGGCAAGGCTCTTCTTATAGTCCAGGGTGATCATGGGCTAATTTGGTATCTAATTCAGGTGCGTGCACTGGCCCTTTAAGACCGGGCACGAACGGTCACAGCAGAGTGAAGCGGAAGTGAGTGGGACAGCGCTCACTGAGCCATAGCTGCGGCCGTCAGGAAGTGAGTAAGCCCCATGGTCCGCGGCCATGGGTGTTACAGTATCCCCCCTCTTATGCCCCCTCCTCTTGGGACCAGAGTGGGAGAGAAACTTTTTCAGGAGGGTAGGGCCATTGAGGTTCTCCTCTGGCTCCTCTTCTGGACCAAACCCCCTCCAATCCACCAAATAAAAAGTTCTTGCTCCTACTATCTTGGTGTCCAGGATCTCCTTAACTTTGAATGTATCCGATGAACCGCTGGGAGCAACTGCAGGACTAGGAATCTTGGTGTAGCAGTTCAGGACCACAGGCTTCAGGAGGGAGACATGGAAGGAGTTGGGGATCTTGTTGTAGGAGACAGGGTTGATCTGTTGTAAGATCTCGAAGGTTCCGAGGAACCGGGGAGCAAACTTGTATGATGGCACCCTCAGCCGGATAATTCTGGAATACAGCCAGACCTTGGTACCTGGAAGAAACTGGGGAGGTTCTCTTCTCCTTGTATCTGCCTTACGTTTCATGCGGTCGATAGCCAGCAGGCTACCAGATCTGCAGGAAGTCCCTAAAAGCAGAATCGGCAGCGGGCACTTCAGAAATAACGGACACCGGGAGAGGAATTTGTGGGTGTTGGCCGTAGACGATGTAGTTCTTGTGGACTCGCTTGTATGGTTATTGTACAAGAACTCGGCCCAAGGAAGAAGCTACACCCAGTCATCATGCTGTCTGGAGATTAAGTGTCATAGGTAGTTTTCCATGATCTGATTGATCCTCTCGACTTGACCATTGGACTGGGGATGGTAGGCTAAGGAAAAGTCCAAATTTACATTGAGGAGTTTACAGAAGGCTCTCCAGAACTTTGAGGTGAACTGAACCCCCCGATCAGACACGATATGCCGAGGTAAGCCGTGCAGGCGGTAGATGTGTTGGGTGAAGAGGTTGGCCAGTCGAGAAGCAGAAGGTAGACCAGTCAGCGGAACAAAGTGAGCCATCTTTGAAAATCGGTCCACCACCACCCAGACTGTGCTGCATCCCGCAGAGGGAGGCAGGTCCATAACAAAGTCCATTTATATGCTACCAGGGAGCATCGGGCACAGGCAGCGGCTGGAGCAGGCCAGCAGGTTTGGAGTGAGCAACCTTGTTAGCTGCGCGCACCGTGCCGAACGAAACAAAGTCCATTGTGTCTTTGGGCAGCGTGGGCCACCAGAAATGACGGGCAATCAGGTCTCGGGTCTTACGGGAAACCGCGTGAACTGCCAGTCTGGAGCTGGGTCCCCAGCGGAGGATTCTCCCTCTGTCTGCCAGGCGCACAAAATTCCTCCCCTACGGGATGTCTCTAACTTGAAGGGGGTTGATAGAGACAATGCAAGACGGATCAATAATATATTGTGGAGACTCCATGGTGTCCCCTGTCTCGAACGACCTGCATAAGGCATCGGCTCTCACATTCTTGTCGGCCGGACGGTCCTGGAACTCAAACTGGAACCGGGCAAAGAACAGCGACCACCTAGCCTGACAAGGGATCAGCCGTTGGGCAGTCTGGAGATAGGTAAGGTTCTTGTGGTGAGTGAATATCAGGATGGGATGAACTGCGACCCCTAGTAGATGTCTCCACTCCTCCAGGGTCAATTTGATGGCCAGTAACTCCCGATCCCCAATCAAGTAGTTGCGTTCTGCGGAAGAGCGGAAGAGAAGAGTTTAGAGTAATAGCCACATACCACTGCCTTGCCCTTTTGAACCTCTCTGGAACAGGAGTGCACCAGCACCAACAGAGGAGGCAGCCACCTCCAACGAAAACTGTTGAGATACATCAGGATGATGGAGGGTAGAGGCTGACGTGAAGGTACTCTTCAGGCTATTAAATGCGGATTCCATTTTAGGAGTCCACACCCACCTTGGCGTTCATGCCTTTTTTGGTGAGGGTAGAGATTGGAGATGTCAGGGAGAAGAAATTTGGGATGAACTTCCGGTAGAAATTGGCGAATCCCAGGAAAAGCTTTATGTGCCTTAAGCCTTGAGGACGTGGCTATTCCAGGATGGCCTTTACCTTCTCAGGATCCATCATGAGGCCTTGATCCGAGATGATGTAGCCCAGGAAGGGTAGAGCATCTCTCTCAAATACACACTTCTCCAGCTTGGCGTACCGGCAATTCTCCTTTAATCACAGCAAAACTTGACGGACATGTCTGTTATGAGTCATCGGATCTGGAGAAAAAAATCAAGATGTCATCAATATAGACCACAACACAGACATAGAGGAGGTCACAGAAGATGTCATTAACAAACTCTTAGAAGACCGCGGGAGCGTTACACAGGCCGAAGGGCATCACCAGGTATTCATAGTGCCCGTCTCGGGTGTTAAATGCAGTCTTCCATTCGTCACCCCGGCAAATCCGGATTAGGTTGTAAGCCCCACACAGGTCTAGCTTAGAAAAAAATCTTGGCTCCTTGTCTGCGGTCAAAAAGTTCTGAAATCAGTGGCAACGGATATCTATTTTTGACCGTGATCTGGATGAGACCCTAGTAGTCGATGACTATGAAGAACACGGCCCTGGCCGGAGAGGAGGACTTTCATATAAAACCCCTCTCCAAATTCTCCTTAATATAGACGGACATAGACTGAGTCTTTGGCAAGGAGAGAGGGTATACCCTTCCACAGGGAAGGGATGAGTCAGGAACCAGATCAATAGGGCAGCGTCACAGCCTCCTTCTTGCTAAAGACATCCGCAAAATGTGAGAAGGCAATCCTGCCAATGACTGAGACTGGGGAGACTAGGCCGGATGGATCTGCCACAGGCAGTGGTTGAGGCACTCGAAACCCCACTGGAGGACCTCTCCAGAATTCCAGTCCAGAACTGGGACATGTAGTCGGAGCCAGGGAAGGCCCAGCAGCACAGGGTTGACAGCTTTGGGCAGGACAAAAAACGAGATGAGCTCGGAATGAAGGGCTCCCACTTAGAGCTTCAGTGGTTTGATCTCAACTACAATAGGGTCTGGCAGAGGAATTCCATTCACCGAAGCAATGATCAAAGGCCTCTCCAGGGGGGTTGTGGGCAAGTGGAGAAGATCCACCAGGTCTCTCCGAATGAAGTTGGCTGTGGATCCAGAGTCCAGATAGGCCGAGACCCGATGCGTCTTTTCGCCGGACACTATAGTCACGGGGATGGACAATTTGGAAGAAGGTACCTCCTCACACAGAGTTGTCTCTCCAACTAACCCGAGGCTGCAATACAGACAGAGTCCCGAAGTGCGTCTGCGTTGTCTCTCCTGGATAGACAGCTTGAGATGGTCCATCTTCAAAGACTCCTTAGGTGGAACAGCTGATGAAGACAGCAGGGGTTGCTGAAATGTTGGAGCCGGACTAGGGAGTCCTCCCTCCTGACTAGCCTCATGGAACCGTTCTCGGATCCTTATGTCAATCCGGGCGGCCAGAAGAATGAGATCATCCAGGTTAGATGGCAAATCTTGGGCGGCAAGCTCATCCATAAACTCGGGGGACAGTCCCCAGAATGTTGCCACCAAGGCCTCGTTGTTCCATAACAACTCTCCCGCTAGGGTGCGGAAGTGAATGGCGTACTCGCCCACGGAGGTGTCTCCCTGACGAAGGTTCAGCAAGGAGGTGGCTGCCGACAAGACTCGTCCAGGTTTCTCAAACACTGTGCGAAATGTCCGTAGGAACACCTGGAATTCACGTGTCTCTGGTCCTTGTCGTTCCCAGATAGGGTTCACCAATGATAGCGCCCTGCCAGTAAGGAGAGAGACAATGAAAGCGACACTTGCGCCATCAGTAGAAAATGTGTAGTAGGGGGAACGGCAGCTTGCATATCCAGCCAATCTGCAATAATGTTCAATGCCTGGAGGAGTTGGTCCTGTCGAGACCGGAGGTCTAGCATATTCGCCTGCATCACTTGACGTCTTGGATTGACCAGCGCGGTCCATGGCCTGAGCGTACTGTTACGATCACTGGGCATAGCGGTATAGCAGCTGGCCAACAGGATACCAAGTCAAAGTCTATAGTTCGGATAAGGGTACCTGTGGTAACTTCATACAGTAGCGATTGTAGGCTCGGATGGGACCTTGGTAGCAGGCAGACACCAAGCGGAAGGCGTAGTATACAGCACAACACGACTCCAACTCTTTATGGCACAGGAACAAGGTAGCACGGGATACAGGTAGCAGGAACGGGAACACTGGGAACTGGAAAACACTAAGCCACCATTTGAAAAGACTAACATGGGTAACACAACAACGCAAAGGCAATGCAGAAAGAGGCAGGGCCCTTCTTATAGTCCAGGGTGATCATGGGCTAATTTGGTATCTAATTCAGGTGAGCGCGCTGGCCCTTTAAGACCGGGCACGAGCGTGTGCGCGCACTCTACGGGACACAGCAGAATGAAGCGGCAGTCAGGAGGTGAGTAATCCTGAAGGTCCGCGGCCATGGGTGTTACAAGATGTAACAGTCCGATTTTTTCGGTCTCTTTTAATTGACTTTAATATTTTTACATGCAGCGATCGCAATATGGATGAGTATGTACTTATGGACAACACATTTAGTCATTGGCATTTTTATGAGCGGTATATGTGAAATAATAGTCATATGTGGCCAAAACTATATGGATTAGGCTAAAGTGTAGCGTAAAGTCAGCACATCCTGGTTTAGGCAATTAATATACATGATACACTTCACCAGGGTCTGCTATGTACACGTCATAGTTGAGGTAGCATTATGGCTCCCTAGGAGACCGGGTTCCCGTGACTGTCTGTACTGTGATTTATGATAGAAATGGTAATAGTAAAAAAAATGTTTACACTTTGTATTAAATGGATATAAGTGTTTGAATATATTGTATTCCCTATTCAAACCCTGTAAACACTCTGTGATATTGCTTGAGAAAGGCCCATGTTGGGGGCTGAAACTTCCCATACTGATGGGTGAATAAAAACACATTTTTCACTTGGAATACGATTGGAGTGCTGCCTTTTTGTTGATGTACCGAGAGGGCTGGAGGTATATATATATATACAATGTATATATGTATATATATATATATATATATATATATATATATATATATATATATATATATATACACATACATATATACACAATGTAGGGATGCATTGAAACTTCGATACTGTTTCGATACTGTGCATCCCCAAACGGTTCGATACCGTGATTTCATGTATTTCGATACTAAGCTGTGCGGCCGCACAGCTTAGAATTGTAACACATGAATGTATGAGAGCGGGGCTGCCGCTGTGTAATACAGCCATTGCCCCGCTCCTGATAGGTGCGCGCCGTCAGGATGATGTGATGCGGCCAGCGCTGCACTAATGATTGGCGGAACTGAAGACCGAACATGGCGGGCGCACTGCAAAACACCCCTATGTTCTGTCTTCAGTGCCTGAATGGCCGCTCATTAGTGCAGCGCTGGCCGCATCACCTCATGCTGACCGCACACACTTGTTATCAGGAGCGGGGCAATGACTGTATTACACTACTGTCCCATACTGAAAACATGATTACACTACTGGGACAGTTGTCCCGCAGAGAGGCAGAGACTCCTAGCGTTGTACATAACTATGATGCTAGGAGCCCGGCTCCCTGCACTGTGTCCTTTACGGACCGAACATGCTCGTGTGATTCCAGCCAAACGGCGGAGATCAAAGAAACCTCTCATCTCCGCCGCTATTCTCCAGAATGCTGCGATCAATGCTGAACGCAGCATTCATGAGGAAAATGAGAAGGGGGGATGCCCCTTGGATTGCGTCACAGGAATCCCTGTGATGCGATTGAGGGACATACCATATATGGGCAGACAGCCCAGGGTCCATTGAAGGACCTCAGGGCTGTCTAACCATATTTCCTGTTGTTAGGCCATACTTAGGTATAGATATATGCCAGTACATTAAAGTTTAAAAATAAAGTAAAAACATAAATATAAAATTTAAAAAAAATACACATACACCTTTTTTACAATAAACATTAAAATAAGTCTCAATACATAAAATATACACATTCGGTTTTGGCGCTGCCTTAATAACCTGCACCACATTTTTTTTTGTGTCATTTATGATGTGTACGCTGTAAAAAAATAAAATAAAAGCCGCTTTCTTTCACTTATTGTGAGGCACGAGGTGTTATGAATTTAACCTCCATGTGCCTCACATTAATAGTAATTAACCCCATCATGTACCTCACACATTAACCCATTATGACTGAGAAACATGATGGGGTTAATTACTATAAATGTGAGGCAAATGGAGGTTAAATTCATCACACCTCGTGCCTCACATCAGAGAATGTAAGAACTTTTTTTTTTATTACTGTTGGCAAAGTATTGTTTTGGTATCAAATCGCAATACTACACAAAGTATCGGTATCGAAGTCCAAATTCTGGTATCGTGACAACCCTAATATAATGTGCTTGTTGTAACGTCTGTGGTTGCTGACCACAAACTCTTTCCATCCGGTCGACGCCCTTCTATCCTGAGATGTCTGCACATGCGGCCCTCCTGTTCCACAGTGACCACCAGGGTGTGCTCGCGAGCTCAGTCCAGCCTTAACCCTTAACCCCTTAATGACCAGCCTATTTTGGACCTTAATGACCAAGCTATTTTTTACGTTTTTCAATCGTCGCATTCCAAGAGCTATAACCTTTTTATTTTTGCGTCGACATAGCTGTATAAGGTCTTGTTTTTTGCGGGACAAGTTGTATTTTTTAATAGCACCATTTTTAGATACATATTATTTATTGATTAACTTTTATTAACTTTTTTTTTGGGGGGGAATAGAAAAAAATTTGAAATTTCGCCACACTTTTTTGCATCCTAAATCTATGCCGTTTAACGTGTGGTATAAATAACACAATAACTTTATTCAGCGTGTTGTTACGATTGCAACGATACCAGATTTGTATAGTTTTTGTATGTTTTACTACTTTTACACAGTAAAAACGCTTTTTTTTCAAAATTATTTGTTTTTGTGTCTCCATATTTGAAGAGCCGTAACGTTTTTATTTTTTCGCCGATGCGGTCCTATGAGGGTTTTTTTTTTGCGGGACGACTTGTAGTTTTTATTGGTACCATTTTGGAGTAGATGCGACTTTTTGATCACTTTTTATCACATTTTTTTAAAGTCAGTATTCATAGAAAACAGCAATTTTTCCATAGTTTTTTATTAATTTTTTTACGGCGTTCACCGTGCGGGTTAAATAATGTAATAGATTTATAGTCGGGGTCGTTACGGATGCGGCGATACCAAATATGTGTAACTTTTCAACATTATTTTGTTTTTTTAATAGTAAAGCATTTTGTAAGGGGAAAAGCTGGGTTTTTCATTTTTTTTCACATTTTTTTTTAATTAACTTTATTAAACTTTCATTTCACTTTTTTACTTGTCCCATTAGGGGACTATAATATGCGATTCTGTGATCGCATTTATAATACACTGCAATACTTTTGTATTGCAGTGTATTACTGCCTGTCCGTTTAAAGAGGCTCTGTCACCAGATTTTGCAACCCCTATCTGCTATTGCAGCAGATAGGCGCTGCAATGTAGATTACAGTAACGTTTTTATTTTTAAAAAACGAGCATTTTTGGCCAAGTTATGACCATTTTTGTATTTATGCAAATGAGGCTTGCAAAGTACAACTGGGCGTGTTGAAAAGTAAAAGTACAACTGGGCGTGTATTATGTGCGTACATCGGGGCGTTTTTACTTCTTTTACTAGCTGGGCGTTCTGACGAGAAGTATCATCCACTTCTCTTCAGAACGCCCAGCTTCTGGCAGATCACGCTGTGACGTCACTTCCCCAGGTCCTGCATCGTGTCAGACGAGCGAGGACACATCGGCACCAGAGGCTACAGATGATTCTGCAGCAGCATCAGCGTTTGCAGGTAAGTAGCTACATCGACTTAAAACAAAAAACTTTGCTGTTATCTACATTGCAGCGCCGATCACATTCAATTTTTTTTTTAATATGTTAAAGATGTTAGTGCTTTATTAAAAACGTTTGGATTAATTTGTGTGTTTGTGTGTTACTTTTTCTTATTTTTACACTTTTTCTTCCCTATGGGGGCTGCCATTTTTTTTTTCCATTTCTGTATGTGTCGATTAACGACACATACAGACATGGAATACGGCAGCTCCAGTCCCATAGGGACTGCGAACGGGGCCCGTTCCATCCACTAACATGTACGCCGCTGTGTGGGAACGGCGCATGCGCCGCTCCCACACAGTTCAATTTGAAATGCGCGCCGTCCGGCGCCATTTTCCTGTGGACCGGAAGTCGCGGCCGGACAGTAAGATTACTACTTCCGGTCGCGGCTTCCGGACTTGTGCACATGGAGCAGCGGCAGCAACCGGAGCGGATGGACCGGAGGGAGCGGCGGGACTGGAGCAGGTAAGGGATTTCTATGTATGTTTGTGTTTCAGTGTGTGTTTACTACTGTATGTAAACCTTCTACACTGTGTGTTAGCTCAAAAAATGGCGACACACAGTGTAGGAGGAAACCCCTCGTTTCTCCCGGCACTAGCCAGGATAAAGGAGGGGGGGGATGCTGAGAGCTCACTAGAGCGAGGGCTTTTTACCCAATTTTGCAGCATAAAGCAATGTGGTTGCTTTACCACATGCAATGCTGCAATTTTGGGAATGGCTCCATCTAGTGACCAGCAATGGGAAATATAATAAATTAGAATCCAATTGAATCCAATTTATAATATTTCCTGACTCGTGAAAAAACAAAAAATTAGAACAATGTTTAATCACCTATACACTAATTGTTTAACTAAAAAAAAAAAACATGTTTTGCTGGCAACACATTCCCTTTAACCCCTTAATGACCGGGCCTGTTTGGGCCTTAATGACCAAGCCAGATTTGTTAAATCTGGTATGTGTGACTTTATCAGAGAATAACTCAGCGAAAGTTTTGAATATCCAAGTAATTCTGACATTGTTTTTTCGTCACATGTTGTACTTTATTTTAGTGGTAAAAGTAGACTGATACGATTTACGGAAATTAATAAAAAAATAGAAAAAATGAAGAAATTTTGTAAAAATTATCATTTTTCCCTATTTTTAACGGCAATATGTCACATATGTACATACATACAGTACAATTTTTTTTATTAAATATATATTTACATCTCTTTACTCTATTTTGGTAGCACTTTTGAAAAAAATATATTTTTTTTGAGCAATTTAGAAGACTTACAAGTTTAGTAATAATTTTATACATTTTAAAGTACATTTGGTTTTCCTGCACCAAGCCAGGTTTTCAGAGGCTCATAGGTGTCAGAATGGTGGACACCCCCACAAGTGACCCCATTTTGCAAAGTAAACCCCTTAAGGTATTTATTAAGGGGTGTTGTAAGTATTTTGACCCCACAGTTTTTTTGTAAGAATTCATGCAAAGCAGGCGTAAAAAAATATAATCTCACTTTTTTCATAAAAGTATCACTTTGAAGACCGATTTCTTTGTAAAGCGACCATGAGAATGAAGAAACACACCCCAAAATCTATCACCCTATTTCTCCTGTTTTCAAAAATGCCCACATTGTGACCCTAAGGCCGGATTTACACGAGCGTGTGCGTTTTGCGCGCGCAAAAAACGCTGCGTTTTGCGCGCGCAAAAGGCATTTGACAGCTCCGTGTGTCATCCGTGTATGATGCGCGGCTGCGTGATTTTCACGCAGCCGCCATTATAGAGATGAGGTAGTCGACGCCCGTCACTGTCCAAGGTGCTGAAAGAGCTAACTGATCGGCAGTAACTCTTTCAGCACCCTCATCAGTGAATGCCGATCACAATATACACCAACCTGTGAATAAAAAAAGACGTTCAAACTGACCATGAACTGCCTGCTTCCTCCAGTCCGGTCTCCCGGCCGTTGCCTTGGTGACGCGTCCCTCTCTTGTCATCCGGCCCCACCTCCCAGGATGACGCGGCAGGCCATGAGACCGCTGCAGCCTGTGATTGGCTGCAGCCTGTGCTTGGCCTGTGATTGGCTGCAGCTGTCACTTGGCCTGAATTGTCATCCCGGGAGGTCGGACTGGAGGAAGGAGCCGGGACTTATCGGTAAGTCCGAACTTCTGTTTTTTTTTACACGTATATGTATATTGTGATCGAAAGTCACTGTCCATGGTGCTGAAACAGTTTAAGTCTTTGAGCACCGTGGGCAGTGACTGTCTCCTGACGTCGCGTACCCGAACATTTTTTGCCGGGTTCGGTCAAAACTAGTTCGGCCGAACCCGGTGAAGTTCGGTGCGCTCATCTCTAATTTGACACTCCGTTTGGATGTTTGTAACCAGAAAAGCACGTGGTGCTTTTCTGTTTACATTCATCCTTTTGACAGCTCTTGCGTGATTTTCGCGCATGCAACGCAGGACCGTCCGTGTGGCATGCGTTGTTTTCACGCACCCATTGAAGTCAATGGGTGCGTGTTGCGTGAAAAACGCAAGAATATAGAACATGTCGTGAGTTTTACGCAACGCACTCACGCAGCGCAAAATTCACGCATCGTCTAAACAGCCCCATAGACTATTATAGGTGCGTACGACACGCGTGAAAAGCACGCGCGTCGCACGCGCGTATAATACGCTCGTGTAAATGAGGCCTAATGCATTGCCTGGACACACGGCAGGGCCCGAAAGGAAGGGAACACCCGGAGACTTTCAGGTCTCATATTTTGCTTGAAAATGTTTTAGGCCCCACTGTATATTTGGAGAGGTTTTGAGCTACCAGAACGATAGAAACTCCCCATAAACGACCCTATTTAGAAAACTAGACCCCTTAAGGTATTTATCTAGGGGTGTACTGAGTATTTTGACCCCACAGTTTTTTGCTAAATTTAATGCATAGCAGGTGAAAAAAAATAAAAAATCACTTTTTTCATAAAAGTATCACTTTGAAGACCGATTTCTGTGTAAAGCGACCATAAGAATGAAGAAACACACGCCAAAATCTATCACCCTGTTTCTACTGTTTTCAAAAATGCCCCCATTGTGACCCTAATGTGTTGCCTGGACACACAGCAGGGCCCGGAAGAAAGGGAGCACCCGGAGGCTTTCAGGACTCCTATTTTGCTTGAAAATGTTTTAGGCCCCACTGTATATTTGGAGAGGTTTTGAACTACCAGAACGATAGAAACTCCCCATAAACGACCCCATTTAGAAAACTAGACCCCTTAAGGAATTTATCTAGGGGTGTAGTGAGTATTTTGACCCCACAGTTTTTTGCTAAATTTAATGCATAGAAGGTGGAAAAAAAAACAAAATCACTTTTTTCCTAAAAGTATCACTTTGAAGACAGATTTCTGTGTAAAGCGACCATAAGAATGAAGAAACACACCCCAAAATCTATCACCCTGTTTCTCCTGTTTTCAAAAATGCCCCCATTGTGACCCTAATGCAGGGCCACCATCAGGAATTTCAGGGCCCCCTACAGCTACATTTTCTGGGCCCCCCTACCGTGGCACCGCCTGTTGACGGTACTCCGTCCAGTACTATATCATGGTACCCAGGGCCGCCATCAGGGGGGGTATTAGGGGTACTGATGTGAGAGGCCCGGCCAAACCTAATTGAAAGGGGGGCCCGGCAAACTGCCGCGACTTGCCTTTGGTAGAAAAAAAACAGGCCCCTGCAATGGGGCCCGTTTTTCTCACCAAAAGAATGTCATGAGCTGCGGGCCCCCCTTTCAATTAGGTTTGGCCGGGCCTCTCACATCAGTACCCCTAATACCCCCCTGATGGCGGCCCTGGGTAGCATGGGGGCCGTCAAAGACCGCCGCCCGTGCGACCGATCACGCGCATCCGCAAACTCCCGCGCATGCGCACCGGCGACCGCCTGGAACCGCGCACCGAATTTTGAGGCAGATTTTGACCTGCCCACACTATCTTGCCGCGTTTTTTGCCTGCGGCGATTGAGGACAGCAGACAGAAAACGCAGCGAAAAATGCATTTTCTGCCTCCCATTGATTTCGATGGGAGGTCAGAGGCAGAACCGCGGCAAGAAAGGACGTGCTGCTTTTTCTTTTTTCCGCGACTGGCTCCCATTGATTTCAGATTAAATCAATGGGAGGCGGTTTTGGAAGTTGTTTGGTGCTGATTCTGACGCAGTGTCCGAGTCAATATCAAGGCCCAAAAACTCTGGGAACTGGGCCTTATTGTTAGGGCTTATTCAGACGAACGTGTAATACATCCGTGAAACGTGTGTGATTTTCACGCGCCTTGCACGGACCTATGTTACTCTATGGGGCCGTTCAGACTGTCAGTGATTTTCACGCAGCGCGAGTCCGCTGCGTAAAACTCACGACATGTCCGATATTTGTGCATTGTTCGCGCATCACGCACCCATTGAAGTCAATGGGTGCGTGAAAATCACGCCCAGCACTTCCGCAGCCGTATAAACTATGAATGAAAACAGAAAAGCACCGCGTGCTACAAACATACAAACAGAGTGTCATAATGATGGCGGCTGCGCGAAAATCACACAGCCGCGCATCATACGCTGCTGACAAACCGAGCTGTTATGGACCTTTTGCAAGCGCAAAACGCCACGTTTTTGCGCGCGCAAATAGCACACGATTGTGTAAATCCGGCCTTAGGGTAGGAACACACTAGGCATGAACACTGCGGATTTTATGCTACACATTTTATTGTGGAAAAGCCGCAGCGTATTACAGTCGCAGCAGAGTGGATGAGATTAGAACAAATCTCATCCACACGCTGCAAAAATAATGGACCTGCAGTCTGGCTTTTTGGCTTTTTAAGTCGCATGTCAATGTATTCTGTGGAATCGCCGCTCCTCTGTTGCGGAAATGCTGCGGTTCTGCCGCAAAAATCACAAATGAGCAAAAAAAAAAAAGGCACTTTTTTAAATTTATAAAAAAGTTTCGACTTGCCCCGGCCGTAGTCCTGGTGACGCGATACTCTATTCTTAGCGCAGCCCAGCCTCCTGTCATGACGTTTCATCCCATGTGACTGCTGCAGCGGTCACATGGTCTACAGCGTCATCCCAGGAGGCGGGGCTACGTTCAGAAGAGAGAGATGCGTCACTTAAACTACGGCCGGGGTAAGTCTAAACTTTTTTTTCCCTGCAGGATTCCCACAGCGGACACGCCTCACGAAACCTACTGCGCTATTAATTCCGTCCGAAAACCAGCCGGAATGGTGACGAACGGAAACCATTAGCGATGTTTCCGTCACCATTGAGATCAATGGTGATGGAAACGGAAGCTGTGCTGTCACTTTCACTTTCCGTTGCGGGGTTCACCCGACAGAAACCTCAGACGGAACCCCGGAGCGGAAGCGAACGGTGATGTGAACAGGCCCTAACACAAAAGTTTTGTATTTTTTTAAGCTGGTTCACAAAAAAAATAAATTCCAAATTCTACTGGACCAACTGCCTATTTAGAGAGTGGCAGCAGCTCCAGGAGCGACATCATAAGGGACACACTAGGCGGATATGCTGAGTAAAACTACACAGCTTATCCGCCCCGGTAGCCGCAGGGAATTCTGCCAGCAAAACCGCACCAAATAGTGGCGCAGGTTTCGTGAGGCGCGTCCGCTGCGGGAATCCTGCAGGGAAAAAAAAGTTTAGACTTGCCAGGGCCGTAGTCCTGGTGACGCATCTCTCTCTTCTGAACGTAGCCCCGCCTCCTGGGATGACGCTGTAGACCATGTGACCGCTGCATCAGTCACATGGGATGAAACGTCATGACAGGAGGCCGGGCTGCGCTAAGAATAGAGGATCGCGTCACCAGGACTACGGCCGGGGTAAGTCTAAACTTTATCAATTTAAAAAAGTACCTTTTTTTTCTTCTCTTGTGTGATTTTTGCGGCAGAACCGCAGCATTTCCGCAACAGAGGAGCAGCGATTCCACAGAATACATTGACACGCTGCGGCTTAAAAAGCCAAAAGCCACACGGCAGGTCCATTATTTTTGCAGCGTGTGGATGAGATTTGTTCATATCTCACCCACTCTGCTGCGACTGTGATACGCTGCGGATTATCCACAATAAAATGTGTTGCATAAAATCTGCAGTGTTCATGCCTAGTGTGTTCCTACCCTAAGGCCGGATTTACACAAGCGTGTGCTTTTTGCACGCGCAAAAAACGTGGCGTTTTGCGCATGCAAAAGGTCCATAACCGCTCCGTGTGTCAGCAGCGTATGATGCGCGGTTGCGTGATTTTTGCGCAGCCGCCATCATTATGACACTCTGTTTGTATGTTTGTAGCACGTGGTGCTTTTCTAATTTCATTCATAGTTTATACGGCTGCGGAAGCGCTGGGCGTGATTTTCACGCACCCATTGACTTCAATGGGTGCGTGATGCGCGAACAATGCACCAATATAGGACATGTCGTGAGTTTTACGCAGCGGACACACGCTGCGTGAAAATCACTGACAGTCCGCACGGCACCATAGAGTAACATAGGTCCGTGCGAGGCGCCTGAAAATCACGCACGTTGCACGGATGTATTACACGTTCGTCTGAATAAGCCCTAACAATAAGGCCCAGTTCACACAGTTTTTGGGCCTTGATATTGACTCGGACACTGCGTCAGAATCAGCACCAAACAACTTCCAAAACCGCCTCCCATTGATTTAATCTGAAATCAATGGGAGCCAGTTGCGGAAAAAAGAAAAAGCAGCACGTCCTTTCTTGCCGCGGTTCCGCCTCTGACCTCCCATCTAAATCAATGGGAGGCAGAAAATGCATTTTTCGCTGCGTTTTTTGTCTGCTGTCCTCAATCGCCGCGAGCAAAAAACGCAGCAAAAAAACGCGGCAAGATAGTGTGGGCAGGGCAAAATCTGCCTCAAAATTCTTTAAGGAATTTTGAGGCAGATTTTTTTTTGCCTGCAAAATACTGTGTGAACAGGGCCATACATGATCAGCACTTTGAGATAATTTACTCACTGTGTCAGAAGAGCTGCTCCCACTCCAGTCCTCTTCCGGCGATGTCTTCCAGGCGAGGTCTTCGGTCCAGACGTCCAGTCCTTCACCTCCAGCCAGGCTCCAGGTAAGTTTTGTCCATGTGTGTCCGCGGCTGCGCGCGCTTCGTTCGCGGGTGCGCGCGCGGCCGATCGCGGGTGCGTGCGCGGTCGATCGCGGGTGCGCGGGCGGTCTCCAGTGCGGGCGTCCGTGGATGCGCGCTCGCGAGTGCGCACGCGCGGGAGTTTCCTTGTGCGCGCGATCGGGTGCGCGCGCGCGGGCGGACGGTTTGACGGCCCCCCATGACGAGGGGAGGGGGCCCACAGCAGCAACAGCAGCTCACGACATTCTTTTGGTGAAAAAAAACGTTTTTTTCCTACCAAAAGAATGTCGAGGCAGTTGCCGGGCCCCCCTTTCAATTAGGTTTGGCCGGGCCCCTCACACCACTACCCCTAATACCCCCCTGATGGCGGCCCTGCCCTAATGCATTGCCTGGACACACAGCAGGGCCCCAAAGGAAGGGAACACCCGGAGGCTTTCAGGACTCCTATTTTGCTTGAAAATGTTTTAGGCCCCAATGTGCATTTGGAGAGATTTTGAGCTGCCAGAACGATAGAAACTCCCCATAAACGACCCCATTTAGAAAACTAGACCCCTTAAGGTATTTATCTAGGGGTATAGTAAGTATTTTGACCCCACAGTTTTTTGCTAAATTTAATGCATAGCAGGTGAAAAAAAATTAAACTTCACTTTTTTCATAAAAGTATCAGTTTGAAGACCGATTTCTTTGTAAAGCGAACATGAAAATGAAGAAACACACCCCAAAATCAATCACCCGGTTTCTCCTGTTTTCAAAAATACTCTCATTGTTGCCCCAATCTGCTTATTAGACGTGTGGCTGGGCCAAAAAGAGAGGGAGCACCTTTTGGCTTTCAGGGCAAAATTGAATAAATTCTAGGCCCCATATCATGCATTTAGAGGCATTGAGCTGCCTGAACAAAAAAAAAAAACACGCAGAAATGACCCCATTTTAAAAACGAAACCCCTAAAGGTATTCATCTAGTGGTGTAGTGGGCATGCGGACCAAAAATTTTTTAAAGGAGGAAATAATGGGTATCATTTCAGACACTATGGGTATATAATGTTTTCTTCAAACTCTTTTTACGTTTCCACATGAAATAGAGGAGACGTGGTAGAAGGTTATTTTGTTAGAAATATGCCACATTAATAAATTTGTGCGGCATACAGAAGAGAAGTGAAGCCGTGTATTCATAACGGATACATGTCGCTATACACGTATTTGCCTGTACTTATGACTATGTCTTGCTGAAGAAGCAGTTGGTGCCATTATGATGTCATTGTGGACAGAATTCTGTCCTAATATAAAATCAGTCAGAGAGGAAAAAATAAACTGTACTGGAGTGACGGGCAATATTTTCAAACAAATGGAGGAAAATTTATCCAACTATGTTGCAAACTCGAGTCTGTTCACTAGATAGAAGAACACCTGCAGGGCTGTCATGACAAGCTTTTTTTTTATCAGTGACTGGTTGTACAACGTCTCTTTAGCTCCATCAATCCTTATGAGGGACGAATGTGCCAAGTGACGCGGTACACCATAACAGGCCCCTGCCCGGCAAGGTAGGAACCGCTATGTGCACAAAACAACCAATCACCTACAGAATATATAAAGGGACAGTGTCCAAAACCATCTATAGGAACAGTAAAGGATCACTAATCCCCAAAATTATGTCAGTATTTCCAGAAGAACCGTAACAAAGCCCATGGTGTATTGATAAGGAACATCTCGATTATTAGAGATCCTCCAAAAAAAAAATATCATGCCCGTATCACGGTACAGAATTAGGAATGTAACAGCTGTATGTGGCAGGACATAGTCATAAGAAAAAGGAAATACATCCCCAATTTATTCTTGTAACCATTGCTAAAATGCACGACTTCCACTAATTCAGGGGCGGCACGGGCCGCAGGTGTTGGATTTATTTACTAATAAATGCAATGCCCACATTTATTTTTTATTTCAAGAACACTTGTGGGGTCCATGTTCTGAATAGACAGATGTGGGCTCCTGCACAATAAACAGTATTCATTTGTGAGTGATCAAGTCCAGAAATAGCCGAACACATCATGCAATGATTGGGGGAGGCAAACATGACCAGGGTTGCAGGGGAGAAGGAATGAGGTGAAAAGTTCAAGGGAAGGAGGGGGAGGAAGGTGGAGGGGAGGGGGCGTGGTGGACAGAGGGAATATAGGAAGGGTGAGAGACAGTTTCGCGCCATTCACGCCCCAGGAAAGCAGTTAGACTTGTACTGACCTTGTGAACGATGCAGGCCCTGATGGAGCAAGTGCGGCAGGCTGTGGCGGAACGGGGCATGGCCTGGCTTGAGGAGGAGCTCGGGAGGACGGGTCCGGTGGCATCAGGGACGGAGTTGTCGGCAGGGCTGGAGGAGCCAGCGGGTTCGAGTGCGGCCGGGACGCAGGCAGCGCCTGATGTGATGACATCCCCCCTCCGGCGGTCGCGGCGGGTGCGGCCGCCAGAACGCCTTAGCCCGGACGAATTGCCTAGGGTTCGACGCAGGCTTGGGAGCCCCTCGAGGGACGCTCCAGGCCGGGTTTCCGCTTCCACCACTAGGGGGCGGAGGTCCCAGTCCGGGAGGAATCCCGGTTGCCGGTCAGGCCCTCCGGAGAGTCGAGGGCAGGGTCCCAGGCCAGTGGGACAGCCTCCCGTCTCCAGGTCAGCACCACGAGGATTTGCGGCGGGCCGTTCTGGCGATGCTCCAGTCGGGCGGCCCGCCTGTCAGCATGAAGATGTCCCCGGACGGTCACGCAGGCCACAATCAGTGGTGCTGCAGAGACGGAGGGAGGGGGCAGCGGTGGAGAGAGAGCGGAGGCCGGATCGGCTCTTGACGTCTGGCGACACTTATGCGGTTCAGGATGGTGTGCACGGCTGCAGAGCCTGCGGTGCGGCTTCAGGCCCCAGATGTCCGGAGGTGGGCGAAAACGGAGGTGTGCCAATGGAGGATGATCGTCATGGAGATCCCGTCGCCCCGGCTGGTGGGAACTCAGCGAACATGCAGTCTGGTGAGTCGATGTCACCATTACATACATTTCCAGCGTTATTTAGATCCCCAGGGTTTGGGGAGGGTTCCCAAGGGGAGGCAGTTAGGAATGTTGATAATAGTGGGTTGTTGTCTGTTGGGAGAGAGGGGGGAGATGTGCAGGAATTGCTTGGCTGTGTAAAGGCGTTGCTAGCGCGTTGTGAGGAGGGTAGGTTGCCTGCTGCATCCCCGGTTGAGGCGTGGGTTTCGGGAGCGGGGGGGGTGGTGAAGCGGTGCAACCCCCGATGACGGTATCCGAGGTGGAGGTCGGGGGAGTGACGGTTGCGGTTCAGACTGATAAAGATAAGGATGTGGATAGGGTGAGGTTAGATGATAAAGCTAAAGGCGAGGTGTACGTTTGTTTTGAGGGGTTGTTGGGGTCGCATTTGAAGACTGAAGTGAAAGAAAAAATTTGGAGGGATGAGTACGTAGAAATCTTTTCGCTTCTTCCTCTGGAAAAGTTTAATTTAGATAAGGGTAAAAGGTGGGAAAGTAAAAAGGAGGAGGAAGAGAAGCGTCGATATCGTTTAATCCCGCAGACGTTTGTGAATTGGTTGCAGGCGTTTGCCATACTGGCCAGTGTTATAGGGGAAAAGGCCCCGGAGAATTGCTCCGCCCTTTTCGGGTACATGGATGCGATCGGTGAGGCGCATCGCTCGTATGGGGGTCAGACTTGGTTGCGGTATGACGAACAGTTTAGTCAGAGGAAAGCGGTTCGTCCCAACATTAGATGGGATAATAAAGACATTGGGCTTTGGTTAAAAGTAATGGCCCCGGCTAAGTTCGGGCAGTCCTTTCAAGGGGGGGGGCTGGGGTTGCCGGCCCCTCAGGACAATCGGGGCAATCGGGGGGACGGACAGGAGGAAGGGCGGGCTTGTGCTGGCAGTTTAACGACGGTCAATGCAAGTTTGGGGCGGGTTGTAAGTTTAAACACTCTTGCTCCTCTTGCGGCGGGACTTCGCACGGGTCTGCCAAGTGTTTCAAAAAAGGGAAGGGAAAAGGGGGAAGTGGTGGGGGTCATGGGGCTGACGCCAGTGAGGTGGGAAGAGATGGAGCCGTACCTAAATAGGTTCCCGGACAGGGAGAAAGGCGAGTTGTTGTTGCGTGGTTTTCAGTTTGGTTTTGTGATCCCTTCCCCGGTTCATGCGGTCCCCCTTTCCCTACGGAATTTAAAGTCGGCAATGGAGTATCCGGTGGTAGTGTCAGACAAGTTGCGTAAAGAAGTGGGGTTAGGGCGCATGGCGGGGCCGTTCCCAGTGCGGCCCGTTAAGGACATGGTTGTGTCTCCGTTAAGGGTTGTTCCAAAAAAGGAGCCAAATAAATTCCGGCTTATCCATCATTCTGTAAATGATGGCATTGCGCCTGAGCTGTGCTCGGTGGTATATACGTCGTTTGACGCGGCAGTTGAGTGGGTGCGGTGGTACGGGGCGGGGGCCCTTATGGCAAAGACTGACGTGGAATCGGCTTTCCGGCTTCTCCCGGTTCATCCGGACAGCCAGCGGCTGTTAGGGTGTTACTGGGAGGGGGCTTATTATATGGATCGGTGTCTCCCGATGGGTTGTTCAGTATCTTGCGCGTACTTTGAGGCGTTTAGTTCGTTCCTAGAGTGGGTAATCCGGGAAGTGGCAGGGTTAGAGTCGGTCATACATTATCTAGATGACTTCCTGTGTGTGGACCCAGCGGGTTCGGAGGTGTGCGCCAATTTGCTGGGGGCAATACAGTGGGTCGCTCAGCGATTTGGGGTTCCGTTATCTCCAGAGAAGACCGTGGGTCCCAGTACTTGTATCGTTTTTCTTGGCATTACCCTGGATTCGGTGGCATTGGAGTGTCGACTTCCTAAGGACAAGCTGGAAGCGTTGCGATTGGAAGTGAGCAGGGCGGGTCGGCTTCATAAGATTCAGCTGCGGGAGTTGCAGTCGTTGTTAGGAAAACGTAATTTTGCTTGTCGGTTAATGCCCATGGGCAGAGTTTTTTGCAGGAGGTTGGCTTCAGCAACTGCGGGGGTTAGAGCCCCACATCATTTTGTGCGGTTGACGCGGGAGCATCGGGATGACTTGGCAGTATGGAGAGAGTTTTTGAATTTGTATAATGGAAAATCGTTGTTGATCTCGCCGGTGGTGGATAATGTGCAATGGGAATTGTTTACCGATGCTGCAGGTAGTGTGGGTTTCGGAATTTATTGTGGAGGACAGTGGTGTGTGGGCCAGTGGCCGGAGGAATGGGTGTCGTTGGGACTGGTTCGTAATCTTGTACTTCTGGAACTATTCCCAATTGTGGTGGCGGTGGAGATTTGGGGGGAGCGTTTCCGTAATAGCAAGGTGCGGTTCCACTGTGATAATATGGGGGTGGTGTTGGCAATCAATAATGTAACGGCTTCTTCACCCCCGGTGGTGAGGTTGTTAAGGCGGCTGGTGTTGCGTTGTTTGGAACTCAATGCGTGGATTGTTGCGGTTCATGTTCCGGGGGTGCAGAATGACATCGCGGATTCTCTCTCTCGCCTACAGTGGGAGCGGTTTCGTCTGTTGGCACCGGAGGCGGATCTGGAAGGGGTCGCGTTCCCGGGATGGCTTTGGGACGTGGTTTAAGAGCAGCACGAGGTTTGATCAAGTCTTCTCTAGCGCCTGGTACATGGTTGGCGTACGACGCGGCGTGGAGGGACTGGGTGTCGTGTTAACAGGTTCACCCGGAGGCGGGTCGATGGAGGAACAAGTGGTAGCTTTGTTGGGGTTTTTGGGATTGGTCTCAGTGGAAGGCTGGTCGGTGTCTAAAGTGAATCGGTTTGTGTCAGCTTTGGCCTTTGGTTTTAAACTAAGGGGGTTGGGGTACATGACGAAAGATTTCTTGATTGTCCAGGCGTTGAAGGGGTTTCGGGAAAAGGGGGCGGGGCGGCCGGACGGCCGTCGCCCGGTTTTTTTCGCGCTTTTGGAGCAGTTAGGTGAAGCGTTGGGGAAGGTGTGTTTCTCAGGCTATGAGGTAGCATTGTTTCAGTTGGCTTTTTCATGGGCGTTTTTTGGGGCTTTAAGAGTGGGCGAGTTAATTTCCCCTAGTAAGAAGAGGGCGGGGGGTTTGCAAGTGGAAGATGTAACAGGAGGAAGGGGAGAGTGGAATTCTGGGTAAGGCGGTCGAAATCGGATCAAAGTGGAAAAGGTAAACGAGTGGTTCTGGGGGCGGTGGCAAGGGCGGAGTTGTGCCCGGTGAAATGCTATGAGCGGTACGTCGCGCTGCGAGGGTGTAGGGGGGGGGCGCTGTTATGTCATACGGATGGGGCTTTCTTGTCAAGGTGCCAGTTTACAGCTGTCTTCCGTAGTTGTTTGCAGGTGTTGGGTTTGGATAAAGGTATTTATTCACCACACTCCTTTCGTATAGGAGCAGCCACGGAGGCTGCGTCATGGGGGTTGGGGCCTGATGTGGTGAAGCGCATAGGTCGTTGGGAGTCGGGGAGGTATAAGTCCTACGTGCGTCTCCACTTTATGTGATTTGTTTTCTCGTATCAACGTGCTGTTTTGGTGGGTGTTATCGTTGTTATTCTTTTATTTCAGATGGTACGCCGGCGCTGGTGTGGATTCTTGGGCACTCATATGTGCACTGGGGGGCGTTAAGGGCGGATGTGCGGCCAGATGGGCGGCAACTGGGGTTCCAAAGGTCGGCGGTGGTGATACGGTGGCTGGGCACGCGCAGTATGGTGTGGAGTCGAGTTTTGCCGGATTTCCATCGGTATGCGCAGCTGGATCGGGTTCCTGATTTGTTGGTTCTTCATGTAGGGGGAAACGACTTAGGTACTCGCCCGTTTAGAGAATTAATTCGGGATGTGAAGTATGACCTTCTCCGGCTTTGGTCCTGTTTTCCGAAGGTAAAGGTGATTTGGTCGGAAATAGTGCCGCGTAGTGTATGGAGAAATGCGCGTTCGGCAGAGCGTGTGAACAAGGCCCGGGTAAAAGTCAATCGGGCGGTTTCCAGCTTTGTGGTAAAAAACGGGGGATTTTTTGTGCGGCACTACGATTTCGAGGATGGCCAAGGGAAGTTTTGGCTAGGTGATGGAGTGCATCTCAATGCGGTGGGCATTGACCTATGGGCCTTGCGGATTCAGGAAGGAATCGAGCGGGCGATGATGGATGGTGGGGGCTCGTATACTTAAAGGTGGTCTAAGTATGCTCGTGTGGCGGATTGGGGGGTCCTTGGAGTTGGTGGTAATTTGAAGTAGGGGATTCATCAGAGGTATGGTCCCTAACAAATACATAATTGCTCATGGAGATGGGCGTATTTTGGACTCCTGCTGGGTGGTGTCACGGGGAGTGGTTTTACATACTTGGCAAGCCAACTGCGGAGCAGAAAGGTGCCTCTGAGCCTGTAGGGGACGGCTGGGGGTAAGTAGCTATACAGGGGGCAGTTTGGCGCCAAAGTTTTGGAGCTCCAAGGACTTCCCCTTTCCTAGTAATGTTATTTATAAAGGAATGTGTCTCACTGGGGGAGTGGAGAGTGACATGGGAGGAGGGGAAAAAGGCCTGGAAGCAGGAAAGGGGGTGGACAGTATTGATGGTAAGGTTAAGCAATAAGGGTTCGAAATGGAGCGAGCCTTGTAATCCCATGGTCAAGAAATAGCCGGACACATCATGCAATGATTGGGGGAGGCAAACATGACCAGGGTTGCAGGGGAGAAGGAATGAGGTGAAAAGTTCAAGGGAAGGAGGGGGAGGAAGGTGGAGGGGAGGGGGCGTGGTGGACAGAGGGAATATAGGAAGGGTGAGAGACAGTTTCGCGCCATTCACGCCCCAGGAAAGCAGTTAGACTTGTCCCGCCCGCCCTCCCTTAAGATAGGGTTATGTTTTGTTTAGCAATGTGGATTCTTTGTTGCTGCTGCTGTTTTTTCTTTTACAGGAGTCGGCTGGTGGTGACTGGTAGGAGCGGAGTCACGGTGGCTTTGTTGGCGGATTGGGGGGTCCTTGGAGTTGGTGGTAATTTGAAGTAGGGGATTCATCAGAGGTATGGTCCCTAACAAATACATAATTGCTCATGGAGATGGGCGTATTTTGGACTCCTGCTGGGTGGTGTCCCGGGGAGTGGTTTTACATACTTGGCAAGCCAACTGCGGAGCAGAAAGGTGCCTCTGAGCCTGTAGGGGACGGCTGGGGGTAAGTAGCAATACAGGGGGCAGTTTGGCGCCAAAGTTTTGGAGCTCCAAGGACTTCCCCTTTCCTAGTAATGTTATTTATAAAGGAATGTTTTATGTTCATGTAAATTTGTTAATAAAATGGCTGCTGTGGCCGAAAATTTCCAACCCACTGTCTCGTGTGTCTCACTGGGGGAGTGGAGAGTGACATGGGAGGAGGGGAAAAAGGCCTGGAAGCAGGAAAGGGGGTGGACAGTATTGATGGTAAGGTTAAGCAATAAGGGTTCGAAATGGAGCGAGCTCTGTAATCCCATGGTCATGGATTTAATTGTCCAAGAAATGTATAAAAAAAAATCAAAAAAGGGGAAAATTAGTTTTACAGTCTGAAATAAATACTTTACTACCTCCCCGTGAGAATCCCTCCCTCCCTTGGAAAGCTCAGAAACGAAAAATAAAATATGAATAAATGAAATTGACTCCCTAAAAAGAATCCCCCCACCCCACCCTTTTTGGTGTTCCCTAAATTATAGATAAAATTAATAATTAGAAACGGTGTGGTAGGTCTCAAAACTGGGGTTGTTGCACAGGCCTGGATTTGAAGGGCACATGGGGCAGTAAAACCGGGTATCCCTCCTCCTTCCGTGTTTACTGCACACCCGGCATCTCCTTTGGGGGTATTCCTTACTCTCAGTGGCAGGGACGGGGTGAAGGAAGTGGCGCTCAGTGAGCCTTTTGACATTCTCTGACTCAAAGGAGTCTCCAGGTGCGGGGGAGTCAAACAGGAGGTGCTCTATAATTTTCTCCTGATACTGGAGGAAACTGAGCGTTCCCTAGGTCTTGTACAGCACATAGCTGTTGTAAGTGGCCATCTGGATAAGGTAGATCGCTACCTTTTTATACCAGGCCCTAGTTTTGCGCTTGACCAGGTACGGTTGTAGGACCTGGTCAGATAGATCGACTCCCCCCATGAACTTGTTATAGTCCACCACGCAGACCGGTTTCCTCTTATCAGAGGTAGCGCCCCTCTCTCTCACTGCCACTGTGGTGTCCTCGTGCACGGTGGAGAGCATGTACACGTCCTTTTTGTCACTCCATTTTATTGCGAGCAACTGGTCACTGGTGAATGAGAGTGACGCACCCCTTACTAGTCGCCTGGACACCAGCTGTTGAGGGAAGCCGACTCTATTTTTTCGTACCGTCCCAAAGGCCCCTGTATTCGCAGCATGGAGGGACTTATACAGGGGGACACTGGTGTAGTAATTGTCGGTGTACACATGGTACCCTTTCTGTAGGAATGGCACCATGAGTTCCCAGACAATTTTCCCACTAATGCCAATATCCTCTGGGCATCCTGGGGGATTATGGTGGCGGTCCCTGCCCTCATAAATGAAAAAGCCACAGGTGTAGCCCGTTGTGCTCTCGCACACCTTATAGAGTTTGTAGTATCTTTTGGAGGGGATATATTGGCGAAACGATAGACGGCCCTTGAAGGCCATAAGGGACTCGTCTACCGCTATTTTTTGGCCTGGGGTGTACAAATTTAGAAAAGACTCAGATAGGAGGGAGATGAGGGGTCTCAACTTGTTGAGGCGATCATGGCCTGGGTCACTTCTTGGGGGGATTTGGGAGTTGTCCGAGAAGTGCATGAAGCGCATTAGCGTCTCATAGCGCGTTCGGGTCATGACAGCAGCAAATACAGGGGTGCTATGGATAGCGCTAGTAGCCCAGTAAGAGCGGATAGAAGCTTTTTTTACTATCCCCATATTTAGTGTAATTCCCCAAAAAAAATTCATTTCACAGACGGTTGTGGGGATCCATCCTCTGGAATAGTAAGAACTGGGATTTTGGGTGACAAATTGCCTGGCGTATAAATTAGTCTGCTGGACGATTAGTTCCAGGACCTGATCGCCTATAAACAAATTAAAAAAATTATAGGGGGTAAAATTTGTGACATCAGAGTTGATGCCTGGAGTCGCTGTAAATGGCGGAATTTGGGGGGAGAAAGAAACTGCAGGATCCCACATTGCGAGAGGGACTGCAGTACTAGGCCCGGCTCCTAACGCTTCACCGGTGACCGCTGCGTCCACCACCATAGGGCTGGGGGGTCCAGTGGCAGAAGCAGAACTTGTGTCTCTTTCTGAGCCAAGTTCTGCTTCTGACGCAGTGTCCGTATCACTGCCGGAACCGCTAGAGCATAGCATGGCGTATGCCTGCTCTGCAGAGAACATTCTGCGGCTTCTGCGGTTCATTATTTTCTAACACTAAACGAACAAGTAAATTTTTTTTTTTTGGTATTTTCAATTTTTTGGGGATTTTTTTTTTTTATATATAATATAGACACAACACTAACGGAAAAGAATAAAAAAAATACGGTAAACCGCAGTTAATTACAGCAACTAAAACTAATTCAGCGAAAAAAAAAGAATTACGGAGATAACAAGTAATTACGGGTAATCTGGCGTGATTACGGGTAATCTGGCGTGATTACGGGTAATCTGGGGTGGTTACGGACAATATCGGAACACTGGCGAGTAAGTATGTGGTGTATTTCACAGTATAATACAGCACAAGATTTCTATAGTATTTCTCTCTCTCCTCTCACAGATCAACTACAGTGAGAGGAGGGAGGGAAAGAGCACAAATCTTGTGCTGTATTGTGTAAATATGGGACTATGGTCACTGTGATAGGTATATCACAGTGACCATCTGATCAGGGACCAATTATCAGGGTCCCTGATCAGTTTCTATTTACAGGCAGAATAGCTGCCTTAGACTCACAGCGCATGCGTGCGCCATTTTCTTTTTTTTTCCCGTCAGTTAGGGACGGGGGGGCACGGGGGGGGGACGGGGGACACGATCGGAGGCAGCAGGGGGCCTAAGCAGCAGTTTTTTTTATCTTCTCTCACCAAATATACATGGTGAGAGGAGATAAAAACCTCATTTGCATCGGCACATTTATTGTAACGGCGGTCGCCGGTATTCGTTGAATACCGGCGATCGCCGGTATGGGGACCGCAAATAGATTTTGCTGGATTGGTTTTCGGGTGCCATGTCGCATTTGCAGAGCCCCAGAGGTATCAAAGCAATGGAAACCCACCAGCAGTGACCCCATTTTGGAAACTACACCCCTCAAGGATTTGATTTATGGTTGCTGTGACCATTTTGACTGCACAGTTTTTTCACAGCACGTATTTGAATTGGGCTGTGATATTAAAAACAATTAATTTTTTCCAATAAGATGTCATTTTTTATCAAAATTTCTTCTTTTCAAAGGGAACAAAATACCCCATTTTGTTGCTAAATTTCTCCTGAGTGCAGCAATACCCCATTTGTGGTGATAAACTACAGTTTGGGCCCATGGGAGGGCTCTGAAGGAAAGGACCACCATTTGGCCTACTGGAGCTTTTCTGGTGCTAAATCATGTATGCAGAAGCCCCTGAGGTACAAGTACAGTTGAAATCCCCGAGAAGTGACCCCATTTTAAAAACTATACCCCTTAAGACATTCATTTAGAGGTGTAGTGAGCATTTTGACCCCACAGGTATTGTGTAAAAGATAATGCGCAGCAGATGGTGCAGTGTGAGATTTGCAATTTTCTATATATCTATGCCATTTCAGTGTCCAATATATTGTGCCCAGCATGTGCCACCGGAGATATACACCCCATAAACTGTAATGTGGGTTCTCCTGGGTACGGCAATACCCTACATGTGGCTGTTATCTGCTGCCTGGGCACACAGCAGGGCTCAGAAAGGAAAGATGAGGGGGATAAGCTGTGCGGAGTACGTCAGGGTAGATAAAAAAAATCTAAGGGATCTATGATAAATTTTAAAACACTTTCATACAGAGCCCTGGTTTTTCGGGACACGTGTCACATTGATATATTGTGTCCTCCCTTATCGCCCTCTTATAGCAGACTTTGCACCTCTTTTGACTTTTTCCCTTCTTGCCAGTTTGGGGAACTTCTTCTGGAAAGTGTTGCCCTGGTACGATGCCTGTGGCCTCGCTTCCAGAAGTACTGGGTGCCCCCTTCTTGGTCCCTAAAGATTAGGTTCTTGATAATGATGTGCACAGCCAGCTTCTTATACCACACCACATGGCGCTGTAGGGCTTCAGGACTTGATCTGACAAGTCCACCCGTCCCATGTACCTATTTTAGTCCAGGATGCAATCTGGTTTGGGGGGTCTTTGTACTGGTACCTCGTACAGGTACATGGGTACTGGTGTGGCCATGTATTGTTGTCAATACAAGGACATCTCTCTTGTCCTTGTACTTGACACACAATATGTTGCTGCTAGAATGTGCCCTGCTCTCACCCCTTCTGAGTGTTTGCCCATTCAGAGTCTTAGGGAGGCCTCTCAGAGTTCTTCTAGCAGTGCTGCATGCCGCAGGACTTCTGGGAGCGAGGCAGTGTTAGTGGGACGGTGGTATAAAAATGATCCAGGTAGAGGTGGTAACCCTGGTCCAGCAGTGGGTGCATCAAATCCCACACAATTTTTGCATTAACTCCCAGTAAGGGGGGGCATTCTGGGGGCTGAATACTGCTGTCCTTCCCTTCATATATCCTAAATTTGTAGATATACCCTGATGCACTCTCGCACAGCTTATACATCTTCACGTCATACCTTGCCCTCTTACTCGGCAGGTACTGGCGGAATTAAAGCCTCCCTTTAAAATCTACCAAGGACTCATCTAGAAATACACTTCTTGGGGTGTATGATTGGGAAAACCGGGCACTGAAACGGTCTAATAGGGGTCTCCGTTTATACAAACGGTCAAAACTGGGGTCATCTCGGGGTGGGCACTGCTCATTATCAGTATAGTGTAAGAAGCGAACTATTGCCTAATTAATTTTTTTTCGTTCCAGTTCAGTTCTGAAGTTGCTTTGAGGGGCCTATATATTAGACACCCGTATGAAACACCCCATTTTAGAAAGTAGACCCCTCAAAGTATTCACAACAGCATTTAGAAAGTTTATGAACCCTTTAGGTGTTTTACGGGAATTTAGAGCAAAGTAGAGGTGAAATTTACATATTTATTTATTTTTGTCAAAAAATCCTTTTTATACCATTTTTTTCTATTACACAAAAGGTTTTACCAGAGAAACGCAACTCAATACATATTGCCCAGATTCTGCAGTTTTGAGAAATATCCCACATGTGGCCCTAGTGTGGTAATGGACTGAAGCACCGGCCTCCGAAGCAAAGCAGGACCTAGTGGATTTTGAGGCCTCCTTTTTTTTAGGCACCATGTCCGGTTTGAAGAGGTCTTGTGGTGCCAAAACAGTGGAAACCCCCAAAAAGTTACCCCATTTTGGAAACTAGACCCCTTGAGAAATTCATTGCCGTTTTCATTGGGTGCATGTGACTTTTTGATCAGTTGTCATTCTATTTTTAAGTGGCGTGGTGACTAAAAAAACGCAATTCTACTATTGTTTTTTTATTCTATTTTTTTACAGCGTTCACTGTGCGCTATAAATGACATATTCACTTTATTCTGCGGGGCAATACGATTACGGCGATACCATATGTTTATAGTTTTTGTTACGTCTTATGGCGTTTGCACAATAAAATACGTTTTGTAAAAAATCATTTACTTTTTGTGTTACCATATTCTTAGAGCCAGAACTTTTTTATTTTTCCATCAATAAAGCCGTGCGAGGACTTATTTTTTGCGTAACGAACTGTAGTTTCGATCAGTACCATTTTTAGGTACATCCGACTTTTTGATCTCTTTTTATTCCATTTTTTGGGAGGTGAAGTGACCAAACAATTGTGATTCTGGTGCGGTTTATTATTATTTTCTTTTACGGCGTTCACCGAGCAGGGTAAATAACAAAATAATTTTGTAGTTCAGGCCGTTACGGACGCGGCGATACCAATTATGTATATACAAGCAAAAATAGATATGATTTCTCCAGCTCACCTTGTAGTAGATGTATGAATTTATGGATGGTGGTCTTGGCGCTCGGATCCTCGTGGCGGCACACGGAAAGACTTACTATTTTGAAAAAGAGGTGTGGTTGGGTCCAGCGCTAGAAGTAGTTAAAAGGAAACTTTTTCCAAGTTTTAATTATTCTTAGTTAAAAAAGGGTTTTCTTTGGCATATGTTCGATATAATCCTGCAAGGATAGAATGGATGAAGAAAGTAGGAAGCCTACGCGTTTCGGACGGTGTCTCCGTCCTTATTCATGGCTTAAGATGGAATGACTGACTGTCAATGCTTGGTTTAAATGTTCCTGATCTCAGGTGTGTATTTGATTGCGTTCCAGGGATGCATGGTGTTGGAGCGCAGCCTCGGATCCACCCTCATTTACCGAAAACCTGGATACGTTGTGTGGATGACTTCATGTTGGTGAGTATATTTTATTGTTTTTTCCCGTTCTAATGCATGAAGTTGATATTTCGGTAATGTCTGTTTCTGTTGTGTATTTTCATTCGGATATATGCAGATTGGGAGATCTCGGGTGTTTTTGTTGAATAGTTTTATTTAATGTATAAAACGCATTGTGTCAAATGTGTGTGTATTGTGACTGAGTGTACGAAGAAAGAAGTAGTGAAACATAGAATTTTAAATGTGTTGATGTTGATAGACATTGAGGTAACTTAGTCTGCTAAAAAGCATATCTATTGGTAGATAGAATAAGCTAGTTAAAAACGTATTAAATTGATAAATTGAGGTTGTAAACTGGTGCACGATTGTATGGTTTGAGTAAGACTGTTAGTTGTCTACTACAGATATTGGTCAATTTGAAGTAATATTATATATAGTCTTATATGGATTTTATGTTTGCTGGTTGTTATATTTATATGTTAATAATAGTGCATAATCTCTCTTTTTAAATTGAGACCTTCAGGGACTCTAGTTTTGAGACGAAATATCCAATATGCTTCCCTTTGGAGCATTTTTTCTTTTATATTTCCTCCTCTTTTATATTTACGAATTTTTTCAATTGCATAACATCGAAATGAGTTTATTGTTCGTTTATGGAAGTAGATGAAATGTCTTGCCGCGTTTGAGATGTTTTGGATGTTAGAGTTTCTAATGTAACTTAGATGTTCAAGTATGCAGATTTTTAATTTGCGGCTTGTACAGCCTATATACTTTAAATTACATTCTGTACATTCAATTATGTATATTACTAGTTCTGAGTTGCAATTGATGTAACTTTGTATAGGAAACGTTTCAGAGTTGTTAGAATTTGAGAAGGTTTTTGATACATGGGTATATGAACATATTTTGCATGGATGTTGTCCACATTTATATGATCCTTTATTTTCCAACCATGTTGTAGTAGGTTCTGTGGAGTGGAATACAGATGGTGAGAGAACACTTCCTATTGATGGAGCTTTGCGGGCTACTATTCTGCAACCGTCTTTTAAAATTGATCTTAAATTATCGTCCTCCATTAATATTGGTATATACTTATTGACGATTCGTCTAATTTGTTGAAACTGGTTGCTTTGTTGTAGCACTAAAGTTGGTTTATTTTGTTCCGTTTTGGTATTTTTAATTTGATTTAATAGGTGTGTTCTGTCTGTTTTGGACGTGATGATATCAGCTCTTTTGAGGGACCATTTTGGGTATCCTCTTTTTTGTAGTCTGTTTTCAATTTGGTTTTTCTCTTTCATATATTGGGTGTGGGAGGTGCAATTTCTCTTTGCCCGGTACATTTCCCCCACTGGAATGGATTTTATGGTTTGTTTTAAGTGGTTGCTTTCAGCATGTAATATTGTGTTACCACTGGTTATTTTGCGCTGGGTTTGTATTTGTATTATACTGTCTGTTTCTCCTATTAAATCTAGATCAAGGAAAGTAATTTTGTTTGGATCATGATGATGAGTAAAACTGAGATTGTAATTGTTGTTATTTATGAATTCAATGAATGAGGGAATTGATTTTGTATCATCTTTCCATATTAGTAGAAGGTCGTCGATGTATCTTCCGTACCATTCTATCTGTTTTTCATATGGATTGTTTGAAAATATATGAAATTCCTCCCACCAGGACATTACTAGATTTGCGATAGATGGGGAGAATTTTGCCCCCATTGAAACACCTGCCAGTTGTAGGTAAAATTTCTCATCGAATTGGAAGTAATTGTGCGACATGAGAAACATGAGTATTTCTAGAATATAATTTTGAAAATCCTGGGTGTGGGTACTGTGAGTTTCAAGATGATGTTTTAGTGCATCATGTGCAACTTGATGGGGAATTGCAGTGTACAGCGAGACTACGTCACATGTTAAAGGCAATGTGTTGCCAGAAAAACATGTTTTTTTTTTAAAAATTAAACATTTAGTGTGTGGGTGGTTAAACATTGTTCAAATTTTTTTTATTTTTTTGCACGAGTCCAGGAAATATTATAAATTATTTCTAATTTATAATACTACCCATTTTTGGTCACTAGATGGAGCTGTTCCCAAAATTGCAGCATTGCAACATTGGGTTAAAAGCCCTCGCTCTAGTGAGCTCTCAGCATCCCCCCCTCCTTTATCCTGGCTAGTGCCGGGATAAACGAGGGGTTTGAACGGTGTAACCTCCTACACTGTGTGTCGCCATTTTTTGAGCTAACTCGCAGTGTAGTAGGTTTACATACAGTAGTAAACACACACAAACACGAACATACATTGAAATCTCTTACCTGCTCCTGCCGCCGCGGCTCCCTCCGGCCCGTCCGCTCCGTTTGCTGCCGCAAGTGCAGAAATCCGGAAGCCGCGACCGGAAGTAGTAATATTACTGTCCGGCCGCGACTTCCGGTCCACAGGAAAATGGCGCCGGACGGCGCCAATTTCGAATAGGACTGTGTGGGAGCGGCGCATGCGCAGTTCCCACACAGACGCCGTACACTGCAGTCAATGGGACGGGAGCCGTTCGCAGTCCCTATGGGACTGTGGCTGCCGTATTCCATATCTGTATGTGTCGTTAATCGACACACACAGAAATGGAACAAAAAATGGCAGCCCCCATAGGGAAGAAAAAGTGTAAAAATAAGAAAAAGTAAAACACAAACACACAAATAAATATAAAAGTTTTTAATAAAGCACTAACATCTTTAACATATAAAAAAATAATTTCTGATGACACTATTCCTTTAACCATGTGAGATTTTTATTCCATTTTTTTTTGTTGGAAAGCTAGAAGTACGTCTCTGGTGTCTTTTAAGAATCCTGGTGCTTGTTGTGCAAGTGGTTGCAATAAGGAATCTAACCACTCTGATAGCCTTTCGAGAATTGAACCTATTCCGGAGACAATGGGTCTCATGGGTGGAGGGAGAATATTTTTATGGATTTTTGGTAACGCGTGTATTATGGGAGTGGTTGGGAATTCTAGATAAATATACTCCATTTGTTTTTGGGTAAGAAATCCATTGGTTACACCTTCTTTAAGCAGATTTTTCATTTTAACTTGTATTTTTTCAGTTGGATTTTGTTCTAATAATTTGTATGTTTTTTTATCCGCTAATAGGTCTAGTATTGCTTTTTTGTAATTATTTTTGTCCATTATTACTATTCCCCCTCCTTTATCTGAATTTTTTATAATCATTTCTTTATTATCTTTCAAGGTTTTAATTGCCTTTTTGAGGCGTGTGGGAAGATTTGATTCGAATTTGGTTTCTTGAATACTTTCTGAAAGGTTTTGTAATTCTTTTTCTATTATGAGTTGAAAATGGTCCATTGATTCCGTCCTGGATGTTGTTGGGTAGAATTTTGGATTTTTTGTGCTAAAATTCGTTGCCATATTGGTGGACTTTTCTACTATTTCAGTATTTAAGCTTTCCAAGCACATCATGGTTTGTAGCTCCTGGAAGGAAAAATCCTTTCTATTGTCTCGTTCTTTCAATTCATTGCATGTTTTTGGTTTTTCTTTTTCAATGTTTGCATTATTTTCACTTATTGTTACTTCATTGATAGATGTTTCTGATGAAAAGAAATGTCTTTTAATGGTGAGATCTCTCACGAATTTATTGATGTCGAGTATAGTATGAAAAGGGTCGAAATTATTGCTGGGAGCAAAATTCAGACCTAATGTAAGGACTTCAATTTGTGCCTCTGTGAGAGGGATGGACGATAGATTTACAACGTTTAGGTTTGGTGTGGATATTTCCGTGATCGGAGGCGACGGCTCACATCTTGGTCTGAATTTTCGGTGTTTCCTGCCGCCCCTCCTTCCTCGTTTTTTGACGATTTAGATGTTTTGTCATATCTGTAGTTGTTATGATATTGGTGTCTTGGGTTTTCTTCCTCCGAGTAGCCATCCGTTGAATCTATTTCAGTCGAACTGAAGCTTACTTTGTTGTGCGAGTCTTTTCTTCTTTTGTAACGATTTTGATGTTTTAGTATGGGTCTGATGATATTTCTAGTATGGTCGTTGCGATTCCAATTGTAGACTGTGTTTTCGTTATAATCTCGTGTGTCTCTTTGGAATTTCTTTTTCTTGGTCTCAGCTATTGATATATTAAAGGGAACCTGTCACCAGCAATTCACCTATTAAACCAGCAATACCTGGTGGTAGTGGTTGAAAAATCATTTCTATATAACCTATAATCGTCTTCTTAGTCGGCTCTGTAGCTTTGGTATTCAGCTTTTTAGTGTTCCCACACCGTATGCTAATGAGCATAAAAGAGTCAGATCTTCGCTTGAAAAGAGTCAAATCTTCGTTCCTCAAGTCTTTCCGAGTTTACCCCGCCTCCTTACTTCTGATTGACAGCTCCTCGCCTTCCCCCAGCGCACAAAATCCCGCGCTTGTGCATTAATGTCGTCTTCCGGTAAGTGCGCACAAAGGGACACCGGATTATTATGATAAAAGGCGCAAAACGTTTGCAAACCGTTATTTACAGTCGGAGGAGGAGATTAGGAGAGGGGATAACGGCAATTAACTTTTCATAGCAGCGGCCAGCGAGGGATAAGTAAAGTTCAATAGGCGAAATGCTGGTGACAGGTTCCCTTTAAGTTTGTCAATGAAAGAAGAAATGCGTACATCAAATGAAGTAAAGTCGGGTGAGCTGGGTAGTGCGTCTAATTTGTTTTTAATATCCACTATGTTTAGTTCTAATTCTGCTAATTTTTGATTTTCTTCTTTTGTAATTAGCTGCATCAGTTTAGTTGAACATTCTGACAATATTTGGTTCCAATTGGAGTTGAATTCTGTTGAATAATTGAATGTTGGAATTTTTCTTATTCTCAGTCCTCTTGGTATCATATTTTTCGATATGTAGTTGTTTAGAGTTGTCATGTCCCACCATATTTTAGCTTCTTTGGTCATAAGTTTTTCATATTCTTGAAATGTATCTTTCATAGTGTGGTTGTATTCTCTGGACGTGTATGTATTGTCAAACACTTTTGCTGCCATTTCCTTTCTCGAACATGAAGGATTTTGGTCCATATTTTTGAGTGTGAATGGTTTCGTTTAGATTGTGCGGTTTTGTTTCTTCAGATGTAGAGAATATGGTTGTTTTTGTGATACCAGATTTACTAGCCTCTTGATAAAAACAATGCAACAATGGTGACAGTGCAACAATGGTGCAAAAAAAATTTAAGCAAACTTTAGACCAATTATGTATAGTTTATTTGTTTGTTTATATATTTTTATTCATAATAAAGGACTGATTAGGGAAAAAGGGGGATTTTTACTTTTATCACTTTTAAAACTTTTATTTTCTTATTTTTACACATCTTTTTTTAACTTTTTTTTTAATTTTATTACTTTGTCCCACTAGGGGACTTGAGGGCAGGAGGCCCTGATCGCAATTCTAATACACTGCACTACATGCGTAGTGCAGTGTATTAGAACTGTCAGCTACTCACTGACAGCAAGCATAGTAGGTCCTGACTTTGTCAAGACCCACTAGGCTTCCGTCGATGGCATAGCTGGACGCCATTGTTAGGTGTCCGGTTGCCATAGTCACGATCGCTGGCCGCTATCGTGTAGCAGGCCGGCGATGGTAGCTTTACCCCTAAAAAGCCGCGATCACTATTGAATGCGGCTTTCAAGGTGTTAATCAGCGGGGACACAGCGAGCTGTCCCCGCTGTAAGAGCTGCGGCAACTGCTGTACGAGACAGCAGCTGTCACAGCTCCTGTATGTGTCCGGAGGACGGCCGATTTGTCCGTTACTCCCGTGACGTACTATTCCGTCATGGAGCGCGAACGCGGCGGTTTCCATGACGGAATAGTACGTCACTGAGCGTTACGGGGTTAAAGTGGCTCTGTCACCACATTATAAGTGCTCTATCTCTTACATAATGAGATCGGCACTATAATGTAGGTAACAGCAGTGTTTTTTATTTAGAAAAACTATCTATTTTTAACAAGTTATGAGCGATTTTAGCTTTATGCTAATGACTTTCTTAATGCCCAACTGGACGTGTTTTTACTTTTAACCAAGTGGGCGTTGTGAAGAGAAGTATATGACGCTGACCAATCAGCGTCATACACTTCTCTCCATTCATGTAATCAGCACATAGTGATATTGCATTGTTCACTATGTGCAGTCACATGTGTGGACAGGCCCCTAGTTTTTTTACTTGCAAAAGTACTAAAACATTTAAAAAAATCGCATTAGTATTGCATTGACCCGCAGATTAACGTTAACATGTTGTTTTCCCCGCAAGTAAATGCTGTAAAAACTAAACCCAAAAATCAATGGGGGAATGAATCACTGTTTTTTACCCATTCAACCCCACAAATAATTATTTTCCAGTTTCTCAATATATTATATGGTACAATAAATGGTGCCTTAGAAACTACAACACGTCCCGCAAAAAAACAAACTCTTATACGTCTATATTAACTGAAAAACATTCAAGTTATGTCTTTTGGAAATTGGGGATGAAAAAGCTAAATAAAAAATGGCTGTGGAGGAAAGGGGTTAAACCAGGGGTCTCAAACTCGGCCGGGTAAGTGGGCCACATATAGAAAAAATGTGAAGTTGACGGGCCGCATTACTTTCAAATTTGATACAATACAAAATGATTGTTAATCAATTAGTTATTTGAACTACTGTAACACTATATTACTATAATAATAATAATACAATATTACTATAATAATACCGGTAGGTTTAAAATTTTAGATATTTCTCCACATGCTTATTTCAACAATCCAGTTTTCCAGTTTAAGTTTTTCCGGCTCAGTTAGCAGCGTTTGGCAGACACACATGTCAAGATTGGGCAGCCCCTTTTTAGATAGTACCACTGTAAAGGTGGGGGTAGGGTAAAAGACAAGTGAGCCCTAATCTACCCGCCACTCAGTCCCTGCCTACTTGCAACGACCCGCCCTAGGCGACGGGGTACAACTGGGCGACGGTCCCTACGCTCAGTAAGTGCACGACAGACAAACAGACAAGGGTACACAAAGCTAAGGGAAATGGGGCAGTTGCCCACGGTAACACCGTGAGCAACCAGAGTGGTGAACGAGCCGAGTCAAACCAGGAGTGTACGTGGTACCAAACGCTGAGCAGGAGAGTAGTGAACAAGTCGAGTCAAACCAGGAGTGTACGAGGTACCAAACGCAGAGCAGGAGAGTAGTCAGTAAGCCAGGGTCAGTATGAAGCAGGGTCAAATAGTTCAGAAGCTGCAGCAGCGCCAGGAAACCACACGTGAAGAATCACAAGCAAGGAGGAACAGGAAAGGCAGATATAAATAGACAGAGGGCGGGAGCTAGCTCCGTCTGGCCAGGCTGTGATAGGCTCTCCCACTCCTGCGCCTGCCATCCTGAGTGGTGGAAGATGGAGTCAGTCTCACAGACATTGAAGCAGGTGCAGACTGATTACCTATGGGCGTATACACAGAAGCTGTGCCTGGCAGATCATTTACAGCCACAGTGCCCTCAGTGGATGTTGTCGCAGTGCCCTCTGTGGATGCTGCCGCAGTGCCCTCTGTGGATGCTGCCGCTGTGCCCTCTGTGGATGCTGCAGCAGTGCCCTCTGTGGATGCTGCCACAGTGCCCTCTGTAGATACTGCCACAGTGCCCTCTGTAGATGCTGCCACAGAGTCCTCTGTAGATGCTGCCACAGTGCCCTCTGTAGATAATGCAACACACCCCTAGATAATGCGACAGTGCCCTCTGTAGATAATGCCACAGTGCCCTCTGTAGATAATGAAACACACCCCGAGATAATGCCAGTGTCCTCTGTACATACTGCCACAGTGCCCTCTGTAGATGCTGCCACAGTGCCCTCTGTAGATGCTGCCAGTGTCCTCTGTAGATGCTGCCATTGTACCCTCTGTAGATGCTGCCACAGTACCCTCTGTAGATGATGCCACAGTGCCCTCTGTAGATGCTGCCACATTGCCCTCCGTAGATGCTGCCACAGTGCCCTCCGTAGATGCTGCCATAGTGCCCTCCGTAGATGCTGCCACAGTGCCCTCCGCAGATGCTGCCACAGTGCCATTCGCAGATGCCTCCACAGTGCCATCCACAGATGCTGCCACAGTGCCCTTCGCAGATGCTGCCACAGTGCCCTCAGCAGATGCTGCCACAGTGATGTCAGGGGCTTGCCCAGAGCTGGAGTCCCGGAGCAGAGCCGCTTCTAGCTCTCTGCCTGAGATTCCAGCTCTGCTCCTGACATCACTGTCCATATATGGACAGAGATGTCAGGGGCAACCCCAGAGCTGGAGTCCCGGGCAGAGCGCTAGTAGGCTCTTCCTGGGACTCCAGCTGTGCTCTTGACATCACTGGGACTCCTGCTCTGGGGAAGCCCCGGACATTATTGTCGATGTATGGACAGCGATGTTAGAGGCTTCCCTAGAGTCCCAGAGCAGAGTCTATACTAGCGCTCTGCCCAGGACTCCGGCTCTGGGGAAGCCCCAGACATCGTGTGTCCAAACATGGACACCGATGTCAGGGAATTCCACAGAGTCCCGGAGCAGAGCCGATACTAGCGCTCTCTGGGGAAGACCCTGACACACTGTCCATGTATGGACAGTGATGTCAGGGAATTCCACAGTCCCGGAGCAGAGCCTATACTAGCGCTCTACCCGGGACTCTGCTCTGTGGAAGACCCTGACACACTGTCCCTATATGGACAGCGATGTCAGGGAATTCCACAGAGTCCCGGAGCAGAGCCTATACTAGTGCTCTGCACGGGACTCCAGGTCTGGGGAAGCCCCAGACATCGTGTGTCCAAACATGTGTCCAAGCCCCAGACATCGCTGTTCATATGTGGACAGCGATGTCAGCGAATTCCAGAGTCTCGGAGCAGAGCCTATACTAGCGGCTCTGTGTCCCGCGGGCCGCAGATGACTGCCCCAGGGGCCGCATGCTTGAGACCCCTGCGTTAAACAATCATTCCATTTATTGCCCATAAAGATTTATTCAAAACCTATATCACCCACGTAAAAAAGTATCTGCCCCCTCTAAACCGATTTACTGGTTGTGCTAGCCTTGGCATTGGGAGTAACAACATAAAGGTTTGGAGGATTTTCGAGCATGAACTGTCTGTTTAACCCCTTCAGGATCAAGATCATTTTGGCTTTCAGGACCAGCCCCATTTTTTCAAATCTGACACGTCAATTTATGTGGTAATAACTTTGGAATGATATTACCTATCCAAACGATTATGAGTTTGTTTTCTCGTGATATATTGTACTTTATGTTAGTGGAAAAAATTGGTCGATAAATTTATTGCTTATTTGTGAAAAACACCAAAAGTTTGAGAAAACATATGCCATATGTCCACTTTATGTTTGCATCATTTTTTGAACATCCTTTTATTTTTCTAGGACGTTACAAAGCTTTGAACTTTAGCAGAAATTTCTAACATTTTTAAGAAAATTTCAAAAGGCTATATTTTCAAGGACGAGTATAGTTCTGAAGTGGTTTTGAGGTCCCTATATATTAGAAACCCCCATAAAACACCCCATTTTGAAAACTGCACCCCTCAAAGTATTCAAAACAGCATTCAGAAAGTGTTTTAACCCTTAAGGCGTTTTACAGGAATTGAAGCAAAGTAGAGGTGAAATTTACAAATTCATTTTTTTTGTCAAAATTCATTTGTAATATATATTTTTTTGTAACACAGAAGGTTTTACCTGAGAAATGTATCTCAATATTTATTGCCCAGATGCTGCAGTTTTTAGAAATATTCCACATGTGGCCCTAGTGTGCTACTGGACTGAAACACAGACCTCAGAAGCAAAGGCGCACCTAGTGGATTTTGGGGCCTCCTTTTTATTAGAATATATTTTAGGCACCATGTCAGGTTTGAAGAGGTCTTGTGGTGCCAAAAGAGTAGAAACCCCCTAAAAGTGACCCCATTTTTGAAACTACACCCCTCAGGGACTTTATCTAGGGGTATAGTGGGCATTTTGACACCACAGTTTTTTTGCTTCATTTATTCTAATTAGTCTGTGAAAATGGAAATCTTTTTTTCTGGAAAAACTTAGAATTTTCGCATTTTTGTAAGGAATAAAGGAGAAAAATCAACCCAACATTTGTAAAGCAAATTTTTCCGATTACGTAAATACCCCATACGTGGTAATAAACTGCTGTTTGGACCCACGACAGTGCTCAGAAGGGAAGAAGCGCCATTTGGATTTTGGAGCGCACATTTTACTGGAATGGTTTTCGGTGCCATGTCACGTTTGCAATGCACTAAAGGGACCTAAACAGTGAAAAAAAAACAAAAGTGACCCAATTTTGGAAACTACACCCCTCAAGGAATTTTTCTAGTGGTATAGTTAGCATTCTGACCCCACAGGCCTTTTGCTGAACTTATTGGAATTAGTCCGTGAAGATAAAAATCTACTTTTTTTCTGAAAAAACATAGAATGTTCACATTTTTATAAGAAATAAAGGAGAAAAACCACCTCAACATTTGTAAAGCAATTTCTTCTGATTACGGCAATACCCCATATGTGGTAATAAACTGCAGTTTGGACCCACGGCTGGGCTCAGAAAGGAAGGCGCAGCATTTGGATTTTGCAGATCAGATTTTGCTGAATTGGAATTTACAGAGCCCCTGAAGTACCAGTACAGTAGAAATTCCCTAGGTGTGATCCCATTTTGGATACTATACCCCTCAAAGAATTAAATTAGAGGTGTAGTGAGCATTTTGATCCGTCAGGTGGTTTATAGATTTTATTAGAATTGGGCTGTGAAAATGAAAAAATATATTTTTTCCAATAACATGTAGATCTAGCTCATAATTTTTCATTTCCACAAGGAATACAGGAGAAAAGTAGGGAAATACCCCATATGTGGCTTTAAACTTCTATTTGGATACACGACAATGGTCTAAAGCAGGGGTCAGGAACCTTTTTGGCTAAGAGAGCCGTAAACGCCACATATTTTGAAATATAATTCCGCGAGAGCCGTACAATATGTTTAAAGGGCCATTGACAGATCAATCGCTCCAATGTTCACTTAGTACAGCAAGGAATGCTCCTCCCTGCTGTATAAAGCCACAACTGGACTGAAACAATGGTAATTAGCAGTAAAAAAATTAAATAAATAACTTACATTGTGAGCTTGCGATGCATGACATCAGTCCAGCAGTCTGGCTTCTTCTTTTTCCTGCGCATGACTGGAAGCTGGCATTCTTCCCACCTGATGTTGAGAGAATGCCAGCTTTGAGGCATTCGCAGAAGAAAGAAGCTGGAATGTTGGACATGTCACACAACGCATTGTCAGTTATGTCAATTATCTATTTTATTATTTTACAGCGAATTATTGTTTAGGTCCAGCGGTGGCTTAGTGCAGCAGAGAGGAACACTCCTTTGTGTACTAAGTGACCGCTGGAGCAATTGTATCTGTCAGTGGCCCTTTTAAAAGTGTTGGTTGGTCTTACAGAAAATGAACAAAAAAGAGAGGCTCAGACCCATCTGGGAGACCTCCAGAGCTGTAATAAAGCGCTCAGAACAGATTTTTGCCCTGATAGTGGTCCTTTAAATCAGTTTCTTATGCCCACAAGAGATTAATTTAAAGCCCCCAAGAGTGTAATATGGGTGGCAGATGTTTTTTAAGGCCATATTTTTATTTTTTTTGGGGGGGGGGGCTATATTATGGATTATGTGGGATTATTTTCAGGGGTGAAGTGGGAAGGGGGGGTTGGTGGGACACACTGTATTACACAGCCCCTTTATTGATGCAGCTCACTGCTGCTGACCATGAGGCTGTGTAACAATTTCCATGTTATAATGTTCACCTTCAAAGCAGCAGCACAGCCAGGGGTTTCTGGAACGTCCAAGGGAGACACAAGGGAGGAGGCAGATGCCGCTTCACTAGGGGACGCAGGTGCGTGCTTGCAGACGGCGCGGCTATGCAGGGAGTTATGGGAAATGTAGTCCATGCTCCCTGCCGCTCACCACTGCCGCCAATGCTTATCAGGCCATCAAAGAACTACCGTATATGTCGGCGTATAAGACGACTGGGCGTATAAGACGACCCCCAACTTTTACCCTTAAAATATAGAATTTAAGATATACTCACCATTTCGTGCAGGAGCGCTTCACTATGGCCATCGGCGGCAGGACCCAGGACTCTCTGTCTCTTTGAACTCGCGCATGCGCAGATAGGCGAGGTACATGATGGGGTTAATTACTATTAATGTGAGGAACATGGAGGGTAAATTCATCGCACCTCGCGCCTCACATTAATAAGTGAATGAAAGCCGTGTTTATTTCATTTTTTTACAGCGTACACATCATAAATGATGCAAAAACATTGTTGTCCGCGCCATTACTGAATGTGTGTATTTTATGTATTGAGACTTATTTTAATGTTTATTGTAAAAAAGGTGAAGGTGTATATTTTTTTAAAAATGTAACCATACTTTGTTTTTACTTTATTTTTAAACTTTAATGTACTGACATATATCAGATATGTGCCAGTACATTAGCCTGTGGACAGATAGCACACAGGCTGTTGTTAGGACATACTTGGGTATATCCTAACAACAAGAGATATGGTCAGACAGCCCTGGGGTCCGTCAATAGACCCTGGGCTGTCTGCCCATATATGGTATGGCCCTCGATCGCGTCACAGGAATTCCCTGTGATGCGATCCAGGGGCATCCCCCCTTCTCACTTTCCCCTGAATGCTGCAGTCAGCTGTGATCGCAGCATTCACGGGAATAACGGCGGAGATGAGAGGTTCTCTGATCTCCGGCGTTATAGAGCGGGGCTGCGGCTGTGTAATACAGCCATTGCCCCGCTCCTGACAGGAAGTGCGCGCGCGGTCAGCATGAGGTGATGCGGCCGGCGCTGCACTAATGAGCGGCAGTTCAGGCACTGAAGACAACATGGGGGTGCTTTGTAGCGCGCCCGCCATGTTCTGTCTTCAATGCCGCAGATCATTAGTGCAGCGCCGGCCGCATCACATGATGCTGACCCCGCGCGCATATGTCAGGACTCAGGAGCGGGGCTGTGGCTGAATTACACAGCCGCAGCCCCGCTCTCATAGTCATGTGTACTATACTGAGCTGTGCGGCTGCAACGTGCATCCCTCCCATAGACAGGTAGGAGCCCTGTCTGCGAGCCAGATACGGCCATCAAAAGAGCCATATCTGGCTCGCGAGCCATAGGTTCCCGACCCCTGGTCTAAAGGGAAAAAGTGCAATTTAGTTTTTGGAGTGGAGATTTTAGAAAATTTATTTTTGGCGCTAAATTGCATTGCGCTAAAGTACCAGTACAGTGAAACCCCCCGAAAAGTCACCCCATTTAGGAAACTACACCACTCAAGGAATTCATCTAGAAGTGAAGTGAGCATTCTAGACTCCAAAGGTTTTGCAGAAATTAGTGCACAGTAGCTGTTGCAGATTGAAAATTGCCATTTTCCACAGATATGCTATTTCAGTGCCGAATGTGTTGTGCCCAGCTTGTACCACTGGAGACACACACCCCATAAATTGTTAAGCGGTTCTCCAGAGTACAGTAATACCCCATATGTGGTCATAAACTGCTGTTTGGGCACACTGCCAGACCCAGAAGGACCGCCATTTGACTTTTGGAGTGCAGATTTTGCTTGGTAGTAGTTTTGTTTAGTGTTTTACTGGTGTTTGTTTATAATGTGAGGGCATATGTAATCTGGGCGGAGTACATCAGGGTATATGTAAGCTGTGTGGAGTACATTAGGGTATATGTAAACTGTGCGGAGTACATCAGGGTACATGTAAGATGGGCGGAGTACATCAGGGTATATGTAAGTTGGGCGGAGTACATCAGGGTATATGTAAGCTGGGCGGAGTGCATCAGGGTATATGTAAGCTAGGTGGAGTACATCAGGGTATATGTAAGCTGGGCAGAGTGCATCAGGTCATAATGGGATGACGTAATAATTGGGTAAATGAATAATAAAATTAATTATCCATGGATAGTGACGTATGTTTTGAACCAATCCTTTATGCACAGGCCGGATTATTTTGGTGCAGGAGTCGCGCTTCTAAAGGGCGCCCGTAGTATTGTACAAAATATCCACACTCCAGCATTGCCTAATCTTTGACTTCTTCACTAGCCCCATATGTAGCATAGACCCCAAAATATCATTGTTTCCGCTGCATTTACAGGGTCTACCATTGGGGGCTAGCAAATGATGACATGGGGTTTTAGGTGAAGAACTGCTGCACATATAAATTAGTCTGGGCCGTTGTTTTGCATTATTGCGTTCCGAGAGTCATAACTTTTTGATTTTCCGTTGACGAGCTGTGTGAGTGCTTGATTTTCATGTTACGAGCTGTAGTTTTTATTAGTATAATTTTGGGGTACATGTGATATTTTGATCAGTTTTTATTCAATTTTATGGGTGGTGAGTAGACCATAAAACAGAAATTCTCTTACTGTTTTTTATGTTTAACGGCGTTCTCTGTGCAGTTTAAACAACATGTTTACTTTACTCTGCGGTTCGATACGATTATGGCAATACCAAATGTATATAGTTTTTATATGTTTTACTACTTTTACAACAATAAAAAATATTTTTTCTAAATAAAATAATATTTAAGTGTCACCATATCCTGAGAGCCATAACTTTTTTTTTTTTTGTTGATGGAGCTGTGTGAGGGCTTGTTTTTTGCGTGACAAACTGTAGTTTTTATTGGTACCATGTTTGGGTACGTGCGACTTTTTGATCATTTTTTAATTCAATTTTTTTGGAAACGTGACCAAAAAAGGAAATTTGCCCATTGTTTTTTTATTTCATTTTTTTTACGATGTTCATTGTGCGAGATAAATAGTATGATATTTTTATAGGTCAGGCCGATACAAACGCGGCGATACCTATTATGTATAGTTTTTTTTCTAATTATAAAGTGCTTGATTAGGGAAACAGGGCGATTATTGTTTTTATTACATAAAACTTTTATTTATTTATTTATTTATTTGAAACATTTATTTAACTTTTTTTTTTACACATACTAGGAGACTGGAAGATCTTATCTTCTGATCCCCTGTACAATACACTGCAATACTTATGTATGTACTTGTGTAGTGCAGTGTATTGTAACTGTCATTTTGCAACTGACAGTTAAGCCTATTACGTCCTGCCTTGGGCAGGACCTAATAGGCTCCCGTACCTGGAAGCCGTTGCTAGGCTTACTGTTTGCCATAGCAATCAGCACCCCGTGATTTTTTGCAGGGGGCCAACGGGGTACAGGGGGAGCCCCCTCCCACTGTATCAATCACTTAAATGCCACTGTCGCTATTGACAGCGGCATTTAAGGGGTTAAACGGCGGCGATGGGAAATAACTGATCACCACCGTTGCAGTGGGACGTTGGCTGTATACTACAGCCGACACCCGCTGAAGATGAAGCGCGCATAGCTCCGGTGCCCGCTTTATCCTCAGGGCATTACTGTACGCCCATTTGCGGGAACGCACCGCTAAAAAGGTCGTACAGTAACGCCCATTTGCGGGAAGGGGTTAAGGCCTTGCTACAGCATATCAATGGGATTCAAGTCAGGACTTTGACTCGGCCACTCTATAACCTTAAAGGGAACCTGTCTCCAGAATTTCACCTATTAAACCAGCAATACCTGGTTGTAGTGGGTGAAAAATCATTTCTATATAACCTGTAATTGTCTTCTTAGTCGGCTCTGTAGCTTTAGTATTCCGTTTTTTTTAGTGTTCCCACACTGTATGCTAATGAGCATAAAAGAGTCATAACTTCATTCCTCAAGTCTTTCCGGGTTTACCCCGCTTCCATACTTTTGATTGACAGCTCCTCGCCTTCCCCCAGCACAGAAAATCCTGCGCTTGTGCATTGATGTCCTCTTCTGGTGTGTGCGCACAAAGGGGCACCGGATTATTACGATAAAAGGCGCAAAATGTTTGCAGACCGTTATTTACAGACGGAGGAGGAGTTTAGGAGAGGGGATAACGGCAATGAACTCTTGATAGCAGCGGCCAGTGAGGGATAAGTAAAGCTCAATAGGTGAAATGCTGGTGACAGGTTCCCTTTAATTTTGCTTCTTTTCAAATCAGGTTGCTAATTAGTTTCTTAATAGACAACTGGGCGTTTTTTAACTTTTTACCAACTGGGCGATGTAAAGAGAAATGTATGACGCTGACCAATCAGTGACTAATAAGTGTCCTACACTTCTCATTGTTCCAGCCCAGCTTCTTTCACTGCACACACAGCGTGATCTCACGATATCATGCTGTGCTGTGAGTAAGTCCCACAGAAACTTTACCGAAGTGTCGGGAGTGTGAATAGACAACGCATCCTGGCTGGAGGTGATGTGTATTCACTCTCAAGACACTTCGGTAATGTTACTGTGGATGTATGTGACAACACAGCGTGATCTCGCGAGAGTTCACGCTGTGCTGTGAGTACAGCTAAACATGAATAAAGAGAAGTGTATGACACTCATTGGTCACTGATTGGTCAGCGTCATACACTTTTCTTTACAACACGCAGTTGGTAAAAAGTTAAAAAACACCTAGTTTGCTATTAGGAAATGAATTAGCATAAATGTAAAATTTTCATAACTTGGTCAAAAATGATCGTTTTTCAAAATAAGAACTTATAATCTGGTGACAGAGCCTCTTTAGGCTTCGTTCACATCTGTGTTAGGGCTGCGTTCCGACGGAGCGGAGCCCTGACCAACACAAACGGAGTAGTCTACGCTATTGATTCCGTCAAAACGACGGAAACCCTTGCACGACGAAGACAAACTGAAACCATTGAAATCAATGGTGATGGAAAAGGAAACCTACGGTTTTCGTTTGTGTCTGATGTGCGCAGATGTGAACGAAGCCTTAAAGAGGCTCTGTCAACAGATTTTGCAACCCCTATCTGCTATTGCAGCAGATCGGCGCTGCAATGTAGATTACAGTAACGTTTTTATTTTTAAAAAACGAGCATTTTTGGCCAAGTTATGACCATTTTTGTATTTATGCAAATGAGGCTTGCAAAAGTACAACTGGGCGTGTTGAAAAGTAAAAGTCCAAGTGGGCGTGTATTATGTGCGTACATCGGGGCGTGTTTACTACTTTTACTAGCTGGGCGTTCTGACGAGAAGTATCATCCACTTCTCTTCAGAACGCCCAGCTTCTGGCAGATCATGCTGTGACGTCACTTCCCCAGGTCCTGCATCGTGTCAGACGAGCGAGGACACATCGGCACCAGAGGCTACAGATGATTCTGCAGCAGCATCGGCGTTTGCAGGTAAGTAGCTACATCGACTTACCTGCAAATGCCGATGCTGCTGCAGAATCAACTGTAGCCTCTGGTGCCGATGTGTCCTCGCTCGTCTGACACGATGCAGGACCTGTGAGTGACGACACAGCGTGATCTGCCAGAAGCTGGGCGTTCTGAAGAGAAGTGGATGATACTTCTCGTCAGAATGCCCAGCTAGTAAAAGAAGTAAAAACGCCCCGATGTACGCACATAATACACGCCCACTTGTACTTTTACTTTTCAACACGCCCAATTGTACTTTTGCAAGCCTCATTTGCATAAATACAAAAATGGTCATAACTTGGCCAAAAATGCTCGTTTTTAAAAAATAAAAACGTTACTGTAATCTACATTGCAGCGCCGAACTGCTGCAATAGCAGATAGGGGTTGCAAAATCTGGTGACAGAGCCTCTTTAAAGGGGCTCTGTCACCAGTTTCATACTTCCCTATCTCCTATCTAATAGGCGCTGTGTTGTAGATAACTACGGTGTTGTTATCAGCGTCATACACTTTTCCTCATCCATGTCCAGCTTTAGTCACAGCACAGCGTGGTCACAGCCTGGAGGCGATGTCTGGTCATTCTCTCGACACTCCAGTGAAGGAAAAGCAGTGCGGGAGAGTGACGTCATAGCGTGATCTTTCACGCTATGCTGTGACTGACGCTAGGCATGAATGTCAGCGTCATATACTTTTCTTTAAAACGCCGACAGGGTTAAAGTAAAAAAAAAGCCCAGCTTTTTACCAAAAAATTGCATAAATGTTAAAATGCCCATAACTTTGTCACTAATAAACGTTTTGTTTTTTTAAAAAACAAAACAAAAAAACAACACAATAGTTATCTACAACACAACGCCTATTATATTAGGTAGAAGATAGGGAAGTATGAAACTGGTGACAGAGCCTCTTTTAAGCCATCAACCCTTCCACAAAAAGATGAGCATTGCCACCGACAGACAATAAAACCTTTCCCACAGGTTCGTCCACTTTAAAAGTCTCGCGATGAAACGCAGCCAATTGCCCCGCCTTTAGCCTCTGCGATAGACTAGCCAATAGCGAAGCTCGATAATACGAGATTGTTTCTGCATTAACCAATTGTAAGCGTCTGTGTTCTGTGGTGCGCCGTTCCGGCTTTATAAAGGTAGCCACGAGTTGGCATTCTCACGAGAAACCATTTTGGAGGAGGCGAGCGGTTTCCTGCAAGTACCAGCGGCGTCTTCGTGAGCTGTCCGGAAACGAGGAGGTCGAGTTACTTACATTGACGCTACGCACTCGTGGCTGTTTTTTTACGGTAATTTCCCTAAGCGGCGCACGTTTTACTTCGACAGCATTGTTGGTTTCAGCGTAGCGATCACTGGGTGTATAACGCAATTCGTGTCTAATACTACACGAACGTCTGAACGCCCTCTTATCTAACTTTATTTTTTTTCTTAAGGACGTGATTTCTCCCACCCTGCTCGATTGTTCAAAAATGTCGGAGCCCGAGCTGTATATGGAAACCTCAGAAAATGGCCATGAGGCTGCAGAGGGTGACTCCGCCGAATCTAAACAGTCAGTGGAACCTGTAGGCCAAAATGGTTCCGAGGGTGAGCAGATCGATGCAATCAAAGCCGAAGAGGACGCAGGGTGCGTACCTGATATTTCTCCAAGTGTAAATCAAGCCGCGTAAGTTGTGGAGCTTTACTATGGTAACTGTATATATTTAACTATGCGATTCATCCTTTGTTCCTCTGCTTTTGTTGGCGCCATCTGGCATAGGGGGAGGGGCTTGCCTTGTACACAGTTTGTGAGGGTTTATCGGCAGGTTAGCGCTCTTTTATGGACGGCTCTCTTGCTCAATACGCTTTATGTATAAACGTGTGCAGCGCTCTTACAAGCTTCTTGAGCTGGTGCGCTAGTATCATCCCTGGGCCACCTTTCTGATGTACTAAAGCAGTGGCTACCCAAGAGGCTATTACTGACTCGCGATGCTTGTGACTATTGTAATTGTACGGATTCATGTATCATGTGGCGTATTTAGAGATCAATACCCAGTGGCAACTTCATTAAAGGGGTTTTCCCATCAGACATTTATGACATATCCGCAGGCTGTCATAAATGCGGGTCTGGGACCCACCACCTATCTCTAGAGCGGGCCCCCCAAGCCCTGTTCTACCGCTCTGTTGTGGCTGACGCTTGGTATTTCCGACCATGAATTACGGAAACGGCTTAGCTTGTTCAGCTACGCTGTTTCTCTAAGTCCCATAGTAGTGAATGGCAATTACAGAAGCCGCGTAGGATGCGATCTAAGCGGTCTCTAATTCATGGTTGGAAATCACACGCGCTAGCCACGAGCGGTAGGGACAGGGTTTAAGGGGGCCTGTTCTAAAGATAGATGCGGGTCTCACCACTTGGGACCCCCATGTATCTGACATTTGACATATCCTGTGGATATGTCATAAATGTGTCTGATGGGAAAACCCCTTTAAGAAATGTCATAGGTAATGTTCAAATGACTTAACTGGTAGCCCCCTGGTAAATTGTGTATGTAACTGGAAATGCTGCAGATCATACGGTCGTGTTCTACTGAGCTCAAATTACTCAAAATTACCCGCGTGGTCCAGTTATCTATGAAGGCTTATATAGTTCATAGTCATCCCCCGTAGGGTTGCACAACTCATCTAAACTTCGATACTGTGCACCCTCAAAAGTTTCGAAACCATTATTTTGTGTATTTCTATACTAAGCTGCTATGTAATAGTCAGTGCCCCTCTCCTGATTCCTAACACGTTCGCTTGCGGTCAGCTTGATGTGATGCGGCCGTTGCCGGCACGGACGATAGAACATGGTGGGCGCACTACAACCCCCACCCCCCCAATGTTCTCATTCGTTAGTGCAGCGCTGGCCACGTCATCTTATGCTGATCTCCCGCGCGTGCGCTTATTGCCATGAGCGGAGCAATGGCTGTATTACATAGCCGCAGCCCCGCTCTAATGGCGGAGTTCAGAGAAACCGCTGGTCTCTGCCGCTATTCCCTTGAAGGCTGCGAGCGAAGCAGACTGCAGCGTTCAAGGGCTAAATGAGAAGGGACATGCCCTTTGAATCGTGTCACAGGGAATCCTTGTGACATGATTGAGGGACATACCATAGATGGGCAGACAGCCCAGGGTCCATTGGAGGACCCCATGGCTTTCTGACCATATTTCCTGTTAGGCATACTTATTTATGTCCCAACTGCCTGCGTACAATCAGTACACAGGCTAATGTACTGGCCTATAGATATACGCCAGTACATTAACGTTTAAAGCTAAAAAAATAAAGTAATGTTTACATTTAAAAAAAACAACGTTTTTATGATTAACATTAACCTGTTTGCGCTCAGCGACGTACCATTCCGTCATGGTAGCCACATCGTTCTAGCTCCATGATTGAATAGTACGTCGCTGGAAGAACGGCCGTTTCGGCCGTCCTCCCGACATATACAGGTGCTGTGGCACCTGCTTTCTCTTACTGCAGTTAACGCAGCTCCTACAGTAGGGAACCATCGCAGTGTCCCTGCTGATTAATCGCTTAAAAGCCGTGTTCAATAGCGATCGAGGCTTCTTAGGGGTTAAACCACAATCGCCGGTCAGCTACATGATAGCGGGCGGCGATAGTTGCTATGGCAATGGGACGCCTAATAATGACGCCCGTCTATGCCGTCTATGGAAGCCTAGTGGGTCGGTACAGTCAGGACTCACTATACTTGCTAATAGCGAGTAGCTGACCGCTCTAATAAACTGCTCTATGCATGTAGTGCAGTGTATTAGAATAGGATAAAGTGTGAAAATAAAGGCTTTAAAAGTAAAAATCCCCTTTTTCCCTGATCAGTCCTTTATTAATAAAAAAAAATTAAACTGCATAATTGGTATTACCGCAGCCGTAACATCCTGAGCTACAAAAGTATATCTACCCCGCGCGGTGAAGGCCATAATAGAAAATAATAAACCATACTAGAATCACAATTTTTTTTGGTCACTTCATCTCCCAAAAAATTGAATAAAAGATCAAAAAGTCACATGTACCTAAAAATGGTACAGATCAAAACTACAGTTCGTTACGCAAAAAAACAAGTCCTCGCTCAGCTTTCTTGATTGAAAAATAAAAGTTATCGCTCCTAGAATATGGCAACACAAAAAGTAAATGATTTTTTTAAATAAACAGTATTATTGTCCAAACAAAATAAGACATAAAGTAATTTATAGCGCATGGGGAATGCTGTAAAAAACAATAGTTTTTTTTTTTTTTTTTTTTTTAATCGCCACACCTCTTAAAAATAGAATAAAAGCTGATGTAAAGGTCTCATGCACCCCCATAAAAACTGCAACAAATTCCTCAAGGTCTAGTTTCCAAAATGGGGTCACTTTTAAGGGGTTTCCCCTGTACTGGTACCTCAGAAGCTCTGCAAGTGCAACATGGCACCCAGAAACCAATCAAGCAAAATCTACATGCCAAATAGTGCTCCTGCCTTTCTGACCTCTGCTGTTTGTCCAATCAGCAGTTTATGACCACGTATGGGTTACTGCTGTAATCGGGAGAAATTTCTTTACAAATGTTGGTGTCCTTTTTCTCCTTTATTCCTTGTCAAAATCAATTTTTTTTTACATTTTATCGTAAAAATGTGATTTTCAATTGCACAGCCTAATTCCAGAAAATGCAGAAAAAATACCAGTGGGATCTAAATGCCCACTATACCCCTTGATAAGTTCCTTGAGGGGTGTAGTTCGCCAAATAGGGTAACTTTTGGGGGTTTTCACTGTTTTGGCACCACAAGACCCCTTCAAACCGGACATGGTGCCTAATAAAAAGGATCCATTAGTGCGCTAGGGCCACATGTGGGATATTTCTCAAAACGAAAGAATCTGGGAAATAAGTATTGAGTTGCGTTTCTCTGGTGAAACCTTCTGTTTTACATGGAATAAAAAGAATATTTTCCTTTAAATTCCTGTGAAACTCCTAAATGGTTAATAAACTTTCTATATGCTGCTGTGAATACTTTGAGGGGTCTAGTTTCTAAAATGGGCTGTTTGATAGGGGTTTCTAATATATGGGCCCCTCAAAGCCACTTGAGAACTGAACTGGAACCTAAAAAAAAGAGGCTTTTGAAATTTTATTCAAAGCCTGAGAAATTGCTGCTTGTGTTCTAAGCCAGGGGTCTCAAACTCAGCCGGGTAAGTGGACCGCATATAGAAAAAATGGGAAGTTGACGGGCCGCATTACTTTCAAATTTGATACTGTTTCGATACTGTGCATCCCTAAACGGTTCGATACTGAGCTGCGCAGCCGCACAGCTCAGTATAGTAATACATGAATGTATGGGAGCGCGGCTGCGGCTGTGTACAGCCATTGCCGCGCTCCTGAGTCATGATAAGTGCGCAGGGTCAGGATGATGTGATGCGGCCGGCTAATGAGGCGGCACTGAAGACCGAACATGGCAGGCGCTCTACAAAACGCCCACATGTTCTGTCTCCAGCGCCTGAACTGCCGCTCATTAGTGCAGCGCCGGCCGCACCTCCTCATGCTGACCGCGCACACACTTTCTGTCAGGTGCGGGGCAATGACTGTATTACACAGCCACAGCCCCGCTCTATAACGCCGGAGATCAGAGAGACCTCTCCGCCGTTATTCCCCTGAATGCTGCGATCACAGCTGACTGCAGCATTCAGGAGAAAATGAGAAGGGGGATGCCCCTGGATCGCGTCACGGGGAATTCCTGTGACGCGATCGAGGGCCATACCATATATGGGCAGACAGCTCAGGGTCTATTGACGGACCCCAGGGCTGTCTTACCATATTTCCTGTTAGGACATACCCAAGTATGTCCTAACAACTGCCTGTGTGCTTTCTGTCCACAGGTTAATGTACTGGCACATATCTGATATGTCAGTACATTAAAGTTTAAAAATAAAGTAAAAACAAAGTATTGTTAAATGTAAAAAAAATACACATTCACCTTTTTAACAATAAACATTAAAATAAGTCTCAATACATAAAATATTCACACATTCAGTAATGGCGCGCACAACAATTTTTTTGCATCATTTATGATGTGTACGCTGTAAAAAAATGAAATAAACACGGCTTTCATTCACTTATTAATGTGAGGTGTGATGAATTTAACCTCCATGTTCCTCACATTAATAGTAATTAACCCCATCATGTACCTCGCACATTAACCCAATATGACTGAGAAACATGATGGGATTAATTACTATTAATGTGAGGCACGTTCAAAATTCATCACATGAATGTTTTTTTTTTTTATTACTGTTGGCAAAGTATCGAAATTGGTATCGAAATCGCAATACTAAGCGAAGTATCGGAATCGAAGTCCAAATTCTGGTATCGTGACATCCCTAGATACAATACAAAATTATTGTTAATCAATTAGTTATTTTTCATTTTCTCAACAACAAAGAAAATAAACTCAACATTTGTAAAGCAACTTCTCTGGAGTACGGAAATACTCCATACGTGGTCATAAACTGCTGTTTGGGCACACAGGGCTCAGAAGAACCTTTTGGCTTTTGGAGTGCAGAATTTGCTGGATTAGTTTCTGGGCGCTATGTCGAATTTGCAAAGCCCCTGTAAGACAAACATTGAAAACTCACCAGAAGTGACCCAATTTTGGAAACTGCACCCCTCACATAGGGGTGTAGTGACCATGTTAATCCCACAGGTGTTTTCCAGAAAATGGCGTGCACTCGATGTTGCAGAGTGAAAATGGGAATTTTTCCATAGATATGCAAATATGTGGTGGCCAACTTATTCCACCATGAAAAGACAGCTCTCTAACTATTATACTGTGTTTCCTGGTTTTAGAATCCTCCTACATGTGTCCCTTATCTTTTGACTGGACATTCGACCAGGCTCAAGAGTGAAAGAGCACCATGCAAGTTAAGGCCTAATTTGGCAAAGTATTGGTTTCACAATTGCAGAGGCTCTGATGTGAAATAATAAACCCATGAGAAGTGACTGTTTTGAAAACTGCACCTTTCAAGGCATTTATTAAGGAGTGTAGTGAGCATTTTCACCCCACAGGTTTTTCCATATATTGCGCTGCGGATGGTGTAAAGTAAAAATGTACATTTTTCCTTAGATATGCCATTTCAGTGGCAAATGTCATGCCCAGCTTGTGCCACTGGAGACACACACCCCAAAAATTGTTAAAAGGGTACTCCCTGGTATGGCGATGCCATATATGTGGAAGGAAACAGCTGTTTGGCATGCTGTAGGGTTCAGAAGGGAGGGAGCGCAATTTGTTTTTAGGATCATGTTGAACTATTGGTCTTTTTGGATCACTTGCATGTAGAACTGAGTGATTTTTGCCTAAATGTTTTTTTTTTTAAACCCTATGAATGTTTACCAATGTGTATAATATAGACAGGGGGAGAAGAAAATAATCCTGAGATATAGATGGATATATATATCAGGATTATTTATATATCTAATTGGGCACTCGGCTCAAATTGACTTTAAAAGTAGAAATTTATTAGATTATAGTTAAAATTTAATATGTACATTCTTGCATAAACTGACAGACAACACAGACCTGGTCGGGTAGTAAATATGATTCAATGATAGAAAATGTTAATCCAAAAGAGTATATACTACGCAAATCTAGCTTAATGCATAAATATTAGTCATAATGGAAAATATGGTTGCATACAGATTGAATGTGTACCACCTTACGATTCATATACAAATAGTACCACTAAAAATACCATGGACTGAAAATTACTATATGGCGGAATTCACACGACTGATTCCCGGCCGGGTGCCGGCCGTTCATAAATCGGCCGGCACCCGGCTGCATTAGGAATAATAGCCCCCTAATGGGGCTATTCACACGACCGATTTTTTTGACGGCCGGGAAAACCGCCCGTCAAAAAATAGGACATGCTCTATTTTCAGCTGGGTGCCCGGCCGCCCGGCTCCCATAGAAGTCTATGGGGCCGGGTAATACACGGCCATCACCGGAATGTGTCCCGAGTGATGGCCGGGTCTACCGTCGCTCGCGCACTCTCTCTCCTCCTCACAGTGCAGAGTGCATGTGAGGAGGAGGAGGATCTTTTATTGCTCGCTGTAGGAGTCAGAATCCCCAATCCCTGGCTGGGGATTGGGGATTCCGCTACAGGAGAAGTGCGTGACTGCACTGTCCATATATGGACACAGCGAAGTCACGCACTTCTGCAGCGGAATCCCCGACTCTATGGCCGGGGATGCCGCTACAGGAGAAGTGCGTGACTACACTGTCCATATATGGACGCAGCGAAGTCACTCACTTCTGCAGCGGAATCCCCAACTCTATGGCCGGGGATTCCACTACAGGAGAAGTGAGTGACTACACTGTCCATATATGGACACAGCGAAGTCACTCACTTCTGCAGCGAAATCCCCGACTCTATGGCCGGGGATTCCGCTACAGGAGAAGTGAGTGACTACACTGTCCATATATGGACACAGTGACGTCACTCACTTCTGAAGCGGAATTCCTGACCTGTGGCAGGGAATTCCTCTTCAGGAGAAGTCAGTGACTACACTGTCCATATATGGACATTGAAGTCAGTGACTTCTCCTGGAAGGGGGGGGAGGATGGGTGCAACCTACAGGGGACTGTGTGGCATCACCTACAGGGGGCAGGGTGGCATCACCTACAGGGGGCAGGGTGGCATCACCTACAGGGGGCAGGGTGGCATCACCTACAGGGGGCAGGGTGGCATCACCTACAGGGGGCAGGGTGGCATCACCTACAGGGGGCAGGGTGGCATCACCTACAGGGGGCAGGGTGGCATCGCCTACAGGGGGCAGGGTGGCATCGCCTACAGGGGGCAGGGTGGCATCGCCTACAGGGGGCTGTGTGGCATCGCCTGCAGGGGACTTGGTGGCATCGCCTGCATGGGACTTGGTGGCATCGCCTGCAGGGGACTTGGCGGCATCGCCTGCAGGGGACTTGGCGGCATCGCCTGCAGGGGGCTGGGCGGCATCGCCTGCAGGGGGCTGGGTGGCATTACCTACCAGGGGGGCTGTGGCATTATCTACAAAGGGCTAAATTCATCCGATTTTAAAACTGACAGGGAAAAAAACGGATGCAAATCGGCCGGTAAAAAACGGCAACTTGGCCCGCAACGGAATCGGAACGGATGCAAACCGGCCGGGAAAAACGGCCGATTTTCCCGGCCGACACTCGGACCCTGTCGTGTGAATGAGGCCTATATATTTTTATTTATTTAGTTCAGGGTAACTGTTACATATAGTCATGAATGACTCTATAAATAAACGTAGCCTTGTCAGACATAGCTATATATTCTGTATAGAATTCAAATTGTCATCATAGTAAATGGACAAAAGGGTATACTCCTCATTTGAGCGCATATACAGCAGCCAACAAGGGATTTGAGACCAGTTCTGTCAATGGAGCAGAATAGAACGTCCCTTCTGCGTAAATAGGCCACGGCTTGGCGAGGATTTTTACAAATACTGGAGTTCAGACGAGACCATGCAGGAGTTACTTAATGACTTCAAAAATAACCTTACCCCTGAGGAGGAAGATGCACTATCTGCTCTTGAGGAATTAAACATTGAATCATTGAATTCTACTTCTATTGTACCTATCGTCCCAAAGTTCATGGATTTAAAACCCACTTGCCTCACTGCCACCAATCTCTTCCAACCGTTACATGAGAGAATTAATGGAAGGGATTGATCGGGATTTGAGCTGCATTAAATGGTCTAATCCTATAAAACAATCTTCCATATGAAGAACGCTTGGCTCTAAGTGAATTATGCAATATTAAAGAAATAATAATAAAACTTAGTGATAAAGGTGGGAATGTAGTCCATTATTTGAGATTACTCAAAAATTAAATTGAAAATTGGTTTGCTCTCGAGGAAGGCTTAATAACTAAGATTGAGTTCAACTAAATGTTAAGGAACCCAAAATGCTGACCATATACATCTTACCCAAAGTTCACAAGGAGACTCTCCAACCGGACGTCCAATTATCTCCGGTATAGCGGGACCCAGTCATAAATTAGGTAAATTTGTTGACTAGAAGTTGAAGAATTTTGTGAAACTATTACCATCGTTTGGTCACTACATCCCCAGTGTCTAAAACAAACTACATAACTTAAAGAGGCTCTGTCACCAGATTTTGCAACCCCTATCTGCTATTGCAGCAGATAGGCGCTGCAATGTAGATTACAGTAACGTTTTTATTTGTAAAAAACGAGCATTTTTGGCCAAGTTATGACCATTTTTGTAGTTATGCAAATGAGGCTTGCAAAAGTCCAAGTGGGTGTGTTTAAAAGTAAAAGTCCAAGTGGGCGTGTATTAGGTGCGTACATCGGGGCGTTTTTAATACTTTCACTAGCTGGGCGCTCTGATGAGAAGTAACCTTCTCTTCAGAACGCCCAGCTTGTGACAGTGCAGATCTGTGACGTCACTCACAGGTCCTGCATCGTGACGGCCACATCGGCACCAGAGGCTACAGTTGATTCTGCAGCAGCATCAGCGTTTGCAGGTAAGTCGATCTTACCTGCAAACGCTGATGCTGCTGCAGAATCAACTGTAGCCTCTGCTGCCGATGTGGCCGTCACGATGCAGGACCTGTGAGTGACGTCACAGATCTGCACTGTCACAAGCTGGGCGTTCTGAAGAGGATGTTACTTCTCTTCACAGCGCCCAGCTAGTAAAAGTATTAAAAACGCCCCGATGTACGCACCTAATACACGCCCACTTGGACTTTTACTTTTAAACACACCCACTTGGACTTTTGCAAGCCTCATTTGCATAACTACAAAAATGGTCATAACTTGGCCAAAAATGCTCGTTTTTTACAAATAAAAACGTTACTGTAATCTACATTGCAGCGCCTATCTGCTGCAATAGCAGATAGGGGTTGCAAAATCTGGTGACAGAGCCTCTTTAAAGATGCTCTGGGACCACATAAGTGCCCTATCTTGTACATAATGTGATCGGTGCTGTAATGTAGATTACAGCAGTGGGTTTTATTAAAAAACTTAAGTTATGACCTATTTTAGCTTTATGCTAATGACTTTCTTAATGGACAACTGGCTGTGTTTTTACTTTTGACCAAGTGGGTGTTGTAAAGAGAAGCGTATGACTCTTACTAATCAGCATCATACACTTCTCTCCATTCATTTACTCTGCACTTAGTTAACAACGCAGGATCACTATGCAGTCACATTCACACTAAGATTACTGAAGTGTCTTGACAGTGACTAGACATCACCTCCAGCCAGGACGGGATGTCTATTCACAATCCCAACACTTCGGTAACATTTGTGTGTGACTTACTCACACAATACATCGAGATCATGCTGTTCTGTCATTTACTTCAAGATTACTCTTGCTGTGCTGTAAGTCACACACAAACGTTACTGAAGTGTCGAATTGGTTGGACTCACTGTCAAGACACTTCAGTAACATTAATGTGTGTGTATGTGACTGCACATAGTGAACAACGCAAGATCACTATGTGCATAAAAAATTAATGGGGAGAAGTGAATGACTGTGATTGGTCAGCATCATACACTTCTCTCCACAACGCCCACTTGGTCAAAAGTAAAAACACGGCCAGTTTGTCTATTAAAGTCATTGGCTTAAAGCTAAAATAGGTCATAACTTGGTGAAAATAGATCATTTTTCGAAATAAAACACACTGCAGTAGTCTACTCTACAGCGCCGATCACGTTATGTACAAGATAGGGCACATTTAATGTGGTGAGAGCCTCTTTAAGTATCCCATCTCATAGTATACTTGTGGGATTAGATGGCTAATCCCTCTACACCACGATTCTACACACGGTTGGTTTAAAAGTTGTTGAATATTATCTTGACCGATAAAGATCTGAATTTGGCCCATCAGAATGAATTTTTCTGTTTCGATAACCAATTTTATTTACAAGTGGATGGTACTGCCATGGGTTCATAATGTGCTCAATCTTACACTTGCCTCCGCTAAGGATACTGGGAAATGGCAACTGTCTATCCTTGTGAACTATTCAAAAAATAGTGTTCCCTTTGGCTTAGTTTTATCGATGACGTCTTTATTTCATGGACTGGCACAAGTGAAGAGTTAAATGTGTTTGTCGACCTACTTAATAACTGTAATATACAGCTCATATATACAGCCAGTTGCCATGAGATCGGCTTCCTGGACCTCATAAGGAAAAATGAGGATAGAATAGAAACAAGCACATTTAGAAAACCGACAGCTGGTAACACCCTTCTGTTGGCACAAAGTCCTCTAAAATCCCTCATACGAGGTATACCAGTGGGTCAGTTTCTGCAATTATGCAGAAACCGCTCTGATCTGTATAACTTTAAGCAGGAGCCCTTGGAACTTAAGACCCGTTTTGAAAAGGGATACTCCACAAAATGTATCAAACATGGATATAATACACCATTACATACTAATAGGGAATCTCTTTTGTACCATAATGGACAAAGAATAATCCCTAAGAAAAATGTGAAATCCTTACCACTGTCTGGGAAACAAGAGAACAAGGTTAGATGTATTTCTAGGTTTGGACAACACTGGGAAGGAGTTAGGGAGATACTTGGAAAAAAAACAAACTGCCACAGCTGAGATTATGTGGAATTATTTGAGAAACGGTCGGTGACCACCCTAGTTTGACATCTGTCTAAAAGAGCCCCAAACCTTCGTTATCTCCTTGTAAGATCGGAGTTTCAAAGAGCTGCAAGCAGTAACTCGCCTACACACTATCTAAAAGGGATGTTTAAATGTGCTACATGCTCAGTGTAAATTCATTAGGAAGAGCAATGTATTTTTTGATTCGTCTAATCGCTGTAAGTTGGACGTTAAATGCTTTCTGGTCATTCGTCGATGGTTGTCTATTTGATCTATTGTCCCTGCAATAGATTTTATTTAGGGAAAGCCATAAGTTAAGTCCAACTCTGAATTGCTGAACATATAATGGATATAAAAAAATGGGGACGAAAAGAGCCCCTTAGCAATGCATTTCAAAGAATATCATAAACCGTCCCCATTTGGCCTTAACTTTATGGCCATATATCAGCTCCCAAAGAATAACAGGGGTGACAATCGAGAGTTCTACTCCAAAAGAAAAGTATGTGGATTTACAATCTTGGATCATTGGGCCCCTTGGGTTTAAATCATGAACTTAAATTGCATATATTACTTTGATGCGACCCGACCCGTGCAACTGTCCGGTGCATGGTTTGGCTCTTGGGACCCGGCTCGCATCTCCATCTCCTCATTTTCTTGGTGCGGCTGGGGTCCCGAGACATGACCCGCGTGACTGTACCCAGTGCGCCATATGTTATGCAGAGTTTGGAGCTGGAAGCAGATGGCTCCGTACACTGCATAGCTGCCTTACTGAAGCTTTGCCGCTATTCTGGTCCAGATCGTTGCTCCCACATGGATATCCAATGACCAGAGGCAGCTGATTGGTGCAGGGTTCGGGTGTTCGATCCCCACCGATCATATAATGATGACTTATCCTGTGGATAGGTAATCAGCTGTCCGTTCCCGGACCACCCCTTTAAGCTAAGTACCCTAAATATTCATGTGTCCGCTCTAAGTGCAATTTTTGCTAAAAATCTGGATGAGCATAGATGAATAAAAAAATTCATGAAGGCAGCATTTTAATTAAAGCCAAAGATCTCAACTTCTACCATGGGATTTAAATACCGTTCTAGAAGGACTCACTAAATAGCTATTTGATCCATTACTAGAATCAAACGTCAACACTCTTGGAAAACAGTGTTTTTAAAACAAAGGGAATGTTGCTAGAAATTATTATTTTTCAGTTAAACAATTAGTATTTGAGTCATTACACTGTTAATTTTTTCACAAGTCAGGAATTATTATAAACTAGATTCTGATTTATAACATTTCCATATGCTGGCCACTAGAGGGAGCAGTTCCCAAAATTGCAGCATGGTCACTGTGGTAAAGTAACTTCATTGATTTATGCTGCAAATTTGAAGTGGACACTTCTCTCGTGTCCACACAATCCCCCCTCCCTTCTGGCTAGTGCCAGAAGGAGGAGTTTGAATGTCTCCAAACCTCCTACACTGTGTGCCGCCATTTTCTGAGCGACTGCACAGTGTAGGAGGATACAGGGCTCAGGAGACAGTATCACACGAACATAATACACACATCACATACACTAACATAAATTACCTGCTCCTGCCTCCGCTGGCTCCTATTCCTTGCGCCTTCGCTTCGTTTACCATATGTCCAGAAGTCGTCATCTTACTGTCTGGCAGCGGCTTCCGGTCCACATGAAAATGGCGCCGGATTTCGCTCTACGAACGAGCATTTTGGGCTGTGTGGGAGCGGCGCATGCGCCGTTCCCACACAGACGGCGTACGCTTCTGAGAATGGAACGGTTCCCGTTCGCATTCTCTATGGGGTTGTAGGTGCCGTATAGCATCTCTGTATGTGTCGTTAATCGACACATACAGAGATGGAAATAAAATGTCAGCCCCCATAGAGAAGTAAAAGTTTGAATACAGTAAAAAGTAGAAAGTCACAACACTAATAAATACAGTTTTTGTTTAGTTTATTAAAAGCAATATAATAAAAAAAAAAATCATTACCCCTTCCCTTTAAAGGAACAGTGTCATCACAAATAAATTTTTTATATGTTAAAGATGTTAGTGCTTTAATAAAAACGTTTATATTCATTTGTGTGTTTGTGTTTTACTGTTTCTTATTTTTACACTTTTTCTTCCCTATGGGGGCTGCCATTTTTTGTTCCATTTCTGTGTGTGTCGATTAACGACACACACAGACATGGAGTACGGCAGCCACAGTCCCATAGGGACTGAACGGCTCCCGTCCCATTCACGTCCGTGTACGGCGTCTGTGTGGGAACTGCGCATGCGCCGCTCCCACACAGTCCTATTCGAAATTGGCGCCGTCCGGCGCCATTTTCCTGTGGACCGGAAGTCGCGGCCGGACTGTAATATTACTACTTCCGGTCGCGGCTTCCGGACTTGTGCACATGGAACAGCGGCAGCAAAGGGAGCGGACGGGCCGGAGGGAGCCGCGGCGGCAGGAGCATGTAAGAGATTTCAATGTATGTTAGTGTTTGTGTGTGTTTACTACTGTATGTAAACCTACTACACTGTGGGTTACCTCAAAAAATGGCGACACAGTGTAGGAGGTTAAACCTTTCAAACCCCTCGTTTATCCCGGCACTAGCCAGGATAAAGGAGGGGGGGGATGCTGAGAGCTCACTAGAGCGAGGGCTTTTAACCCAATGTTGCAATGCTGCAATTTTGGGAACTAGCTCCATCTAGTGACCAAAAATGGGTAGTATTATAAATTAGAAAAAATTTATATTTCCTGTCTCTTGAAAAAAATAAAAAAAATTTGAACAATGTTTAATCACCCACACACTAAATGTTTAATTTTTAAAAAAAAAACATGTTTTTCTGGCAACACCATGCCTTTAATGACAGGCCTGAAAAGACCTTAATGACCAGCTAAATTGTTCTGTTTTTGCCTTTCAGCAGCCATAACTTTTTTTTTTTATATATTTTCAATGACATGGCTGTATGAGGCCTTGTTTTATGCAAGAGAAATATTGTTTTTTTTTTTTTCCCACAGTTAATCTAGGAAAGTGATTCTCGTCATGGTTTTTCTTTTTTATCCCGTTCACGTTTCACGCTAAATAACCTGTTAGATTCATTCTTCAGGTTATTACAGTTGTGTAGATGCCTATGTAGGTTTTTTGTTTTTTTAGTGTAGGTGCATTAAAATTTATTTTATGCAAAATGACTTATTTTGGGACTTTTTTTTTATTTTATTTTTTTTAAATCCCGTTATAAAGGGAATGTGTCGCTTGAAAAAAATATATTATTTTTTTAGTTAAACGGTTAGTCAGTAAATGATTACACATTGTTCTAATTTTTTTCACAAGTCAGGAAATATTATAAATTAGATTCTAATTTATAACCTTTCCATGTGCTGGTCACTAGAGGGAGCAATTCCCAAAATTGCAGCATTGCAATGTGGTAAAGCAACCTCATTGCTTTATGCTGCAAATTTGGTGTAGACACAGACGCTCTAGTGTACTCGCACAATGCTCCCTCCTTTTATCCTGGCTAGTGCCAGGAGAAAGGAGCGGTTTGAATGTTCAAACCTCCTACACTGTGCCTCTGTTTTTTGAGCGACTGCACAGTGTAGGATTAGATACAGTGGTAATCACACAGTATAACACGCACAAACATAACTTACATGCTCCTAGTCCTTGCTTCTGAACATATGGACGGAAGCCGCGACCGGAAGTAGTCGTCTTACTGTCTGGCCGTGGCTTCTGGTCCACATGAAAATGTCGCGGGAGGTTCACATGACCTTCCTTTTGGACTGTGGGAGCGGCGCATGCGCCGCTCCCACACAGACAGCGTACGCTATAGTGAATGGAACGGCTCCTGTTCGCTTTCACTATGGGGATGTATATGCCGTATTCTATCTCTGTATGTGTCGTTAATCGACACAGATGAAAAAAAAAAAATTGCAGCCCCCATAGAGAAGTAAGTTAGAAAAAAGTAAAACACAAAATTTATTTTAACATACTAAAACCAAAAACATAAAAAAAAATTTGCCCGGTGACACCTGTCCTTTAAGGGATAACTTTATTTATAACATTTTTTTTTTAACTTGTAATGTATTAGCATACTCCTGGCGACAGTGTGCATCGGTAACTGGGAGTTCAGCTGTCACCGACAGCTGACACTCCACTCTTGCTGGCCAACGGTCCTCTGCTGCTGATTTTGGCGAATTAACACATTAAATGCGGCAATCGGTTGCAATCCCGAATTTTAGCGGTTTCTAGCATATCGGCAGACCCTGGTCCGAAATCGCGCTTTTTGCCGATAGCATGGCAAACGGAAGCCAAACAATGGCCTCCGTGTCTGCCATGGACAGAAGCCCATCAGGACAAACCTCCGGCTGGTCCTGATAGGCTTCCTGGCAGAGTGACAGGATGTCAGTTGTTCCCGAAGCACACTGTCGGCGACACGGTGTGCATCTGGAACTGGGAGGTCAGCTGTCCCCGACAGCTGACACTCCAGTATTGGTGATTGCTGCTGATTTTGGCAATTAACCCGTTAAATGCAGCGCTTGATTGCGATCACCACATTTAGAGTGTTTGTAGCACATCAGCAGCCCCCATACAATTGTGGGGGTTGCTGATGCTTGTGATGGCATCCGGAGGCCAGTGAACAGCCTCCGGGTCTACCATGTATGGAAGCCTATGAGGACCAGCCTCATAGACTTGCTGTGATGTCACTCTGACAGTTGGAATACGTTACACTGCCTAGGTAGTGTAATGTATTCTAGCAGCGATCAGAGCTGCAGGTAAAAAAAAATTGTGTAAAAAGAAAAAAGTTAATGTTTTATAAAAGTATAAAAATCTGTTTTTGTTTTCCTAGAAGTCATTTATTATAGGAAAAAATGAAAACGTTAAAGTACACACATTTGGTATCACCCTGTTCCTAACAACCCAAACTATAAAACTATAATGTTGTTTTTTCCACACTGAACGGCGCGAACAAAATAAATGGAAAACTGTCAGCATCACTATTTTTTGGTCACCACCCCTCCCAAGATATAGAATAAAAAGTGATCAAAAAGTTGCATTTACCCCAAAATAGTACCAATAAACTACAACCCATCCCGCAGAAAACAAAACCTCCCACAGCTTTTTGACTAAAAAATAAAGTTACGGCTCAGAATATGGTGTCTCAGAAATTAAATTATTTTATAGAAACGTAATTTTAATGTGCAAACGCTGCAAGACTTAAAACAATTAATATATATATATATATGTATGGTATTGCCGTAATCGTACAAACCCGTAGACTAAAGTAAAATGTAATTTATTGCGCACGATTAACGCTGAGAATTTAAAACTATAAAATTGCTGTTTTTTTGGTCACCTTAGCTCTACAAAAAAAAAAAAAATTAATAAAAAGTGATCAGGAAGATGTATGTACCATAAAATGGTACCAATGAAAGATACAGCTCGTCCCACCAAAAATAAGCGCTCAATCGATCAAAAAATAAGTTCTGGATGTCAGAATGTGATGACACAACAATTAATTTTTTTTTAAAAAAAATAGTCTTTTCTTTGTAAAATATAAAAAAAAAACCTATATAAATTTGGTATCACCATAATCGTATTGACGCAGAATAAAACTAAAGCTGTCGTTTTTACCGCACGGTGAAAGACTTAAAGGGAATGTGTTAGCAAAAAATGTATTTTTTTTTTTTAGTTAAACAATTAGTGTGTGGGTGATTAAACATTGTTCTAATGTTTTTTATTTTTTTCACGAGTCAGGAAATATTATAAATTGGATTCAATTTATATTTCCCATTGCTGGTCACTAGATGGAGCAATTCCCAAAATTGCAGCATTGCATGTGGTAAAGCAACCACATTGCTTTATGCTGCAAAATTGGGAAAAAATCCCTCGCTCTAGTGAGCTCTCAGAATCCCCCCTCCTTTATCCTGGCTAGTGCCGGGAGAAACGAGGGGATTGAACGGTCTAACCTCCTACACTGTGTCGCCATTTTTTGAGCTAACACACAGTGTAGTAGGTTAACATACACTAGTAAACACAGTAAAACACGAACATACATAGAAATCACTTACCTTCTCCAGTCGCCGCCGCCGCTCCCACCGGACCGTCCGCTCCGTCTGCTGCCGCTGCTCCATGTGCACAAGTCCGGAAGCCGCGACCGGAAGTAGTAATCTTACTGTCCGGCCGCAACTTCCGGTCCACAGGAAAATGGTGCCAGACGGCACGCATTTCAAATTGGACTGTGGGAGCGGCGCATGCGCCGTTCCCACAGACGGCGTACACCATAGTGGATGGAACGGGCCCCGTTCGCAGTCCCTATGGGACTGGAGCTGCCGTATTCCATGTCTGTATGTGTCGTTAATCGACACATACAGAAATGGAAAAAAAAATGGCCCCCATTGGGAAGAAAAAGTGTAAAAATAACACAAATAAATACAAACGTTTTTAATAAAACACTAACATCAAACTGATATAAGAAATTTTTTTGTGGCGACCCTGTTCCTTTAAAAGCAAAACCCCAAAAACAATGGAGCAATCAGTTTTTTTTCCAATTGTTCAGCCCGTAAATTATTTTTTTTCAGTTTCCCAGTACATTTTATGGTACTTTAAATGGTGTTAATAGAAACTACAACTCTTCCCGCAAAAAATAAGCCCTCATACCACTCTATTGATGGAAAAATAAATGATTATGGCTCTTGGAAGTCGGGGAGTGGAAAATGAAAAAGCAAAAAGGGATCCGTCCTGAAAGGGTTCATTTTCTAATAAAAAAAAACATTTATGACCACATATGGGGTATTGCTTTACAAATGCTGGGGTGCTTTTCCGCTTATCCCTGTGAAAATTAAAAAATTCAGCATTTTAGTTGACAAAAATGTTGATATTCATTTTCACAGCCTAGAAAAATTCCTTGAGGGTGTAGTTTCCAAAATAGTGTCACTTTTGGGGGGGTTGGGGGGTTTCCACTATTTTGGTCCCTCCGGGGCGTTGCAGACACGGCACTGAGCACCAATCAATCAAAATCTGTGCTCTTTCCCTTCTGAGCCCTGCAGTGGGACCAAACAGCAGTTTATTACCACATATGGAGTATTGCCATAATCGGGAACAATTGCTTTACAAATGTTAGAGTGCTTTTTCTCCTTTATTGCTTGTAAAAATGAGAATTATGTTTCCATAGGGAAAAAAGGTGATTTTCATTTGCACAGATTAATTCCACTAAATTCTCCAGTAAAACTGTGGGGTCAAAATGCTCACTATACCCCTAGAAAAATGCCTTGAGGGGTGTAGCTTCCAAAATGGGGTATCTTTTGGACCGTTTCAACTGTTTAGGTACCACAAGACCTCTTCAAACCTGACTTGGTGCTTAAAATATATTCCTAAAAATAGGAGGCCCCAAAATCCACTAGGTGCTTCTGAGTCCAGTGATTCAGTCCATTAGGACACTAGGGCCACATGTGGGATATTTCTAAACTGCAGAATCTGGGCAATAAATTTTGAGTTGCGTTTTCTAGTAAAACCTTCTGGGTTTTTTTTATTACATATTAATTTTGGCACAAAAAATGAAATTTGTAAATTTCACCTTTACTTTGTTTTAAAGAGGCTCTGTCACCACATTAGTGCCCTATCTCCTACATAAGGAGATGGATGCTATAATGTAGGTGACAGCAGTGCTTTTTATTTAATAAAACGATCTGTTTTCACCACTTTAGCACAAATCTAAAATTGCTAATAATGAGTTGCTTAATGCCCAAGTGGGCGTGTTTTTACTTTAGACCAAGTGGGCGTTGTACAGAGGAGTGTATGACGCTGACCAATCAGCGTCATGCACTCTCCATTTATTTAGGCAGCGCATAGGGATCTTTTTAGTTCGCTATGTGCTGTCTTATACTAACACATTAACGATACTGAAGTGTTTAGACAGTGAATAGACATTCCACGGGATGTCTTTTCACAATCTCTGCACTTCGTTACGGTTTCTATGGTAGTTACAGCAGAGGAAGCATAATCTTGCGAGATCACGCTGTAAATGACAGGTTACAACGAGATTACGCTTCCTCTTCCTTAACTACCATATCAAACAGATCATTTTATTAAATAAGAAGCACTGCTGTCACCTACATTATAGCACCCATCTCCTTATGTAGGTGATAGGGCACTTATAATGTGGTGACAGAGCCTCTTTAATTCTTGTGTAACGCCTAAAGGGTTAAAGTACTTCTGAATGTGGTTTTGAATACTTTGAGGGTTGCAGTTTTCAAAATGGGGTGTTAATGGGTACTTTCTATTAAGGCCCTCAAAGCCACTTCAGAACTGGTCCCTGAAAAAATAGGCTTTTGAAAATGAGAAATTGCTGCTAAAGTTCTAAGCCTTGTAATATCCTAGAAAAATAAAAGGACGTGAATAAAAACTGATGCACACATAAAGTAGACATATGGGAAATGTTAAAGAGGCTCTGTCACCACATTAGTGCCCTATCTCCTACATAAGGAGATCGGCGCTATAATGTAGGTGACAGTGATGCTTTTTATTTAAAAAAAACTATCTATTTTCACAATGTTAGGAGCGATTTTGGTTTATGCTAATGAGTTTCTTAATGCCCAAGTGGGCGTATTTTTACTTTCGACCAAGTGGGCGTTGTACAGAGGAGTGTATGACGCTGACCAATCGGCGTCATGCACTCCTCCTCTCCATTAATTTACACAGCAGAATCGCGTTCTTACTAGAACATGATCTGCAGCCACATACAGTGTCCTAATAATGAATACACATGACCATCCAGCCTGGACGTCATGTGTATTCAGAATCCTGACACTTCTGAATCTTTTCTGTGAGATTCCAGCAACGGATGCGAAATCTCGTTTACCTCCGTAATCTCGTGAGATTTCGTATCCGTTGCTGGAATCTCACAGAAAAGATTCAGAATTGTCAGGATTCTGAATACACATGACGTCCAGGCTGGATGGTCATGTGTATTCATTATCAGGACACTGTATGTGGCTGCAGATCATGTTCTAGTAAGAACGAGATTCTGCTGTCTAAATGAATGGAGAGGAGTGCATGATGCCGATTGGTCAGCGTCATACACTCCTCTGTACAACGCCCACTTGGTCGAATGTAAAAATACGCCTACTTGGGCATTAAGAAACTCATCAGCTCCTTAACGCCGAAGGACGGATATATCCGTCCTCAGCAGCTGCTAGTTCGCGCAGGAGGACGGATATATCCGTCCTGTGATGGCGCGGGTACTGACACTGTACCCACGCGATCAGCGGCAGGAGCACGGCTGCTATACACAGCCTAGCTCCTGCTGCAACTGCCGGAATCGAAACGCGCGCCAATTCCGGCAGTTTAACCCATTTAATTCCGCTGTCAATAGTGACAGCGGCATTTAATGTGTTTGACAGAGGGAGGGAGCTCCCTCTGTCACCCGATCGGCGCCCCCGCAAACAAATCGCGGGTCGCCGTCGGGTTTCCATGACAGCCGTGGGTCTAACAAAGACCCCCAGGTCTGCCTTCAGCATCTGCCTGTTAGGCGATGCCGGAGGCATGACCTAACAGGTTGCCTGTCAGTTTTACACTGACAGGCAATAATGCTTTGGTATACGAAGTATACCAAAGCATTATATATGCGATCGGCACATCGCATAGTGAAGTCCCCTAGTGGGACTAAAAAAAAAAAATGTAAAACGGTTAAATAAAGTTTGTGAAAAAAATAAATAAATAATTACAGTCAAAGTCAAATAAAACTACTTTTTTGGCCCAAAAAGTGGTTTTATTTAGTAAAACGGTCAAAACAAATCACACATACACATATATGGTATCCCCGCGATCGTAACAACTTGACCAATAAAATGCACATATTAATTAAACCGCCGGATGAACGGCGTCGAAAGAAAACGCAAAAAACAACGTCAAAATTCTCTTTTCTCCCATTCCCCCCATAAAAAATAAAATAAAAGTTAATCTAAGTCCTATGTACCCCAAAATAGTACTAATAAAAACTACACATTGTCCCGCAAAAATCAAGCCCACGTACGGCCACATCGACGGAAAAATAAACGTTACGTCTCTTGGAATGCGGCGATGCAAAAACAAGTAATTTTTTTCTAAAAGGGTTTTTATTGTGCAAACGTAGGAAAACATATAAAACCTTTACATATTTGGTATCCCCGTAATCGTGCCGAGCCATAGAATAAAGTTAACATGTTATTTACGCTGCATAGTAAACGGCGTAAATTTATAACGTGAAAATTAATGCTGGAATAGCTGCTTATTTTCAATTCTCTCCTAAAATAAAGTTAATAAAAGTTAATCAATATGTTATAAGCATCTAAAAATGGTACAATTACAAAATACAACTCGTCCCACAAAAAACAAGCCCTTATACGGCTATGTCGACGGAATAAAAAGAGTTACGACTCTTGGAATGCGACCATGAAAAAACAAAAAATAATCCTTGGTCATTAACGTGCAAAATGGCCCGGTCATTAAGGGGTTAGCATAAACCAAAATCGCTCCTAACGTTGTGAAAATAGACCACTTTTTTAAAAATAAAAAGCATTACGGTCACCTACATTACAGCGCCGATCTCCTTACATAGGAGATAGGGCACTTATAATGTGGTGACAGAGCTTCTCTAACTAGTAACTATTTTGTGTGGTATTACTATCTGTTTTACAAGCAAATACATTTAAATTTAGAACAAGTTTTTCACAATTGAATTTATCGACAATATTTTCACTAACATAAAGTACAATATGTCACGAGAAAACAATCTCCGAATCACTTGGATAGGTAACAGCATTCCGGAGTTATTATCACATAGTGACACGTCAGATTTGAAAAATCATCTGTGTCCGAGGCCAAAACAGGCTGTGTCCTGAAGGGGTTAAAGGAACAGTGTAATCACATTTTTTTTTTTAATATGTTAAAGATGTTAGTGCTTTATTAAAAACGTTTATATTTATTTGTGTGTTTTACTTTTTCTTATTTTTACACTTTTTCTTCCCTATGGGGGCTGCCATTTTTTTCCCATTTCTGTATGTGTCGATTAACGACACATACAGACATGGAATACGGCAGCCACAGTCCCATAGGGACTGCGAACGGCTCCCGTCCCATCCACTTCTGTGTACGCCGTCTGTGTGGGAACTGTGCATGCGCCGCTCCCACACAGTCCAATTTGAAATGCGCGCCGTCCGGTGCCATTTTCCTGTGGACCGGAAGTCGTGGCCGGACAGTAAGATTACTACTTCCGGTCGCGGCAGGAGCAGGTAAGAGATTTCTATGTATGTTCGTGTTTGTGTACGTTTACTACTGTATGTAAACCTACTACACTGTGTGTTAGCTCAAAAAATGGCGACACACAGTGTAGGAGGTTAGACCGTTCAAACCCCTCGTTTATCCCGGCACTAGCCAGGATAAAGGAGGGGGGGGATGCTGAGAGCTCACTAGAGCGAGGGCTTTTTACCCAATTTTGCAATGCTGCAATTTTGGGAATGGCTCCATCTAGTGACCAGCAATTGGAAATATTATAAATTAGAATTTATAATATTTCCTGACTCGTGAAAAAAATAAAACGTTGAAAAATTTGAACAATGTTTAATCACCTACACACTAAATCTTTAATTAAAAAAAAAACAACATGTTTTTCTGGCAACACATTCCCTTTAAGCTGTTTGCTTCTTTCTAAACTGGTAACTTTCATTTACATGTTTGAACACTTAGGCCTCATTCCAGGCCTCGGCCAGGGTTTCCCGGCCGGGTGCCAGCCGTTCATAAATCGGCCGGCACCCGGCTGCATTAGGAATATTAGACCCCTAATGGGGCTATTCACACGACCGATTTTTAGACGGCCGGGAAAACCGGCTGTCAAAAAGTAGGTCATGCTCTATTTTCGGCCGGGCGCCCGGCTCCCATAGAAGTCTATGGGGCCGGGTAATACACGGCCATCACCGGAATGTGTCCCGAGTGATGGCCGGGTTTTCCGTCGCTTGCGCTCTATCTCCTCCTCACAGCGCAGAGTGCATGTGAGGAGGAGGAGTTTATGCCATTCGGACGAATGGCTGTACGCTGGAGATACTGTGTGGCAGGGCCGGGGTGTACAGCAGGTGGAAGGGAGCGCTGCGCTGGCTCCGGCTCCCTTCCCCTGCTTGTTTTAAAAGCGCCCTGGCCCGGCGACACCTTCCATGGCGCCGCTAGCAGCTGCTGCGGCTGCTACTACTGTAGCGACGCCACTATAGCAGAGCAGAGAGGTATCTCCCTGCTCTATGTGCTAGCCCCACTTTAGCTCCTTGAAGGAGCGGAATCCCTGTGTTTTCGGGGATTCCGCTCCTGGACAGAGCGCTTGATGTCTCTGTCTATATCCGGGCAATGACATCAGGGGAAACTCCTGAAGCGGAATCCCTGAACACATGGGGATTCCCCTTCAGGAGTTGCTGCTGATGTCACTGTCCAGATCTGCCCAGCCCGGATGCAAAACTTTATGCAAACGGGCCGGACAAAATGGCCGATTTTACCGGCCGACACTCGGGCTCAGGCGGGACCCTGTCGTGTGAACCCAGCCTTACTGCACTTTTGATTCAGAAGCCAAAATATTTGTCACTTGAAGCAGTACTAAGACTATATGCTAATATTTAGTGTTCTCTAAACTAATGCACTTTATTTTAGGAAAATGTTTGTTGGAGGTCTCAGCTGGGATACAAGCAAGAAGGACTTGAAAGATTATTTTTCAAAGTTTGGAGAGGTGTCTGATTGTACCATCAAGATGGACTCTAATACAGGACGATCTAGAGGATTTGGCTTTATTCTATTTAAGGAGTCTATAAGTGTTGACAAGGTTTGTTTTTTGTGTTTTCAAGCTTCTCATGACTTGGTGGATTAAGTTTATTGTGACATTGGCATCCGGTACTCTGCTCATGGAGTAGTATACACATGCTGCCTAGAGGCAACTGACATTGCTGATAAATTTGTAAGGCAGCCTGAGATGGCATTTTTCTGCTGCCCTATTTTTAGAATAGCTCTTGCATGTAAGTGGTGGGTAGTTTGGATAAGGTTATGTGCACACGACCTAATGGAGGCATTTTACGCCTCGAGATCCGCCTAAAGAGACGGCTCAAATAAATCTGCCCATTGCCTGCAATGGGTTTTACAATGTTCTGTGCAGACGAGGTAATTTTACACGTCGCTGTCAAAAGACGGTGCGTAAAAGTGCAGGATGTTTTTGGAGCTGTTTTTCATTGACTCAAATGAAAAACTGCTCCAATTACGTCCGTAAAAGACACCTCGAAAAATGCAGGTACATGCTCTGTAATTTCAGACTTATTTTGCGTTGCCGTGTGAACATACCCTTATGGTATATTCAGAACTTCTGGTTTATGTGGTTTCTTTTTATTCATTAGGTGTTATAATGTGGTGACAGTCTCTTTAAACAAATTAAGTGCCCTATCGCCTACATAAGGAGATCGGCGCCATAATGTATTTGACAGCAGTGCTTTTTATTTCGAAAAACAATCTATTTTTACCACAAGCGATTTTAGCTTTATGCTAATTACTTTCTTAATGCCCAACTGGGCATGTTTTTACTTTAGACCAAGTGGGTGTTGTACAGAGGAGTGTATGGCGCTGACCAATCAGCGTCATACACTTCTCCCAATTCATTTAATCAGCACATAGTGACACTGCATTGTTCGCTATGCGCTGTCTTATACTGACATATTAACGTTACTGAAGTGTTTAGACCGTGACTAGACATTCCTTCCAGCCACGACAGGTTATTCACAATCCCGGCGCTTTGGTAACATTTCTGTGGTACTTACAGCAGAGCAAGCATATACGTGAGATCAGTTTACAGCGAGATTTGCTCTACTGTAAGTACCACAGAAACATTAACGAAGTGCCGGGATTGTGAATAGACATCCCGTCCTGACAGGAAGGAATGTCTATTCACTGTCTAAACTCTTCAGTAACGTTAATGTCAGTATAAGACAGCACATAGTGAATAACCAAAATAGAAGATATCGAGGCACACACCGGACTTGCAACAAAAGATCTTGGTCAGGATGGGGAATTGGCCTACGGCCGTTTCACGTGCATATACGCTTGAGAAAGCGAATTCCAAAATCTTCTATTTTGTTTCAAGTTGTCTTGTGCTGTACTTATCGATGAGCACCTCTGGGGCAACTCAGCTGCTGCAATCCATTAAGGACAAGAAAGCCATTTGATATACTCCAATCGTACTAGTATCATTGGTTCAATAGTGCCAGCCTTTTTCCTTCTCCCTATTTCATGACAGTGAATAACGCAGTGTCACTGTGCGCTGACTGACTGGACAGAAGTGCATGACGCTGATTGGTCAGCGTCATACACTCCTCTGTACAACGCCCACTTAGTCTAAAGTAAAAACACGCCCAGTTGGGCATTAAAGTAATTGGCATAAAGCTAAAATCGCTAATGTATTAAAAATCTGCTATCACCTACATTATAGCACCGATCTCCTTATGTATGAGATAGGGCACTTATAATGTGGTGACAGAGCCTCTTTAATCACAATTTGTACAACATTCCAAGGACTTGTCCTATTTCACATACACCAGAAGCAATCTAGTGAGAATTGCAGTTAAGCAGATAATTGCACATACTAGCGTGACTAAAGTTGCACAACGTTTTAAAAATTGCTCACTTTCCTTTAGCTAAAATACTTTGCATTTTAGGTTCTGGACCAGAAAGAACACCGATTGGATGGAAGGCTTATTGACCCGAAAAAGGCAATGGCAATGAAAAAAGATCCAATAAAGAAAATATTTGTTGGTGGGTTGAATCCAGAAGCTGGAGAAGACAAGATAAGGGAATACTTTGCAACTTTTGGAGAGGTACAATTTTCATAATATTCAAATAAACACAGGATTCCTTGTGTACAGTTAGGTTCACACACTGAACAATCCTGTATAGCATTTGTGTTTTCTGTTTTTTACACTATTGATTGGATTAGAGTATAATCTTGCCTAGTGTCTGTAAATCTTGCAACTCAAGTGTACGGATACCTTCCATTATTAGCTGCGGGGGGGTGTGGTTTGGTATGCCGGTTTTCCTATAGCAAACAGGCAACTGGCTGCAGTAGGAGCACTCTCCACTGCTTACCCATGAGATAATGGCTACTTAAATATAAAAATAATTCTTTGGTTTGTATCCAGGTTTTGATTGCAACGGCATTGGATGGACAGTGCTGAGATTTTGTCTTTTTCCTATGTCCAGTATTTCTTAAATTTTTTCGCTTTTGGAGTGTATAAATGGATACTCTATGGGTAGTTGATCATGGGCTCTATGGTCTCCTTTAGGCCTTATTCAGACACCTGTATAGGGTTCAGGATTTTGTACCTGTATTCGGAAGCCAAAACCAGTAGTTGATCCTACACAGTAGTATAATGAAAAACTTGTACCTGTGTTATGGACCCACTCCTGGCTTTGGGTTAAAATTACTGAATCAAAATATTGCCGTGTGAATGAGGTATTAGGGGGCCTGTACATATCTGACAATCTCAATGCAGATCTGGACGTAAATAGCAGGCACAATAGTGCAGCATGCTATGCGATTTCTGGTAAAACCACGGACACCCTGATAAACCCGTCAGAACGCATTAAAATCTGTGTTTCCAGGATTTTCATTCTGCTCCTCTGACAGAAAAAGGGAAACTCCTGTGCAGGTATGAAATAGGCCTTACGCTTGACATTGTGCAGACCACCGCATGGCCTAATGCAAAAATTGTGTGGGATTTGGTGCACCCACTGCTGGACCAGGGTTACCACCTCTACCTGGATCATTTTTATACCACCGTCCCACTAACACTGCCTCGCTTCCAGAAGTCCTGCAGCATGCGGCACTGCTAGAAGAAATCTGAGAGGCCTCCCTAAGACTCTGCTTGGGCAAACACGCAGAAGGGGTGAGAGCAGGGTACATTCTAGCAGCAACATATTGTGTGTAAAGTACAAGGACAAAAGAGATGTCCTTGTATTGACAACAGTACATGGGCACACCAGTACCCATGTACCTGCACCAGTACAGAGACCCCCAAACCAGACTGCATCCTGGACTACAATAGGTACATGGGAGGGGTGGACTTGTCAGATCAAGTCCTGAAGCCCTACAACGCCATGCGGTGTGGTATAAGAAGCTGGCCGTGCACATCATACAGATGGCTTTGTACAACGCATATGTGCTACGTCGTTGTGCAGGCCAGACGGGAACTTTCCTGGAATTTCAAGAGGTGTTTATCAAGAAACTAATTTTTAGGGACCAAGAAGAGGGGGGGGGCACCCAGTACTTCTGGAAACGGGGGGGGACACGCATCGAACCAGGGCAACACTTTCCAGGAGAAGTTCCCCAAACTGGCAAGAAGGGAAAAAGTCAAGAGGTGCAAGGTCTGCTATAAGAGGGGGATAAGGGAAGACACAATATATCAATGTGACACGTGTCCCTAAAAACGAAGGCTCCGTATGAAAGTGCTTCAAAATGTATCATACATCCCTTGCTTTTTAATCTACCCCCAGTTTTACTTACCCTGATGCACTCCGCATCTTATCCCCCCATATCTTTCCCTTCTGAGTCCTGCTGTGTGCCCAGGCAGCTAACAGCCACATTTAGGGTATTGCCATACCCGTGAGAACCCACATTAGTTTATGGGGTGTATGTCTCCGGTCAAAATGCTCACTACACCTCTAGATGAATGTCTAAAGGGGTGTAGTTTTTAAAACGGGGTCACTTGGGGGTTTCAACTGTACTGGTACCTCAGGGGCTTCTGCATACATGACTACGCACCAGAAAATCCCCAGTAGGCCAAATGGTTTTCCTTCTGAGCCCTCCCATGGGCCGAAACGGCAGTTTATCACCACAAATAGGGTATTGCTGCACTCAGGACAAATTGGGCAACAAAATGGACTGTTTTATTTCTTGTGAAAATAAGAAATTTTGAGCTAAAACTACGTATTGGGAAAAATATTTTTTTTTTTTTATTTCCCAGCCCAATAAGTTCTGTGAAGAAACTGAGGTCTAAATGGTCACATTACCCATCAATTAATTCCTTGAGGGGTGTAGTTTCCAAAATGGGGTCACTTCTGGTGGGTTACCATTGCTTTGATGCCTCTGGGGCTCTGCAAATGCGACATGGCACCCGAAAAGCAATCCAGCAAAATCTGCACTCCAAAGAACACACAGTACTCCTTCCCTTCTGAGGCCACCCATGGGCCCAAACGACAGTTTATCGCCACAAATGGGGTATTGCTGCACTCAGGAGAAATTGGGCAACAAAATGGGGTTTTTTTTTTGTTCCCTGTGAAAATAAGAAATTTTGATCAAAAATGACTTTTTTCACAGCCCAATTCAAATATGTGCTGTGTATATTCTAATAAAAAAGTCCTCAAAATGCACTAGTTGCTTCCTTGCTTCTGTGGCTTGTGTTTTAATCCACGAGCACACTACATCCACATGTGGGACATTTCTAAAAACTGCAGCATCTGGACAATACATATTTAGTAGTGGTGTTCTGGTAAAACCTTCTGTTACAGAAAAAAATGTAATACAATTGAAATTCAGCAAGAAAAATTACATTTGCAAATTTCACCTACTTTGCTTTAATTTCTGTGAAATGCCTGAAGGGTTAAATCCACTTTCTAAATGCTGTTTTGAATACTTTGAGGGGTCTAGTTTTCAAAATGGGGTGTTTTATGGGCGTTTCAAATACATAGGCCCCTCAGCGCCACTTCAGAACCGAACAGGTACCTTAAAAAAAAAAAAAGCTTTTTAAAATTTCTTAAAAATATGAGAAATTGCTATTTATGTTCTAAGCCTTGTAACGTCCAAGAAAAATAAAGTTCAAAAACCGATGCCAATCTAAAGTAGACATATGTGAAATGTTAACTAGTAACTATTTTGGGTGGTATAACCGTCTGTTTTACAAGCAGATGCATTTAAATTCTGAAGAATTCTATTTTTTTTATACATTTTCTCAATTTTGCCATTTTTCACCAATAAACACTGAATATATCGACCAAATTTTACCACCAACAAAGCCCAATGTGTCACGAGAAAACAATCTCAGAATCGCTTGGGTAGGTTTAAGCATTCCGACGTTATTACCACATAAAGTGAAATATGTCAGATTTGAAAAATGGGCTCTGAGCCTTAAGGCCAAAACAAGGCTGTGTCCTTAAGGGGTTAAATATCTCTTTATAGGTGTTTGGGCCCAGCACAACAGTTCTAGAGCTCAGAAGGGAAGGGAGTGCCGATTGGCTTTTGAAACGCAGATTTTGCTGTTCGGGGTTTTACTGGTACTTAAGTTTTTATAATGTGGAGGTATATGTAAACTGTGCAGAGTACATCCTGGCATAAGAGGGTATAATAACCTACCGGTGTGTTTCTAGTGTCGCACTGATAATGGTCCCTGGTTTTACCCACCTTTGGAACGCTCTGCACATTTTGCATTACCATGTTCTGAGAGCCATAACACTTAAATATTTATTTATTTTTTCTCAATTCGAGCTGTTTGAGCGCTTATTTGTTGCGTGACAATCTGTCCCAAAATGGTACCAATGAGAACTATCATAAATTCACACGCAAATTTAACAGCTTTCTTACTGTGATCACATTGCGCTATAAATGACATTTGACTTTATTCTGCAGCTGATGCAATTAACAGCAATACCATATGTATGATTTAGAGAAATGGGAGGCACATCGCAAAGAGTCTGAATACTTATGTCCATGTGAAATTAGGTTTTGTTTTTTATTTTCATTTTTAATACATTTTGAAAAATAGTTTTCACTGTAATTTTGGGTATTTATCCAGAACGATTCTGAAAAAATGCAGTTTTTAAAAAATTTTGCACAAAGGCTCAAAACAACATGTTGAAGGATCTGAAGACTCTGAATGCTCGGTATGTCAGTGGTTTGCAAAACCCAGCAATTTTTTAATTTTAATTATTTTTTTTAAACCCCTTCCCGCAAAATGACAGGTCTGATCGGCATTGCAAGTAACTTGCCGCAATCAAACGTATCAGACCCGTCATGAAGATGAAGCGGGCACAGGAGCTGTGCTCAATCTTCAGCGGTAGTCAACTGTAATATACAGCTGACGTCCTGCTGCAACGGCAGCGATCGCAGTTGCTGCCATTTAACCCCTTAAAGGAACAGTGTCATCACAAATAATTTTTTTATATGTTAAAGATGTTAGTGCTTTAATAAAAACGTTTATATTCATTTGTGTGTTTGTGTTTTACTGTTTCTTATTTTTACACTTTTTCTTCCCTATGGGGGCTGCCATTTTTTGTTCCATTTCTGTGTGTGTCGATTAACGACACACACAGACATGGAATACGGCAGCCACAGTCCCATAGGGACTGCGAACGGCTCCCGTCCCATTGACTGCCGTGTACGGCGTCTGTGTGGGAACTGCGCATGCGCCGCTCCCACACAGTCCTATTCGAAATTGGCGCCGTCCGGCGCCATTTTCCTGTGGACCGGAAGTCGCGGCCGGACAGTAATATTACTACTTCCGGTCGCGGCTTCCGGACTTGTGCACATGGAACAGCGGCAGCAAACGGAGCGGACGGGCCGGAGGGAGCCGCGGCGGCAGGAGCAGGTAAGCGATTTCAATGTATGTTAGTGTTTGTGTGTGCTTACTAGTGTATGTAAACCTACTACACTGTGGGTTACCTCAAAAAATGGCGACACAGTGTAGGAGGTTAAACCTTTCAAACCCCTCGTTTATCCCGGCACTAGCCAGGATAAAGGAGGGGGGGATGCTGAGAGCTCACTAGAGCGAGGGCTTTTAACCCAATGTTGCAATGCTGCAATTTTGGGAACTAGCTCCATCTAGTGACCAAAAATGGGTAGTATTATAAATTAGAAATAATTTATAATATTTCCTGACTCGCGAAAAAAATAAAAAAAATTTGAACAATGTTTAATCACCCACACACTAAATGTTTAATTTTTTTAAAAAAAACATGTTTTTCTGGCAACACATTCCCTTTAAATGTCAATGGCGATGGCCGCATTTAAGTATTTGACAAAAGGAGGGGCACACTCTGTAGCCCACCACCCGTCCCCCACGAGTGGTCTTGGGTGTCGATTGCTGCTATGGCAACCAGGAAGCCTAGCAACGGCTTCCTAGTCAGCCAGGTACGGAATAGGTCCTTCCCAAGGCGGGACCTAATAGGTTTAACTGTCCTATTAAGAATGACCGTTACAATACACGGCACCACATAAGTAGTGCAGTATATTGTAGAGGGGATCTGAAGATCAGATCTTAAAGGGAATGTGTTGCTAGAAAAAATGTTTTTTTTTTTAGTTAAACAATTTGTGTATATGTGATTAAACATTGTTCTAATTTTTTTCACGAGTCAGGAAATATTATAAATTAGATTCCAATTTATAAGATTTCCCAGCGCTGGTCACTAGATGGAGCAATTCCCAAAATTGCAGCATTGCATGTGGTAAAGCAACCACATTGCTTTTTACCACATGCAATGCTGCAAAATTTTGAGAACTCGCTCTAGTGAGCTCTCAGAATCCCCCCTCCTTTATCCTGGCTAGTGCCGGGAGAAACGAGGGGATTGAACGGTCAAACCTCCTACACTGTCTCGCCATTTTTTGAGCTAACACACCGTGTAGTAGGTTTACACACACTAAAACACGAACATACATAGAAATAACTTACCTGCTCCTGCCGCCATCCGCTCCGTCTGCTGCCGCCGCTCCAAGTGCACAAGTCCGGAAGCCGCGACCGGAAGTAGTAATCTTACTGTCCGGCCGCGACTTCTGGTCCACAAGAAGATGGCGCCGGGCGTCGCACAGTTCAACTTGGGACTGTGTGGGAACGGCGCATGCGCCGTTCCCACACAGACGGCGTACAGCATAGTGGATGGAACGGGCCCCGTTCACATTCACTATGGGACTGTATGTGCCATATTCCATGTCTGTATGTGTCGTAAATCGACACATACAGAAATGGAAAGAAAAATGGCAGCCCCAATATGGGAAGAAAAAGTTAAAAAATAAAAAAAAGTTAAACACAAACACACAAATAAAAAAAAATGTAATAAAACACTAAAATCTAATTCATCTAAAAAAAAAATTCCCCGTGACACTGTTCCTTTAAAGTCCACAAGTAAGTGAGAATAAAAGTAAATTCGATTTTTTTTTTTTAGCTTTTTTTTTTATCAGGGAAACAGATTTTTCATAACACTTCATCTTAAAGTCCTTTTTTAGCATTTGAAAAAAATAATTAATTATTATACATAATCAGTATCGGCCTGAACGATAAAAATATTGTTTTTTGGTCCTCGTCTAAAAAAAAAAAAAATTAAGTCGCAAATACCCCAAAATGGTACCCTCAAGAACTACAATTTGTTATGCAAAAAACGAGCCCTCCCACATCGATATGAACTGAAAAATAAACGTGACTACACTAAAACGTGTTTTGTTTTTTTTTTTTCTTTTTGAATGGAGTATTTTTATTGTGGGTAAGTAGTAAAGCGAGAAATTTGGTATCTCTGTAATCTTATTGACAGAGAATAAAGTTACATGTTTAACCCCTTCAGGACTGAGCCACTTTTGGACCAAATGACAGAGCCTCATTTTTTTAATCTGACGTGTGTTACTTTATGTGGTAATAACTCCGGAATGCTTTTACCTATCCAAGCGATTCTGAGATTGTTTTCTCGTGACATATTGGACTTTGTTAGTGAAAAAATGTGGTCGATATATTCCAAATTTTTGTGTGAAAAACACCAATTTAGAGAAAATGTGCAAAAAAAGTAGCATTTTCTATATTCAAATGTATGTGCTTGTAAGACAGATATACCACACAAAATAGTTACTAGCTAACATTTCCCATATGTCTACTTTTGATTGGCTTCATTTTTTGAACATGCTTTTGTTTTTCTAGGACGTTACAAGGCTTATATATTTAGCAGCAATTTCTCACATTTTCAAGAATTTCAAAAGCCCATTTTTTTAGGGAACAGTTCAGTTGTGAAGTGGCTTTGAGGGCCTTATATATTAGAAGCCCCCACAAATCACCCCACTTTAAAAACTGCACCCCTCAAAGTATTCAAACAGCATTCAGAGATTTTTAACCCTTTAGGTGTTTCACAGGAATTAAAGCAAAGTAGCGGGGAAATTTACAAATTTCATTTTTTTTGCAGGAATTCCATTTTAATCCATTTTTCTTGTAATACTGAAGGTTTTTACCGGAGAAGCACAACTGAATATTTATTGCCCTGATTCTGCAGTTTTTAGAAATATCCTACATGTGGCCCTAGTGCGCTACTGGACTGAAATACCGGCCTCAGAAGCAAAGGAGCACCTAGAGGATTTTAGGGCCTTCCTTTTCTTAGATTATATTTCAGGCACCATGTCGGGTTAGAAGAGGTCTTGTGGTGCCGAAACAAAGGAAACGCCCCCAAAAATACCCCATTTTGGAAACTACACCCCTTGAGGAATTCATCTATGGGTGTAGTGAGCATTTTGACCCCACAGGTGTTTCATAGATTTCATTAGAATTGGGCAGTGAAAATGAAAAAATACATTATTTTCCAACACATAAATGAGGAAAAGCACCCCAACATTTGTAAAGCAACTTCTCCAGAGTACGGAAATACCAAACGTGGTCATAAACTGCTGTTTGGGCAAGCGGCAGGACTCAGAAGGGAAGGCACGCCATTTAGCTTTTGGAGTTCTGGATTGATTTCTCTGCACATGTCGCATTTGTAAAGGTACCAGTGCAGTGGAAACCCCCCAAAACTGACTCTATTTGGGAAACCACACCCCTCAAGGAATTTTTCAAGTGGTATAGTGAGCAATTTGACCCCACTGGTGTTTCATACACTGGGCAGTAAAAAAAAAAAAAAAATGTAGATATTTTATTTTTTTTTCAAAGAAAATGTTGCTTTAGCCCCAAATTCATCATTTTCACAAAGGGTTAAAAGAGAAAGCACCCACAGTTTGTTAAGCAATTTCTCCTGAATACGGCAATACCCCATTTGTGGAGATAAACTGCTGTTTGAGCGCATGGCAGGGCTCAGAATGTAAAGAGCACCATGCAACATGTGAGGTCTAGTACGATGGCATTTACTGCCCTGTGTCATGAAAACAGAGGATCTGGGGTATCAAAACATTAGAAACCCAGAAAAGTGACCCCATTTAGGAAACTAAACCCCTCAAAGAATTCATCTAGCGGTATAGTGAGAAGATTTAGATTGTAATGTAACACCTTTCAAGGTATTCATCTAGGAGTATAGTGAGAATTTTTAATTTGAAGTGACAACCCTCTAGGTATTAATCTAGGGGTATAATAAGAAATACTTTAATTTTAGTAAATAAGGAGGACAACCTGGAAAACCCGCTATGGAGGGAGAGGGAATGGCAGGTCCCACTACCAACCTACCCACCATTCCATAAAATCCAGCCCAAAAAATAAATCAAAGGCCTCAGCAAAAAAAAGATTTGCTGAGACAACCAATCTCATCTGGATTTATTCCTCTCACCCAGATTTGCAACCTCGGGTCCTTAGTATAGTGAGAATTTTTAGTTTTGTGTTAGGTGTTTTTTGACAAATTTTAAATGGGGCTGGTCAGTAAAAAAATTAATAATTGGTCATGGCTAGTATGGGAGACAAAAAAGGTGAATGAAGAATAAATAAATTAAAAATCTAAGGAGGTGTGGTATATTTTGAAACATTGTTTCATACACAGGCCGGGATTTGTGGGACACGTCTCACATTGGTATGTGGTGTCCTTACGAATGCCTCGCTTGGCGCACACACGGCATTTACTTGGGGGCTTCTGTTTATTTTTCAGTGGGGGGGATTTCTGTGGGGAAATGCTGGCCGGGAATTATCCTGCTGACGGAAGAGCCGGATGAACTGCCCTCTCCTTCCTGGTCACCAAATATCAGGGACTTTATGACCTTTTCCTGAAATTGCAGGAATGTATCCCCACTGCTGGCGTATCTGCATAGGATAAAGGCGTTGTATAAAGCCATCTGTGTAAGATGCACTGACAGCTTCTTATACCATACCTTGGTCTTGCGCATGGCGCTGTATGGTTTTATGACCTGGTCAGACAGGTCAACGCCACCCATATGTTTGTTGTACTCCTGTACACAATATGGTTTTGGGACTTGGGTGGTGGATCCGCGTACAGGGACAAGGCTGTTTCTGCTGACGTGTATGCTGGTCACTATAAGGACGTCCCTTTTACCCTTATACTTCAGGAGGAGTAGATCGTCGCTGCAGACAGCTCTGCTCTCTCCTAATTTTAGGATCTGACCCAGCAACGGTTTTCGGAGGCCCTTCTGATTTCTGCGGATTGTTCCGCACGCCAAGGTGGATCTGAATGAGAACTTTTAACAATGGGACACTGCTCGGCAAAGGATATAATTTTATTTCTGGACAACTTTTATAACAAAGGATGGACAAGATCCCATACAATCTTTCCCCTAATTCCTAGGAAAGGGGGGCATTCTGGGGGATTTATTTGGGAGTCTTTTCCCTCATAGACCCTAAAAGAGTACGTGTAACCGGTGGCACTTTCGCAGAGTTTGTACAGTTTTATGCCGTACCGGGCTCTTTTATTGGGTAGATACTGCCTGAAGTGCAGTCTACCCTTGAAGCTGACTAGAGATTCGTCTACCGAAATATTTTGTATGTGGGTATAAACTTGGGAAAAACTTTTGGAGTAGTGGGCAATCAATGGTCTTATTTTATACAGCCTATCAAAATTTGGGTCCTGTGGGGTTGGGCACTGACTATTGTCATTGTAATGAAGGAATTTTACGATGGCTTCGAATCGCATCCTTGCCATTACTGTGCAGTAAAGGGGGGGTGTTGTATAAAATATCAAGGGACCAATAGTCTCTAATACTGGGCTTTTTTATGAGCCCAAAACTTAAAAATAAGCCCCAAAACTTCTGCAATTCCACTGCGTTTGTGGGGGTCCAATTTTGGCCTCTTCCATAAAATGAGTTGGGATTCTGGGCGATAAATTATTCCGCATAAATGTTGGTCTGCTGGACCATTAACTCTAAAAGGGTGTCTGAAAAAATGTTTTTAAAATAATCAATGGGGCTAAAATTCGTAGTGTCAATTTGAATGCCTGAGGGGGCTGTAAACTCGGGCACCTGGGGGGTATAATTGTCCGCAGCTACCCATGCCATATCAGGCTGAGCAGGACCTACGGCTCTTCTGCGCCGACTGGGGGGTACAGACTCAGTCACTGCATTCAGAGGAAGATGGAAGCACGAACTGCTCTTCACCTTCACTCGCGCTGTCCATATCAGAACACATCATTTGATACGCTTCCTCGGCTGTGTAGACTCTTGGCCATGATTTTGTTCAGCTACTAACTACGTTTTTTGTAAGTTTTTTTAAAAACTTTTAACAAAATATAAACAGCGCTACTCACAACTGCGCAATGAGATCATCTGTATTCAAACAGTAAGCGTACCCTACCTACCAGGGGGAAAACTAAATGAGAAGTGGCATTGCTACCTAACAGGGAACTCGGGCAGTGGGCAATCTAGTGATACAGCAGGGTAATGGCGACCAGATACTGCGACAGGTGGTCGCTGGGCACAGATCACACGGCAGAAGGACACTGTGGGTGACTGCAATTATATAATTATATATTTTACAACCAGTGGGCACCAAAGGTGGTGATCACTGGTTAGTGGGCAGAAAAGGGGCAGATCGCTGGGTTTTTTTGTTCTATTTTTCACTGACTGTATCTGACAAGCTTCTCTGGCAGGAATGAGCTTGTCGGAGACGGAGATGCCGGGAAACCACTGCTCCTGCGCTGTGATTGGCCTGTCAGTACTGACTGGCCAATCACAGCTCGTGCCGGCACGGGACCACTCTTATTGGTCATGTGCTCATGAGTCCTGCGGCAACTGTCTATGACAGTTGAGATCGGGACGCTGTCACCATGTCTGTTGACATGGTGACAGTTTGAAGCTTGGGCATAACTGTACGCCCTGTTGCGGGAAATCACTTTGATTTCGGACATACAGTTACGCCCAATCGCGGGAAGGGGTTAAAGAGGCTCTGTCACCAGATTATCAAATCCCTATCGCCTATTGAATGTGATGGGCGCTGCAATGTAGATAACAGCAAAGTTTGTTTTTTTTTTTTTTAACGATCATTTTTGCCCAAGATATGAGCAATTTTATATTTATGAGCTTTTCAATGGACAACTGGGCGTGTTGTCTCGTTTTAACAACTGGGTGTGTATTGTATTTTTACCAACTGGGCGTTGTGAATAGAAGTGTATGACGCTGACAAATCCGCATCATGCATTTCTCATCATTCCCACTCGGCTTCTTTCACAGCAGACAGTGGGACGTCACCTACAGGTCCTTCAACCTTGGCGTCGGACAAAAGATACATCGGCTCCAGGCGTCCAAAAGGTTAATATGCTCGTCTCTAGGGAGTTTGCTATGCTTACCTGCACATGGAGATGCTGCTGCAAATTCAACTGTACTCTCTGACACCTGGAGCGGATGTGTCTTTCTTCCGACGCCAAAGTTGAAGGACCTGTGGGTGACTTCACGCTGTTTGTCTGCAGTGAAAGAAGCTGGCTGGGAATGATGTCACCCACAGGTCCTTCAACCTTAGCGTTGGAAGAGAGGAGACACATCAGCTCCAGGCGTCAGAGTACAGTTGAATCTGCAGCAGCATCACCGTGTCGGGTAAGCATAGCAAACTCCCTAGAGACGAGCATATTAACCTTTTGGACACCTGGAGCCGATGTATCTTTGTCCGACGACAAGGTTGAAGGACCTGTGGGTGAAGTCACGCTGTCTACTGTGAAAGAAGCTGGGTGGGAATGATGAGAAGTGTATGATTCTGATTTGTCAGCGTCATAAACTTCTATTCACAACGCCCAGTTGGTAAAATGAGAACACGCCCAGTTGTCCATTGAAAAGCTCATTTGCATACAAATAATTTTTGCCCAAGTTATGAGCAATTTTATCGTTCGCCAAAAAACTTTGCTGTTATCTACATTGCAGCGCCCATCACATTCAATAGGAGATAGGGATTTCATAATCTGGTGACAGAGCCTCTTTAAACTGCACGGTGAACGCCGTAAAAAAGAAAAAACAAAACCGTGCTGGAATTGCTTTGCGTTTTTTTGGGTTTCCTAGTCTCCCAAAAAATTTAATAAATAGTGATGAAAAAATATCGCATGTACGCCAAAATGGAACCAATCAGCTTGTTCCATTAAAAACAAGCCCCCTCTCAGCTTAGTCAACAGAAAAATTAAAACGTTATGAATCTCAAGACTCAATGATGCGAAGCAATGGCCCAGACAAATTTTTTAGGTACAGTAGTTTTTCACTAAAAACCCCATGTAATCTGGTGGACCCCGTAGATGCAGCTGAGATGGGAAAACTTTAGGGTCTTGTGCTGCTTATAGGAGATTTCTCACCCAGCCTGGTCCCCACCACTGGTAGGTTTCCAAAGGGCTGGTGCAGTGAGTGCGGTCGCGGGCAGCATATGAGCTTCTCTCCTACTCTTTGGCAAAAGTCCTCCTGCTGGAGGCAGCCCCGGGCCCAGTTCCTTTCTGTGCACGGATGTGCCTCCAACAGGCGGGGATTCCTTTGGCCAGGAGTACCCCTCCTCCTGGGTCTCGGCGTTTTCTGGTCACATGGTTCCTTGTGACGCTGATTTCCGGAGGAGATTGGGGTTGGCTGGAGCAGCCATAAGGCAGAGCCTAGCAGATTGGGCGACAGAACTCCTACTTACACTTACCAGCAGTATTTTTATGTATAAGTCTTCTCAACTATGTCTATTCCCTCTGATGTAGTGGATCCCCACAAGTCTGCAGATCTTGTGGTTCCCTCTGGCCTGGTATGTCCCTCCTTCTTGTTACTTCTCCCTCCCTCCTTTGGCTAGTTTGGAGGCTGAAGCTGTTTTACTAGTGACTTTCTCTATTCTAGTTTACTTCAATATGGCACTTTGTGCTTTATTTAAGGAAACTGCTCTGCCTAAGCGGTGGGTTAAGAAATGTGGGGTTTGTATGAAGTCCTCCTCTTATAAGATGGCATTATGTTCAAGATGCATTAAAAAATGTGTGGTGGATGATGCACTGTCATTTTTGGATAGTATAAAATGTATTAACAGGGAAGTTAGCTCTTTCTCCAACTAGATGCTCGTTCTCCCAGACCCTCTACTTCTAGCAGTCATCAACCGTCTATGTTCTACAGCCCCTATATTATCAAACCCTGATGAAGTTGTTCAGTCCCATATTGACCTTTGATTCATCAGATGACACTACCGGTATGCCCTGCAGTCTGATGGAAAATGAGTGTCTTTTCAATATTCATGGTAGCCCAAATGACTTTGAGGATACTAGAGAACCTCTTTCCACTCAGGATCCGATGGTCCAGGGCCTGGGAGAAAGGAGTTTCCTGTCCATAAGAACATCAAACTTATTTCTCATGAATAGGAGTCTGAAACGGTTCTCTTTTCTGGATCGAAGTGCAAATATCCCATTGCTGAATGAGATTCAGAACTCTGGGACAAAGTTCCAAAAGTAGATGTCCCTGTAGCGGGTATCTAGAAGAAATCCTCCCTACCATTCAAGGATATGGGGGTACTTACTGACCCCATGGATAAAGTGGAAGTTCTTCTGAAGACAAGGGAAGCATACACAACAATGTTTAGGCCCGGGCTCTGCTACCTGTACAGCGAGGTCTTTCTCTCTCTGGATCGATCAACTGGGAAGCCATCTTGCTGCTGGTGCTCCCAGGGAAGACATTTCATCCTTACCCATGTTGAAAAAAGCTGCCAACTACCTAGCAGATGCCTCAACGGATTTAGTTAAGCGGTCAGCTAGATCTGCTGCATTATTTAATGCAGCAGAAAGGTCCACCTGGTTAAGTATCTGGTCCGGGGATCCTTGTTCCAGAATAAGCTTATAGGCATCCCTTGTAGAGGAGACAGTCTTTTTGGATCTGGGTTAGATGAAAACCTAGGCTGCAGAGAAAAAATTACCAGTAGATCAGAAATTCTTTCAGCAACTGAGCATTTTGTAACAAATAAAAAACAAGCAATAGTTATGGAGGACCGTATTATAAAGGAGAGCAGGAATCATCTAAGTTTCAACCTTGTAGAGGCAAAGGAAAAAAATGTCCTGTTCAAGCAGGACAATCAGTCCCGTCAACCTCCACAGTGATGCCAGATTTCTGGTAGGGGAGGAAAAAAAATATTTTTTTTGTAGCCTGGAAGAACATCTCTCCTTCCCCTTGCGTTCTAAGCAGAATTCATCACGGCTACCAGCTAGATTTTTTCCTCCTCCACAAAGATTCCTATTTATGATTAGTCTTTCCACAAAGTCTATCTCTAGAAAAATAATTTTTACTCAGTCAGAAAAATGCAGTAGTAATCACTCGCTACCAAAATCCCAAGGAGGTCTGGGGTTTTATTCGCCTGTATTTCTTGTGAAAACACTGTTTAGCAAGAGCAATAACAAATCTAAAAGCCCTCAACCATTACTTAATACACCTAAAATTCAAGATTGAGACTATAAAATCCACTGTAAACCTTATATCTTCAGGTTGTCATATGGTTACACTGGTTTTGACCGATGCCTACTACCACATTCAGATTAATCCAGAATCTCAGATGTTCCTAAGGATGGCTGTTTCTCAATGATACGATTCATAGTTTTCAATTCCAAGCTCTCCCATTTGGTCTCTGCAGCACCAAGAATTTTTACAAAGGTAATGGCAGAGGTTACTGGTTTTCTCCATCTGAACGGTGTACAGATAATTCCTGATCTAGACTACTTCCTTCTCTCGGCGCCCTCTGCTTCACAACTGTTGCTGGATTTGAAACCCATACTTCAAACTTTCTACTCTAGGCTGGTTAATAAAGCCACAGGAATTCGGACTTGTTCCCAAATATCGTTTTCTAGGGGTCCTTCTAGACTTGCTGAGCATATCCTCATACCTTTCAGAATAAAAACTAATTTCCATCCCATTGAAAACATTATCACGCCATTCAACAGGTTAACTATCTTGGGCCTCCTAACCTCCATTATCCCAGCAGTCCTTTGGGCACAAGCCCATTCAAGAACCTTGCAGTAGTTTCTCCTGTGTGGGACCAGAACCAATCCTCCCTGGACAAAGTTCCTTCCACTGGCCACTAACTCCTTCCATCCGGTCGACGCCCTTCTCTCCCGAGATGTCTGCACGTGCGGCCTTCCTGCTCCACAGTGACCACCAGGGTGCGCTCGTGTTTGCAGTCCAACCTTGGAGGCTTTGTCACCAGATTATAAGTGCCCTATCTCCTACATAATCTGATTGGCGCTGTAATGTAGATAACAGCAGTGGTTTTTATTTTGAAAAACGATCATTTTTGAGCAAGTTATGAGCTAGTTTAGATTTATGCTAATGAGTTTCTCAATGGACAACTGGGCGTGTTTTTACTTTTTACCAACTGGGTTTTGTACAGAGAAGTGTATGAGGCTGACCAATTAGTTTCCTACACTTCTCATTGTTCCAGCCCAGCATGATCCACAGCACAGTGTGATTGTGCAGTGAAAGAAGCTGAGCTGGAACAATAAGTGTAGGACACGGATTAGTCACTGATTGGTCCGCCTCATACACTTCTGTACAACACCCAGTTGGTAAAAAGTAAAAACACCCGGTTGTCCATTGAGAAACTCATTAGCATAAATCTAAACTAGCTCATAACTTTCTCAAAAATGATCGTTTTTCAAAATAAAAACCACTGCTGTTATCTACATTACAAATTACAGCGCCGATCAGATTATGTAGGAGATAGGGCACTTATAATCTGGTGACAGAGCCTCTTTAAAGAGAATGTGTCGTTAGAAACTTTTTTTTTTAGTTAAACAATTTTAAGTGATTATTTTAATTTTTCACAAGTCAGGAAATATTATAAATTAGATTCTAATTTAACATTTCCATGTGCTTTCCACTAGAGGGAGCAGTTCCTAAAATTGCAGCATTGTCAATGTGGTAAAGCAACCTCATTGCTTTATGCTGCAAATTTGGGGTAGACACACTCTCTAGTGTCCTCACACAATCCCCCTTCCCTGAATCTTCAAACCTCCTACACTGTGTGCCACCATTTTCTGAGCAACTGCACTGTGTAGGAGGATTAGATCCAGTGCTCTGCAGAGAATATAACACTAACCTAAATTACCTGCTGCTGCCTATTCCTTGCGCCTTTGCTTCCTTGAACATATGGCCAGAAGTCGTCATCTTACTGTCCACATGAAAATGGTGCCGAATTTTGCTCTGCAAACTAGCTTTGTTTTGGTCTGTGTAGGAGACACAAGACTGGGTACGTTGCAGAGAATGGAACAGCTCCCGTTCGCATTCTCTATGGGGTTGTATGTGCCGTATTCCATCTGTCATTAATTGACACATACAGAGATGAAAAAAAATGGCAGCCCCCATAGAGAAGTAAAAAATAGAATATATTAATACAATTTGTTAATATCATATTAAAAGCATTATGATAAAAATAAATAATTCATGACCCTTTCCCTTTAAGGAGCCAAAGCACACACCGGTATGAGATTGAACTGATTGCTCCCAGAGCACCCTGGACTAGAAGAGCCCAGCCCCTTCCTCCCTTGCCAGAGCTTTGCTGTTGTAACCCTAGTCTGAACTGGAAAACACTTGAGGCCATTTGCATAGACAGTTTCCCGTTCCTGCTACCTGTATCCCGTGCGATCCTGTCAAGTGCCATGTTGAGTTGGAGAGTCGTGCTGCGCGGAGTACCACGGCTGTCCTGCTTTGACACGCCTGGTGCCTGCCTGCTGCCAAAGTCCCAGCCGAGCTGGTCTTGCTACTGTCTGAGCTACCACAGACACACCTATATGAACTATAGACTGACCCGTGTCCTGTTGGCCAGCTGCCATACCATCCAAGGCGGTACCGCCCAGTGGGTCCACATACCCAACGTGACAGGTTATCCCTAAACTGGTGGCTAATATCTGCTCATCTCCAGAGGAGTCACTTGGAGACCAAGCCCTCAACTAGTAGTCAGGACAGTTGCCTGGGCTGGGGAGCTTACACATCCTCTTTGGTCCAGGGCTTATGGGATCCTGTGACTGGGCAAGCGTCCTCCAATCTGAGTGCCATCAGCGGTGAAAGAGGTACTTCAGGCCTTAAAGAGGCTCTGTCACCACATTATAGGTGCCCTATCTCCTACATAAGGAGATGGGCGCTGTAATGTTGGTGACGGTAATGCTTTTTATTTAAAAAAAAAAAAAACCTGTTTTCACCACTTTATTAGCAATTTTAGATTTATGCTAATGAGTTGCTTAATGCCCAAGTAGACTTGTTTTTACTTTAGACCAAGTGGGCGTTGTACAGAGGAGTGTATGATGCTGACCAATCGGCATCATGCACTCCTCTCCACTCATTTAGTCTGTGAATAGGGAACCTTTTAGATCGCTAAGCGCTGTCTTATACTAACACATTAGTAATACTGAAGTGTTTAGACAGTGAATAGACATTCCACGGGATGTCTAGTCACAATCTGTGCACTTCGTTACGGTTTCTGTGGTAGTTACAGCGGAGCAAAGCGTAATCTCGTTGTAACCTGTCGTCTACAGCGTAATCTCGTGAGATTATGCTTGCTCTGCTGTAAGTACCACAAACCGTAACGAAGTGCACAGATAGTGAATAGACATTCCACAGGATGTCTATTCAGTCTAAACACTTCAGTATTGTTAATGTGTTAGTATAAGACCGCGCATGGCGATCTAAAAGGATCCCTATGCGCTGACTAAATGAATGGGGGAGGAGTGCATGATGCTGATTGGCCAGCGTCATACACTCCTGTATAATGCCCACTTGGTCTAAAGTAAAAACACACCCACTTGGTCATTAATCAACTCATTAGCATAAATCTAAAATCGCTAATTAAGTGGTGAAAACAGATCGTGGTTTTTTTTTAAAATAAAAAGCACTGCTTTCACCTACCTTATAATGCTGATCTCCTTATGTAGGAGATAGGGCACTTATAATGTGGTGACAGAGCCTCTTTAAGATCTTCTCTGCAGGGCAGACATATAAAAGTCTATTGGATAATGTAAATCCATAAATCTATGGAAAATAGATGTGGCCTCGGGTATGGCCGAGAACTCTTCTTTATGCCTCCCTGCCACTTTCCTTGATACTAAAATTGTTGGCAGAGATCCAGTAAGAGAATGTCAAAGTGATCATGATTGCTCCTCATTGGGCCAGAAGATCTTAGGTCCCTCTTCTCCTACAGCTGGCAGCAGGGAATTACTGGCCTCTCACCTCTTTACTGGATCTTTATCTCAAGGACCGGTTTGTCATCCGAACATCCTTCAATTACGACTGACTGCTTGTTGTTCACCTTCAGAGAACCCCATATTTCTTGCGATCCTTTGTTCAACTGTCAGAGCAGGAAGAAAATCACTTCCAAGATATATCTAAGTTTGGAAGTAATTTATCCCTCTTTCTCAGCATAAATTGGATAGGTTTTCTAAACCTAGCATTGCTTTAATCCTAGATTGTTTTATTATTTTTTTTAACCAGGGGCCTGGAAAAGGGCCTAAAAACAAGCACTCTTAAAGTGCATATATCCCCTCTAAATGCTTTTTTGGATTGTAAATTGGCTGAGAATTCCTTTGTTGCTTCATAAAGGGTTCTGAACGTCTCGCCAATGGTACACTCTATAGTGGCGCGCGCAACCCCCCCCCCCCCCCACGGACTTAAAACCAACACTCGCTAATGCTCCCTTTGAACCTATATCTGACATCTCAGGCTTCTAACATTTAAATACTCCATACTTGACCGGTTTCCCTGACCTAATTGACCTACGAAACCAACCTTCCTTTCTACCAAAGGTCGTATCAAAATTCCACTGTCGGCAGGAAGTCTCGTTACCCTCCTTTTCTCTAGTCATCCTCCATGACCGCACCACATGAGGTTGACGCTACGCCCTAATAGGGACAGGAAACAGGTTAAAAGCCCCTCCCCATCCTAACTTCATCAGTGTGCTTCCTGTTCCTATGGTGCATGGCAGAGAGGTGCCCTTGAACAGTCTAGTACATTTAAAAAAAGTTCTATGTATTTACCAATTAGCGGAGGTCTATCGGTATCCTTCCTCTTCTGCGACTGCTTTTTGCAGTTCTCCTGCGCCTCTTCGGAGGTAAAGCTGAATGGTCCCAAAGAAACTTTGGCTCTTGTCCTCCATAATCTCCCCAGCTGTACTTCCAGGGCCACTTCTGCGTGTCTGAGATGCCGGCCATTGGATAAAGCCACTTCTGGTTTTGCCATAACTTCTAGTCTGAACGCATATGCGTTCACACAGCTAAACCAAGTGCGGCCTATTTCCGGTAGTGGTAAACTTGGAATTTTTGAAAAATACTGCACTTTTGAGGCCCGGGAAAGATTCCCTCAGATTGAACAAGGAAGGCGCTGATCCCGACGGCAAGATATTAAAACTCCCTGATCAATAGGTTCTTTCTACTAAGGGAGCACAAATCATACAGGTCTATAATGCCTGAGATAGAAGCATCCTCCTCCCACTCTGCTTCTGTGGAGCACAGTGCAAACCCCAGCCCAGTAAGTTTTACTGTGCAGGGATCTTGGATTCTTACAGGGGGGGTCAATTACTTATATTTCCTTTTTATTTGTTTCTAGTTAGGGTGACAGCGGCCCCTCAAATCTAAATAAAAGACCCATATAACCCTTAAGTGTGGCATTTGTTCTACAAAAAAAAAGCCAGCCTGTACAGACTTATACAGGGAGAATAACCCTCTTTAATGGATGAGATTAAAACCCTTATTCGAGTAGAGATGGTCGTCTCTAGCCGCTTTCTCGCAATCAAACTTGCCCTTCGTTTCCACCCCAGTGGGAAAAAAAAATAAAGCTAATCCCAGATGACTATTCCCGAAGGTATGGAGGAAAGGAAATTCTTATCATGGTAGAGGATGATGAAGACAGAAAATATTACTTTTCATCAGAATATATGGAGGAATTACTTCAGGGCATAAGAAGCCCTGGCGATGGAAGAAATAAAAGAAAAAGACCTTTCGTGATGAAATGTTCACAAGATTGGGAAAAAGGAAGAAACGTGTTTTTTTTCCATTCATGAAATTATTCAAAACTTAAACAGGAGTGTGAAAATCCAGAGAAAAGCTGGGTATTCCTGGGGAGCTAAGACATCGCTTTACCTTCGCTGACTAACAAAAATCTGGGCAGAAATTCCAAAAATGTATATACAGGTAGGCAAAGTGTCTAGGAGAACGACCCTTCCGTTCGAAGACTCTTCTCAGCTCAAAGATCCTATGGATCGGAAAGTGGCGAGTCTTCTTTAAAGACCTGGGAAAAATCTTCAGCCCTTTTAAAAACCATTGTGGTGTCTGTGTAGCCTGATCAGTTTCTCATTGGCTAGATCAGCTGGAAGCCCCCTTGAGGGAGGGTACCCCTAGAGATGAAATCCTGGCATCCCTTCCTTTACTACAACCAGCTACAGGGTACTTGGCTGATGCCTCAGTTGAGTTGGTAAGTCGCAGCAAGAACTGCTGTCCTCTCAAACGCTGCTAGACGAGCTTTGTGGCTGAAATTGTGGTCGGTGCATACAGTCTCCAAATCGAAGCTATGTACTATCCCGTTCAAAGGAGAATGTGTTTGGACCCGCACTGGATAAGATCCTTGAAAAGGTCTCTGACCATAAAAAAGCTTTACCTGAACCTAAGCAGCCAAAGAATAAATATTCCTTTCCTTTACCTCTATAGTCTTGGGTCTGACCTTTGGAAAGCGGAAAGTCATAGAGATGGAGTTACCCAAAAGGTGGCAATGGAAGAAATATATTTTCCTGAATACCATCCAACGAAACGCAGATAAACCGTGACGTCAAAGTGGGCGGAAAAATCTCCATTTTACAAAGAATGGGAAAACATTACCACAAAAACCTGGATCGTAAATACGGTTCAAGAAGGATACAAAATAGAATCTTCCTATACCCCAGGCAAATTTGTCATTACAAGTCTACAGACTCATTTTCTTCAAAAGTAACTGCAAAACAGAATCCTGAAACTCCTTCAGATGCAAGTAATTTTACTAGTTCTTAGGAAGAGGCAGGATTAGGCCATTCTCTCCTATTTTTGGTAAAAAACAGACTGCTCTTTCAAGACAATAAAAAAAATCGGAAACAGTTAAACAAGTTTGTATCCTACAATAGTTTTCAAGATCGAATCAATAAAATCAACAATCCCATTGATTGGGAAAAATTACATGATGGCCACGATCGACCTTCAGTATGCCTATTACCACATACCTATTCATCCTCTATCAATTTGCCATCATTCAGAATCTAAGTGCATAACTTCAGGTTTTCCTCCCCCCTCCGTTCAGGATTTCTTCTGCCCCAAGAATCTTCACAAAGTTAATGGAGATAGTAGCTTATTTAAGGAAACCAGAAATTAATATTGTTCCTTATTTAGACTGTTTTCTCATTGTGGCTCATGCATCACCCCTCTTGAAGATTCACATAAAAGACCTGCCAGGTTCTTCAAGATTTAGCCTGGATCATAAAAAAAAAATCTGATTCAGCCATAGGGTCAAAAGGTATTTTTAAGAGTACTACAAAACACTTTTTTTTTTTTTTTTATAAACCTCTGGACAAGACAAACTTATCCAGAAGAACTTCCTTCCGGAAACTAAGTCTCATTGAGAAACTCAATGTACATACTAGGATCCATGACTATGTGTATTCAGTCAGTGGCATGGTGTCAAGCCTATACCAGACCTCCTTCAAAGCCTGACTGTCCAGCTGGGACACGTATCCACTATCTTTGGAAAAGAAGATTCCTCTTTCCAGTTATGTGACGTCTACTCTCTAGATAGTTCAAAAAAATCTAAAAAGGGTTTTGTGGCATCAGTAATATAAATGACCAAACGCCAGCAAAAGTGGCTGGCGAGCGCTGGTACTACGGCAAACGGTATTTGGGACCCAACAGTCTCTCACCGTTCCTCAAACTTCCAGCAATTAATTGTGGTTTGGGAAACAATTGAAAGCATAAAGTCTAACTGTAGGGTCTTATGTTCAAGCCTATTCAGACAACCTGACTACTGTAGCTCATTTACATGACCAAGGAGGCACAAGATATCAGTCTTCAAGCTTTATCCACAAAAATATTTTTTGGTGCAGAATCGCACCTACTATCCCTGACAGCCATTCATCTCAAGGGCTCATGCAATATACAGGCCGATTTTTCTAAGCAGGAACAATCTGGATCCAACCGAATGGAGCTTAAACAATCAAGCTGATCACCCAGAAATGGGGTGTCCTCAAATTGACCTCTTTGTGATTTCTTTGGGATGCAAAGTCCCTCTTTTCTTCACTCTAAACCCAAAAGATGCCTCAGGTGTGGACACACTAGCTCACAAATGGGATTCCCATCTGGCCTATGCCTTTCCTCCATTTTCCTTGCTACCCAGAGTCCTACAAAAGATGCGGAGAGAAAAAAATCTAAATCTTGGTGGCTCCCTTTTGGCCCAAAAGAAGCTGGCTTGCTTTCCTAAACAACTTAAAGCTGCAAGACCCCATAATTTTTTACCTCATTTGATGGACTTTCTACATTAGGGGCCTGTTTTTCATCTGGACCCTCAAAACTTTTGCCTTTCTGCATAGCTTCTGAAAAGTCCATCCTATAATCTAGAAGCCTGTCTGACTCTGTTATTCAGACACTCCAGTCTAGTAGGAAAAAAAGTAACGAATAGTATATGTATACACAGAGAACCTTATTTAAGAATACTGGATGATCAAATCATTTTCAAGAGACCCAAATCTCCTTCCAGAAAGAACCTAAAAGCAAGGGGACAGAACACCCCAAAAGATAATGTAGCACAAATAACAGCCACGTATTGTAAAAGAATATAAATCTTTATTAATAAACAATACACAGTATCACATTAAATGTAAAGAATACATATGGTCACATGGAGAGCAGCAGCAAAAGGTATATCATTAGATATACCAAAGGGTTAACAGACCTAACCCATCTCAAAATATAGCGTTCTGTATATACCACATACAAAGTATAAATTGTATGTGCAAATAGGAAATGCCAGAACAAAATGACCACTATAGAAGCTGCATTATGTGTATAAAGCAATAATTAATAAGGTAAATGGACACAATGACAGCCATAGCGGCAAAATCTAATAGAAGTTCAGAGTATACATAAAGACATGGTAGAACAGCAAGACGTTAACGTTTGTTTGGTACTTACAGCAGAGCAGAGCGTAATCTCGCTGTAACCTGTCATTTACAGCGAGATTACGCTTGCTCTGCTGTAAGAAACCAAAGTTAACGACGTGCAGGGATTGTGAATGGACATCCCGTCCTGTCTGGAAGGAATGTCTAGTCACGGTCTAAACACTTCAGTAACGTTAATATGTCAGTATAAGACCGCACATAGTGAACAACCCAGTGTCGCTATGCGCTGTCTAAATGTATGGAGAGAAGTGCATGACGCTGATTGGTCAGCGTCATACACTCCCCTGTACAACGCCCACTTGGTCTAAAGTAAACGCCCAGTAGGGCATTAAGAAGCTAATTAGCATAACGCTAAAATCACTCCTAATGTGGTGAAAATAGATAGCAGTGCTTCACCTACATTACAGTGCCCATTTCCTTATGTAGGAGATATGGCACTTATAATGTGTTGACAGTCTCTTTAACTTGACCAAAAACTCTGCAGACTCTTCCCTTGGTCACTAGGTCTTGCAGGCATCGGCTAAATAGGTGGCTGTCATGTGTTCTAGGACATCCCGTGGCCAGTGTCCCCCAATGTAATGAAGAACAGGATTTTTTTTGGGTACTCCCCGCAAAATCCTTTTCTCATCCAGTACATTAAGGAACACCGGTCCCCACCCATTGTGCTTTTTTGAATTTTTTTGTTCATGGTTGTCAGTTTGCTGGATTCTACTCTATTGTTTTAGAGCTTCTGCTTGCAGACAGACTAAATGGCTCCGTGTCTGGACAGGGCATATCTTGTAGGAGGGGACACTCCTACTTTTTTTTTTTTTTTTTTTTTTTTTAAATTTATTTCTTCGTGTTAAAGGGGTTATCTGGGGACCATGAATTGCATTGCAATAATATATTTTAATATATTTGTGAAACGAAGTAACTTACTAATATGCTTTTAAATAAAAATTCTGTACTATATGGTGCAGTTGAAACTTCATGAACTATTAAGTAAGTGCTGGAGCTTTTCTAATAATGACGCTCCACGTGACTGAGCTCTTGCGTCATATTCTGTTGGTGAACATGACCGCAAGGGGCTGTCACATTGCCTATTGCTTGAGTCCCGAGCAGAGCATCAGCTAGCACTTTGCTCGGGACTCCATCACTGCTCCCATTGTCCATATTTGGTAAATTCAGGGGTTGCCTATCGCTGGAGTCCCTGAGCAGAGCATCAGCTAACTCTCTGCCTGGGGACTCCCCACGTCATTGTCACTTGTCCATATTTGTAAGGATGCAATAGTTTGTTTAATTCTAAAATTTATATTTCAGATTGAAGCAGTTGAGCTTCCAATGGACCCAAAAACTAATAAAAGAAGAGGATTTGTTTTCATTACATTTAAAGAAGAAGAACCCGTAAAAAAGATCTTGGAAAAGAAGTTCCATAACGTCAGTGGTAGCAAGGTAACGACTGTCAGGTTCAACCAAGGGATGGGTGAAACTATAGAACTCTGTTTTTACCCCTCTTGATCCAGAGGAAGGCTTAAAAATTAAAAAAAATTAAAATCCATAAGGCATTAACCAATCGTCCATAAAATGGAAAAACTTCTCTCCTGATCCCAAATGGCAATCAGACTGGATCAACTTTCAAATTAGAATTCTATACATTTATATATGCACTATTTTGTTCCAAGAAACCATCTGAGCTTTTTTTTTTTTTTTTTTTTTTTGCGCTCTTGAGGTAGTCTATTCGACAGATTCAGTACTTTATGGTGAAGGCTTGTTGCATCTAAATATTGACTTGTTGTTTTACATTGCATGCTGTTTCGTTTATGGTCTAAAAGTACATCCGGATCCTTTTCAACAAGTGACTCCCTAGTTTAGCTCCCCCCCCCCAAGCAAATATGATGCATCAGATTATTACTACCCAGATACATAACTTTACATAAACCTCATTTACAAAGTGGATGCCCAAGCACTGTCCAAATCGGCTTGTATTTTGAACATCTGCCAAAGACTGGACTATATTACGTAGCTTGGTGTGATCTGCAAAAATAGAAACCTTTTAGGAGGATGGGATTAATAGCACGAAGTTTAATGGCAGTCCCGGCGCTGAACCTTTGGTTACACACTTATAAACAAACTGACCATTCAGAGTAGGAATCACTGACCACAACTCTGGGTACAGTCCTTGAGCCTTAAACTCCTGGCACCCCACCGGTCTGCTGTCTGAAGGGGCTGAGTCGATTAACGTTGCTGCCACTTCATAGTTTACCAGGCACAGTGCCATACACTTCCTTGAATGAGACCGGTACTGCAAACCCAGGCACATACGCTACAGAGTTGTAGGGCGCTGTTCTGGGAAACTATGAAGAGGCTGAGGTATTCATTTCCACCGCCTCTTCAACGGTCGGGTTCTGGGAATCGGACACATCAATCTGATATTGATGGCCTATCCTAAGGTTAGGCCATCAACATATGTCCCAGAGAACTTATCTGGCCTCTACCACACATGTACAGGGGAATGCTGTATGTATGGAGCATGTGTCCGTTGTATAGTACAGCTGACACCCAGCACGAACTGCCAGGATTGGAAAACTGATCTTGGCCATTTAACAACTTATGATGCCACAGTTGCGATTGGCCTTTCCTTGCATGCACGCTGACCAATTCGTTTTCTAATTATCAAGTCTAAATACAAATCTCATTTGTATGAGTAGACTGGATAGACTTTGAGTAGACTTCAAGTTTTTTTTGTTTTTTTTTTGGCCCAGTCCCTACCGCCACACATTTGGAGATCCTTATGCTTTTACCTAGCTAGCAAAGAATTCAAACTTTTTTTTTTAAGCCACTTGCTGTTTGGTTAGAGGCAGTGTAGTGGTTTTTTTTTTGTATATTAGTTTTTATGTTCCTATTGTAATCCATCTTTTAATCCAGATTTTATTTTATTTTTAGTGTGAAATAAAGATAGCCCAACCTAAAGAAGTATATCAACAACAGTATGGTGGGCGTGGAGGTTTCAGTGGTAGAGGTGGGCGTGGCAGCAAAGGTATGTATTGTCAAAGATTGTAACTGGCTTAAAGGGAATGTGACGCTAGAAAAAAATTATTTTTTTTTTTAGTTAAACAATTAGTGTATAGGTGATTAAACATTCTAATTTTTTTCACGAGTCAGGAAATATTATAAATTAGATTCTAATTTATAATATTTCCCAGTGCTGGTCACTAGATGGAGCAATTCCCAAAATTTCAGCATTGCATGTGGTAAAGCAACCACATTGCTTTATACTGCAAAATTTGAGAAATCTCACTCGCTCTAGTGAGCTCTCAGAATCCTCCCCTCCTTTATCCTGGCTAGTGCCGGGAGAAACGAGGGGATTGAACGGTCAAACCTCCTACACTGTGTGTCGCCATTTTTTGAGCGAACACACAGTGTAGTAGGTTTACATACACTAGTAAACACACTGAAACACGAACATACTTAGAAATAACTTACCTGCTCCAGCCGCCTCCGCTCCGTCTGCTACCTTCCGCTTCAAGTGCACAAGTCCGGAAGCCGCGACCGGAAGTAGTAATCTTACTGTCCGGCCGCGACTTCCGGTCCACAAGAAAATGGCGCCGGACGTCGCACAGTTCAACTTGGACTGTGTGGGAACGGCGCATTCGCCGTTCCCACACAGACGGCGTACAGCATAGTGGATGTTCCATAGTGGGCCCCGTTCGCATTCTCTATGGGACTGTATGTGCCGTATTCCATGTCTGTATGTGTCGTTAATCGACACATACAGAAATGGAAAAAAAAATGGCAGCCCCCATAGGGAAGAAAAAGTTCAAAAATAAAAAAAAGTTAAACACACACACAAATATAAAAGTTTTTAATAAAACACTAAAATCAAACTGATGTAAAAAAAAAAAAAATTTTCGTGACACTGTTCCTTTAACCCCTTAATACTGAAGGTATAAAATCTCAATGACAATTTTCTTTTTTTTTTTTAAGTTTTTCCATAGTCAAAGCTATATTTTTTAATAGCACCATTTTGGGGTACATAATTTTTTACTGAATTTTCTTTGTCTAAATTTTATTCAGTTTACAGTATATAAAACATTTTATTCAGCTGGGCGTTATGATTGCGGTGATACCATATTTATGTAGGTTTTTTGTTTTCCTAGTCTTAGTAAACTTTTTTTTTTCTCCGATGTAGCTGTAATAGGGTATTTTTTTTTCATAAGTATTTTGTAAGGGGGAAAAAAATTTTTTATTTTTTTTTGTCCCTCTAGGTGACTTCAATATGCGCTCTTTCGATCGCTTTTATAATACACTTCAATAGTATTGCAGTGTATTATACTTCAGTCATGGCCTAGCAGGCAATCACTGAAGGCAGACCTAGGAGCCTTTATTATGCCACCAGGCTGTCATAGAAGCCATTGGCACCTTACGATGCACGTGGGGTAAACCACTCAAATGTGGTGGTTGCTGTTGACTGCTGCATCTGAGGGGTTAAATCTGTCTCTCTCTGTCTCTCTCTGTCTCTCTCTGCGCCTCTCGCCTTCTGCCTCTCCTTCCCGTCTGTAAAGGAATAGAATTCCTCATAACCACATGTAACGCTTTTTAAAGACTGGTAATTTTGAATTATTTTTTTTTAGCCCACATGACCGGTTTTCCTGCAGTGCCAAAGTTTAAATCGACCTGCGGTGCGGGTTTAAAATCCGCAGCGTGTCTATTTGTCTTATAATTCTGAGACAAATGCATCTGAAAAGTTATAAAGATGCAGTAAACTGCACGTTTCCACAGCAAAATATTAAATATTTCTGAAACACAAAAAAAATTTACTTGTATGTGCAGATTGTACCTGTCTACGGATTTTCTGCATCACATTCTGCAAGCGTGCATGTAGCCTTACATAATAATTATCATATATTGGCAACATGCACATGTTGCGGAATTTGGTGCATAGATGTGGATATTACTTTTTGATGTGGAGACTAGTGTGGATTTTATTCTGTGTATAAATTAGTTTTTTTGTAATCTAGTACAACTCTGAGACCTTTAAAGGGGTATTCCCAATTCGGCATGTTTTAAGATGTTAGATAATGTCAAAATGTGTTCATATATTAGTAAATACATTCATGTTTTAAATCTTTACGGTTTTGCAGATATGGATTATTCCCCAGCCAGGCTTCCCTTTGTGTGAAACTTGTTTATTATTGTTACAACCCCCGCCGTGATTAAGCAGCTGTGGCCGCGCTTGCGCCATTCTACCTCTATTTTGCGGTGGCCGGAATCTCGGGAACGTAATGCTAGCGCATGCGCAGTAGCTCCCTTTCCGACCACCTCTCGAGTTCTAGTCAAGTCTTAAGGGCAGCCCCCAGGCGTGCACAGTAGCCCTGGAGCCATCCTGTACTCGGCACATAAGTAAAAAGGTCAACCGAGTTAGCTGAGCCCTTAACAGAACTGGTATGTAACATTGTCACATACTTAGGGTATGTGCGCACATAGTGTTTTTAGCAGTTTTTCAGGCCGTAAACGTCCTCCAAACATCTGCACATTGATTTCTATGGAAAATATGGCTTTTTTTTTTGTAGCAAAAACGACATTATCTAACTACGTAGGGAACGTGCACTAACAGAGCGGCTTGATTGACGTCAAGCTGCTCACGCCCCCTTTTAGAAAATATAACCAGTAATAGCTGCATGATCTAGTAAAGCAAAGAGTTAAGAAATTAATAAAACCTTTTTGAAAGCGCTATTTATATTTGTTTAGGGTGCATTAAAAACCAACTAATATTTGGAAATAACCCTTTTGTGCAGGAAAAATTGTGCAACATGTAGATTACTTAAAATGATTTTACTTTGCTGGTAATGTGTTGCTCTGTGTGCATGTGGCCTTAAAGAAAGTACATTTGCCTTGTCATTGAAGCTGTATTGGCTCTGTGGCAGTTTGATGCATATTAGAGGAATTTCTACCTGACTAAACCAGTCCACATTACAATCTTTAAAATGGCTCATTAGTGTTTTTACAGTTGCAGGTATTGAACAATGATGGCCTTGCATATTTTTTGGGGAAGAGATTGTGTATGTTCACGTAACGTTTAAGTGGTTATTCCCGTCTCGGTTATGCCATCGCTTTCTGATTTGTTGGAGGCCAGCCTCGGGGACCCCATCAATCCTTAGAATGAAGGGCTGCAGCGCTGAATCCCCTCAGTTTTTCCCTGCACTGCAGTGCTCCTGGATCCCCATCTGTGCTTCAACTCCCTGCACATTAGGCCTCATTCCCACTTCAGTTATTTTCTTCAGGGTGCGATCTGTTATTTTTAAACGGATAGCACCCTGACCCATTCATTTCTATGGGGCCATGCACACTTGCACTACTTTTGACGGAACGGACCCGACAAAACAACGGATGTCCTACTTTTGTCAGTCGTTCAGTGACCATGGGGCTCATTAAAGTTTATGGGTCCATTTTTCACGGATCCGTTGCTAATCAACGGCAGGGTGTGCCAAAGTTCCCTGCATTCAACACACAAGATGGAATTTAACGTACAGTTTAAAACTGAAGCACAGCATCAATTTGGAACGGACACTGAGTGACAACAGAAACCACACGGATGTCACAACGGACACACGGATACGTTTTAAACTGATGTGAAAATGGGGAAGGATATGTGCATGAGGCCTAAGTGGTGCTCCTTGACACCCAATCAGGGAATAACTGAAGGGGCTGCAGCCCTGCATTTTCAGGATCCCTTAAAATAATTAAACCTATTTAGCCTTGAAAAGAGACAACTTGGCGCCAGTTCAAACTGAGTTTTTTGAAGTGGAAACTGCGCCACAAAACTCGCCGAAAATGCCTCCCATTGACTTCAATGGCAGAGGCGGTTTTTTCCTGAGAGCGGATAAACGTGCTTGTGGGAAAAAGGGACACACCCTATCTTCAGCTGTTTACACATCAGACCTCCCATTGATATCAATGGGAGGCAGAAAAAGCATATTTCGTGACGTTTTATGCCCACGGCACTCAATGGCCGTGGGCAAAAAAACGCAGCAAAAATCTGCCTCAAAATTCCAAACGGAATTGAGGCAGATTTTTCTCCTGCAAAAAACTGTGAACCCAGCCTAAGGCCTTATTCACCTAACATGTTTAACGTCCGTGATACGCGTGTGAAAATCACACCCGTCGCACGGACCTATGTTAGTCAATGGGGCTTTTCAGACATTCCGTGATTTTCACGCAGCGTGTCCGCTGCGTAAAACTCACGACGTGTCCTATACTTGGGCGTTTTTCGCGCTTCATGTACCCATTGAAGTTAATGGGTGCGTGAAAATCACACGGAAGCACTTCCGTGTGTCGTGCAACAGTAGATTAAGAAATGAAGGGAAAAATAAAACCACTGCCTTCATTTATTTTTCTAAACCTCAAAACCGCGTGTCATAAGGATGGCATATGCGTGAATAATACGCAGCCACACAGCAAACCCTTATGACACACAGAACTGTAACACGCAAAAAACGCACACGTTCGTGTGAATAAGGCCTTTGGGGGGCATGATTAATTTGCATGAATGGCACATACAAAAAAAATATGGTGACATCCTGTTCCATGTAAAACCCCCTCAAAAGACAAGGGGGCACTTCCTCTGACTGGAGAAAAAGGTTCAACCTGCAGAGGCGACAAGCCTTCACTGTGAGAACTGGAATAGCCTACCGCAGGAGCTGGTCACAGCAGGGACAGTAGATGGCTTTAAAAAAGGGTTAGATCTTTTCCTACAACAAAAAAATATCCACCCCTACGTGTAGAAATTGTTTTGTCCCTTCCATTTTGATATCCCTTGGTTGAACTTGATGGACGTCTCTTTTCAACCGTGCGAACTATGTAACTACGCTTAGACAATTCGGACATATCCCCTAAATTTCTTGATATGGGACTTGCAGGGATCCCCAGACCTCTGTTCTGCCTGGTGAGGCAACCACCAAATACAGACTAGAGGTGGCGGCATATGTGATGTTTGATTTCTACAGTGGAGCTCTCTTGCTATGAATCTTAAGTTATTCCCAACTAAAATTATATATTGGTATACAAACATGTACTTTAACCCCTTAAAGGGAATGTGTCACTAGAAGAATTGTTTTTTTTTTTTTTGTTAAACAGTTAGTATATACATGATTACACATTGTTCTAATTTTTAAAATTTTTTCACAAGTCCGGAAATATTATAAATTAGATTCTAATTTATAACATTTCCATGCGCTGGTCACAAGAGGGAGCAATTCCCAAAACTGCAGCATTGGCATGTGGTAAAGCAACCTCATTGCTTTATGCTGCAAAATTGGATAAGACACACTCGCTCTAGTGTGCTCAAACAATCCCCCTCCTTTATTCTGGCTAGTGCCAGGAGAAAGGAGGGGGTTGAATGTTCAAACCTCCTACACTGTGTGCCGCCATTTTTTGAGGGGATGCAGTGTAGGAGGATTAAATAAAGTGGTAATCGCACAGTAAAAGACAAACATAACTTACCTGCCGTTCCCTCCGCTCCTAGTCCTTGCTTCTGAACATATGTCCGGAAGCCGCGACCGGAAGTAGTCATCTTGCTGTCCGGCCGCGACTTCCGCTCCACATGAAAATGGCACCGGATGTCGCTCGGCCGAAGACCTTCCTTTTGGATTGTGTGGGAGCGGCGCATGTGCCGTTCCCACACAGACGGCGTACGCTATAGTGAATGGAAAGGCTCCCGTTCGCATTCTCTATGGGGTTGTATGTGCCGTATTCCATCTGTATGTCGTTAATCGACACATTCAGAGATGGGGAAATAAAATGGCAGCCCCCATAGTGAAGTAAAAGTAAGAAAAAAGTAAAATACACACACACATAAAATGTATTTTAATAACACACTAAGAGCAAATTTATATATAAAAAAAAATAATTCCGCCACACCTGTCTTTTAAGGACACGGCCATTTTTTGCCTTGAGGACAAATTTTTTATTTTTATTTCCCGCTTTGCATCTCGACGCTCATAACTTATTTTTTGTACGATGTAGTTGTATGAGACTTTTTTGTGGGACGAGCCGTACTTTAGGTATATTTTTTTGGTACAAATACATTATCGTTTATTTTCTATACAGTTTTTTATTTTGGCAAATGCAGAAAAAAAAGCCGTTCCACTGCAGTTTTTAATATTTTGCTTTTTTACACCATACATCGATCATCATAAATGTTATACATTTGTTGTACAGGTTGTTACAACAGTCGTGGCGATATCATATATGTCCATTTCATGTTTTGGGACTTATATTTTAAAAAATGTATTTATTCTAAAAAAAAAAGTGTTTTTTTTAACTTTATTTAATTTTTGTTTTATCATTAAGTTGTTTTTTTTTACATTAATTTAACTTTTTTTTTAATCCCATAAAGGGATTTATCATTTTTATGTACTGATTGTACGCAGGCAGTTGTTAGGGCATACCTCCGTATGCCCTAACAAGAAATGTGGTCAGACAGTCCTGGGGTCCTTCAATGGACTATGTGCTGTCTGGCCGTACAAGTTATGGGCTTTGATCGCATCAGTTATTTTCTGTGACTCAATCCAAAGTGCAGTCCCCTCTCCTTGAATACCGCAATCCGCCTTCATCACGGCATTCAAAGGGTTAACGGCGGAGATGTTTGTTTTCTCTCCGCTGTGAGAGCGGGGCCTTGGCTGTGTATTACAGCCGTTGCCCCAATCTCGATCAGACTGCTGTCACACAGGACAAGAATGCTCGTCCTAAAGCGCCAACTACCCGCTGCTCAGGACTATCTCGTCCTGTCTGTAACAGTTAATAATTCTATCGACTAAACTTGTCAGGAGTGGTCTCATAAATGTACCTACTGTAAATTTTTACTGTACAGTTAAACCTAATTCACCACAAGATAGTTGAGGCTTCTGGGCAGCAGTCTTTTAATTTGGACTGGTTTGTTTCAGTTTACCTCAAATATACATGTCTATTTTGGATTAGTATGTGCTCATAGAAATATATGTTTCCTTAGGTCAAGGACAGAGTTGGAATCAAGGATACAACAATTACTGGAACCAAGGTTATGGCAATCAAGGATATGGTTATGGCCAACAGGGATATGGTGGCTATGGAAGCTATGACTATACCGGTTATGGGTATTATGGATATGGACCAGGTTATGATTACAGTAAGTGTCAGTTACTGATTAATCCAAAAATCAAGTTGTAAATTCTTCATTGCTACAGACTGAGCAATGTAGAATCTATTTTCCAAGGCCTTTCTGTTTTGTTTTGTCCCGTCCCCCCCTCCCCCCTACGATAGGTCAGGGCAGTGCAAATTATGGAAAAGCTCCTAGACGTGGTGGCCATCAAAATAACTACAAGCCATATTGAACATTTCTTCAGGTATGCATTAATCAGAAATTTCAACATAGCATTCATTTTGGTATGCATTCATCCAGACTTGCATGTTTACTGTACAAATAGGATTTTCTAAATTGTATGAATAAGTAATAACCTATGATTCTATCACTAGGTAAAGACAGCTGATTTGGGGGTCTGCTTAAAACTGCAGCTCTGCATCTAGGGACTGCCTCTTGGAGTTAAGTATGGACTCTTACTCCTTTTGTACAGAAGGCCTCATCCTAGGGAACCAGTGTCAATTTCCACCTTTTTTTTTATTTTGTATTGTTTGTGTCATACATTTCCAGATTTGGAAGTGTTAATTTTACTGTACTTTTTGGTACCTTTTTGGATTCTAATGTATTGTATGGTATTTTACATGTGCAAATTCACCATTACATTTTTTGAAGCTCTCAAAGCTTTCGAAATAATAAAATCATCTTTGAGTAAACCCGTCTCTGCCTGTGGTTTGATGAGCGCAAATTAAAACAGAGTTGAACGATCATCCAAACAACCAAAGTGATTACTTGTGTTCCAGTTTAATGTTCGCATTTAGTTATGTTTGTAACAAGTCAAGTTCCTACATGCTAGTTGCAGTCTGAATTGGTGTATGAGAGCGTACAATTCCATACTATAAAGGACAACTTTGCATTTGAAGTAAAGCGAATTCTTAACGTGTTATTGCGGTGTTATACTACCACTCGGACATACCGCACAATTAGTGCAAGGTTTTCTTTGGATTTTTGCATTGGATACAAACGTGGTACGTTTTTCCAGAAGTAGTGTTCACAGGCTCAGCAGTTTAGTGACTGATCACTGGGTTTAGCCAGACTTACAGCTGCAGAATAGGGTGGAGTATGGCAACCTGACACTACCAGTTGGGTAATCGGTACACAAAGACAGAGTGCTACATACATCTATTTATATTCTATTCATCTTAAAGCGTACCTCCACTTTCAGTGAAAAATTATAAGGGTATGTTCAGACGTCCAGTCAAAAACTTCAAACAGCTCCTGATTTTCGCGGAATTTTTACGGCCGTTTTTGGAGCTAGTTTCAAGTCCATGAAAAACGGCCCAAGAAATGTCCTGCACTTTTGGCAAGCTGTCATTTTACGCGCCGTATTTTGACAGCGACATGGAACAGAACATGGTAATTCCCATTGAAAGCAATGGGCAGATGTTTGTAGGCGTAATGGAGCAGTTTTCTCAGGCGTAATTCGAGCCATAAAATGGCCGCATTACGTCTGAAAACAGGGTGTGTGAACATACCCTCATAGTGCAGGGGTGTTCTCTTTTTTTTTTTTATATATATATATATATATATATATATATATATATATATATATATATATATATATATATATATTCAAATCCCTTGTATTCACAATCTTCTAGTAGCAGCACAGACACTAGCTAGTCCGTGTTGCAGACTGCTCATAACTTCAGCGGTAGACAGCATCCTGCTCATCTCCATGGCTCCGGTATCCAGAAAGGCCGTTGGCGCTGTAGGATTCTATAGTGCTCGTTTCTGTTCTGCATATGCGAGTCATGGAGACTAGCAGAATGAGGTCTCCCACTGAAGTTAGGGTATGTTCACACAGCTTATTTTGCCTTATTTGCCAAAAACTGGCAAAAGATCGGAATCAGAACGCCTCCAAACATACCGCCATTGATTTCAATGGGAATTCGGCGTTTTGTTTCGACAGGCCATTTTTTTACGCTGTTTGAAAAACTGCCGTGAAAAAAAAGCATTTCACTTTTGGGGCCGTTTTTTCATTGACTCTATAGAAAAACAGCTCCAAAAACGGCCGTAAAAAACGCGAGTTGCTATAAAACGGCTGAAAATTGGGAGCAGTTTTCCCTTTGAAAATACGTAGCTGTTTTTGGTTAAGCGTGTCAACATGTCCTTATGAGTAAGGGGATGTTCACACGGAGTGTGTTTGGCCGTAAAGCAGAACACCTCCAAACATCTGGCCATTGATTTCAATGGAAAAACAGCCACAAAAAAAGTTAATGTCACTACTTCAGCCATTTTTGGAGTCGTTTTTCATAGACCATAGAAAAACAGCTCCAAAAACGCAAGGTTGCTTAAACTCCTGAAAATCAGGAGCGGTTTTCCCTTGAAAACCAGTCCGTATATTCAGACTTTCCTGAGTTTGCGTGTGCACATACCCGGACTAGCCATAGTTCATGCTGCTGCTAGAAGCAAGATGGCTAATACAAGCACACCCCTTCACTCTAAGGCTGGGTTCATACGACCTATTTTCAGACGTAAACGAGGCGTATTATGCCTCGTTTTACGTCTGAAAATAGGGCTACAATACGTCGGCAAACATCTGCCCATTCATTTGAATGGGTTTGCCGACACTGTGCAGACAACCTGTAATTTACGCGTCGTCGTTTGACAGCTGTCAAACGATGACGCGTAAATGGACTGCCTCGGCAAAAGTGCAGGGCACTTCTTTTCCATGTAATTTGAGCTGTTCTTCATTGAACTCAATGAAGCACAGCTCATGATTTACGAGTGTCTCAGACGCCTCGCAAAATGCGAGGAGGAGCATTTACGTGTGAAACGAGGCAGCTGTTTTCTCCTGAAAACAGTCTCTTTTCACACGTAAATGGCAGCTAGCGTGTGAACATACCCTTATTGTTTTTCACAAAGGGAAGGTGCGCTTCAATGCCCTTTTTTTTAAAATCTGGACATATGATCAGCCGATAATTCATACAAACGTTAGTTCTCTAATTTCCCTGGTTCACATCTCGTTCTATGTAAGCACATGAAACATATGCACAAACGACACTATTAGGGCATCCATCCTGGCCATAGAAATCAATACACATGCTGTGGTCCATGATTTTTTTTATTTTCCGATTTCAAAACCTGCACGTCAGACATAGGCCACATCTCGTTTTTTACTGTACGTCTGACGTGCACGTTTTGGCATGAACAAAAAAAACTGTCAAAACATGTTCAGCAGCATGTGTATTTATTTCTGTGGTCAGGACAGATGCTCGAATAGTGTCATTTGTGCATGCGTTCCCCCTAAATCATGAAAAGTATAGTCTACTATGCTTTTCAGTACTTTAACCCCGTAATGACCAGCCTATTTTAAACCTTAATGACCAAGACATTTTTTAAGTTTTTCCATCGTCTCATTCCAAGAGCTATAACCTTTTTTATTTTTGTGTCGACATAGCTGTATAAGGTTCTTGTTTTTTGCGGGACAAGTTGTATTTTTTAATAGCACCATTTTGGGGAACATATTATTTATTTAACTTTTATTAACTTGTATTTGGGGGGAAATAGGAAAAAACCTGAAATTTCGCCACTCTTTTTCGCGTCTTAAATCTACGCCGTTTACCGTCTGATATAAATAACACTAACTTTATTCAGCGGTTTGTTTCGATTGCAACAATACCAAATTTGGATAGTTTTTGTATGTTTTACTACTTTTACACAGTAAACGCTTTTTTTTTCAAAATTATTTGTTTTTGTGTCCATATTTTAAGAGCCGTAACGTTTTTTTTTTCGCCGATGCGGTTGTATGCGGCTTTTTTTTTTTTTTGCGGGAAGACTTGTAGTTTTTATTGGTACCATTTTGGAGTAGATGCGACTTTTTGATTACTTTTTATCACATTTTTTTAAAGTCCGTATTCACAGAACCAATTTTTCCATAATTTTTTTTATTACATTTTTTACGGCGTTCACCGTGCGGGTTAAATAATGTAATAGTAAAGCATTTTGTGAGGGGGAAAAGCTGGGTTTTTCATTTTTTTTTTTCGTTTTTTTTTTTTTTTTTAATTAACTTTTTTTTCCACTTTTTTACTAGTCCCACTAGGGGACTATAATATGCGATTCTGCGATCGCATTTATAATACACTGCAATACTTTTGTATTGCAGTGTATTACTGCCTGTCTTAACACAGACAGGCATCTGCTAGGTCATGCCTCCGGCATGATCTAGCAGGCATTTGCTCCAGGCAGACCTGGGGGCCTTTATTAGGCCCCTGGCTGCCATTGGAGACACAGACACTCGGCGATCGTATCGCCGGGTGTTGGTGGGAGAGAGGGAGCTCCCTCTCCAAAACCACTCAGATGCGGTGCACGCTATTGTGCACCGCATCTGAGGGGATAAACGGGTGAGATCGATACTAATATCGATCTCACCCGGCAAAGCAGTGACGCTCCCAGCCCTCAGCTGCCTCTGCTCTGTTTACTTATTCCGATGCCGCGACGTAATAAGGCCCGTTAGTGATCGACGTAAAAACACGATGGGCCGGTCACTAACGGGTTAAATACAAATAAAAACATCTACGTAGTGTAAATGTTTTGAAGTGTAGCTAAACGTTTGACATGTCAGAAGTTTTGTATTGGTGGTGGTCAAACCACCAAAAGCTATAACGAAGCAGCTGAAGTGTTCTTGTGAGCTCTCAGCTGCTTCGTTTATGTTCGGCTTTTCCCGGAAAGCCGATGTATCGGAGTACGGGCTCATAGATTTTCTATTGAGTCAGTACACCAATACATTTGTTTACGGAAAAAAGCCAAACAGACACGAAGCAGCTGAGCGCTCACACGAGTTCTTCAGCTGCTTCGTTCTAGCGATTGGTGGGGGGTCTCAGTGCTCAGGCCTCCACCAATACAAACTTCTGATATGTCACTAAGACATGTCAGAAGTTTGTCAAACATTTAGCTACACTTTGTCAATGGCAACGTATTGACGATGTATGCAATCTTTAACCCTACGATTGCATACGTAAAACTTATGTTTCCATTACCATATATGGGAAATTACTACACAGATTATAAGATAACCGTACATCCCTCTTCCAAGCCCCTCAGTACCGGCTCCAGGAAACACTGCAGCCACTCCGTACTTCTATTTTGACTTTGAAAAACCAAGATTTGTAAAGTTTGATTAGATAAAGAACAAAAATTAACTTTTTTTTTTTAATTTTTTTTATACTAGTAACTGACAAACTTATGACTTGTACTACAAAAAAAGCAAGCGGATGTTACAAATGCATGCATTTTTGAAACTTTAAAAATGTAAACGTTGCCTGTTAATGCAAACATGGGCCAAAATATATTAGACTGAAATTTGTAAAGGGTATGTCAACTGATACCTGCCCTCCAGTGATTTATCTAATTTCCAAATCATAGGTGATACATACATACATACATACATACATACATACATATATTCGAAGATCAAAGAAACACAGCACTCCACACATCAAGAAAATCAGGCAATGTGCTTGTCACCAGGGGATGAATCAATTCCCCTTCTTTTTAGATAGGTACCAGCATAGAACATAGTAACGGCACCAGGACTTCAAGACGGATGAAAAACAGGGTGGATTTATTCACCTCAAGAAATAACCGCAACGTTTCGGTTCAACAGGAACCTTTCTCAAGCCATCACACATTAACAATGGTGTCAAGTATAAATAGGGGGAGCATACATTATACAGCAATCGAGCTAATAACAGTACAATTCTCATTATATTCATGTGAATAAAAGTTTCACAACACAATAAAAACAGTGTTGCAAAAGTGTACAGTGAAGGAAATAAGTATTTGATCCCTTGCTGATTTTGTAAGTTTGACCACTGTCAGACATGAACAGTCTAGAAGTTTTAGGCTAGGTTAATTTTACCAGTGAGAAATTATATAAAAAAAACAGAAAATCATTGTCAAAATTATATTTATTTTCATTGTGCACAGAGAAATAAGTATTTGATCCCCTACCAACCATTAAGGCGGGATTCACACGACTGGGTCGTTCCCGAGCCCGAGTGTCGGCCGGTAAAATCGGTCATTTTGCCCGGCCGGTTTGCATTAAGTTTTGCATCCGGGCCGGGCAGATCCGGACAGTGACATCAGCGGCAACGCCTGAAGGGGAATCCCCATGTGTTCGGGGATTCCGCTTCAGGAGTTTCCCCTGATGTCACTGACCAGATATGGACAGACATCAAGTGCTCTGTCCAGGAGCGGAATCCCCGAAAACACGGGGATTCTGCTCCTTCAAGGAGCTAAAGTGCGGCTAGCACATAGCAGAGCGGGGAGATACCTCCCCGCTCTGCTATAGTGGTGTTGCTACAGTAGCAGCAGCTGCTAGCGGCGCCATCCAAGGTGTCGCTGGGCCAGGGTGCTTTTAAAACAAGCAGGGGAAGGGAGCCAGCGCAGCGCTCCCTTCCACCTGCTGTACACCCCGGCCCTGCCACACAGTGTACAGCGATGCCATTCGTCAGAATGGCATCAACGCCTCGTCCTCACATGCACTCTGCTCTGAGGAGGAGGAGGAGATAGAGCGCAAGCTCCGGAAAACCCGACCATCACTTGGGACACATCCCGGTGATGGCCGTGTATTACCCGGCCCCATAGACTTCTATGGGAGCCGGGTACCCGGGCGAAGATAGAGCATGTCCTAAATCGGTCGTGTGAATAGCCCCATTAGGGGTCTATTATTCCTAATGCAGCCGGGTGCCGGCCGATTTATGAACGGCCAGCACCCGGCCGGGAAACCCTGCCGTGTGAATGAGGCCTAAGAGTTCAGCCTCCTCCAGACCAGTTACACGCTCCAAATCAACTTGGTCCCTGCATTAAAGACAGCTGTCTTAAATGGTCACCTGTAAGAAAGACTCCTGTCCACAGACTCAATTAATCAGTCTGACTCTAACCTCTACAACATAGGCAAGACCAAAGAGCTTTCTAAGGATGTCGGGGACAAGAGCATAGACCTGCACAAGGCTGCAATAGGCTACCAAATCATAAGTAAGACGCTGGTTGAGAAGGAGACAACTGTTGGTGCAATAGTAAGAAAATGGAAGACATACAAAATGACTGTCAATCGACATCGATCTGGGGCTCCATGCAAAATCTCACCTCGTGGGGTATCCTTGATCCTGAGGAAGGTGAGAGCTCAGCCGAAAACTACATGGGGTGAACTTGTTAATGATCTCAAGGCAGCTGGGACCACAGTTACCAAGAAAACCATAAGTAACATATTACGCCGTAATGGATTAAAATCCTGCAGTGCCCGCAAGGTCCCCTGCTCAAGAAGGCACATGTACAGGCCCGTCTGAAGTTTGCAAATGAACATCTGGATGATTCTGAGAGTGATTGGGAGAAGGTGCTGTGGTCAGATGAGACTAAAATTGAGCTCTTTGGCATTAACTCAACTCGCTGTGTTTGGAGAAAGAGAAATACTGCCTATGACCCAAAGAACAACATCCCCACTGTCAAGCATGGAGGTGGAAACATTGTTTTTGGGGTGTTTCTCTGCTAAGGGCACAGGACTACTTCACCGCATCAATGGGAGAATGGATGGAGCCATGTACCGTCAAATCCTGAGTGACAACCTCCTTCCCTCCACCAGGACATTAAAAATGGCTCGTGGCTGGGTCTTCCAGCATGACAATGACCCGAAACATACAGCCAAGGCAACAAAGGAGTGGCTCAAAAAAAAAGCACATTAAGGTCATGGAGTGGCCTAGCCAGTCTCCAGACCTTAATCCCATCGAAAACTTATGGAGGGAGCTGAAGATCCGAGTTGCCAAGCGACAGCCTCGAAATCTTAATGATTTACAGATGATCTGCAAAGAGGAGTGGGCCAAAATTCCATCTAACATGTGTGCAAACCTCATCATCAATTACAAAAAACGTCTGACTGCTGTGCTTGCCAACAAGGGTTTTGCCACCAAGTATTAAGTCTTGTTTGCCAAAGGGATCAAATACTTATTTCTCTGTGCACAATGCAAATAAATATATATAATTTTGACAATGTGATTTTCTTTTTTTTTTTTTTATATAATCTATCTCTCACTGGTAAAATTAACCTAGCCTAAAAATTCTAGACTGTTCATGTCTTTGACAGTGGGCAAACTTACAAAATCAGCAAGGGATCAAATACTTATTTCCTTCACTGTATATCTTTTATCTAAAAAAAGCCGAACATAGGCAGTGTGTCAAATATATAGATAGTGTACAAACGTCGTAAATAACGACAATAAGGGCAATTAGGATGGTTGGGAAGGAGGCAGGGGCCAATTATAATTAAGTGAGGATCAATAAACTTACAGTTAGTAGTCCAACAGTAATGTCCACATAGCTAGCGTGTACAGTCCGCGCGTTTCAACTTCGCATGCTCCAAGATGGCGTCCAGACCGGATATTAAATCCGGTGGAACGCATCTAACAGAGCGGTCGTAACTGTGCATGCGTGGAAACGGAACTTGCGTTCCAATCTCACTGCGCAGGCGCCAGTATCGAGACAAGTCAGAGATATTTATATAAATAGTATAGACATATAATTTTAGCAATAGGGCAGGATCCAAAAATTTAGATAGGGAATATAATGCATCATCCACCGAAACCGATGGATTTTGCAGCCTAATGCCCATAGTCCAAACAACAGACTGTCTATCCAAAACCCCATATACTGTGGAACCACAGATTTAAAGAACACTCAGATCCAAAAGCCATATACTGTGACTATGGTCACTTTGGGAGCAATTAAGAAGACTGATGACATTACAAAACATCCTAAATAGGGATGTAGTGTCCCAAAAAAGGGAACAATCATATGCCACATATATGCACCACATAAATTAAATATACAAAAATTAGTACATAATTTGATTGTTCAGATGGAGAATAAAATTGAGGTTTATGGAAAAACTTTAATTAGATCTGGGCTATAATACTATGTTACGAAAAAACAAAACAAACAATTGGTACACTGTATCGCTATAGTCTATGTGGAACAATACATAAGAGACATCAAGTTGAATATTTCAAATAATCAACGATCCCCGCGAAAAAGCCTCTGCTACCTTCCATCATCCTTCACAGTGCTTGAAAGAAAATTGTGTATCTAAAAGTGAAAGAATAAACGAAGAGAATTATTATCAAACAATTATTCCTAAATATACAAAGAATATACAAATAGTTAAAAAATCACATATAAATACAGAGTCAAAATAAGACGCCACAAATTTTTATACATGTAACACAAACTACACCAAGGAGAGCAAAGACCGTACAAACCCCCCCCCCCCCCCAGGTTCCCGGGCAAGTTACCCCCCAATACATTAGATGTGTGGGCCATAGGGATATTCTATATTTAGGCCCTTTGGGGACATAGTCTCTAACCTATAGATCCACTCCAGCTCTTTCCTTTTGAGGACCAACCCCCTATCACCCCCACGTCTCAACTGAGGCACAGAATCTATGATTCTGAATCTCAATTGGGACACCGTGTGATTTTTTTTTTTCAACAAAATGCCTTGAAACTGGCAAATCCTGCCTCTTTGTTTTGATATTTGATTTATGGTTTCTCAACCTGAGGCGCAATTCTGTTGTGGTTTCACCAACATAGTGTAAACCACAAGGACAGCTCAGAAGATAAATCACAAAGGAAGATTGACATGTAAAGAAGCCCTTAATGTGTATTAATTTACCCGTTTGAGGATGGTTAAAAGAACCACCCTTAATCATACTATCACATATATTGCATCCCAAACAGGGGTAGCAGCCATTTTTCGGGGGTACCAAGAACATTTGACTCCTACGACTAGACCCGATATCCGCTTTGACAACCATATTTTTTATTTTTTAAACATTTTTATTAACATTTTTTCAAATTTTGTACAAACATTTCACAAAAAGAAAAATTTGCGATGTCAATGAACAGCTCGCAACAGCGAGTATAACAGAAGCAAATTAAGTACATACATGCATGGCATATCGTTTTGCATTTGTTTAAACAACCAACGTGACTTCCGCTATTCCTGGTCACGACTTAGATCCTAAAAGAGTGGCTCCTCCCCCTCTATCCCCTATCTACTACTAGACTGACTGTAGTTGTAAGCCTCCTAAAGTGCCAGCCAGGAGCTGTGTATGATACCACGCTGTGTGTCTAAACGGCGCAACAATTTCCACCACCTCATTCGCTGTGCATTGCGTTTCTATAAATAGCTGCCATTTAGCAAACAGCTTTTTGGTTCCCGTTTCTTTCCTTCTTTCTACCTCCACTCGTTCAAGGGCTAACAATTGTTTCAAGTGGGACACGATCATATCGATATCCGGTGTATCAGCTTCTAGCCATTTGCATAGAAGGCATCTCAAAGCCACCAACAAAACTGTGTGCACCAGGGGGGGAGGGGATCTGGTTCCTCCAGCCACCTCTACCTCTGGCGGTCTCGCCTGATGGAACAGCAGCGCTTGGGGCGTCATTGGAAGGTTTGCTTTCCAATAATCAGAAATATAGTTATGTATCATTATCCAGTACCGTTTAGTATGAGCACAACCCCATACTCCGTGCCACAAATTCGACAGGGGGGTATTGCATTTGGGACAGCTCGTAATGCGATCGGGGAGGGACTGTGAAGGCAGAATATTGAAGCCATAGATAGCCGCATGCATTAGTTTGAAATAGGTTTCCCTCCAGCTCTCATTAATGACCACCTTCCGTACCGTCTCCCATCCCCCCAATATGGTCTCTCCTATTGCCGGATCATGCGTCCACCGTTCCCAGACTTTGAACATTACCCGTTGTTGCGGGCGGGCAAAATATCCACCGAGTGCTCTATACAACCGCGCAATAGTCGCCCGAAGAGCCACTGGGCCAATGACCTCATCTAACATATGAGTGGTGGTCTCCTTATTTAAATCTCTGAGCCTAGAGGTACAGGATGATCGCACCTGGAGGACTTGTAGGAAATTAGCGCTGTCCTCTGAGGTATTGAATTTAGCCCTGATTTCCGATCCGGTCAACCATCTCCTTTCCTCTGTATGCATCAGGTCCCCTGCATTTCTAATACCTGCATTCTCCCAAGAGGCAAATCTGTCTCTACTGTCTACTCCCGGTAAAAATTCCGGGTGCCCACACAACGGCATGTGCTTGGATAGCAGGTAAGGCAAGTCAAAAATTTTACGGACTACTTTCCAGGCTAGGACTGTATCTCTCAGAACAATGGATGTTTTGAGACGGCACAGAAGAGAGGCCACACGACAACGGAACAAGGCCTTTAACCCCTTCCCCCTGCTGGCATTCTGGGCCCTAATGTCCAAGCCATTTTTTAGATTTTTCCATTGTCACATTCGAAGAGCTGTAAGTTTTTTATTTTTGCGTCGGCATAGCTGTATAAGGTCTTGTTTTTTGCGGGACGACTTGCAGTTTTTATTGGTACCATTTGAGAGTAGATGCGACTTTTTGATCACTTTTTATCACATTTTTTTTAAGTCAGGATTAACAGAAAACAGCAATTTTTCCATTGTTTTTTATTTTATTTTTTACGGCGTTCAAAGTGCGGGTTAAATAATGTAACAGCTTTATAGTCGGGGTCGTTACGGACGCGGCGATACCAAATATGTGTAACTTTTTTGCTTTAGTGTAGTTTTTTTTAATAGTAAAGCAGTTTGTAAGGGGAAAAGCTGGGTTTTTCATTTTTTTTTTTTACTTTTTTTTTTTATTAACTTTATTAAACTTTTTTTTACTTTTTTACTAGTCCCACTAGGGGACTTCACTATCCTCCGATCGCTATTATAATACACTGCAATACTTTTGTATTGCAGTGTATTACTCTGTCCGTTTAAAAACGGACAGGCATCTGCTAGGTCATGCCTGCGGCATGATCTAGCAGGCATTTGCTCCAGGCAGACCTGGGGGTCTTTATTAGACCCCCGGCTGCCATAGAAGACACAGACACTCGGCGATTTTATCGCCGGGTGTCAGTGAGATGAGAGGGAGCTCCCTCCCTCTCTCCAAAACCATTCAGATGCGGTGCTCGCTATTGTGCACCGCATCTGAAGGGTTAAACGGGTGAGATCGATACTAATATCGATCTCACCCGGCAGAGCTGGGACGCCCCCAGCCCTCAGCTGCCTCTAGCAGCTGAGAGCAGGGAGATTTCACGGCTCCCTGCTTTGTTTACTTTATTCTACAGCAGCGACGTAGAATAGCGGCGCTCTAGAATAAAGCCCACTAATGACCGCCGTAAAAAGACGTATCGGCGGTCATTAAGGGGTTAAGCTCCAGGGCGAGGCATACTCCCCCTCTAGCTCGAAGTTGGAATAGTGACTCGTTTCATGAAGCCAGTCCACTACATGTCGAAAGAGGCACACCACATTGTAGCCCCTAATATTGGGAAATTTCAGCCCCGCCTCATGCTTGTCCCTCATGAGCTTAGTGAGTGCAATGCGAGGCCTCTTTCCCGCCCATATGAATTTAGTAAATGCCGAGTTCAGCTTGGATACGTCCCCATGCTTCAGTAAGAGTGGGAGTGTTTGAAAGGGGTATAGCAATCTGGGGAAACTGACCATCTTAATCAGGTGGCACCTCCCCAGAAGGGATATCGGTAACTGGCCCCATCTGTTAAGTTCCACCTGCATTTTTTTAAACAGTGCAGTGGCGGGTAATTTAAGCCATACAAGGTTTCAGGTGCCTTCCCTATCTTAATTCCCAGATAAGTGATACATTGTTTCACCGGAGATATCCCACATCCCAAGGATTGCCAAAAGATCCCAGGTAATGGTTTGCCCAACTCCAGCAGTTCGCTTTTAGCTACATTTACTTTGTATCCCGAGCATTGCCCAAAGTCCTGCAAAAAGCGAAAGACCGGCATTAAGTGATCTTGAGGATTTGACATAAACAGAATAACATCATCAGCGAACAAGGCCAGCTTGACCGCCAAAGACCCCACCTGGATACCTTCGAACACTACCGACTCTTCCAGAAATCTAGCCATTGGTTCGAGTGCTAGATTAAATAAAAGTGGCGACAAAGGACATCCCTGCCTGGTCCCTTTATACAGCTGGAAGGGAGCCGACAGAAATCCTGAAGAATAGACACGTGCTTGGGGATTAGTATATACCCCCTTCAGAAAGTTCCGAAAGGCTCCCTGTACATTCATCTTGTCTAACACCATCCCCAGCCATTCCCACTGTATGTTATCAAACGCTTTCTCTGCGTCTAGCGCTAAGAGTGCTGGCCGGGGATCGTGTCGGACTGTTTCTAATACTGTTAACACCTTGCGCAGATTAGTCACTGCTGCCCTGCCCCTTACAAAGCCCACTTGAGATTTTCCCACCAATGTCGGTAGATACACTGCTAAACGATTGGCTAAGATTTTTGTAAGTATTTTCTGGTCTTGGTCTATCAATGATATTCGTCGATAGGACCCCGGATCCAGAGGGTCCTTCCCCTTTTTGGGCAGCACCTTTATATGTGCGATTTTGGCTTCCCCTGGTAGCGTACCGGTCTGTAATAAAATGTTATAGTATTCCACCAAGATGGGGCTAATTTCTTCTCTGAGGGACTTATAAAATTCACCTGTGAACCCATCCGGCCCAGGGGCCTTCCCGTTAGATAAGGTCCTGATGGTATCCGCTATCTCTGCCTCCGTGATTTCTGCGCTCAGCAGCTCGTTCTGCTCCTGCGTGAGTCCAGGCAGCTTTACCTTCTCCAAAAATTCCTTTCCTTTTTGGGTGTCGACTGGCGTGTCTGAGTACAGGGCCTGATAATATGTACGCAGTATAGTGTTTATGGTTTTTGGATCCACTGTGGGAAGCCCTTTGGCGTCTTTAAGGGTTAAGATGTGTGACGGTGTATACCTCCCCTTCGCCAATCGTGCTAGTAATTTGCCCGCCTTATTTCCGAAACGCATAAGGTCCGCATCAAATTGAGACCGATAAATACTTTCTCTTTTGTCTAGCCATTGATCATACTGTCGCTTAGCTTCCCTCCAAGCCTCCCCCAGAGACGCTGATGGAGATTGTAAAAACGCCGCACCTTAATCGGTTGCTCGCCGTCTTATACCCTTCTGTGGTTTTACGTTTAAGATTGGCCAAAAATTGTATGATTTTCCCGCGAATTACCGCTTTAGCTGTCCGCCAGTATAACGACGGGTCCGTACGGTGTGATGCATTATCCCCGTCAAATTCCGTCCACCAGCCCTTTAGCTTTTGTACAAAGCCCTCATCCGCCACCGTTCTGGTGGGGAGGGGAACCGCCAAATAAAATCCAGTCCCTTAGCTACCGTGTCTGCCAAAGTAATTGTGACTGGGGAGTGGTCAGAGATGACCATATCTTCTATTGCCGCGTCACGTAGCCGGCGGGAGAGAGCGTCGTTCACAAGTAAGTAATCTATGCGCGACCACGACTGATGTACGTGAGAAAAGTGTGTGTACTCCCTCGCGTCGGGGTGTAAACTCCTCCAAGCATCTGTGAGGGCCGTGTGCCTCAAAAAATCTGACAAGATCCTATCCCTCTGTCTGCAAAATGGACCCTACACTTCTATCTTCCCTAGTGGACCTTGCGGTATTAAGATCTCCCCCTAGCACCAACAGCTTAGTGCGATCCTGCTGGAGTTGGGTTTCCAATTTACCAAAGAATTCTGCATTGGCCGCATTAGGCCCATAAACATTATGGATGCTAATAGTTTCCCCTGCATGCTCCATTACTAGATGTATCCAACGACCCACATCATCACACTCCTGGGACACCACCGTAGACGCAAAATTTTTGTGCACCAATATTATCACTCCCGCCTTACCGTCTCTTGCGGCCGAGCCATAAACTTGACCCACCCAGAACTTTTGTAGATATTTAAATTCAGATTCGGTCAGGTGGGTTTCCTGTAACAGGGCTACATCCGGACGTAATCTCTTCATATATCGTAAGAGTTTGGTCCGTTTCTGTGGGGATGTAAGCCCCTTAACGTTCCATGAGACTATTTTCATGTTATTGGGCTATGTCTAAGGTGAGCTAAGGTGTCCAAAAATAGTGACCGAGTCGGGGTGTCAGAGCCATCTTTCCCTAAGTGCCATGCATGAACATTTAAAACTTGGCCAAACCCCGGCCTAGAAAACAAAACTAAAATCCAACTCAAAGCCTTCAGACTTTGTTCATAAAACCTTGAAAACCTTGATAAAACGCCTGTGACAAGGGCAGTCATCTTCCTCGTGCACATTGACGTCAGAGACTTCACTTTTTTCTGTTGTGCACCAACACGTACCTCCCTCCCACACCTGCATAGCAGCAATTTCCAACCGACCTAGCCATGCCGGCCCCTCCTTGCTCAGCACTCTCTAACCACCAATACCCGATCCGATAGCAACGGGTCAACCCCCAATTTCCGCTCCATTTGCCATGTATCATTCAGACCTGATCACTGTTCCACTTCAAGGTTTCCCCCAGCAACCCTCCATTTGTCCCTACCAAGACTTTCCCTCATTTTTAACTCCATTAGTCCTAGCCCCACTCATCACAGAGACCCTCCTCGTAAAGATGCCCGCTCGAAGAGCCCCACCTACTAACGAGCATGGACTGCATAACCTTGAAAAACCATCTCAAACTCAAGCCCCTAACAGTGTAACTACGTTATTACATCAGCAATATTATATATTATAACGGCATTATAACAGTATGGTAATATATCAGAATGCATACAGTATGGCATGAAAACATTTGGCCACATACTGAAATATTGTATTGATAAACAAACTAACGTGTGCAACCATCAAGCCATATCATTCTCTGCTAATATCTGTAATTACTGTAAACTGTAAACTTATCTGCTTAAGATCAGAGCCTGCAATTGGTCTACCGCGTCCTCAGGCCCCTCGCCTAACGTATGAGGGGATCAAACGAGAAAAACAATAGTCCTCAATCTTCCTTTTTCAATCCGAGGACGCGGACCTGGAATGATCACGCGGATGTCTCTGCGGCTTCGGAGACGCACCTCTGTTCCTGGCTCTTCCTCCACGTTCTCTGCCAGGTGTGGGCAATAATGCTTCAGCCCAAGTCCGCTCCATATCCGAACGACTCCCTCCAACTTCTCTTGACTTGTGGCGTGGGCTGTGGTCTGGAGTGTGTCGCGCCTCGTTCCAGGGGCAGCTTCCACATAGCTCTGCCAGAGCCTCCTCCGCTTCCTTTGCTGTGGCGAACATCTTGGCCCGCCCGTTTGCCTGGAACACTCGTAAAATAGCCGGATACTGTAGGTTAACCCCTTAGTGACCACCAATACGCCTTTTAACGTTCGTCACTAATTGGCTTTAGGCTAGGCTGACGCCTTTTCACGTCAGCCTAAGTGCTGCACGGGTCTCCCGTGCAGGCAGGAGCCGGTGCTCTGCTGTCTGATGACAGCTGAGCTCCTGCTCCAACGCCCGCGATCGAAGTTTACTTCGATCGCGGCCGTTTAACCCGTTAAATGCCGCCGTCAATAGCGACCGCGGCATTTAACTTTGTTTACAAAGGGAGTGAGCTCCCTCTGTCACCCATCGGCGGCCCGCGAATGCAATCGCGGGTCTCCGATGGGGTGTCATGGCAGCCGGGGGCTTGATAAAAGCCCCCAGGTCTGCCCTGGACATATGCCTGTTAGGACGCGCCGGAGGCACGTCCTAACAGATTGCCTGTCAGATTTACACTGACAGGCAATAATGCTCTGGTATACGAAGTATACCAGAGCATTATAGCAGCGATCGGAACATCGCACAGTAAAGTCCCCTAGTGGGACTAATAAAATAAGTCATCAAAGTGAAATAAAGATTATTAATAAAAAGTACAGTAAAAAAATAAATAAAATCATTTTTTCCATAAAAAGTGGTTTTATTTAGTAAAAGCGTAAAAAAAAAAAAAAAGTACACATATGTGGTATCGCCGCGACCGTAATGACTCCATTAATAAAGTTAATATGTCATTTAAACCGCAAGGTGAACACCGTAAAAAAAAAACGCAAAAAACCATGGCGAAATTGCAATTTTTTTCCATTGCCCCCCAAAAAAAGTCATAATAAAAATGAATCAATAAGTCCCATGCACCCCAAAACAGTACCATTCAAAACTACGTCTTGTCCCGCAGAAAAGAAGCCCAAAAAATCACTACATTGATGGAAAAATAAAAAAATTACAGCTCTTGGAAAGCGACGATGCAAAAACAAATAATTTTAGTTCAAAAGTGTTTTTATTGTGCAAAAGTCGTAAAACATAAAAAAACTCTACATATGTGGTATCGCCATAATCGTACCGACTCATAGAATAAAGGTAACATGTTATTTACGTCACACAGTGAACGGCGTCAATTTAAAAACGCATAGAACAATGGCGGAATTTCAGGTTTTTGTTATAATCCCCCCAAAAAAGGTTAATAAAAGTTAATATAAAAATTATATGTTCCCAAAAATGGTGCTATTAAATAGTACAACTAATCCCGCAAAAAACAAGCCCTCATACAGCTATGTAGACGAAAAAATAAAAACGTTATAGCTCTTGGAATGCGACTATAGAAAAACGAATAAAATAGCTTGGTCATTAAGGCCTAAAATGGGCTGGTCACTAAGGGGTTAAAGCGCACTTTCGCTTGAAACAGCTCCGTACAGATCTTGCTGAAGGTTCGCCTACGTTTCGCTACCTCCATAGAATAATCCTCAAAAAGTAGCACTTTCATGCCCATTATCTCCAAGGGCCGGGATCTACTTCGATATGCCTTCATCATTGCCACCTTGTCATTATAATCCAGCAGCTTAAAGATGACTTGTCTGGGGCGAAACGAACTGCTGCTATTGTCTGCTGATGGGAGATTTCTTGGGTCCGATCCCACCCTGTGTGCCCTCTCCACCCGGCATGGACGTGGGAGACCCAATGCTGCCGGCAGAGATCTCTCGCATATACGTTGCAGCTCAGAAGGGACCACCGTTTCCTTCAGGCCCACTATTCGCAGGTTACTCCTCCTGGATCGGTTTTCCAGGTCCTCCACCTTGTCCCCAACTGCGTAGTACTGGATAGCACCATTTTAAGCTTGGACTGTAGGCGCTCATTCTCATCCTCCAGCAGTGATAAACGTTGCTCCAATTCGTTAGTCCTGGAGGTTACTTGTGCCAGGTCCGCATGCATGCGGTTGAGCGACTCTTGCGCCGTTTTTTCCAGCGCTTTTTGCAGGTCGGGGGCTATGCGTTTAGCCACTTCATGGGCTAATGCTATATAGTCCACAGGTCCTTGGTTAGAAGCAATTATGGGCTCTGCTGGGCTTGGAATCAGTGACTGGGACTGAGGCCGTAGCTGTTCCTCCTCCTGTGAATACAGCAGGGGAGCAGTGGCGGGAAACGCCGCCATCTTACCTCCCCTGTTTACTCCTGCGTCTACTTCATCCATGGCTGGCTTATGTGCGCTCCTGAGGAGGTATCGGTCCATGCATCCACCCCCGGGTACTTTCCTGTGTGCAGGGACGGTGTCTGTCAGCCGGTTGTCGCCACCAAAGTGGCTTTTGCAGATAAGCAGGCTAGTTGGGAGCGGGAGCTCAGTCACTCGCGTCCTGCATCGCCAGCGCCGGAACCGGAAGTCACAACCATATTTTTAATTGATTTGCCTCTTCTATATGCCATCATGGGTCTGTCCTGGAATTCGGCTATATTTGGGAAGGCTCTACTTAGAAATTTCCAATCCCTCCGCAAAATTTCACCGATTTGTGAACTTATTGTGGAGAAAGTCGAGATGAAGGGTAACCGGACTTTCTTTGCTTTAATCAATTTCCCACCTAAAAGATCGTGTCTATCCAATGAATCAACCTTTCGTCTGTTCGACTCCAAAACATGGCTTGGGTAGCCCCGATCAGAATTTTTTTTACACATCTGATCAAGTCGTGGGGATAGTCTGTCTTCCTGACTTACCACCCTCTTGACTCTAATCAGTTGGCTATAGGGTAGAGATCTCAACATAGTCCTCGGATGTCCACTGGTATAGTGCAAGAGGTTATTTCTGTCCGTTTTCTTCGAAAACAGATCAGAAATTAGCTTATTACCGCTAATGGAAATCCGAGTATCCAAAAACTCAATGGCAACTGTGGAATATGACATGGTAAATGTAATCGTAGGTTTTAAATCATTGAGAAATCCCAAAAACTCCTGCAATTGACTAATAGAACCAGTCCAGATGAGGAAGACATCATCTATGTATCGCCACCACCGCAGTACCTGACTGAAGTGGTGGGACACATAGATAAGGTCCTCCTCCATCCAACGCATGAAAATATTTGCATAGGTGGGGGCCATATTCGACCCCATAGCCGTCCCTCTCTTCTGCAAATAAAATGTATCTCCTACCAAAAAATAATTTTTTGTAAGGATAAATTCCAATAGCGATCTAATAAACCCAATTTTGTCCTCAGAAAAGCCTGAACTTTCTAGATAAGAAAGTGAGGCATCAATGCCCTCCTGATGGGCAATTGAGGTGTAGAGACTCCGCACATCAAGGGTAACCAAGACCGACTGGTCAGGGATCAAAAGATCCTGAATTCTGACCAGGAAGTCCGAGGTGTCCCTGATGTGGGAGTCTGCACCAATGGCAAACTGCCTAAGAATTTTATCAATAAACATGGCTGCCGGGACAAATAAAGAATCGCTCCCTGATACAATAGGGCGTCCAGGGGGCCGAGTGGAATCCTTATGTATTTTAGGTAGGAGATAGAGAACAGGAGTAACAGGAAATGTAACTTGTAGAAATTCACATAGATTTCTAGCAATAATTTTCCTCTTAAATACACTGGTCGAACAGACGAAAGGTTGATTCATTGGATAGACACGATCTTTTAGGTGGGAAATTCGTTCATCTCGACTTTCTCCACAATAAGTTCACAAATCGGTGAAATTTTGCGGAGGGATTGGAAATTTCTAAGTAGAGCCTTCCCAAATATAGCCGAATTCCAGGACAGACCCATGATGGCATATAGAAGAGGCAAATCAATTAAAAATATGGTTGTCAAAGCGGATATCGGGTCTAGTCGTAGGAGTCAAATGTTCTTGGTACCCCCCAAAAATGGCTGCTACCCCTGTTTGGGATGCAATATATGTGATAGTATGATTAAGGGTGGTTCTTTTAACCATCCTCAAACGGGTAAATTAATACACATTAAGGGCTTCTTTACATGTCAATCTTCCTTTGTGATTTATCTTCTGAGCTGTCCTTGTGGTTTACACTATGTTGGTGAAACCACAACGGAATTGCGCCTCAGGTTGAGAAACCATAAATCAAATATCAAAACAAAGAGGCAGGATTTGCCAGTTTCAAGGCATTTTGTTGAAAAAAAAAATCACACGGTCCCAATTGAGATTCAGAATCATAGATTCTGTGCCTCAGTTGAGACGTGGGGGTGATAGGGGGTTGGTCCTCAAAAGGAAAGAGCTGGAGTGGATCTATAGGTTAGAGACTATGTCCCCAAAGGGCCTAAATATAGAATATCCCTATAGCCCACACATCTAATGTATTGGGGGGTAACTTGCCCGGGAACCTGGGGTTTTTTTTTGTACGGTCTTTGCTCTCCTTGGTGTAGTTTGTGTTACATGTATAAAAATTTGTGGAGTCTTATTTTGACTCTGTATTTATATGTGATTTTTTAACTATTTGTATATTCTTTGTATATTTAGGAATAATTGTTTGATAATAATTCTCTTCGTTTATTCTTTCACTTTTAGATACACAATTTTCTTTCAAGCACTGTGAAGGATGATGGAAGGTAGCAGAGGCTTTTTCGCGGGGATCGTTGATTCTTTATTTGAAATATTCAACTTGATGTCTCTTATGTATTGTTCCACATAGACTATAGCGATACAGTGTACCAATTGTTTGTTTTGTTTTTTCATAACATTGTATTATAGCCCAGATCTAATTAAAGATTTTCCATAAACCTCAATTTTAGTCTCCATCTGAACAATCAAATTATATACTAATTTTTGTATATTTAATTTATGTGGTGCATATATGTGGAATATGATTGTTCCCTTTTTTGGGACACTTTACATCCCTATTTAGGGTGTTTTGTAATGTCATCAGTCCTCTTAATTGCTCCCAAAGTGACCATAGTCACAGTATATGGCTTTTGGATCTGAGTGTTCTTTAACTCCTTAACGCCGAAGGACGGATATATCCGTCCTCAGCAGCTGCTAGTTCGCGCAGGAGGACGGATATATCCGTCCTGTGATGGCGCGGGTACTGTCACTGTACCCACGCGATTAGCGGCAGGAGCACGGCTGTTATACACAGCCTGGCTCCTGCTGCAACTGCCGGAATCGAAGCGCGCTCCGATTCTGGCAGTTTAACCCATTAAATGCCGCTGTCAATAGTGACAGCGGCATCTAATGTGTTTGACAGAGGGAGGGAGCTCCCTCTGTCCCCCGATCGGTGCCCCCGCAAACAAATCGCGGGTCGCCGTCGGGTTTCCATGACAGCCGGGGGTCTAACAAAGACCCCCAGGTCTGTCTTCAGCATCTGCCTGTTAGGCGATGCCGGAGGCATGACCTATTAGATTGCCTGATACAAGAAAAAACACACGGCGCCACATAGCGTAAGTAAGCCCAAAAATAGCAGTCAAAATGTGACAGGTGTAGGCTTACCACAAGAAGTAAGATCAGTCACATAGGATAGTAAGTGCTGCAGCCGAAATCCCAGACGGTCACACCAATGGGTCTCCGTGTAGAAATGATTGCAGAGGAAAAAAATGGGATATGAACGGCGCTGCAACTCAAGAATGATGCTTGGAATGGTTATAATGATAAGATCTTTTATTCAATAGGCTACGCGTTTCAATGCCGCACCGGCATCTTCCTCAGGCCATGAGGAAGATGCCGGTGCGGCATTGAAACGCGTAGCCTATTGAATAAAAGATCTTATCATTATAACCATTCCAAGCATCATTCTTGAGTTGCAGCGCCGTTCATATCCCATTTTTTTCTATTAGATTGCCTGTCAGTTTTACACTGACAGGCAATAATGCTTCGGTATACTAAGTATACCAAAGCATTATATATGCAATCAGCAGATCGCATAGTGAAGTCCCCTGGTGGGACAAAAAAAAAATGTAAAACAGTTAAATAAAGTTTGTGAAAAAAAATAAAAAAAAATTACAGTCAAAGTCAAATAAAACTACTTTTTTGGCCCAAAAAGTGGTTTTATTTAGTAAAACTGTCAAAACGAATCACACATACACATATATGGTATCCCAGCGATCGTAACAACTTGACCAATAAAATGAACACATTAATTAAACCGCCGGATGAACGGCGTCCAAAGAAAACGCAAAAAACAACGTCAAAATTCTCTCTTTTCTCCCATTCCCCCTATAAAAAATAAAATAAAAGTTAATCTATAAGTCCCATGTACCCCAAAATAGTACTAATGAAAACTACACATTGTTCCGCAAAAATAAAGCCCACATCGACGGAAAAATAAAAAAATTACGGCTTTTGGAATGCGGCGATGCAAAAACAAGTAATTTTTATCAAAAAGGGTTTTTATTGTGCAAACGTAGAAAAAACATATAAAACCTTTACATATTTGGTATCCCCGTAATCGTGCCAACCCATAGAATAAAGTTAACATGTTATTTACGCTGCATAATAAACAGCGTAAATTTATAACATGAAAATCAATGCTGGAATAGCTGCTTATTTTCAATTCTCTCCTAAAATAAAGTTAATAAAAGTTAATCAATATGTTATAAGCATCTAAAAATGGTACAATTACAAAATACAACTCGTCCCACAAAAAAATAAGCCCTTATACAGCTATGTCGACGGAATAAAAAAAAAGTTACGACTCTTGGAATGCGACAGTGAAAAAATAAAAAATAATCCTTGGTCATTAACGTGCAAAATGGCCCGGTCATTAAGGGGTTAAATCTGTGGTTCCACAGTGTATGGGGTTTTGGATAGACAGTCTGTTGTTTGGACTATGGGCATTAGGCTGCAAAATCCATCGGTTTCGGTGGATGATGCATTATATTCCCTATCTAAATTTTTGGATCCTGCCCTATTGCTAAAATTATATGTCTATACTATTTATATAAATATCTCTGACTTGTCTCGATATTGGCGCCTGCGCAGTGAGATTGGAACGCAAGTTCCGTTTCCGCGCATGCGCAGTTACGACCGCTCTGTTAGATGCGTTCCACCGGATTGAATATCCGGTCTGGACGCCATCTTGGAGCATGCGCAGTTGAAGCGCGCGGACTGTACACGCTGGCTATGTGGACATTACTGTTGGACTACTAACTGTAAGTTTATTGATCCTCACTTAATTATAATTGGCCCCTGCCTCCTTCCCAATCATCCTAGTTGCCCTTATTGTCGTTATTTACGGCGTTTGTACACTATCTATATATTTGACACACTGCCTATGTTCGGCTTTTTTTAGATAAAAGATATACACTTTTGCAACACTGTTTTTATTGTGTTGTGAAACTTTTATTCACATGAATATAATGGGAATTGTACTGTTATTAGCTTGATTGCTGTATAATGTATGCTCCCCCTATTTATACTTGACACCATTGTTAATGTGTGATGGCTTGAGAAAGGTTCCTGTTGAACCGAAACGTTGCTGTTATTTCTTCAGGTGAATAAATCCACCCTGTTTTTCATCCGTCCTGAAGTCTTGGTGCCGTTACTACGTTCTATGCTGGTATCTATATATATATATATATATATATATATATATATATATATATATATATATATACTCTGAGAAAAAGATGACACGAGACCATGCTTGTATGCTCAAAATCCTTCTCTGTGGTTTACTGCCAAACTCAATTACAATAATATCATTCACAAGGGGTGTAGGCTTGAGGTTAACCAATGAGGCAATGTGACAATATTTCAAATTCAGCCAATTACAGACATACGATACAGTCCAGATGCATCAATTCTTCACACATTAGGTTTACAGGTGGCCTTATCTCTCTTGGCAAGAATATTCCTGTAAGATAGGGCAAAAATGTATGCGAGATCTCCCCTATCTCACTCCCTGTTCCTTCTCTCCATGCCTCGTATGGGAACCAAGGTCAAAGATGGCACATCTTAGAAACATGAAAACCTGTATTAACCCGTTAGTGACCGGCCCATCGTGTTTCTACGTCGGTCTCTAACGGGCCTTATTCCGATGCCATAGACTTTTTACGTCGCGGCATCGGATTAAGTTTACAGAGCAGGGAGCTGTCAAATCTCCCTGCTCTCAGCTGCTAGAGGCAGCTGAGGGCTGGGAGCGTCCCTGCTCTGCCGTGTGAGATCGATATTAGTATCGATCTCACACGTTTAACCCCTCAGATGCGGTGCTCAATAGCGAGCACCGCATCTGAGTGGTTTTGGAGAGAGGGAGCTCCCTCTCTCCCACCGACACCCGGCGATACGATCGCCGAGTGTCTGTCTCCAATGGCAGCCAGGGGCCTAATAAAGGCCCCCAGGTCTGCCTGGAGCAAATGCCTGCTAGATCATGCCGGAGGCATGACCTAGCAGATGCCTGTCCGTGTTAAAAAGACAGGCAGTAATACACTGCAATACAAAAGTATTGCAGTGTATTATAAATGTGATCGCAGAATCGCATATTATAGTCCCCTAATGGGACTAGTAAAAAAGTTAAAAAAAAGTTTAATAAAGTTAATTTTAAAAAAAATTTGAAAAAAATGAAAAACCCAGCTTTTCCCCTTACACAATGCTTTACTATTAAAAAAACAAAATAAAGTTAAAAGTTACACATATTTGGTATCGCTGCGTCCGTAACGACCCCGACTATAAATCTATTGCATTATTTAACCCGCACGGTGAACGCCGTAAAAAAATGAATAAAAAACTATGGAAAAATTGCTGTTTTCTGTGAATACTGACTTTAAAAAAATGTGATAAAAAGTGATCAAAAAGTCGCATCTACTCCAAAATAGTACCAATAAAAACTACAAGTCTTCCCGCAAAAAAAAGCCCTCATACAACCGCATCGGCGAAAAAATAAAAACGTTACGGCTCTTCAAACATGGAGACACAAAAACATCATTTAGAAAAAAAAGCGTTTTTACTGTGTAAAAGTAGTAAAACATACAAAAACTATACAAATTTGGTATCGTTGCAATCGTAACAACCCGCTGAATAAAGTTATTGTGTTATTTATACCACACGGTAAACGGCGTAGATTTAGGACGCAAAAAAGAGTGGTGAAATTTCAGATTTTTTTCTATTCCCCCCCAAAAAAAAGTTAATAAAAGTTAATCAATAAATAATATGTACCTAAAAATAGTGCTATTAAAAAATACAACTTGTCCCGCAAAAAACAAGACCTTATACAGCTATGTCGACGCAAAACTGAAAGAGTTATAGCTCTTGGAATGCGACGATTGAAAAACGTAAAAAATAGCTTGGTCATTAAGGTCCAAAATAGGCTGGTCATTAAGGGGTTAAAGAAGTAACGACTTATTCATTACAAAAACAACAAGATGACTCCAGACAAGCTGGCCGCTACACAAACGTAAATCATTTGAAGGGAAGGTGTCATGAAATTTATTTTTTCTTTATCATATTGCTTTTAATATACATTTTATTTATTTGTGTTCTTATGTTCTACTTTTTACATTGTTTTTACTGTTACTTCTCTATGGGGCTGCTATTTTTTTTTTCATCTGTCGATTAACGACAGAGATGGAATACAGTACATATAACCCCATAGAAAAATGTGAACGGGAGCCGTTCCATTCTCAGAAGCGTATGCCCTCTGTGCGGGAACAGTGCATGTGCCGCTCCCACACAGACCAAAACGAAGCTCGTTTGCAGAGCGAAATCTGGCGCCATTTTCATGTGGACCGGAAGCCGCTGCCGGACAGTCAGATGACAACTTCCGACCATATGTACAGGAATAGGAGCGTGGACCAGTGGCGACAGGTAATTTATGTTCGTGTATGTGTGTATTATGTTCATGTGTTGTGTGTGTTATATACGGTCTGCTGAGCCCTGTATCTAATTCTCCTACACTGTGCAGTCGCTCAGAAAATGGCGGGGCACACTGTAAAAGGTTTAAAGATTCAAACCCCTCCGTCTCCTGGCACTAGCCAGAAGAAGGGAGAGGGGGGGGGGGGATTGTGAGAGGACACTAGAGTGTGTCCACCCCAAATTTGCAGCATAAATCAATGAGGTTGCTTTACCACATTGACCATGCTGCAGTTTTGGGAACTGCTCCCTCTAATGCCCAGCACATGGAAATGTTATAAATTCGAATCTAATTTATAATATTTCCTGACTTTTATTACACATTGCTTTTAATTTTTTTTAACTTTAAAAATAATTATTTAACTGAAAAAAATAAAACATTTTTTAGCGACACATTCCCTTTAAACATTGTTTTAATCACTTTCACATTGCTGTATACCACAAACGTGTACATAAAATGAGATGTAAACACAGCCGTGATCAGCCAAACTGAGAAGGAAATCTTCTTCAAGAGAACCTTTCACCTGCTCATACGTGTGCAGCATGTAATAGGCAGGGCTTCACAAACACTGGCTCACTTGAAATGTATTTTTCCTAGCTTCCTCCATTATTTACATATCGGTGCGGTTATATTTGGTGCCCAATATGTAAATAATCCCCTGAACTGTTAATGGGGCGTTTGTAACTAAATGGCAAGGGGGCGTGATCTCTTCACTCTGACACAGTCCAATCCGCTACGGACAGTGTTAGGATAGCTTGCGCTATGTTCCGTCCTGCGACGCACACACGTTCTCGTGGGAGGGAACACAGCGCAAGCTGCCCTGACACTGTCTGTAGCTGATTAGACAGTGTCAGGGCGAAGAGATCACGCCCCCTTGGCATTTAGAAGCCCTGCCTATTACATGCTGCACATGTATGGGCAGGTTCTCTTTAATTTAATTTCCCCGTGAGACAAGAGTTTTACAGCTTTATTAAGAAAAATGACAATGAGTTGAGAGAAGAAATTAAAAACATGGCCATGGTGGTTTTCTCAAGCGCTGGTCAGAAAACACCTTTAACCCATTAACGGCCGGCGTCGTGCGGGGTGCTGCTGAAAACCGGGCTGCTGGTAACAGCCTCAGGCTTCAGGACAACGATCGGAGACCACTAGCAGTGGTCTCCGATCGTATTTAACCCCTCAGATGCGGCACTCAATAGCAAGCGCCACATCTGAGTTGTTTGGGAGGGAGGTGGCAGCATCTGAGCGGTTTTCCCAGTCATCGGCTAATCTGCCTCTGAAGCCAAGGCTGTTAGCAATAGCCTTGGCTTCAGAGTGATTATCGGAGACCAATAACAGTGGTCTCCGTTCATGTGATCACTGTGAGAACCATTCACAGTGATCACAAAATGAAAAACGAAGTGTTTCTCCTACCTGTCTCTCCTCACATTTGTATGAGAGGAGACAGAAAATTACAAAAAATCTAATATAAACTTTATATAAACTTCAATTGTATACCTAGGCTAGGGTTATCCTTAGGGCACGTTCACACCTGGCGGCGTTTTTCCGCTGCAAATGGTGCAGATTTGGGGCAATTACGCAACGAATCTGCACCAACATTTGCATATTTGACAGGTAGTTCAGACGTTGCAGAAAACACAACGGACTTGCCACATATTTCAGTTTTTCCATTGCAAAGGCTGAAGTACGCAGTGAAATTCCGCTTCTCCGCAACAAACAGTGCATGCTGCGGAGGGAAAATTCTGCAGAGTTTTCTGCAACGTCTGCACTAACTTTCCTAAAAATGTATAGAAACAAATGTAAAAAACGGCTGCTGGAGATTTCCCCTGCGGACTGTCCGCAGCGGAATTCCGCCACGTGTGAACGTGCCCTTAGGGTTTTTCTAGGTTCTATTCTAGAGTTAGTCTAGGTTTAGTCTAAGGTTAGCCTAGGTTTACCCTAGGGTTTTTGTGTAGTGTACGTGTGTGACGTCTGTATTTTATTTATTTTTTGTGCAAAAAAAAAAAGTTTTATTGTCTGTGTTTGTTCGACATCAGTTTTTTGTGGAGCGTGCTTTTGTGACGTCCGTGTATTTTTGTGTGAAAAAAAAAAAGTAAAGAAGAAATAATAAAATTGGTCTGCGTGTGCATCTGGTTACAGTCTTTGTCGTACGTGTGTGGAATTACAATGGCCCATAGAAGGTTCACGGTGGAAGAGGCATACGCCATGTTAATTTCTGACTGATGAAAGCGATACAGAAACCGCGTCCGAGGTAGAAATGTATTCTACCAGTGATAGCAACGACAGTGATACACTTTCTGCAAATGCAAGTGTCACACGCACAGGGCATGTCGCAGAAGTACCACAAAACACGGCCCACTCTATTCCCCCAGAATATATGGAGTGGGTACCCACAGAGTCATTTTCCCCTAATATCCCAGAATTTATTGCCACACCAGGGATAAATATTGATGTGGAAAATTTTACAGCCCTCGATTTTTTTTAAAACATTTATTACAGTTGAACTATTGGAGCTGGTTGTTAACCAAACCAATCTGTATTCGACAATTCTTTGCTGAAAAGCCAACGTCCTCCTATGCAAAGCAGTGGCACCCCACAAATACTGGCGAACTTAAAAAATTTTTATGGCTCATCCTCAACATGGGGTAAGTGAAAAAGCCCTCAATTCGGTCATATTGGGCAACAAGCCCTACACATGCCACACCTGTTTTTCCAGCCGTTATGACCAGAAGCAGATATGAAGTGCTAATGCTCTTCCTTCATTTTAACGACAATCACCAGCGCCCCCCTTAGTGATCCAGGCCGTGACCGCCTGTATAAAATAAGGCCCCATGTAAAAACTTTGGAGGAGTCATTTATGCCGGTGCACAACCCCAAAAAAAACCTAGCGGTGGATGAATCGCTGATGAGTTACAAAAGCAGGCTCTCATTCCGCAAGTGCATCCCCTCAAAGAGAGCAAAATATGGGGTTAAAATCTACAAGCTCTGTGAGAGCGGTACAGGCTACACATCTGCCTTTAGAACCTATGAAGGCAAAGACCGTGATATTACCCACATTATTAATTCATTTACTTTCACACTGTTGTTGTAGGGAGAACCAAAATGGAGGGTTGCTTATTAGATAATGTTTCACTGTAAAAATGCAGCAATAGTGTATTTTCTGAAAAAATCTATATAAATCTTTCCACCTATTAAAAATACTCACTATACCCCTAGATGAATATTAGCAGGACATTTATACTTGTCAAAATGACCTTCAGCACCACGGCAAATATAGCGTGGTTCCCTAAAATCAGTTCTGGCGTAAAAAGGCCTCCAAAAGCCAAAATGGACTCCTCCTATGATATGCCCTATAACGGGTCCATATAATTGATTAGACACACATATTTGCTATCGCCGTACACGGGAGAAACAGCAGAATGTGGAAAGGTGTCACTTTTAACAGTATGTCATATGGTGTTTCGAAATGGCTTAAGAAAAGTGCCACTTTTGTAAAAAAAAAATGCAATTTACATTTTTTTGGGTCCAAGTTTGGACAAATTCTGAAAGAAGTGTGAAGGGTTAAAACAGAATTTGAACCGCTAGAAATAGAATTTGGGGTGTGTATTTTTTTTGTATCATGGTCATTTTGGTAAATTCTGACAGTCTGCCGCTCCAGTACTATGGCAAATGCAGCATGGTGCACTAAAATTAACTCTGGTGTGACAGGCCTCTAAAAGCCAAAATTGACTCCTATAATATGCCCTATAACGGGTCCATATAATAGATTAGACACACATATTTGGTATCGCCGTACACGGGAGAAATAGCAGAATGTGGAAAGATGTCACTTTTACCAATATGTCATATGGTGTTTAGAGTGTCTAGTTTGTAGAACACAATGTTTTTTAACCATTATTTATTGGACTTCAAGTCCATTACCCATACATTAATACCGTGGTGTAAAAAACGAAATTAAGACATTTTAGTGCGCAATTGAAAAAAGGGGCACTTGTGTTTTATACTATATTTCTGGTCAAAAAAAATAAACTACACCTCCAAGTCAGGTGTCCTTATGATCAGGATAAATGAAAAAATATATTTCAATACATTTGCATGATACAATTACTTTTATTTTCAAACTGTTACATTTTAAATGATGAAAAATCAAAATTGTGCTTTTTTTTTTTCTGTCTTTCCACGGCTATAAAAAAAAGTACCTATACATATATACCACAAAAAGGAAGCACTACATGTCCCAAGAAAACAGTGCAAAATTCACATCGATACATAAAACACATACAGAGTTATACTGTGTTACATCTGTGAATAGCAAAACTGCGAAAATTTCTGTGGTCACTAAGGTTTAAAACACCTTTGGTATTAAGGGGTTAAAAGGTTAGGCCCTGTTCAGAGTGTTTTGCAGGCAGAATATTCTGCCTGTAAGGATGGAATCACACGAGCACATTACGTCCGTAATGGACGGAACGTATTTCGGCCACTAATCCCGGACCGAACACACTGCAGGGAGCGGGGCTCCTAGCATCAGGGCTGATTCAGACGAACGTGCCGTTTTTGCGCACGCAAAAACCAAGGCGTTTTGCGTGCGCAAAAGGCACTTGACAGCTCCATGTGCCCTGTTCATATGGATGCGTGGCTGCGTGCTTTTCCTGTGCAGGGTGTCTGCCTTGCATTCCCCGTTGCTGATCAGAGGCCCATCGCCGCTGATTTAGGCAGTTAACCCCTTAATTGCGGCGTTCGTTAGCGATCGCCACATTTAAGGTGTTTAGCGCAGATCAGCAGCCTCCACTTGAAACGCCCCCACTGTCAGGTCCGTATATCAGGGAAGCTCCTTTCGCCCTGTCATTTCACACCGAATAACCACCTCTGTAAATTGAAAGCGGAAGGCATGCCTGGAAAGAAGTGAACCAGTCAGAAATGTTTGCTACACAACTTTCCCTTCATCAGAAAAGAGGAGAACTGAACTTTATTCAGAACAAAGAAACAGACAGAGGAGACACATGCCCCTCCCTCGAGATGTGGGACTTGCTAAAGTCCCATTGGCTCCTCTGCTGTAAGTTTTCCTGTACATTCTTCTGCACACTCCTCTTTGCATTCCAGGGGGCGGTGTCTTCCATAGGCGTGTTATGCAGGCTCTTTGTGCTCCATGAATCCAATCTCTTTGTGTAATATACTGAATATATATATATATATATGTAAGGATAATATTTTTCAAACAATATACATAGTAATGATCCCTGACACCACTACGTAGGTAGTGTAATGTGTTCCAGCAGCGATCAGAGCTGCATGTCTAAATGTCCCCTAGTGGGACAAATAAAAAAAAGAATAAAAATGTTTTTAAAAAAAGTGTAAAAATAAAAGTTATAAGTGACATAAACAAGAACTGCTTTTTTTCCTATAATAAGTCATCGCCATACCCGGGAGAACCCGATTAATATTTTATGAGGTATTTGTGGCACAAACTGGGCACAACATATAGTGCTCTAAAATGGCACATCAGTGATTTTCACTCTGCACTTCCGCTGTGCATTAAAACCCTTCCTGCACCATGACTTAATAGCGTGGGGGGGGGGGTGATATATGGAGCGTCTCACGTACTGAGCCCGTGCCATACACTGTGGTTGTCAACTGTGTATTACAGCTGATACCCGGGACTAATGGACAGGAACAGTGATCGCGCTGTTACAGGAGCCTGTAAAAATCACGATATACTGCAATACAGTAGTATTGCAGTGTATTCTACTAGTGATCTAATGATTGCTGGTTCAAGTCCCCTAGGGGGAGTAATAAAATGTGTAAAAACAAAAGTAAATAGTTATTATTAGTGGAAAAAATTAGATAATTATTTAAAGTCCAAAAGGAAACAACTTTCACATTTTTTCTCTAAAGTAATGTAAAAAAAACAAACAAACACAAAATTGGTATCGCTGCGTCCGTAAAAGTCCAAACTATTACAATATATCATTATTGAACTCGCACGGTGAACGCTGTGAAAAAAAAAAGAATTTGAAACTGCAAAATCGCTGTTTTTTGGTCACCTTGGCTCTAACAAAAAATGTCATAAAAAGTGCTCAAAAAGTCTTATGTACCAAAAAATTATACCAATAAAAACTACAACTCGTCCCACAAAAAATAAGCCCTCACACCACTCTATTGACGGAAAAATAAAAAAGTTGTGGCTCTGGGAAAGCGGGGAGGAAAAACGAAAAAGCAAAAGCAAAACATGGATCAGTTCGGAAAGGGTTAATTTCTTTCTAACGAAAAAACATTTATGACCACATGTGGGGTATAGCCATACTCGGGTGAAATTGCTTTACAAATGTTGGGGTGCTTGTTCCTCCTTTATCCTTTGTGTAATTGAAAAAAATTCAACTGTTTAGTGGAAATAATGTTGATATTAATTTTCACGGCCTAATTCTAATAAATTCTGCAAAAGATGTGTGGGGTCTAAATGCTCACTATACCCCTAGATAGATTCCTTAAAGGGAATGTGTCGCTAGAAATTATTATATCTTTTTTTTCAGTTAAACAGTTAGTATATGTGATTACACATTGTTTTAATTTTTTCACAAGTCAGGAAATATTATAAATTAGATTCTAATTGATAACATTTCCATTTGCTGGTCACTGGAGGGAGCAATTCCCAAAATTGCCGCATTGGCAATGTGGTAAAGCAAAGTCATTGCTTTATGCTGCAAATTTGGGGTAGACACACTCACTGTAGTGTCTTCACACAATCCCCCTTCCCTTATTCTGGCTAGTGCCAGGAGAAGGAAGGGGTTGAATCTTCAAACCTCCTACACTGTGTGCAGCCATTTTCTGAGCGAATGCACAGTGTAGGAGGATTAAATACAGTGGTAATCAGAGAGTATAACACGAACATACATGAACATAATACACACATCACATACACAAACATAACTTAAGTGCTCCTGCCACCTCCGCTCCTATACCATGCGTCTTTGCTGCCTTGAACATAGGGCAGGAAGTCATCATCTTACTGTCCGGCCGCGGCTTCCGGTCCACATGAAAATGGCGCCGGATTTCGCTATGCCAAAGACCTTCCTATTGGTCTTTGTGGGAGCGGCGCATGCGCCGTTCCCACACAGACGGCGTGCGCTATAGTGAATGGGGATGTATGTGCCGTATTCCATCTCTGTATGTGTCGTTAATCGACACATACAGAGATGAAAAAAAAATGGCCCCATAGAGAAGTAAAAGTAAGAAAAAAGTAAAAAGTACAACACAAGAACACAAATAAAAAAAAAATGTTTTCATATCATACTAAAAGCAATATTATATATATATAAAAAAAAATTAGTGACACCTTCCCTTTAACCACTTAAGGACACAGCCGATTTTTTCAAATCTGACGTGTTATTTTATATGGTAATAACTTGGGAATGCTTTCACCTAGCCAAGCGATTCTGAGATTGTTTTCTCGTGACATATTGTACTTGATGTTAGTAAAAAAAATGTGTTCCATAAATTCAGTATTTATTTGTTAAAAACACCAAAATTTAGAGAAAATTTGTAAAAATTTTCATTTTTCTTAATTTAAATGTATTTGCTTGTAAGACAGATAGTAATACCAGCCCAAATTGTAACTAGTTAACATCCCCATATGTCTACTTTGTTTGCATAGTTTTTTGAACATCCTTTTATTTTTCAAGGACGTTACAAGGCTTAGAACTTTAGCTGCAATTTCTCACATTTTCAAAAGGCGATTTTTACAGTGCCAGTTCAGTTTTGAAGTGGCTTTGAGGGCCTTATATATTAGAAAGTCCCCATAAATCACACCATTTTAAAAAAATGCACCCCTCAAACTATTCAAAACAGAATTCAAAAAGTTTCCTAACCCTTTAGGCGTTTCACAGGAATTAAAGCAAAATAGATGTGAAATATACAAATTACATTTTTTTTTTGCCAAAATTAATTTGTAATAAAAACATTTTGTACCACAGAAGGTATTAGCCAATAATTGCAACTCCATATTTATTACCCTGATTCTACAGTTTTTAGAAATATCCCACATGTGGCCCTCGTGTCCTCTTGTACTGAAACACGGACCTCAGAAGCAAAGGAGCACCCAATGGATTTTGGGGCATCCTTTTTTTAGAATATATTTTAGGCACCATGTCAGGTTTAAAGAGGTCTTGTGGTGCCAAAACAGTGGAAAGCCCCCAAAAGTGACCCCATTTTGGAAACGACACCCCTCAGGGAAATTATCGAGGGGTATAGTTAGCATTTTAACCCCACAGGTGTTTTGCTAAATTTATTGGAAATAGTCTGTAAAATTGAAAATCCCCCTTTTTTCTGAAAAAACATAGAATTTTTAAATTTTTACAAGTAATAAAGGAGAAAAAGAACCACAACGTTTGTAAAGCAATTTCTTCCGATTACGGCAATACTCCATATGTGATAATAAACTGCTGTTTGGACCCACGGCAGGGCACAGAAGGGAAACAGCGCCATTTTGATTTTGGAGCGCAGATATTGTTGGAATGATTTTCGGTGCCATGTCGCGTTTGCAACGTCCTGGAGGGACCAAAACAGTGAAAACCCCCAAAAAGTGACCCCATTTTGGAAACTACACCCCTCAAGGAATTTTCCTAGGGGTATAGTTATCATTTTGACCCCACAGTTTTTTTTGCTGACTTTAGTGGAATTAGGCCGTGAAAATTAAAATCTACATTTTTTCTAATAAAATGTTGAAATTTTATATTTTTACAAGGCATAAAGGAGAAAAAGCACCCCAACATTTGAAAAGCAATTTTTCCCAATTATGGCAATACCCCATATGTGGTCATAAACTGCTGCTTGGACACACGGGCAGGGGTCAAAAGGGAAGGAGAACCATTTGGAGCTCAAGTTTAGTTGGAATGGTTTTCAGGTGCCATGTCAAATTTGCTAAGTGCCTGTGGGACCAAAACAGTAGGAGCCCCCCAAAAGTGACCCCATTTTGGAAACTACACCCCTTAAGGAATCTAGGGGTATAGTAAGCATTTAGACCCCACTGGTCTTTTGCACAATTTATTGGAATTAGGTCGTAAAAATTAATATCAGCGTTTTTTCCACTAAAAAGTTGAATTTTTTCATTTTCACAAGGGATAAAGAAGAAAAAGCACCCCAACATTTATAAAGCAATTTATCCCGAGTACGGCAATACCCGATATGTGGTAATAAACTGCTGTTCAGACACAGGGCAGGGCTCAGAAAGGCAGGAGTGCTATTTGGCACGCAGATTGTCGCATTTGCAAAACCCTAAGGTACCAGAGTACAGTAGAGTACAGTAGAAGCCCCCAAGAAGTGACCCCATTTTGGAAACTACACCCCTCAAGGCATTTAACATTTGCCTGGACATATGACAGAGCTCAGAAGTAAGGAGCAACATGCGCATTTGAGGTCCATTTTGGTGATTTTCACAGCATTGGCCCACAATTGCAGGGCTCTTAGGTCAAATAGCAAAACAAACCCCCAAGTAGTGACCCCTATTTTGGAAACGACACCCCTTGAGGCATTTTAAGGGGTGTAGTGAGCATTTTGCCCCCACAGGTGTTTTTCCATCAGTAATTAATGCGCAGCGGATCGTGCAAAGTGAAAATTGCAATTTTCCGCTGATATGCCATTTTAGTGCGCAATATGTTGTGCCCTGTTTGTGCCACCGAAGACACACATCTCGTAAACTGCTAAGCTGGTTCCTCCGGGTATGGCGATGCCATATATGTGGACGTGAAATGCTGTTTGGGCACGCAGTCGGGTTCAGAAGGGTGTGAGCGCCATTTGGTTTTTGGAGTGCAGATTTTGCTTGGCAGTTGTTCTGTTTGGGGTTTTGCTGGTATTTCAGTTTATAATTTGGGGGCATATGTAATCTGTGCAGAGTACATCAGGGCATAATTGGAGGGTATAATAACGTGGTAAATAATATTTTAGAGATATGTGGCCAGTGTCAAACTGATAAATGGTGCTCAATCTTATCCGCTTTTGGACACCCTGCACATTTTGTGTCGCCATATTCTGAGAACAGTCAAAAAAGCTGTGTAAGGGCTTGTTTATTGCAAGACGGGTTGTAGTTTTTATTAGTACTATTTTGGGGTACATGGGACTTTTTGATCACTTTTTATTCTATGTTTTGTTAAGGGTGGTGATAAAAAAAAAATAGCGATTATGGCATTGTTTTTTTATTGTTTTTTTGCGGTGTTCACTGTGTGGGAAAAATAACATTACAGTTTTATAGATTGAGTCGTTACGGACGCGGTGATAGCAAATACCAAACACTTTTAATAAAATGCTTATTATAGGAAATAAGGCAGTGTTTGTTTAAATGAACATGAAACTTTTTTATTTTTACACTTATATTCAACTTTTTTTTGTCTCACTAGTGGACTTGAGGGCCTGCACCTCTGATCTTTACTCTAATGCATTGCACTACCCACGTAGAGCAATTCATTAGAGCTGTCAGTCATTAACTGACAGCAAGCCGATTAGGTCCTGTCTGCGGGCGGGGACTAATAGGCTATCGTACGTGGCAGACCAGGAGGCTATTATCCGATTGCCATATCAACAGTCGGCATTGTCACGATCACATCGTGTCGATACCTATCGCTACAAACTACTAAGATCAGGCATCTATGGGGTTAATGGCAGGGATCGGAGTTAGCTCCATTCCCTGCCGTTACAGCACGGTGTCTTCTGTAACATGCAGCTGACACCAGCGGCTGATGTCGCAGGCTCAGCTTCTGAGCCTGCGCCATGTTGTTACTGCGGCTGGATGCCTTTTAGGCCCCGCCTCTGGGCGGGACCTAGCAGGCATCCGTTCTAGGCAGACAGAAGGCCATTGTTAGGCCTCCGGTCTGCCTGAGCAGTCATCGGAACCCCACAATTTCATTGTAGAGTTCCAATCTGCTTCTAAAAACCATAGATGCAGCACTCGCTTTTGAGCGCTGCATTTAAGGGCTTAATCGGCTGGAACAGAGGCTAGCTCCTGTCCTGGCCTTCAAGCAGTGATAGCGTTAAGCTACCACTGCTTTAAAACTGTCTGCAGGCACAGTACCCTGTTAACGCAATGACATAATAGTACGTCACTTCGCGTTAACAGTCCACCACCCGTGACGTAATAGTACGTCACATGGTGTTAAGGGGTTAAAGACGTGCACATCAGAAATGGAAAATTTGATCTGGACACAGGGGCATCAATGACCCTTGGCCATGAAAGGGTTAAGGACTATAGGTTTAGAAAGTATAAGTTTGTAATTGGATTGTGAAGGACCGTATCCATAGAGTTGTGGTCAATGATTCCTACTCTGAATGGTCCCCGGTTATAAGTGGTGTACCCCAGGTTCTGTGCTGGAACCACTATTATTCAACTGATTTATTAATGATGTAGAGGATGGGATTAATAGCACCATTTCTATTTTTGCAGATGACACCAAGCTATGTAGTAATGTTCAGTCTATAGAAGATGTTCGTAAGTTGCAAGCTGATTTTGACACACTAAGTGTTTGGCTATCCACTTAGCAAATGAGGTTTAATGTAGATTAATGTAAATTTATTCATCTGGGTACCAACAATCGGGGGAACTATACTGGGAGAGTCACTTGTTGAGAAGGATCTGGGTGAACTTGTAGATCATTAACGAAATAACAGCATGCAATGTCAATCAGCTGCTTCAAAGGCCAGCAAGATATTGTCGTGCATTAAAAAAGGCATCGACTCGCGGGACAGGGATATAATATTACCACTTTACAAAGCTTTAGTGCGGCCTTATCTAGAATATGCAGTTCAGTTCTGGGCCCAAGTTCATAGAAAGGATGCCCTGGAGTTTGAAAATATACAAAGAAGAGCAACGAATCTAATAAGGGGCATGGAGAATCTAAGTTATAAGGAAAGATTAAAAGAATGAAACCTATTTAGCCTTGAAAAGAGACGTCTAAGGGAGGACATGATTAACTTATATAAATATATAAATGGCACATAGAAAAAATATGGTGAAATACTGTTCCACGTAAAAACCCTCAAAAACAAGGGGACACTCCCTCCATCTGGAGAAAAAAAGGTTCACTCTGCAGAGGCGACAAGCCTTCCTTACTGTAAGAACTGTGAATCTATGGAATAGCCTACAGCAGGGACAGTAGATGGCTTTAAAAAAGGCTTAGGTAATTTCCTAGAACGAAAAGATATCAGCTCCTATGTTAATGTGTAGAAATTTTTCCCATCCCTTGGTTGAACTTGATGGACATGTGTCTTTTTTCAACCGTATTAACTATGTAACCAGCGATTCTCCTGAGGTAGAGCTACCTCACAGCCCCTGACGCTGTCCTATCAGCATGAAGCTGCTGAATTTTGCTTTTACAACAAAAAATTTTTTTTCAAATGGGAATCTATTTCTATTGAGAAGTTATCATTTACCCAGTATTAACATGCTGCCACACCTTTTATCTGACATATGCCTCCTACAGTCCAATTCTAAAGGCCCTTTTACACTGGCGATTATCGTGCAGACGAGCGTTCGTATAACACTCGTTGACGATAATTGCCCTATTTAAACAGGGCAGCGATCAGCAGATGAACGAGCAAACGCTCGATCATCTTCTGATCGTATCGTTTTAAGAAAGTGAAATATTATCATTGTCGGCAGCGTGTCTCCCTGTGTAAAGGACGTTAAGGCAAGCTGATCCAGAACTTAACGTGAAATTTAATCTCTGTATTTAAAATTTCCAGAGAGTCCTGTTATCTAACAAAAATGCTAATTTTTTTATTTTGTTTTGAGATCGCATCTAGAAAACTGCTGATATCTCAGCCACTGTGCAAACACCAGTTCAGTCCTGGAGGTAAAAATGGCTCTGCCTTAGGCCTCATACACACTTCCATCACCGTTTTCACGGCCGTTTTTCACTGATCCATGTGTCCGTGATTGGATCAGTGTGGTTCCCGTTTGTACTTCGTGTACACTTCCGTGTTTCCGTTTCAGAGCGCCGCGCATGGTACTCACTGTCCAGCGGTAGTCATTGTCCGGGTTGCTGAAAGAGTAACAATTAGTGCTCGATAGAGAGAAGGCGCTGCACTGATCGTCAGTAACTCCTTCTGCACCCTGGACAGTGACTACCACTGGACAGTGAGTACCATGCGTGGCGCTCACAATATATATTTCTTATGTTTCCTTCAAAAGCCCCAACTCAGAAAAAATACGTTTATACTTACCCAGAACTCCCTGCTTCTTCCTCCAATCCGGCCTCCTGGGATAATGTTTCATCCCATGTGACCACTGCAGCCAATCACAGGCTGTAGCGGTCACATGGACTGCAGCGTCATCCAGGGAGGTCGGACTGGATGTCAAAAGAGGGACGCGTCACCAAGACGGCTTCGTCACACACGGACATCACACGGATGCCTTCCGTGTGCCTTCAGTTTTTTTGACGGACCCATTGACTTGCCACGACATGGGCCCCACGGTCACGGAATCTCAGACCAAAGTAGGACATGCTCGGAACGGAACAACGGGACAGTCAAAAAAGCTGAAGTGTGCATGGCCCCATTGAAATGAATGGGTCAGGGTGCTAACCGGAAAAAAAATTGCTAGCACCCTGATGGAAAAAACGGAAGTGGGCATGGGGCCTTAGGGCCCGTTCACATCAGCGTTACCCTTCCGTTGAGGGTTTCTGTCGGGGGTTTCCTTAATGGTGACGGAAACTTTTCTAATTGTTTTCCGTTTGTCGCCATTGTGAACAACTTCTGTTGCTTTGACAGAAACAATAGCGCAGACGAAAACCCTCAACGGAAGGGCAACGCTGATGTGAACACAGTTTAAGGCCTCATTCACACGAGCGTATCCGATTCACGCGCGTGAAAAACGCGTGTGAATCGGGTCCGTGTGTGTTGCGTTATGCATCATTGTGCTTTCCGAGGGGCATGCGCACTCAAAAAGCACTGTTTTTATTTTATTTATTATTTTCAACTGAATTGATGCGCTAACCACACACCGCACACACATGTGTGAGAGAGAGAGAGAGAGAGAGATTAAGCGGTATGAGGGCTTATTTTTTGCGGCATAAACTGTAGTTTTTAATAATACCATTTTGGTGTAAATGCGACGGTTTGATCACTTTTTATTTCATTTTTTTGTGGAGATGAGGTGACCAAAAAATAGACATTCTGGCATTAAAAATTTTTTTTTTACGCCGTTCACCATGCAGGTTAAATAACGATATATTATAATAGTTCAGACTTTTACGGACGCGGCAATACCAATTATGTTTATTTATTTATTTTTTTACTATGCTCTAGGGGAAAAATGGGAAAAGGGGTGTTTTTTGAACTTTTAATATTTTCATTTTTTTTTATACCCAAAAAAACTTTATTTAACTTGTTTTTACTTTTTTTATTAGTCTCCCTAGGGGACTTCAACCAGCGATCATTAGATCGCTTGCACGATATACTGCAATACTAATGTATTGCAGTATATCGTGATTCTGACAGGCACCTATTAAGCCCTGCCGGAGGCAAGGCTTAATAGGTGTACAAAGATGGCGGACCTGGGGGCGTTCATTAAGCCCCCAGGCAGCCATGGCAACCATCGCCCCCCCACGATTGCGTTGCGGGGGGCGCGATGAGCTGTTAGAGGGGGTCGCCCCCCTCTTTCTGACGATTTAAATGCTGCGGTCAGTATTGACCGGGCCATTTAACGAGTTAAACTAGCGGGATCGCGCTCGAAGTGTCGGCTGTAACATACAGCCGACACCGTCATCGTATGGAGCGAGCTCACTGCGTGAGCCCGCTCCATACTTCCCCTACCCGGCTTTGGCGTATGGATACGTCAAATGTCGGGAAGGGGTTAAAAACTCAAAATTGTAATGTATAAACTGAAAAAATGTTTCAGATTTCACTTTACTGAACTAATATTTAGTGGCATAACCATTGTTTCTGAGAACTGCTTGACATCTGTGTTGCATGAAGTCGACCAACTTCTGGCCCCTCTGAACGGGTATTCCAGTCCGGAAGATTGGACTACATTCCACAGTTCCTCTGCATTTTTGGGTTTTGCCTCATAAACCATATTTTTGAGGTCAGGGGATTGGGATGGGCACTCCATTACCTCAATCCTGATTGTATCCAAGATGTTGTTTGCTTACTGGTGTGTTTTTGGTCATTGTCATGTTGAAACACCCATTTCAAGGGCATTTCTTCAGCATAGGGCAACATGATCTCAAGTATTTTAATACATTCAAACTGATCCATGATCCCTTGTATGCGATAAATAGGCCCAACACCATGGTATGAGAAACATCCCCATATCATCATTTTTTTGCTGCACCATGCTTTACTGTCTTCACAGTGTACTGTGGCTTAAATTCAGTGCTCGGGGGTCGTCTGATATGCTGTCTGCGGCCACTGGACCCAAAAAGAACAATTGCTTTAATCAGTCTACAAAATGTTGCGCCATATCTTTTTGTGCCAGTCAATGTGCTCCTTGGCAAATTTTAACCTATATTTTTTTAACAATGGGACTTTGCAGGGAGTTCTTGATGGTAACTTGGCTTCACTTCTGATTGCAGCAGTTATTCTCCTTTCTGGAGGTGATCAATGTCTGAGCCTTTGCCATTTTGGCTATTCTTTAATCCATTCGAACAGTAGTTCCCCGCTTCCTTATGCATCTTTCATGTTTTGGTTGCCATTTCAAGGCATTTGAGATAATTTTAGCTGAGCAGCCTATAATCTGCTGCACGTCTCTATATGTTTTTCAACTTTTTAATCAAAGTACGTTTTTCATCAGGACAATGTCTGGAATGACCCATTTTCCCCAGTATTCTAGAAGGAAATGCGCTATAACCAACATGTACAACATTTGCCACCCTCCTACCTTAACCCCTTCACGGCTGCCACTGCAGTTGTTACGTATATATACGGCAGCCTGGAATAGGGTATAATGAGTGCAGTGCTGCTTCAGTGTGAGCAGCGCTGCACTCTCACGTCTCCCGGGAAATTGAGAGCCCTGGAATACACCCCCACTGTAGATAGAACCAACTAAACTCCCTCAAGGAAGTTGAAACCCCAGTCAGGGCTCTGGCCGGAGATTCCCCTCCTAGAGGGAGCCCCCAACATCTCTCCAACCCCGCTGCATATAGAGCCACGCCCCTGAAGATAGCGCCACCCCCTGTACATAGCATCGCACCCACCTCCACTGTAGATAGCTCCACCTAAACTCCCTCTAGGAGCGGAAACCCCGGTGTCAGATCGCACTGACCAGTGACATCAGGGGCTCTCTCTAGGAGCGAATCCCCGGCCAACACTCTGGCCGGGGATTCTGCTACTGGAGAAGCTCCTGTCGTCACTATCCATATATAGACAGTGACGTCAGGGGATACTCCTCAAGCATAATACCCGGCCGGAGTGCTGCCAACGCTCTGGCAGGGTATTCCGCTTTTAGACTTAGCCCCTGACGTCACTGTCGATATTTGCACAGAGAATCTGGAACGGAAGCCAGAGGAATTCCCCTCCTACAGAGAGCTACCTACAGGGGGTGTGTCATTTACAGGGGGAGTGGCGCTATCTGCAGGGGGAGTGGCGCTACCTGCAGGGGGAGTGGCGCTATCTGCAGGGGAGTGATGCTATCTGCAGGGGGGTGGTGCTATCTACAGGAGATGTGGCGCTATCTACACAGGGGTGCTATATACAGGGGGTGTGGCCCCATCTTAATGGGCACTGTGGCATTATATGGGCACTACCTACACGGGACACTGGCGCTATCTACATGGGCACTGCGTGTGGCACTATGTGGGCACTATCTACAATGGGAACTGTGGCACTATGTGGACACTGGCACTATTTACAGTTGGCAATGTGGCACTATCTACTGTGGCATTGCGTCACTATCTACATGGGCAATGTGGTGTTTTTAGGCAGGTTGCTGGGACAAAAAGCTCTGATGGAACGTCAGAATAGAGCCCTGACGGATATGTGAACGAAGCCTTACCCGTGACATCTCCTACCCACAGAAATATTCACAGATATTATATATATTTTAGCCATTTGTTTTTTACCTACTGAGAACAAATTAACACACACTTATACACATTCCTAGTCTTAGGAAGCTGAATGAAAACAATTTGTTTTACCTGTGAAGGTCTCTCCATGGGAGACAGGTGTGTTGGTAAGGTTTGCACCGGTCTACTAGGACTGATCTATAGGCAAATATGACAGCTCTAACAGAATTTAGCAGCAACAGCTGTGAGGGCACATTCAGACGTGGCGGAATTGCTGTTGAATTCCGCTGCGGACAGTCCATTTTTAGGAAACTTAGTTCAGACATTGCGGAAAATAACTGTGCGGAAATGAGGCTGCAGTGCAGAATTTTCCCTCCGCAGCATGCTCATTACATTGCGGAGAAGAAGCGGAATTTCACTGCGGATTTCAGCCTTTGCAATGCAAAAACTGAAATCTGTGGCAAGTCCGCTGTTATATCTGCAACGTCTCAATTACCTGTCAAATATGCAAATGTTGGTGCAGATTCGTTGCGTAATTGCCCTTGAATCTGCACCAACATTTGCAGCAGAAAACTTCCGCCACGTCTGAGCATGGCCTAAAACCTGCGGCATACCAACTAGATCTTACCAAATCGATCTTTACAGCCTTGGAAGCATATATGTGAGGCCATATACCATTAATACAAGTGCCTTTACCTTCTTTATCCACCCATATTCCATTAGAATCTGGTTTTCATACCTTCTGTTCTCCAGAGGAGGTCAGCAACTGTGAACAATCTTTTCGCCGCATTATCATTAATTGATCTTTATCAGGTAGTTCAATTGAATGAACACATTAAAAAAATTACAACTTTAACCAGTTCAGGACCGGGCTATTTTGAGCCTTCAGGACTAGACACAGCTTAGCCATTTTTAGCACGCATTAAACGGCTATAACTTTTTTGTTTGTTGGGCTAGCGACATGATTTTTGCAATGTTTTTTTTCATAGACAATGCAGGTTTCATTCTTTTTATAAGTTTTATACACATCCTTTTTACTATTTTAGAATTTCTAGGCTTAAAGTCTGAAAATTCTAGTAAAAAAAAGTATGCTTTCTTTCACTTTTCAGCTAATTTTTTCTGGTAATACTATATTATATTATATATTTGCCCTTCTGTTGCACTGGAGGTTTCTGTCCTCGCTGAGCTCGTTTTACCCTAAAATAGACCTTTTTTTGTGATCGTCATTGTCTACCGTAAATTTTTATATATTACATGTCTATTTTAGGGTAATTTGGTTAGGGCTAACATTATGACAATGATTGGCGGGGGAACGTTTATTTTGGGTGGGTATTTTACGTGTATTTATTATTCAGTTTTTTTTTGCACTTCATTTTACTTTTATTTTTTTATTATTATGCTTTAACCCTCAGAGGTCAGAAAAGACTTTTCGGGGACTTTATTTTTAATTTTTTTCTACTATTACACCATGTTTTTCCACTGTAAAGCTGCCCATGTGAAATCAGCCCTCTTATAGTGACTATTGTTACTAATAGGGCGGTGCTGAGTCTAGTTAGACCCACTAACGGCATCCCAGCGATCATATGACCAGTCACATGATCAACGGGGCTAATAGAGGCAGTGGCGCTGCCTCTATTCTATACACACTGCTCATTGGTCGCTGTGTAGAAACAATCTGAGAAGATAGAAGCAGTGAAAGCTGCTTCTGTTCCTCAGGGTCCCCACACTCAGCTAAAACCTGCTCCGTAAAAACACGATGCCGCAGGTTTCAAGGACCCCTACTGCTGGACGTCTATACACAGCCGGCGGTCCGGAACCGGTTGAGTTAAATATTAACATTGAGCAGTATACTAAATGTGATATATGCAAACTGGTTTTTCTTCTTTTTATATAAACTTCATCATGTTTCCCTTACACATAATTGAAAGACTAGGAATGTACCCGTCTTTTACTGTATTTGATAAAGTATCGCTGCATTACCAGTTTGCATTGGGAAACCAACCTTCATATGGATGGACTGTTGTACAAAAGGGTGCACTCTATTTATTTTTAAAAATAGAAAACAAAATTTTATATACTTCTCCATGCTCATCTGATAATCCAAGACATTTGATAATCCTATTCCCCATCAGGTCTTGTAAATGCCTGATTAATACCAAAAATTAAAACATTTTGATGCTAAAATCCAGAAAAAATGAACAATCTTCAGGTAATAATCACTTTCTCCCCATTTAAATCTGTAAAGAGTCATCTATCTAACAGTGCAGAATAGTGCACTACTACAAACAATAAGGTTATCAGTGTTTTCTCTAATGCCATTGGGGTACGTAAGAAATTATATTAATCCTGAACACACACAGAGAATGGTTTGCTATACCTAGGTAAATTTAGTGTTGGTTTGGCGATTTTCTGTAATAAAATGTACTCTGCATAATGTAGATTTTTATGTGCACAGAGCGGTCTTGGCTGCTGCAGACTCAAACGCGCAGCCCCCCCCCCTTCCCGTCTTCTATCACACTGCTGCTGAGTAGGGTTGTCACGATACCAGAATTTGGACTTTGATACCGATACTTTGTGTAGTATTGCGAGTTGAGGTGGGCTTAAATACAGGGTCCAGCAGACACTAATCTTATACAGTATAAGAGTACTGTCTGCTGGGGTCCTGTATCTAAGCCTACCACATAGTGGGCTTAAAAAGAGTTGTCCAGTCGATAAACATTGATGGCCTATCTTCAGGTTAGGCCATCAATAGCTGATAGGTATGGGTCCGACTCCTGGGACCCCTGCCAATCAGCTGTTTTGAAGGGGTTGCAGCGCTCATACAAGCGCTGCTTCCCCTTCATTTCCCTTACTTGCTCACACTGAATCGCTGACACGTCTGTGTCGGCGATTCAGTGTGAGAAAGTGACTGGAATGAAGGGGAAGTAGCGCAGGTACGAGCGCTGCACCCCCTTCAAAACAGCTGATTGCGCTCCGGAAGGAGGAATGTAAGTACTGTCAGTTACTATAGTAGCGGGGGCTCGTGTATTTTATTACATAGGTCCTGGTTACTATAGTAACTTTTCATTTATGTGGTGCGGGGGTTCGCGGGTCCCCCTGGCTTCGAGGCCCGGTCGCAATTGCTGAACGCTTTGATCGCAGCATTCAGGGGAATGGCAGCGGAGGTCAGAGGTTTCTCTGATCTCCGCCGTTAGAGCGGGGCTGCGGCTGTGTAATACAGCCATTGCCCTGCTCCTGACAACAGGCACTGAAAAAAAGAACATGCGGGTGTTTTGCTGTGCGCCTGTCAGGGATCATTACCATGTATATTGTTTGCAAAAATATTATCCTTACATATATATATATATATATATATATATATATATCAGTATATTACACAAAGAGATTGGATCTATGGAACACAAAGGAGCCTGCATGAGGGAAACGCCTATGGAGACACCGCCCCTGGAATGCAAGAGGAGTGTATAGAAGAACTTACAGCTGAGGAGCCAATAGGGCTTAAGCACGTCCCACCTTCCTACAGGGAAGTTTTTTTGTGTTTCTTTGTTCAATAAAAAGTTCAGTTCACTTCCTACCTCACTGAGGGAGGACATCTACCAATTTGTCTGCCTGGTATATTTTCTCCATGCATGCCCTCAGTTACAATTTACAGAGGTGGCTATTCGGTGTGGAATAACAGGGAGAAGGAAGTTTGCCCTGACAATTGGCGCCCAGCGTGTGGCTGCACTCGAGGGGATCTCGGAATCCGGACAACCGACAATCACAGGGTGAAACAGATGACCCGGGACTGCCCACTGAAGGAGCCTGATCACCTCCACAATAACACGGTAAGTCAGTTGATTTTATAAATCTTCGACTTATCTGTGTTAGTGGACGGTCTTGTGGGAATATGTATAGCCCTTGTCGGTTGGCTGTATTATCTCAGGCGACAGAGGCGACATCCCCGCTGTGTGGTCACGAACCTGTAAGAAATTAGTCGCGCCCGACTAACCATCCTCTGGGTAATTAAGGACTAGATAGAAAATATAACCTGTTTTATACAGGGGCACGATAAGTCGTGAGTAATTTTCCAGCAAGACCTGTGAGTTGCAGACTGGAAGATTGTTATATTCCAGCGAGATTTAATGAATTCCAGACTGGAAGATTGTTATATTCCAGCAAGATTTAATGAATTGCAGACTGGAAGATTGTAATATTCCAGCGAGATGTAATACATTGCAGACTGGGAGATTGTAATATTTCGGCGAGACCTAGAGACAGTTTCAGACTGCGAAATTGTAATATTTCCGGCTAGACCTAGAGAGTTGTAGACCGAAAATTGTTATATAAATTACGTGTATAATATAGACTGTTAGAATGGATGGTTTACGGTCCATATTCAAATCATCAGGATCACCCGTACCCGGACGATCCTATTCGTATGATTTCGTGAAGCGAATGGAAGTTAGGAATAAGAAAAGCATTGTATTATGTTATGTATTAGAAACCACAGGACCAGCCGCCACCCTGATGAATACCTATACGAGTATAGACCATTGGCATGCGCCAAACAATAATGCGTCCACACAAATCATAAAGCAAATATCAATACCAATACCAGACTGTGAAGACTACTAGTATATCCAGAAAATGAAACACACATAGCACAAGTCATGTACCATGACAATATAAAATAAACTTTATTGAAATATACATAACACATTGGCCATGAAAATATAAAAACAATATAGCACACAATTAAAAAGGAGAGTATGGAGGAGCTGCGCTGAATAATCCAATATATATGCTACCATACTATAAACATCCTGTGATGTGGTAACAAATGCAGATATCTATAGAAAAGATAATCATACAGATCAAGTATTTGGACAACAGAAGCACATAAATATATTTAGCACCTAACAGAAGAGCACACAATTGTGCATGCATATAAGAGTATACAGCTAAAGCTCCAAGTTGCACCCAAAACAAAGACCACGCTTTATAAATAAAGCATATTGCACAAACCCATGAACTGCATGATAGGAAGCACGCAGGAACACTCCACACTGACCGCCCCCTGTAATGGCGTCCGTCCCTCATGTTGAGTGTTTCCTCATTGTGGGCAGCAAAACCCCCCTCACAGCTGAGCAATGTGCTTCCTGTGGGAGAGGCTGCCCCCCCCCTGATGAGGTCACGCCCGGCCCAATCAAATCAGTATGAAATGATAGCCTTGTTAATTTTGTCATTTCCCTCAGTAACACATGCAGCAGTGTTTTTTTTTTCTATTCTAGATTCCGTCCCAGTGTGAATGACGCTGTGCACTGGTGAAAAGACACGTCATCATAATATAGAGATGGTGGCCGACAGATTGGACACTATACAACAGTGTGATGAATGATTGCAGATACGTACGTTGTTTTGCCGGCATTGAAATTGTTAAGATTGTGAGAATAGAAGCTGTGAGGAGTGAGTGTGTGACCCCCTCCTGTAGAATGCGATGGTGTGGGGGAGGGGGGCTGTGTGATGTATGCAGTGTGAAAAGCAGACTGACTGGTATATAGGGCGTGGACTGATTAGACAAGGGATTACAATATTGCACTGATTTTAGATCTATATTGTATGCTCTTATTTTTAACAGCAGTATTGTCTAAAAACCAAAATTCTTAGTGTTTTGTGTATGGGGTTAAAATCAGTTTCTTTTTTTTCTGTGTACAGAAAAGTTTCTTAACTTTGCACATGCGCTGTTGTTGATAAAAGTTATGCTGCATATTTATGTGTTATGATGTGATAAGATTTAATGTGTTTTGATGTTAATTCACATGTATTAAACTACAGATATTGTGAGACACGGGGTCTTGAAAATGTATGTACCCCCACTGTTCCCTATCCTTGTATATAGTTTATTGGTTTCAAGTAATTAATATTACCAGATATAATATTTTCCGTTTTATTGAATAACTAATTACAATTGTTTTGTTTTTGTTTTCACACATGAGGCATGTGCTATTGGGCTGCCTAAATGTTATTTTGGAAAATGTGAGATGTTTTACAGGTAAATGGTTGCAAGTAATTTTAAAGATAAAATTTATTTTTTGTCAGAAGAAAGTCATTTTTGTTCCAGGCTGTTGTATATTACAGGGGGTTAAACTAGTGCCCCCCAGATAGAGTGCCCAACCTTATTATGTTGAGATGTAGTTTTGAACCCTGCTACATTACTTTCCCAGAGTCCACAAAGGGGGGAATGGTGAAGGAACTGATCAGGTACAATTTTGGTTTGTTTTGAATTAATGGATTTGGTTCCAGGAGATCTACACAATGTGTATGAGGCCCCAATGAGTAATCCACATTAAATGTGTATAAGAGTAACCTAAATGTTGAGGTTTTTCTGTGTAGATCCTTCCAGAACAGTAAATATCGCACCGGGTATGCTGTGCTGTAGTCTCCACCCAATATGAGGTATTGTGTAAGAGACCATCCCCCTCCAGCAAATTTACACAAGAGGCCGAAGTCACTCACAGATGAGTCTTTACAGATTTAGGAGGGAAGGAGGTGAAAATTATCTGAACATTGTTAATTTTATGTAAAGATTTTAGTAATTTTTAATTTGTTTTTGTATTAATCAAGTATTTACAGGACCTGATAAAGTGAGATTCTCAAAGTGTTCTGGATTATCAGAGTGTGGAGAAGTGTATAACATTTGTTTTTATTTTAGAGAATGAAGACGCCATCCCTTTGAAATGTTCTATCTATATGTGACATGGGTTTTTTAATGTAAATTTGTAATGTAGAAATACTTGATCATATACAGTATGTACAAGACAGGATACGAGGCACCAGGTAAATTATCCAGAAACCGCTCTCACCTTCTCATTCATCTCAAGGAGCGGAGCTGGAGGTGCTCGCTGAGGCTGTAACCTGGCAGAAGGTAAGACGGCCGACATTTACACGGATTCTAGGTACGCTTTTGGCATCGCCCACAATTATGGGCCCATTGGTAGTAGGAACTTTATTGGATCATCGGGTAAGCCAATTGAGAGAGCAAGAGAAGACAGAACTGACAACAAGGGTATGTGCGGCCAGGTGTCAGTAAATTGGCTTGTCCCTGGATACAATAATGCCACCACTAGGTTTGTAGCAGCCGACATGATGTGCGCACGGCATGACATAGGTAAAACAGCAAAGGTACCTGTGAAAAGTGCAGCCCGGCCAGATTACCCGTCCCAGCGACTGCAGAACATACAACTACCCGAGGTAGAAGTGTATGACAATGTGCTCGTGTGTGTAGACCTGTTCTCAGGGGGGCCTGAAGCCCAGCCGGTATCTTCCCCACTGCAGACGTTGTGTGTAGTGACAGGGGAACAGTGTTATCCCAAGTATTGAACTGGTGTTTGTACAATGATAAGATGTCAGCAGTTCTCCAGATGTTATTCCAGAGTTAGTTTGTTTAATAACGATATTCAAAAAGGGTTGTGGGAATATTAAATACTGAGGTTAAGTTTTATGTAAAGTTCTGGACCAGCCTTAGCATTGGACTATTGGAGGCGTCAGTATTATGTTTGTGTAAATGATAACTTCACAGTGTAAGTAGATTCCCATTTGAAAATATTTTTGTTGTGAAAGGAAAATTTTAGAGCAGAGAATTCTGTGCAGTGTATATGTGTATGTATAGATATATATAAAGAAGTAAAATGAGTTTGCATGTACCACTTCTAGTTACTGCTCAATGTGAACGTTTAATGTAAAGATGTTATTTGTTAATGTTTTTCTTCAAATTAATTATCTGATTAAGATCAATTACTGATTATGCGATGAAAAGCTTGTTCTCCACAGGAAGAGTCCAACTGGGAGCGGAAGGCGTGAGAACCAGATTCTGACAGAATGTGGACGGATAAAGGAAGGTAAACCGGTAGCACCCAAGGCACTCTTGATCGCACTTGTATTGATGGTGTATGACCTCACATTTGCCCCAAGACTGCAAGGATCGATTTGGTAAGATCTAATTGGTATGTCCCAGGCTTTACAGCTGATGCTGCTAAATTCTGTTAGAGCTGTTTGATTTGCCTACAGAACAGTCGTGGCAGGCCGGTGCCAACCTTATCATACCCGCCTCCCACAAAGAGAACAGACCTCTAGGCCTTCCCAGGTAGAACGAACCAGAGTAGTAGGGGGGGGGGGGAATTGGTTTGAGACACTTGTCAGATAAACATGTGGAATCTGTGTATATTTCTGTGAATAGGAGCTTTTCCAGGTAATCAGCTGAGAATAAGGTATAAATCCTGCTGGAAAGTGTGACACCAAGTACAAATACAATGTACCCAGTAATTATACATCTTCTAGGTGCCCTGTCCAGTGTAATAGAGACGTTTTTCTTACATAAAGGTGTTTGTTTGTAGTTTAAGGGCCTGTCATTATTATTGTATGTACTTAGAACAACGTTTATAGTGTATGCGGATGATGTTATCCCCAGATTAGTATTTATTTTAGCAATTGACAAGGGTTGGGGGTCCCCGACAAGTGCCAGTAAACATGAACCAAAAGACTTTTAATATGATGAACTCCATCACTAAGATGCGGCAGGTGCAGCCTGAGCCAGTACAACGCGTTTGTCATGAACTAACGGCAGTGTCACAATTCTAAGCAGCCGCCCAGACAAGTAACTTACTGGAGGAAGAGGACAGATGCGGAGGGTTTGTGGTAGTCACAATAAAACTCCACTAATCCGTCTACGTGGGATCTCACCCCAGGCTCACAGCATGAGGTGCTATGTACAGCCCGGTGACGTATACTAAAAGAGACGGTGTCTAACAGATGAAAAGGACCAAACCAAGTCCTGATGACATCAGCAAAGATCAAAGTAAAGAGCAAAGACCAGAGTGAATCCGTCAGCAGTATCAAGTGTTTTCATAAGTAAGTGACCAGGTGGAGGATAGTAATAAATCCCCCACTGGATACCACTGTGCAGTCTGACTCCACAGAAGACAGGAGAAGAAGAGGACGATGATGTACAGGACTGGCAATGAACTGATGGGACCCAAAATCTGAGGGTGATAGCATGAGATTGGTGATAGCATTATATTATTAGTTGAGGCCCTATTGTTTATATTGTCTGAGGTTTATAATTATAATGTGTGTAAATATGCCGCAGTGCTGCAAATTACAATCTGAGGAGTTTTATGTGGAGGTGTGAGGTGAAGGTCACTGGTTCTTGTCACTCATGTAAGAAGTACATGGCAGCAATGAGAGCCCGGAGGTTATGGTATCTGGGTCTCTTTAGGTTTGGGGAAGATTCTGCCCATGACCTGTTATATCTGCAGGGGTAAAAGTCCCATTAGGACAGTAAGTGACAGTGCGACAATTATTACCATTAATAAAAATGTAGACTGGATTAATTATATATATTACAATCAGCAGCGGTTTGTAGATTATACCAAGACAACCATCCTGTATCCTGAGGAGAATAGGGAAAGTTAGGACCACTCCGAAACCTTTGAAGTCCTGGTACAAAGGGGGGTTACTCATAAGGAGTAGCTCGTCTCAAGCTGGTGAAGAAATCCAAAACCCCTACCCGCCTGGTTCGAGTGGTCAGTGGTAGGTTGATAGGCAAGACTCAGGGATAGAGTAATAGAGTAATAATACTTTTAGGGGGGACTGTCAGGGATCATTACCATGTATATTGCTTGCAAAAATATTATCCTTACATATATATATATCAGTATATTACACAAAGAGATTGGATCTATGGAACACAAAGGAGCCTGCATGAGGGAAACACCTATGGAGACACCGCCCCTGGAATGCAAGAGGAGTTCACAGAAGAACTTACAGCTGAGGAGCCAATAGGGCTTAAGCACGTCCCACCTTCCTACAGGGAAGTTTTTTTGTGTTTCTTTGTTCAATAAAAAGTTCAGTTCACTTCCTACCTCACTGAGGGAGGACATCTACCAACTTGTCTGCCTGGTATATTTTCTCCATGCATGAAATACATGAAATAATGGTATCGAACCGTTTGAGGGTGCACGGCATCGAAATAGAATCGCAGTTTCGATGCATCGTGCATCCCTACTGCTGAGGCACTATGCGTCCCAGCAAGACTTTAGGATATAAAATTTAATCTACTGTCACGATGCGGGGTGTGGACCCACTGGGCCGTACAGCGTAGCGGGGATGGCAGCTGGCCAAACCGGAAGGTACACAGTTCAATGGTTCAGCGAGAGTACCTGAGGCAATCGTAGGCAGTGGCGAGGCGGACACGTCCAGAACCAGGCGGTGGGAAGTCGTTCGGTGAGGCGTAGCAGGGTAGCGTAGACTGTAGCACAGCACGGCAGGTAGCACAGCACGGCAATAGCACTAGGTAGCACGGAAACAGGATACGGGATACGGAATACAGGAGCAAGGTACACTGGGAGGCTGGAAGACACTGGGAGACCATAAGCAAGACGAACAACGGGAAAACTAACAACGCTCTGGCAAAGGGCAAGAGGGTAGAGCCCTTTTTATAGCCCAGGGCATCCTGGGCCAGATTGCAGTTTTTTGCAAAACGCGCGTACTGGCCCTTTAAGGCCGTGCACGCGCGGGCGCGCGCACCCGCCGGAGACACTCGGAACCCGGAAGAGAGTGCCGGCGCCTGACTGGGGGACGACGCTGCAGGCAGGTAAGCTGTCCATGGCCACGGGGGTTAACGACCGATCGACGGGCCGTGGCCATAGACGTTACATCTACTATGATGGTTACATAATTACATAGTTAGTACGGTTGAAAAAGAAAGACATTAAGTTCAACTAAGCTGTCTTTAGACGCTATCAAGGCATTTGACAGGGTGGAGTGGCGGTTCCTATGGAGAGTAATGACAAGGTTTGGCATAGGGGATACATTTATAAATTGGGTTAAAATAATGTATTCTGACCCATTGGCCAGGGTAAATGTAAATGGTGAACTATCTGAACCAATTATGTTGTCTCGGGGAACACGGCAGGGCTGCCCCCTGTCTCCGCTTCTATTTGCTATTTTTATAGAACCATTAGCCATGCTGATTAGGGGCGATAAAGAGATTAAGGGATGCGGCTGTGGTGGGGAAGGGGATAAAATGGTTCTGTATGCTGATGATATTTTATTATGCTTGAAAGAAACCCCAACTTCCGTTCATAGAACGATGCAGGTACTGGAGACTTATGGTAGATTTTCGGGTCTTAGAATCAATTGGTCCAAATCATCTCTTCTCCCATTGGATCAGGAACAGGACTCCCCTTTTGGAGATCTTACTATCCTAAGATTGGGCCAGCCATTTGAATATCTGGGTATAACTGTCTCAGGAGTTGTTGAGAGATTTAGTGCCTTGAATATACTACCAGTGATCAAGAAGGTCAGATCAAAAATAGCGGTTTGGCAGAAACTTCCCTTATCCAGGGCTAATAGGATTGGTCTGGTTAAAATGGTGGTGCTCCCACAGGTCTTATATGTACTGACCGCAACACCAGTGTGGATAGATAACAATACATTTAAGATGTTGGAATCTTTACTAAATGAATTGATTTGGGGAAGAAAACGTGTTAGGATGAAACAGGTTTATCTGTGCAAGAATACGTCTGAAGGGGGCTATCCTTTCCTTACTTCCGGGGGTACCTTGTGGCCGCCGGATTGAGGCTTCTGATTCAATGGGAGAAGGACCCGGCCCTCAGGAGGTTGCTTGATTCAGTGGGAAAGAAAGCTGGAAATATTTTTGAGTTATTGGAGACAGGCCTACTGGAGATGGAACCACTGAATAAATGGCCCCTGAGTCTGATGTTGTCCCGTTCATGGCGAGCACTGAGAGAGATGTTAGGTTTTAAAGGAATTCTCAAGTTTACTCCAATTTGGGATAATTATAATTTTAGAGAATTTGGGACAATTCCGGATATAAATTTCTGGAAAAATAGAGGGATTTTTTTTATCTCACAGATTATTATGGATAAACAAATAGTCACTTTTGATAATTTGAAAGAATGGTATCGTATTGAAGAGAAGTATTTATTTAGATATTACCAGATTCAGCACGCATGTAAGCAAATTGATGTAGCACGGATTCAACTGGAATCTCACAGGGTAATTGATTATTTATTAGTAGTTTCACAAAGGAAAAAAATCACTTTCACATATTTACCGCTCTATTATGAGCACATTCGGAAAGCAAATTCACTTTAGAGCACAAGCCAAATGGGAAAGAGATCTAGGACCAAAGGATGAATCTCACTGGGATCATTGTTATAGGAGTATTAGCACGGTCTCTCTCAGTGCCGCCCATAGGATGGTTCAATTCAATATAACGCATAGATTGTATTATACGCCTATATCCCTACAGTCAATGAATTTGAAGGCAAACTCTTTCTGCCTACGTTGCCAACACCCTCAGGCGGCCTTTTTGCATTTAATTTGGGCTTGCCCTGGAATAGCTCAATTTTGGAGGGAGATCTGTTCGGAGATCAGCGGTTCTTATGGACTGGTTGTCCCATTAGAGGTTGAGTACCTGATTTTGGGCAATTTAAGCGATTTGCAGATGTCAAAGGACAAAAGAGCTTTATTGGGGAAATTGCTCTTCTTGGCCCGTCTTCTGATTGCTAGACTGTGGGGGTCTAGCTCTCACCCAACACTGCAAAACTGGCTGGGCTTGGTTGGTAAAATCAAGAAATATGAAAAGGTATGGTATGGCAATGCCAACAACATCGCTAAATGGGAATGAACCTGGCTATAGACTAGGGTAAGTTCTCAGAGTAACAAGTAAGATGGAGATAAGAGGCATATTTTTATTTTTATTTATTATGATTTTTTTTTTTTTATATATATATTTTTATTTATTTTTTCCCTTTATTTCCCTCCTCCCTCCCTCCGACCTCCTCTCCCACCAAGGGTATCTATAGCATTGCATATTTTTTCTTATTACATGTTTGTATGTACTATGTACTTCTTTCCCTTGTGTATTGCTGTAGAACAAAATAAAGATATTTAAAAAAAAAAAAAAAAAAAAAAGTTCAACTAAACTTAGAAAAACTCTGTTCTATGTAACTATAAACAATGTGCTCCTTGACTTGGCTGCAGTCTCTAGTATTTCTAATATCTTCTGAAATGAGCCTCTCCGTACTTTTGTCCCTCCCTCTTGGTTCCCCCACGGGATCTCCGGTATTGGTAATAAAGGACACCGTTATCTAGTTAAATTCTTTCATCTTCAGTGTCACTGTCTGCATTTCCCTTTGTATGACTGACTACAGTCTATAAACACCTTCATCTGGTGCGTTACAGCCCCTGCACGCCAGTGACACCCGTAATGTGGTGAATAAGCATTGTCAGTCACATCCTTGTTGGCATCGGTGGCCGAAGTCCTAGGCTTTCACCACCTCCTATATGTCCCTGACATACAGTATCTCCCATGCCTCCTATTCTGCACGCAATTCAAGCAGAAACCTCCACCTGCTTGTGGAGTAATGATCTCTCAGAGATCTATTCCAGCTTTCATTTAGAGAGTAAAGCAGACAGTTGCACTGGAATACTAACCACAAGGAGAGCTACTTATTTAACATATGAAGTCAACCTTAGTAAATTATGGGACTGTAGTGCTCATTGACTTCTCAGGAACGCCCTAGACCGCTTGCCAAAACACAGCCTGGAGACACGTTACTGCCTGCCCTAGACAGCCATAGTGTGTGAGGGATGTCTCAACCCCACACTTTGCAACCAAGTTAGTGAGACACAAAGAAAAACAATTAAAAGGGAAAGTAAAAAAGATCACCTGTGAGAGAGATATAGGCATTGTCGCTTGTAGCCAGAGTCCCCAAAGCCAGACCCACTAAGAATGAGGAGAGACTGGTATGAAATCTTACCTGCAGCCGCTTAGTCTGTCCTGAAAATCTTCCCCTCCGGGTCACTATTGATAGCTTGGTCTTGGAATTTTTCCCAGATCCAATTACAATAGCAAAGCTAATTAATTTAGTGCAATTTGATTATGTTATGGAGAAGATGGTAGCTGTACGTCTAAATACATTTAACAGATTTTGAGTGCATTGGGCTTTATGGTTTGAATATAGGTCGTCCAGGGCTTCCCTCCCTCCCCCCGTGACATGGGTGTTGGTGTCTTCGGGTGGTATTTTTGAGGCTACATGTTCACTTTCCCATCCTCTGATTTGACGTTCTGTATTTTTGAATAGTCCTGTATAATTTTTACTGGGGTCTAGGGTGACCTTCTGATGGTTTGTGGGACGGTACTGCGGTTTCTGTACGGGTGGGCACACTCTCTGGTATAGGCTTTACATGTCTTTGAAGAAGGTAATACGGTGGTTCTCTCTAAATTTATTCTGTTACAGCCGAAAAATTTGGTTATGTCTGTTTGTTATTTCTGATGTATTTGTACTATAATTCATCATGATTGTACGTTAACTTGCTGACAATGTATTGAATTGTTGCTATTGGAATGGATTATGGAGTGCAAATGTGTTTATTTTTCTCTTTGTTATATTGAAAATGTAATAAAAAATTTAAATTAATAAAATAAATAAAGAGTAGCAGTTCAGGACCACAGGCCTCAGGATAGACACGTGAAAGGGGTTGGGTATCCTGAGGGTAGGGGGCAGCCGAAGCTTATAAGAGGTTATAAGGGTTAATTCGCTGCAGGATCTCAAAAGGTCCGAGGTACCTGGGAGCAAATTTGTATGACGGCACCCTCAGCCATTCCTTGAGGACAGCCAGACTTTGGTACCTGGAAGATACAGAGGCAGCTCTCTTCTCCTAGCATCTGCCTTTCACTTCATGTGATTGACTGCCTGCAGAATAGAGGACCGGGTTTGCTGCCAGACCTGTAAAAAGTCTCGAAATGCAGAGTCAGCTGCGGGTACCTGGGATGTAGCCGGAACAGGAAGAGGGATTCGTGGATGTTGGTCGTACACAATGTAAAATGGTGTCGAAGTAGTGGACTCACTTGTGTGGTTGTTGTATGAGAACTTGGCTGATGGAAGAAGCTGTACCCAGTCTTCATGCTACATGGAGATGAAGTGGCGAAGATAATTCTCCATGATTTGGTTAATCCTCTCGACTTGGCCATTAGACTGGGGATGATAGGCTGAAGAAAAGTTCAACTTCACGTCTAGGAGTTTACAGAGGGCTGATCAGACACGAGACAAAGAGGCAAGCCATGCAAACGGAAGATGTGCTGGATGAAGAGGATAGCCAGTCGAGAGGCAGAAGGTAGGCCTGCAGAGGAAGGGAGGTCTGTGACAAAGTCCATTGCTATATGCTGCCAGAGAGCATTGGGCACAGGCAGAGGTTGGAGCAGACCAGCAGGTTTGAAGTGAGCAACTTTCTTGGAAGCACAAACTGCAGGACGAGACAAAGTCCACAATATCTTTGGGCAGCGTGGGCCACCAGAAATGACAGGCAATCAGATCTCAGGTTTTACGAGCACCCACATGACCAGCCAGTTTGGAGCTGTGCCCCCAGTGAAGGATTCTCTTCCTGTCTGTCAACCGCACAAAAGTCCTCCCAGGAGGGATGTCTCTAACTTGCAGAGGATTAGTAGAAATAATACAAGACGGGTCAATGATACTTTGCGGTGACTCCATGGTGTCCTCTGTTTCAAACGACCTGGACAGGGCATCGGCCCTCACAGTTTTGTCAGCAGGACGGTAGTGGAGCACAAATTGGAACCGGGTGAAGAACAGTGACCACCTAGCTTGACGGGGGTTCAGCCGTTGGGCCGACTGGAGATAGGTGAGGTTCTTGTGCTCGGTATATATCAGGATGCGGTGAGCTGCGCCCTCTAGTAGATATTTCCACTCCTCCAAAGCCAATTGGATGGCCAGTAACTCCCGGTCCCCTATAGAGTAATTGCGCTCTTCAGGAGAAAAAAGTCTAGAGTAGTAGTCACATACCACTGCCTTCCCTTTGGAACCTCTCTGGAACGGAAGTGCACCTGCACCAACAGAGGAGGCGTCCACCTCCAACAAAAAACAAAAACTGTCGAGACATGTCAGGATGATGGAGAGTTGAGGCTGAGGGGAAGGCAGTCTTAAGGCTATTGATTCTGCCTCTGGAGTCCACACCTTGGCGTTCATATGTTTTATGGTGAAGGTAGGGATGGGGGCCATCAGTGAAGAGAAGTTTGGTATAAACTGCCGGTAGAAGTTGGCGAATCCCAAAAAACGCTGTATGGACCTCAGGCCTTGGGGACGTGGCCATTCTAGAACGGACTTTACCTTCTCAGGATACATCTTGAGGCCTTGCTCCGACATGATGTAGCCCAGGAAGGGTAGAGAATTCTTCTAAAAAATGCACTTCTCCAGCTTGGCATACAGACGATTCTGCCTTAATCGCAGCAGAACTTGACGGACATGCCTCGGATGAGTCGTCGGATCTGGAAAGAAAATGAAAATATCATCGAGATAGACCACAACACAGATATAGAGCAGATCTCGAAAGATATCATTAACGAATTCTTGGAAGACCGCGGGAGCGTTACACACACCGGAGGGCATTACTAGGTATTACTAGGCAAGACAATTGGTAGTTGAAGGGGACTCTATAATCAGGAAGATGGAAAGAATAATTTGTCGCCAAGACCACCTCAACCAAATGGTTTGCTGTCTCCCTGGTGCCAGGGTTCGGCATGTGGTGGAACGGGTGGACAAATTGCTGGGAGGGGCTGGTGATGATCCAGCTGTCGTGATCTATGTGGGTACCAACGAAAGAATAAATGGTAGGTGGAGGAGCCTTAAGAATAATTTTAAAGAACTAGGCTACAAGCTGAAGGGAAGGACCTCCAAAGTAGTATTCTCAGGAATACTGCCTGTGCCATACGCATCACAGGAAAGACAGCGGGAGTTAAATGCATGGCTTAAGTCTCGGTGTAGAGGAGACGGCTTTGGGTTCCTAGAGCACTGGGCTGACTTTTCATTGGGGTACAAACTGTATTCTGCAGATGATTTGCACCTAAATGGAAGGGGATCCGCTGTGCAGGGGGAGAGAATTCTAGCTGGGGTGGCAAAGTATTTAAACTAGGGCTGAGGAGGGAGGTAATTACGTCAGAATCCTGACACTTCTGAATCTTTTCTGTGAGATTCCAGCAAGGCAAACGTAATCTCGTTTGAAATGACAGGTTACATCGCAATCTTGCGAGATTACGTTTGCCTTGCTGTAAATCTCACAGAGACGCTACAGAAGTGTCAGGATTCTGAATACACATCACATCCTGTCTGGTAGTGATGTATATTCATTATCAGGACACTGCAGTAATGTTAGTGTTTGTGTATGTAGCTGCACATAGCGATATAACTATATCGCTAGTGCAGTGTAAATGAATGGAGAGCAGTGTATGATGCTGATTGGTCAGCGTCATATACTCCTCTGTACAACGCCCACTTGGTCTAAAGTAAAAACACGCCCAGTTGGGCATTAAGAAAGTCATTAGCATAAAGCTAATAATCGCTCATAAAGTGGTAAAAATAGATCGTTTTTCAAAATAAAAAGCATTACTCTCACCTACATTATAGCACCGATCTCCTTATATAGGAGATAGGGCACTTATAATGTGGTGACAGAGCCTCTTTAAGCCTAATCCTACATTCAGTGGTCGTCTCAACTACACATAGAAGCTTACACGGGCACATAAGAATATAAACAACAAAATCCAATCTACAGGTCAAATAATGTCTTATCTTGTAAGTCCTACTTGTAGCTGGATGAGTAAAGGTATTTCCCTTACACATCAAGCCACAGTTGGCACAACCTAAACAGGGGTAACAAACCCTATGGGTCATGTCTAATGGACCTACCACTGCCCTTAGGGCCTATGTCGTTCTTCACTAATCTGTCCTTCATATTGTGTAAAACTGACAGACAATCTATTAGGCCCCCGGCTACCATGGAAACCCATCGGTGCCCCAAGATCGCATCACGGATATGCCGATGGTGCGACAGAGCCTTCCCTCCCTATGTCAAACACATTAGATTCCGCGGTCTCTATTAACAGCAGCATCTAAGGTGTTAGACTGATGGAATCGGAGAGCTCTTCGATCTTGTGTATAACTTCTTAAGCCGCAACTACCGTGAAATCATTCAGATATACAACACTTTTAGGCCAAGTTCTTACAGGGAGGATATGATATGCTGCGTAAAAATACATAGTATATCTGTCACGAAGGGTCTGTGGACCCACTGGGCCGTATCGCCTTGGCGGTAAGGCAGCTGGCCAACAAGGCGCAGGTGAATGTCTATAGTTCATATGGGTACCTGTGGCAGCTCAGACAGCAGCAGGGTAGGCTCGGCTTGGACTAGGCAGCAGGTAGACGTCAGGCGAGGTGAAGCAGATCAGACGTGGAATACAGCACGACGCGACTTTGGAACAGCACAGTGTTCGACCAGGATGGTATGGAATGCAAGGAACAGGAACTGGAGCAGGTACAGGTACAGGAAACAGGGACACACTAGGAGGCCATCACATAGACAAACTAGGAAACACCAACAACGCTCAGGCATAGAAGCAGGGGGTTGGAGCCCTCTTATAGTCCAGGGTACTCATGGGTCAAAGTTCATCAAAAGTACAGTACGGCGCTGCCCCTTTAAGAGCGGGCATGAGCGTGCACGCGCACCCTATGTGATCCGGCTGAGGTGAGTGGAAGCGAGCGCTGGCGTCACCTGAGGAGGAGGCTGGTGCTAGCGCTTGGAGACTCGCGCCTGCGGTGGTCAAGAGGGGATTGGAGCCACGGACATTACAGTATCCCCCCTGTTAGGGCCGCTATTGTTGGGAGCAGAGCGAGAGAGAAACTTCTTCAGAAGAGTAGGAGCATTGAGGTTCTCCTCTGGCTCCCAAGACCTTTCTTCAGGACCAAACCCCCACCAATCTACCAAATAAAAGGTCTTTCCTCTCAATTTTTTGGTGTCCAGGATCTCCTGAACCTGAAAGGTGTCTGAAGGGCCGCTGGAGGCAACCACAGGGCTAGGAATCTTGGTGTAGCGGTTCAGAACCACCGGCTTCAGGAGGGAGACATGGAAGGAGTTGTGGATCTTGAGGGTAGGAGGCAGCCAAAGCTTGTAGGCGACAGGGTTTGAGGAACCTGGGAGCAAATTTGCATGATGGCACCCTTAGTCGGATATTCCTGGAAGACAGCCAGACCCTCGTGCCAGGAAGAAACTGAGGAGGTTCTCTTCTCCTTGTGTCAGCCTTCCGTTTCATATGGTCGACTGCCATTAGGATGGAAGATCGAGTCGGCTGCCAGATCTGTAAGAAGTCTCTAAAAGCGGAGTCAGCCGCTGGAACCTCGGAAGTATTGGGCACCGGGAGAGGAATTTGTGGGTGCTGGCCGTAAACAATAAGGAACGGTGTATTCCTTGAGGACTCGCTGGTGTGATTATTGTAGGAGAATTCAGCCCATGGGAGCAACTGCACCCAGTCATCATGCTGCTTGGAAATGAAGTAGCGTAGGTAGTTCTCCAAGATCTGATTGATCCTGCCGACCTGACCATTGGACTGAGGATAGTAGGTTGATAAAAAGTCCAACTTCACACCGAGGAGTCCGCAGAGGGCTCTCCAGAACTTCGAGGTAAACTGAACCCCTCGATCAGACACAATATGCTGCGGCAAGCCGTGCAGGCAAAAGATGTGTTGGATGAACAGCTTGGCCAGCTGAGGAGCAGAAGGAAGACCGATCAGAGGAACGAAGTGGGCCATCTTCAAAAATCGATCCACCACGACCCAGACAGCACTGCATCCAGCAATGATAGGCAGGTCCATAATAAAGTCCATAGCTATATGCTGCCAGGGAGCATTGGGCACAGGCAATGGCTGGAGCAGACCAGCAGGTCTGGAGTGAGCGGCCTTATTGGCTGCACATACAGAACAGGAAGAAACAAAGTCCATAATGTCCTTGGGCAGCGTGGGCCACCAGAAATGACGAGCAATCAGATCCTGGGTCTTACGGACCCCCGAGTGACCTGCCAGTCTAGAGGAATGTCCCCTGCGGAGGATTCTTCCTCGATCAGCCAGGCGCACAACAGTCCTCCCTGGAGGAATGTCCCCAACTTGCAGGGTATTGACAGGGATAATGCAAGACGGATCAATAATATTCTGTGGACTCTCCAAGGTGTCTTCCGTCTCGAAAGACCTGGACAAGGCATCGGCCTTCACATTCTTGTCGGCCGGGGGATAATGGAGCTCAAACTGGAACCTTGTAAAGAACAGTGACCACCTGGCCTGACGAGGGTTCAGCCATTTTGCCGTCTGGAGGTAGGTCAGATTCTTGTGGTCTGTAAAAATTAGGATGAGCTGCGCCCTCTAGTAGATGTCTCCACTCTTCCAGGGACAATTGAATGGCCAGCAACTCCCGATCCCCAATCGAGTAGTTGCGTTCTGCGGAAGAGAAGAGCTTAGAGAAATATCCACATACCCTTGACTTGCCCTTGGGACCTCTCTGGAACAGGAGTGCACCAGCACCAACAGAGGATGCGTCCACCTCCAACAAGAACCGCAGAGAGACATTCCTATGATGGAGGATAGAGGCTGACGTGAAGGCACTCTTCAGGCTATTGAATGCAGACTCTGCCTCGGGAGTCCACACCTTGGCGTTCATACCCTTCTTAGTGAGGTTAGAGATGTGAGAAGTCAGTAAGGAGAAGTTTGGAATAAACTGCCTGTAAAAATTAGCGAATCCCAAAAAGCGCTGTATGGCCCTCAAGCCTTGAGGACGTTGCTATACCAGAACAGACTTTACCTTCTTAGGATCCATCTCGAGACCTCGATTTGAGATGATGTTACGCAGGAAGGGTAGAGCATCTCTGTCAAACACACACTTCTTCAACTTGGCGTACAAACGCCAAGTTGGAGAAGTGCGTGTTTGTCCAACTTGGCGTACAGACGATTCTCCCTTAACCGTAGCAGAGATTGACGGACATGTCTCTGGTGCGTTATAGGATCTGGAGAAAAAATCAAGATGTCATCAAGGTAGACTACTACACAAACATAGAGGAGGTCACGGAAAATGTCATTCACAAACTCCTGGAAGACCGCAGGAGCATTACACAGGCCGAAGGGCATTACTAGATACTAATAGTGTCCATCACGGGTGTTAAATGCAGTCTTCCATTCATCACCCTAGCCAATCCGGACTAGCTTGTAAGCCCCACGCAGGTCTAGTTTAGAAAAAATCTTGCCACCACGTATACGATTAAACAGTTCAGAGATCAGTGGCAATGGATGTTTATTCTTTACCGTGATCTGGTTGAGACCTCGGTAGTCAATACAAGGGCGAAGAGAGCCATCCTTCTTTTTGACAAAGAAGAACCCGGCTCCTGCCGTGGAGGAAGACTTTCGTATGAAGCCCCTCTCCAAGTTCTCTTTCACATAGGCGGATATGGACATAGTCTTTGGCAAGGAGAGAGGATATACCCTACCACGGGGAAGGGATGCACCAGGAATCAGCTTGATAGGGCAGTCATACGCCCGATGTGGAGGCAAAGTCTCCGCCTCCGTCTTGCTGAAGATGTCCGAAAATGCAGCATAATGACTCGGCAATCCTGCCAATGACAGAGGCAGCGAAGGCTGAGCCGTACTAATCTGCACCAGGCAGCAGCCTTGACACTCAGGGCCCCACTGGAGAACCTCTCCAGAATTCCAGTCCAGGACTGGGGCATGTAGTTGGAGCCAAGGCAGGCCCATCAACACAGGGTTAACGGCTTTGGATAGGACATAGAACGACAGGAGTTCGGAGTGAAGAGCTCCCACTTAGAGCCTCAGCGGCTTGGTCACAGCTATAACTGGGTCTGGTAAAGGTAGTGGGTAATTGAAGAAGATCCACCAGGTTTCTACAGATGAAATTAGCAGCGGATCCAGAGTCCAGATACGCAGAGACCTCATGCGTTCTTTCACTGGACACTATGGTCACAGGTATGGACAATCTAGACGGAAGTCCATTCTTACCCAAGGTTGTCACTCCTAGCAACCCTAGGTTTTGGGACCTTTGGGGACACAGGCGCACGAGATGGCCACCGAGGCAGAAATAAAGACAGAGTCCAGAAGTGCGTCTCCGTTGTCTCTCCGGGGTGGATAACTTAAACTGGTACATTATCACCGAATCTTTAGGAGGATTGACATCTGAGGACAGCAGGGGTTGCTGCAAAGTAGGAGCCAGACTGGGAAGGGCTCCCTCCCATCGAAACTCTTGGAGGCGTTCTCGGATCCGTATATCAATCCGGGCAGACAGAAGGATTAGGTCATCCAGGGAAGACGGCAGATCCCGAGCGGCAAGTTCGTCCTTAATTTTAGGAGCCAGTCCATGCCAGAATGCAGCTACCAGGGCCTCATTGTTCCATAATGGCTCTCCCGCCAGTGTGCGGAAGTGGATGGCATACACACTCAAGCAGATGTCTCCTTGGCGCAGGTTAATCAAAGAGGCCGCTGCAGATGAGAACCGTCCAGGCTCCTCAAACACCATGCGAAAGTCCGGAGGAAGGCTGGGAAGTCACGGGTCTCTGGTACTTGTCTCTCCCAGATAGTGTTCGCCCATGCAAGAGCCTTGCCAGTGAGGAGAGGGATGATGAAAGCGACCCTTGCGCCATCAGACGAAAATGTCCTATTATACAGGCTGAAGTGGATCTGGTACTGATTCAGAAATCCACGACAGGTACTTGCTTCTCCATCATAGCGGTCAGGAAGTGGCAAAGAAAGACGTGGGTCAACACTGCCAAGAGGTGTAGTCTGAGGATCAACATTGCCAGGAGGTATAGTAGGAGGAAAAGCAGCTTGTGCCTCCTGCCGACGTGCAAGAATGTTCAACGCCTGGAGGAGTTGGTCCTGTCGAGACCGGAGGTCTAGCATATCTGCTCGCATCTCTTGAGATGTCGTGATAGTCTTGAATCGACCAGCGGGGTCCATGGCCTGAGCATACTGTCACGAAGGGTCTGCGGACTCACTGGGCTGTACCGCCTTGGCGGTAAGGCAGCTGGCCAACAGGGCGCAGGTGAATGTCTATAGTTCATATAGGTACCTGTGGCAGCTCAGACAGCAGCAGGGCAGTCTCGGCTTGGACTAAGCAGCAGGTAGACGTCAGGCAAGGTGATGCAGGTCAGACGTGGAATACAGCACAACACGACTTTGGCACAGCACAGTGCTCGACCAGGATGGTATGGAACGCAAGGAACAGGAACTGGAACAGGTACAGGTACAGGAACACACTAGGAGGCCATCACATAGACAAACTAGGAAACATCAACAACGCTCAGGCATAGAAGCAGGGGGCTGGACCCCTCTTATAGTCCAGGGTACTCACGGGTCAAAGTTTATCAAAAGTCCGGTACGCACGCACCCTACGGGATCCGGCTGAGGTGAGTGGAAGCGCATGCTGGTGTCTCCTGAGGAGGAGGCTGGGGCCATCGCTTGTCGACTCGTGGCTGCGGCTGTCAGTAGTGGATTGGAGCTGACAGCCCGCAGCCATGGACAACAGAAAACAGCGGTTAAAAAAATATTGACAAGACCCATGACTACGGAGATCAGAGTAAGTATAATGTTTTTTCTTTTCTGAGTTGCAATTTTCCTGGCGCAAGTCACAATACAATGCTCTTCTGTTTCAGGTTTTCCCTATTGAATTCAATGGAGAAGTAAACAAACAACAACAAAGCCGAGATTCCACAGCCTAAATTGACATGCTACGGATTAAAAAACCACACCCCAGTTCAAATTTATTAACTGTTTATCAGCTGATTTTTTTATTTTTTTTATTAAGCGCAGCGTGTGGATGTCATTTATTCAAATCTCATCCACTCTGCTCCTACTGTATTATGCTGCAGATTCTCCGCAATTAAATCAGTTGCAGAAAATCCAGTGTTTACAATATGTGTGGATAAACCCAAATTGCTATGCGTTTTCATTGTGGATTCTACATTGTAGTAAAATGCTAATTTATCACTTGCAGCAGAAAAATCTGCATGGATGTCCTGCTGTCTTCAGCCATTTCCATTTGTGGCAAAATCTGCCTTTTAGGAAGAAAGGAGGAATTTATTAAGACTGGAATTTCATACACCGGTATTCTCTGTCCCGTTGGAAAGGCACATTGTGTAAATTGTGGTGAAGGTAATTTTCTTACCGATGGCTGTATTTGTGAGTTATCGACTCCCTTCTGGTCCTCAGTTGTGTCATGTGACCAGCAATAGGACTCTCAAACTGCCACAGCTTAGTGTCTCATGTGTGAACATGAAGTCAGTTTCTGCATTCATTCCTATAAGACTCAAATAGAGGCTGTGATACCGTGTTTCCCCGATAGTAAGACACCCCCGATTGTAAGACGTATCGGGGGTTTCAGGGGGGTCGGCTAATATAAGCCGTACCCCGAAAGTAAGACATATGTCTTACTTTCGGGGAAACACGGGGGTATTGCCGCCTCCTGCCCACTTCCGCGCCGCCCCCCTCTCCATACGTCTCCATCAGCGGCAGGAGCACGGCTGTTATACACAGCCTGGCTCCTGCTGCAACTGCCGGAATCGAAGCGCGCGCCGATTCCGGCAGTTTAACCCATTAAATGCCGCTGTCAATAGTGACAGCGGCATTTAATGTGTTTGACAGAGGGGGGAGCTCCCTCTGTCACCCGATCGGCGCCCCCGCAAACAAATCGCGGGTCGCCGTCGGGTTTCCATGACAGCCGGGGGTCTAACAAAGACCCCCAGGTCTGCCTTCAGCATCTGCCTGTTAGGCGATGCCGGAGGCATGACCTAATAGGTTGCCTGTCAGTTTTACACTGACAGGCAATAATGCTTCGGTATACTAAGTATACCAAAGCATTATATATGCGATCGGCACATCGCATAGTGAAGTCCCCTGGTGGGACTAAAAAAAAAAATGTAAAACAGTTAAATAAAGTTTGTGAAAAAATAAATAAAATAATTCGACAATTTTTTCCCCAATATAAGACATACCCCGAAAGTAAGACATAGTGGGGCTTTTGGGGATAAAAAGAAAGTAAGACACTGTCTTACTTTCGGGGAAACACGGTAGTAATGTGTCCGTTGTAGAGTCCTATTGCTGGTCACATGACACAGATGAGAACCAGAAGGGAGTGGATAACGCCACCGATAAGCAGATTACCTTCACCACAATTTACATAATGTGCCTCTCTAATAGGCCAGAGAATAAAACATTTTGTGTGGGAGTGCTCCTTTAATATAGAGAGCTGGAGTAAGGTGCCTAATTTAATGAGGCGCACACATCTTATTAAATTAGTCATATCACTGGCTGTATTTGCACCATAAAGGTAAATCTACAAGCTGCTATAGATTTCAGCTATAATTTATGCAAGTTTCTGGTATTAGTTATAGTAAATTTGTCAGGCTGTGTCAGGCCACTCACACTTTCGCTAAGCCTTGCTCACTTTTCAGAAATTGGTCAACATAAATGCATCAAGTTGAGTTGTTTTTTACGCAAATTGCATCTTGATGCATTTGTGACTTTTCCCCTCAAAGACTTAAAGGGGTTGTCCACATTCTGACAACTGATGACCTATCCTCTGGATAGGTCATCAGTATATCATCGGTTCGGGTCCGGCACCCAGACCCCGATGAGCCGCTCCAGTGGCCTGCGGACACAGGATGTTATGGCACATAATGCTATGTACAGAACCAAAAGCAGTTGGCTCTGTACATAGCATAGCGGCCATGCTGCAGAACTGCAGGTCTGCTCCTATTCACTTTAATTGTACTGCAGTTTGGCCGCTATTGCGTGGTCGGAGCCAACTGCTTCCGGCATGTACGTCTGGTGCCCTGAGGCACCGGAACAGCTGATCTATGCGGGGTCAGGGTGTCAGACTCCACAGATCATGTACTGATGACCTATCTGGCGGATAGGTGATCAGTTGTCAGAAAGTGGACAACCCCTTTAACTTTGACACTGTAAAGCATATCAAGGCTTTATAGGCTATGTAAACCTTTGAAAAGCATTTTTTTATTTTTTATAAAAATGTTAGTCAGTGTGTTTGTGCGACTTTATAAATACTTTTAAAAAAATATATTTTTACTTTTTTGAGATACAGCTGGTTTGTATTGTCTATACAGAGCAGCTGTATCTTTTGCTAAATCCTGCTCCCGTCAGGTCCGTAGGACCCATCGTTCAGTGACAGCGGTTTCGCAGGATCCACCTGTAATCTATCACGTCTAAGTTCATAACTTAGATGTGATAGATTAAAGGTGGATCCTGTGTGTCAGAGACATGCAGGATACGCTGACACCGAACCCATCAGGTCCGCGGGACTGACAGATTCAGGTCATAGAGAATACAGAGCAGCTATATCTAAAAAAGTCTAAATAATTTTTAATAAAAATTATTTAGAAAGTTGCACTAATCACATTTTTAAAGCATAGCTATTGTTACAAAAACTACACTTTCTGCTTAGATGTAGACTGATAAACTTCAATTTCTCCATGCAGAGAATAAAAGACCAAATAATGTGCAGTTTAGACAAGTTGCTGGCCACACTATAATTTGAAAGTGCAACTATCCACAATGTTGTGAACCAACAACACTTTAGGGAGTGTTCTGAAATGAAAGAAAATATCATGTATATAATGAATAAATATAAATATATGTCTGAAAATATAGTACCTAAAATAGGTGTTACCTTTTAATGTAGACCCAGATAAGGCCGGGTGATATAATGAATATAAGGTTATGTGGGCAGCTCACATGCTCCTCCTGGAGCCAGTACTTCTGGCCATAAGCCTGAAAAAGTGATCAGTTCATCAACCTCTGATTTCTCATCAAAGGCAGATGAACTATTTTAAAAATGACTCAATGCTGTCCAAGCATATTCATTCTCGCCAATCTGCTGCTGGTGCTTCCTACTTCCTGCTGCAGCTATGGTCATTTGAACAGACTGTAAGCTAACTGCCCTGTCCTGCCTAGCAATCTTTCAGCCCTGTCTCTGTTATACCTACAACTTCATAAGTTCTTCATAAGTCCTCATAAGTTCATTAATTTTAGTTTTTTACAGTGCCTTGCAAAAGTATTTACACCATTTGTGTTCCTGTTTTGTTGCATTACAACCTGGAATTAAAATGTTTTTTTAACATCTTCAGGACCAAGCCTATTTTGGCCTTCAGGCCACATGTCCATTTTTTCAATCTGACGTATCATTTTATGTGGTAATAACTCTGGAATTGTGAGATCGCAGTTTTTTTTTTCTTGGTTTTGTTTTCATTACACATACTTAATGGTAAATTTTGCTCAATATATTTGCAATTTTTTTTTTTTTCATCACTGAGGCAGTTGTTAACCCAATTACACATATTTACCCCCAGTTCCAGCATTTTCATTTTATATACCAACCTTTTATGTGGCATAATATCAAATGCCTTTGAAAAGTCTAGCTACACCACATCCACAGCCTTACCCATGTCCAGTTTAGAACTTCCCTCCTCATAGAAGCTAAATCGATTGGTTTTACAGGACCGATCCCTCATAAACCCATGCTGATGCTGCGTTAACAGATTATTTGCATTGAGATATTTGAGAATAGCATCTCTTAGAAAACCCTCAAATATTTTACCCACAATGGAGGTTAAACTTACAAGCCTATAGTTTCCGGGCTTACTTTTTGACCCCTTTTTGAATATTCGCAACAAATTTTCTATGTGTCAGTCCTATTGAACAGACCCAGTCATGATAGAATCCTAAAATATCAGAAATAAGGGTCTGTCTATCACGGTACTTAATTCCTGGAGAACGCAGGGTTTTATACCGCCCGGACCCGGTAATTTGTCTATTTTAGTGTTTTTAAGGCAGCGCTGCACTTCTAACTGGGTTAAAGAGGCTCTGTCACCACATTATGTGATCGGCTCTGTAATGTAGATAACAGCAGTGGTTTTTATTTCGAAAATCAATTTTGACCAAGTTATGACCTATTTTAGATTTATGCTAATAACTTTCTTAATGCCCAACTGGGCGTTTTTTTAGCTTTTGACCAAGTGGGCATTGTAAAGAGAAGTGTATGACGCTGACCAATCAGCGTCATACACTTCTCTCCATTCATGTACTCGGCACATAGTGATTTTGCGAGATCACGATGTGCTGTCACTTACTCACACATTAACTTTATTGAAGTGTCTTGAGAGTGAATAGACATCGCTTCCAGCCAGGACGCGATGTCTATTCACAATCCCGACACTTCGGTAACGTTTGTGTGGGACTTAATGACAGCAAGCGTGATCTCGATGTGCTGTGTGAGTAAGTGACACACAAACGTTACCGAAGTTTCAGGATTGTGAATAGACATCGCTTCCTGGCTGGAAGTGATGTCTATTCACTCTCAAGACACTTCAATAAGGTTAATGTGTGAGTAAGTGACAGCACATCGTGATCTCGCAAGATCACTATGTGCTGAGTACATGAATGGAGAGAAGTATATGACGCTGATTGGTCAGCGTCATACTCTTCTCTTTACAACGCCCACTTGGTCAAAAGCTAAAAAACGCCTAGTTGGGCTTTCAGAAAGTCATTAGCATAAATCTAAAATAGGTCAATACTTAGGCAAAATGTATAGTTTTTCTAAATAAAAACCACTGCTGTTATCTTCATTACAGCGCTGATCCCATTATGTAGGAGATAGGGCGCTTATAATGTGGTGACAGAGCCTCTTTAAGCAGGTGACATTTATTGGAGAATTTACTTTATCCCTTATCATGTTTTCTGACATGGGATTTTTATTTGTAAATAGAGAAAGAGGAGAAAATTGGACTTTTCCTCATCCTCCTCCACCATTATACCCAGATTATTTTTGAGAGGGCCAACACTTTCAGTTTCTTATTATTTATGTATTTGAAAAATATTTTTGTGTTATTTCTACTTTATTTGGCAACGAGTCTCTCTGTTTCAATCTTTGCTGCTTGTATTTGTCTTTTACACCACTTATTTTTTCTTTATAATTATCTATGTCTTCGTCACTAACATTCTGCAATAGTAGTGTGTACGCTTTCTTTTTATCATTTATTTTCCCTCTTACTGATTTATTTAACCATATCTGTTCCATCCTGTTTCTAGCTTGTTTATTCCCATAAGGTATATATTTTTCACAGGATCTATGTCATGGCCGTGGTCTCGGAGCGCCACCGTTCCTTACCTTGCGACGGCCACGACTACAGACTATTGGCATCCTGCCCCCCGCACCACATCAATAAAGAGTTACTATAGTAACTCGGCCGCGGGCCCCTGTTACTATAGTAACATACTTTACTTACCTTCCTGGTTCCGGATGGCAGCGGAGGTCCTGACGTCAAGCGCTGTGCGCAGCGCATGACGTCACAGCGCTATGCGCCGCGCACAGCATCGGGACGACAGAACTCCCGCCGCGGCCGAAGAGGAAGGTAAGGTCAGCACTCAGCCCTGACTGGCGGGGTCCGACTCCCGGGCCCGCCAATCAGCTGTTTTGAAGGGACCGCAGTGTTCGTACGAGAGCTGCTCCCCTTCATTCCTGTCACTTCATTCCTGTCACTTAATTCCGGTCACACTGTGAATCCGTGTCGGCGATTCACAGTGTGAGCGAGTAGTGAAATGAATGGGAAGCAGCTCTCGTACGAGTGCTGCGGCCCCTTCAAAACAGCTGATTTGCGGGTCCCGAGAGACACATCAGCTATTGATGGCCTATCCTGTGGATAGGCCATCAATGTTTAGGGACTGCACAACCCCTAAGCCTACGATGTATCAGGCATAGGGGGCCCATGAGACAGGATCACAGATTGTGTGATCCTGTCTGCTGGGCCCTGTATCTAAGCCAATCACATGGTAGGCTTAGATACATGGCCCATGTGTGATCCTGTCTGCTGGGCCCTGTATCTAAGCCAATCACATGGTAGGCTTAGATACATGGCCCATGTGTGATCCTGTCTGGTGGGCCCTGTATGTAAGCCAATCACATGGTAGGCTAAGATACATGTGATCCTGTCTGCTGGGCCCTGTATCTAAGCCTACCACACTGTAGGTTTAGACAAAGGGCCCCAGCACACAGTAATCTTATACTGTATAAGATTACTGTCTGCTGGACCCTGTATCTAAAGCCTACGTTGTGGTAGGCTTAGATACAGTGTCCCACAGACAGTATCACACATGGGCCCTGTATCTAAGCCTAATACATATGGTACTAATCGTTTTTTTTGTGTGTTTTCTTACAGGTTCGGTCGTTGGACTATGGCGGATTCCAGGACTACTTCGATGACGGCTTTTTCTTTATTATCAATAAAATGGTTAATGAGGGTTGTGTGGGTTTTTTTTTATTTCAATAAAATATTTTTTTTATGTCTTTGTGTTTTTTTTGAAACTATATTACTACCACCTTAGTAATGGCCGCCGGCTGATTGACAGCATCCATTGCTAAGGCGGGGCTTAGTGTTAGCTGGTGCAGAGGCTAACACCAACCCCCTTTATTACCCTGGTACCCACCGCCACCAGGGATGCTGGGAAGAGCCGGGTACCATCCAGTACTCGACCATCTGTAGTGATGGTCGGCCACTGCGGTGGCCGCAGGCTGGTATTATCAGGAGGGGAAAGGCCAGATACAGTGGCCCTTCCCACCCTGGTGATGCTAGGCTGCTGCTGCTTTATTGTATCTGGCTGGTTATGAAAAATGGGGAGGACCCCACGTCATTTTAAAAAAAATAATTGGAAAAAACGATGTGGGGTCCCCCCCAATTTTCATAACCAGCCAGATACAACACAGCAGCAGCAGGCAGCATTACCAGAGTGGAAAGGGCCACTGGTTTTGGCCTTCCCCAGCCTAATAATACCAGCTTGCGGCCACCCCGGTGCCTGCCCGTCACTACAGATGGTCGGGTACTGGTTCGTACCCGGCTCTTCCCAGTACCCCTGGTGGCGGTGGGTACCGGGGTAATAATGGGGGTTAGTGTAGCCTCTGCACTGGCTAACATTAAGCCTCGCCTTAGTAATGGAGGTTGTCAATCAGCCAGCGGCCATTACTAAGGCGGTGATAATAAAGTTTAAAAAGATACAAGCACATAGAAAAAATATTTTATTGAAATAAAAAAACACAACCCTCATTAACCATTTTATTGAGAATAAAAAAAACGCCGTCATTGAAGTCCTCGTATCCGAAGTCCAACAACCGAACCTGTAAAAAAAACACAAACACACAAAAATAATCAGTAACACATAAAGAAGCAAAATTATTATTCTTACCTTTCCTTGGTCCAGCGCTGGAGACGCAATGTCAGCGAGCTGGGCCCTGTATCTAATCCAATCATGTGTGATACTGTCTGCTGAGCTGTGTATCTAATCCAATCATGTGTGATACTGTCTGCTGGGCCCTGTATCTAATCGTATCTTGTGTGATACTGTCTGCTGGGCCCTATATCTAATCCGATCATGTGTGATACTGTCTGCTGAGCCACTGTATCTAATCCTATCATGTGTGATACTGCCTTCTGAGCCACTGTATCTAATCCTATCATGTGTGATACTGTCTGCTGAGCCACTGTATCTAATCCTATCATGTGTCATACTGTCTGCTGGGCCACTGTATCTAATCCTATCATGTGTGATACTGCCTTCTGAGCCACTGTATCTAATCCTATCATGTGTGATACTGTCTGCTGAGCCACTGTATCTAATCCTATCCATAGTTTATAGGGTTGTAGTGCTATAGATATGCTATGCTGTCTCCTATACACATTTTTTTTTGGGCGGACACATATGTGTTGGGGCTATTTCCCCTGACATTTTAAGCCCTGAGGGTATGTTCACACGGCAGCGTCTGTTAAGGCTGAAATTACGGGGCTGTTTTCAGGAGAAAACAGCACCGTAATTTCAGCCGTAATGGCATGTGCAGGCGTCTTTCGCTGCATCCATTACGGACGTAATTGGAGCTGTTTTTCTATGGAGTCAATGGAAAACGGCTCCATTTACGTCTGAAGAAGTGACAGGCACTTCTTTGACGCGGACGTCTTTTTTACGCGCCGCCTTTTGACAGCGGCGCGTAAAAAAAATGACCGTCGGCACAGAACATCGTAAAACCCATTCAAATGAATGGGCAGATGTGTGCCAACGCTTTTGAGCCGCATTTTCGGATGTAATTCAATGCTAAAACGCCCGAATTACGTCCGTAAATAGGGTGTGTGAACCCAGCCTTAGTGATGCCCCCGGCTGCTAGTGCTGCATTGTTGGGTCACTTAGGAGACCCAGCGATGCAGCTGAAAGCTGCGGACCGTCGGCCATGAGAAGTTTGCGGGGGGGGGGGCCCAGTAAGAATTTTTGCATCGGGGCCCTTGAGCCTTTAGCTACGCCCCTGGGTGCTACCTCTGATAAGAGGAAACCGGTCTGCGTGGTGGACTATAACAAGTTCATGGGGGGAGTCGATCTATCTGACCAGGTCCTACAACCGTACCTGGTCAAGCGCAAAACTAGGGCCTGGTATAAAAAGGTAGCGATCTACCTTATCCAGATGGCCAATTACAACAGCTATGTGCTGTACAAGACCCAGGGAACGCTCAGTTTCCTCCAGTATAAGGAGAAAATTATAGAGCACCTCCTGTTTGACTCCCCCGCACCTGGAGACTCCTTTGAGTCAGAGAATGTCAAAAGGCTCACTGAGCGCCACTTCCTTCACCCCGTCCCTGCCACTGAGAGTAAGGAATACCCCCAAAAGAGATGCCGGGTGTGCAGTAAACACGGAAGGAGGAGGGATACCCGGTTTTACTGCCCCATGTGCCCTTCAAATCCAGGCCTGTGCAACTACCCCTGTTTTGAGACCTACCACACCGTTTCTAATTATTAATTTTATCTATAATTTAGGGAACACCAAAAAGGGTGGGGTGGGGGGATTCTTTTTAGGGAGTCAATTTCATGTATTCATATTTTATTTTTCGTTTCTGAGCTTTCCAAGGGAGGGAGGGATTCTCACGGGGAGGTAGTAAATTATTTATTTCAGACTGTAAAACAAATTTTCCCCTTTTTTTATTTTTTTTTATACATTTCTTGGACAATTAAATCCAGGACTTGATCACTCACAAATGAATACTGTTTATTGTGCAGGAGCCCACATCTGTCTATTCAGAACATGGACCCCACAAGTGTTCTTGAAATAAAAAATAAATGTGGGCATTGCATTTATTAGTAGATAAATACAACACCTGCGGCCCGTGCCGCCCCTGAATTAGTGGAAGTCGTGCATTTTAGCAATGGTTACAAGAATAAATTGGGGATGTATTTCCTTTTTCTTATGACTATGTCCTGCCACATACAGCTGTTACATTCCTAATTCTGTACCGTGATACGGGCATAATATTTTTTTTTTTGGAGGATCTCTAATAATCGAGCTGTTCCTTATCAATACACCATGGGCTTTGTTACGGTTCTTCTGGAAATACTGACATAATTTTGGGGATTAGTGATCCTTTACTGTTCCTATAGATGGTTTTGGACACTGTCCCTTTATATATTCTGTAGGTGATTGGTTGTTTTGTGCACATAGCGGTTCCTACCTTGCCGGGCAGGGGCCTGTTATGGTGTACCGCGTCACTTGGCACATACGTCCCTCATAAGGATTGATGGAGCTAAAGAGACGTTGTACAACCAGTCACTGAAAAAAAAAAAGCTTGTCTTGACAGCCCTACAGGTGTTCTTCTATCTAGTGAACAGACTCGAGTTTGCAACATAGTTGGATACATTTTCCTCCATTTGTTTGAAGATATTGCCCGTCACTCCAGTACAGTTTAGTTTTTCCTCTCTGACTGATTTTATATTAGGACAGAATTCTGTCCACAATGACATCATAATGGCACCAACTGCTTCTTCAGCAAGACATAGTCATAAGTACAGGCAAATACGTCTATAGCAACATGTATCCATTATGAATACACGGCTTCACTTCTCTTCTGTGTGCCGCACAAATTTATTAATGTGGCATATTTCTAACAAAATAACCTTCTACCACGTCTCCTCTATTTCATGTGGAAACGTAATAAGAGTTTGAAGAAAACATTATATACCCATAGTGTCTGAAATGATACCCATTATTTCCTCCTTTAAAAAATGTTTGGTACGCATGCTCACTACACCACTAGATGAATACCTTTAGGGGTTTAGTTTTTAAAATGGGGTCATTTCTGCGTGGTTTTTTTTTGTTCAGGCAGCTCAATGCCTCTAAATGCATGATATGGGGCCTAGAATTTATTCAATTGTGCCCTGAAAGCCAAAGGTTGCTCCCTCTCTTTTTGGCCCAGCCACACGTCTAATAAGCAGATTGGGGCAACAATGAGAGTATTTTTGAAAACAGGAGAAACCGGGTGATTGATTTTGGGGTGTGTTTCTTCATTTTCATGTTCGCTTTACAAAGAAATCGGTCTTCAAACTGATACTTTTATGAAAAAAGTGAAGTTTAATTTTTTTTCACCTGCTATGCATTAAATTTAGCAAAAAACTGTGGGGTCAAAATACTTACTATACCCCTAGATAAATACCTTAAGGGGTCTAGTTTTCTAAATGGGGTCGTTTATGGGGAGTTTCTATCGTTCTGGTAGTTCAAAACCTCTCCAAATATACAGTGGGGCCTAAAACATTTTCAAGCAAAAGTCTCCGGGTGTTCACTTCCTTTCGGGCCTTGCCGTGTGTCCAGGCAATGCATTAGGGTCACAATGTGGGCATTTTTGAAAACAGGAGAAACAGGGTGATAGATTTTGGGGTGTGTTTCTTCATTATCATGGTCGCTTTACAAAGAAATCGGTCTTCAAAATGATACTTTTATGAAAAAAGTGAGATTATATTTTTTTACGCCTGCTTTGCATGAATTCTTACAAAAAAACAGTGGGGTCAAAATACTTACAACACCCCTTAATAAATTTTAAATATAAAAGACTCGATGGTTTAGTTAAGGGGTTGGGTGCCACTTACAAGTGTTAGAGCACCCCCACTCTAAATGTAAATCTTAAAGGCAAACTTCAGACAATAATGGAAGCAACTTATATAGAACCAGGAAGTCAGAAAGCCATATAAATAATGAAAAAGTACAAATTTTATTAGGACATACAACAATGATCACAAAAATTAAAACTTCAAGGAGATCTCAAAGAACAGTATGGGTATTGAAAACAATTATTTCAGGGTATCCTGCAAGGGATGAATTCCATAACATAACAACAAAGACAGTGTACCTGTCAAGGAGAAAAGGAAAAAGAAAAAAGAAAGAAAAGCAAGGTATTACAGTGCTGTTTAGAGCACATATGGTCGGTGTATCAGAAGTATCATCTATCTCTGGACGTCAGTACATTTACTACCAAATACAATAGATATTTGTAAGTGTCCAGGGTCAGGGGATTGAAAATCCTAAACTCTCCAGTCCAATGTTAGGTAGAGATAACCACCGACAGTAGTAGAGTCAGAGAAAGAAAAAGAAGCATGGAAAGCATCCCAGGTATATGTAAATCCAGAGGGATCTACTCAAAGAGCAGATCGCTTAAGTGGCAGGCTTACCCATGATGATGGCGGTATATACGGGGTGTAGTTTGCAAAATGGGGTCACTTGTGGGTGTTTCCACCATTCTGACACCTATGAGCCTCTGAAAACCTGGCTTGGTGCAGGAAAACCAAATGTACTTCAAAATGTATAAAATTATTACTAAACTTGTAAGTCTTCTAAATTGCTCAAAAAAAATATTTTTTTTTCAAAAGTGCTGCCAAAATAGAGTAAACAGATGGAAATATATATTTAATAAAAAAAATTGTACTGTATGTATGTACATATGTGACATATTGCCGTTAAAAATAGGGAAAAATGATAATTTTTACAAAATGTCTTCATTTTTTCTATTTTTTAATTGATTTCCGTAAATCGTATCAGTCTACGTTTACCACTAAAATAAAGTACAACATGTGACGAAAAAACAATGTCAGAATTACTTGGATATTGAAAACTTTCGCTGAGTTATTCTCTGATAAAGTCAGACATACCAGATTTAACAAATCTGGCTTGGTCATTAAGGCCCAAACAGGCCCGGTCATTAAGGGGTTAAATATTTATTAAATTTTTTTTCCACTAATAATATTTACTCTTGTCTTTACACATTTTATTAGTCCCGCTAGGGGACTTGGACCTGCAATGATTAGATCCTTGGTACATTACACTGCAATACTAATGTATTGCAGTATATTGTAATTTTTACAGGCTCCTGTAACAGCGCGATCGCTGTTTCTGTCCATTAGTCCCGGGTGTCAGCTGTAATACACAGCTGGCACCCGCAGCGTATGTGCGGGCTCAGCGTGTGAGCCCGCTCCATACACCGCCCCCACACCATGACATGCTATTAAGTCGTGGTGCGCGAAGGCTTTAATTCGCAGCGGATGGTGCAGAGTGAAAATTACAATTTTCCACTGATGTGCCATTTTAGTGCACTACATGTTATGCCCAGTTTGTGCCACTGAAGACAAATACCTCATAAAATATTAACCAGGTTCTCCCGGGTATGGCGGTGCCATATCGGTGGACGTAAACTATGGTAGGGCTCAGAAGGGAGGGAGCGGTATTTGGCTTGGTAGTAGTTCTGTTTGGCGTTTTGCTGGTATTTCAGCTTATAATGTGGGGGCATATGTAAGCTATACGGAGTACTTCAGGGCATAATGAGAGGGTATAATAATGGGGTAAATAAATAATAATCCGCAGATATGTGGCCAGTGTCGCACTGATAAATGGCGCCCGATCTTATCCGCTTTTGGAATACTGCACATTTTGCGTCGCCATATTCTGGGAACCAGAACTTTTTTCTTTTTTCACCACTGGAGCTGTGTGAGGGCTTATTTTTTGCAGGACAATCTGTAGTTTTGATTGGTACCATTTTGGGGTACATGCGATGTTTTTGATCACTTTTAATTTAATTTTTCGGCAAGCAAGATGTTTGCGCAATAAAATCACTTATTTATAAAATAAATAATTTTTTGTGTCCCCATATTCTGAGACCCATAACTTTTTTATTTTTCAGTCAAAAATGCTGTGTAAGGGCTTGTTTTTTTGCGGGACGGATTGTAGTTTTTATTGGTACTATTTTGGCATACATGCGACTTTTTGATCATTTTTTATTGTATATTTTGTGAGGGGTGGCCAAAAAATAGTGATTCTGGCATTGTTTTTTGTTTATTTTATTTGCGGTGTTCACCATGCGGGAAAAATAATATTCTAGTTTTATAGTTGGGATCGTTACAAACGCGGTGATACCGAATATGTGTACTTTTTTTTACGTGTTCATTTTTTTCCTATAATAAAAGACTTATTATAGGAAAAAAAGCAGTTCTTGTTTATGTCATTTATAACTTTTATTTTTACACTTTTAAAAAAATATATATTATCTTTTTTTTACTTTTATTACTTGTCCCACTAGGGGACATTTAGAATTGCAGCTCTGATCGCTTCTTAAACACATTACACTACCTACATAGTGTAATGTGTTCTAACTGTCATTGTGATGTGACAGTCACTCTGACGGGAAGCTTATGAGGACCAGCCTCATTGTCTGGCGTCCGGTTGCCATGGGTACCATCGCCAGCCCCCGTGGTTTCACGTGGGGGCTGCCGATCTGCGCTTAACGCCTTAAATGCTGCGATCGCAATCGACCGCTGCATTTAAGTGGTTAACTGCCGAAATCAGCGGCGATGGGCCGTTGATCGGCAACAGGGAATGCAGGGCAGACACCCTGCACAGTAAACCGCCGCTGCTGTGTAGCGTCAAAGCACAGACGTAACTACACGTCAAGGTACGCATAGTTACTGCACACCTTGACGTGCATTAACGGCAAGGTGCAGGAATGGGTTAAGGTCATCGCTTAGCCCATGAAAATTGACCTCTCAAGTTTAGTGTTTTTGTAAATACTTTACTAAACATCTTATTAAAGGATACATGAAAACTTATGTTGTGGTCACTTTTAGCTAGGTAAACCCAACCTCTATTTTTGATATCCTGACTGACCTATTGGTTAAAATTAGGTCAAGAAGTCCCCCCACCCATTTTGTTGGTTCCTGCTCCTGTTGTGAAAGGTAATTGTCCTTAAAGGGAATGTGTCGCGAATTAAACTTTTTTTTTTAAGTGTTGTTACTTATTTCTATTATATTTTTTACGTTTTTTGCGGCATTTTTGTTTTCTTCCATATGGTGGAAAGTATTAAAAATGAAATAATAATTTGACATGTTTTCCTATGTTGGCCACCAGGGGGAGCACTTCCCAAAATTACAGCAAGGTGAATAAGGCAAAGCAACCTGACTCACAGCTGCTGTAAATGTGGGAGGGAATCTCACCCCCCTCCTACAAGCCAGGAAAAGGTGTCTTCAAATTGGTAAGCAGTGTCCGGCAGCCATGTTTGGTGTGATTCTGCAGCTGGCAGAAGTTATAGGACACACCAAAAGGTTAAGGGTATGTTCACACGCTTACTAAACAAAGGGAAACCAGATCCTGATTTTCAGCAATTTTTTAATCAAACTCGCGTTTTTTACGGCCGTTTTTGGAGCTGTTTTTCTATAAAGTCAATGAAAAACGGCTCCAAAAACGTCCCAAGAAGTGATGTGCACTTCATTTTGCTGGGCGTCTTTTTACGTGCCGGTTTTGGAAAACGAACACGTAAAAAACGCCCTGTCGGAACAGAACGCCGTATTTCCCATTGAAACCAATGAGCAGATGCTTGTAGGCGTCCTGCTTCTGATTTTTCAGCTGAAAACATTGTGTGTGAACATACCATTAGAATGATGAAAGTGAAGTGAATGACTTTTCAGTTGACAGGTTCACACGCCGTGTTATACGTGCAAAAAAAACCACATATAAAAACCGCTTGATTACACTTGATTTTGCGTGTTTGGGGGGGGGGGGGTTTGTGTGTGTTAGTGTGTGTGTGGGGGGGGGGTGCTCGCCGCTGATTCTTCAAAACAGCTGATAAGCGGCTATGAAGTATCAGCGGCGTCCGTGCACACTCCGCTCTGCCACACACACACAGGAAAAGTCTTAAAGGGGTCGTCCAGGAAAACATGGCGCCGCACCTGTCCTCAGGTCGTGTGTGGTATTACAGCTCTGTCCTATTCACTTCAATGGAGGTGAACTGCAATATTAGACACAACCTGAGGACAGGTGCGGCACTGTGTCTCCAATCCGGACACCCCTTCTGTCCTGAGATGACCCGACGGGGGAGGCGGGTGTCAGAGCCACCCACCACCATCACTGCAGACAGAACCATACAAATACGACATGAGGGTAGGGCTTGTGCTGAGTGCACTGTATCTTGTTATGGACAGATTTATAGTCACATGAACCCCGTCTGCATCAGAACCGGTAACCTAGGTCCAATCACATGACAGAGGGGGGGGGGGGAATCACCAAAAAACCTTTGCACCCTCAGCCCGTCCATCCAGCCCTTTCCTGGTTATATCTGCTTCTGGGAAAGCTGGGTGACCACCATTACCCCTCCTACTGGAGTGTTTGGGGATGTGACTAATGAACCTCACACTCCAGTAGTAGGGGTAATGGTGGTCACCCAGCTTTCCAAGACCCCTGAATGGTAAAGCTCTAGTTGTGCTGAGACTGTTTGGGGATGTGACTAATGAACCTTTTAGTCTCAGCACAACTAGAGAGATTTATCGTTCAGGGGTCTGGGAAAGCTGGGTACCACACTAACAGCGGGCATATTGTTTATCACCCAGCTTTCCCAGGACAGTTACATCATGTGTCCTTTATACAGAGTCTCCTGCACAACTACAAAGGGGCCCGTCGGGTGGGGAGACCCGTTCGGGGGGTGGGGGGGGGGGGGGGTGGGGCCGTCGGGGGTCACGAGAGCGCCGGTCTGTGAGAGAGAGAGAGGGACAGACAGAGACACACATCTTACCTGCAGTGCAGCTGGTCTTCATGATGGCGCCTGCTATCTCCCTGCAAACAGCTGATCTACTGTGTGACTCTGACCTGTGTCTGCGCAGTAGAGCCAGAGAAAAGAAGCAATGGAACGGCTCCCGTTCATTGACTCCTATGCACTGTAGCTGCCGTGTTCCATCTCTGTATGTGCCGTTAATCGACACATACAGAGATGAAAAAAAATGGCAGCCCCCATAGTGAAGAAAAAGTAAGAAAAATGAAAAAAGTAAAACACAAACACACAAATAAATAAAATGTATTTTAATAACACACTAAAATCAAATTTATATAAAAAAAATTTTTTTTCGCGACACCCGTCCTTTAATTATTGTCAAAAACCTGTTTCTTTTGTTGAACCTGCAGGCTTCTGCCTCCTAGTTTATATCAGGGTAGTTAAAGTCCCCCATAATAATGACTTCATTATCATTCGCTGCCTCATCTATTTACTTTATTAGTTGATTTTCTGCTTCTTCCATTATACTTGGAGACTTATAACAACCCCTATCAGTATTTATTATTAATATAGCGGCAACATATTCTGCAGCACTTTACAATTCAGAGGGAAAATGTACAGACAATATCAGATATTACATACTGACAAAACTAATTTACAATTCAAACAAGAGGACTGAGGGCTCTGCTCACTAGAGCTTACAATCTATGAGGAAATGGTGGGGACATAAAATTTAAAAAGTGCTTGTTAAGTAGAATGGTCCAGCCATCTTTTATACATATGGTGTAGTCATGGCCGGCCTTAGCTATGTGCGACACGTGCGGTCGCACAGGGCGCCGGCCGCCATGCTGTAAGGGGGGCGCCAGTGGGTACGAGCAGAAGAGAGGAGAAATGTTCCTCCCTCTGCACTGCTGCGTGAAGTGAGCACTGATTGGAGGAGCAGCAGGTGCTTCTGTCTGCTCCACCAATCAGCACAGCCTGTACTGCAGTGTCACACACACTCAGCACCTCACGCAGCTCCTTCCTGCTGTGCTGCTGCCACAGTGAAGACTCCTCCACAGAGCTCCGGAGTCAGGTAAGAAGAGCAGCAGCTTTAGCTTAATTTATGTCTATTTATGTGCTGTGTGAGGGAGGGGGACAGAGGGGGCTTTATGTGATGTGTAACAGGATGTTTGTTTTTTTAAAGATCGATTTTGTGGGGGAGGGGAGACTAGGTTAGAGGTACTTTGAGTGTGTATTTTTTACAGATCGATTTTGAAGGTGAGGGGACATTGCCCTAAATGCTATAGGAGTGTGGGGGATTCTTTATAAATGTATTTTGTGGGGAGGGGGACTTCTGTATAGTTTATTTTGTGGTGTAGGAGCTTATTATGAATCATGGGGGAGGGGATCTTTGCGTTCTGTATGGGGAGAAAGGATTCTTTAGGGTACGGCCACACGGAGCGGCCCTCACACTGTCGCAACGCGGCCAACAACCGCGCTGGCACTATGTAGGAGCGGCTGTCAAATACCTCGTTAAGGGGTATTCCGGTTACACGCTCATGCGCACTGCCGCTCCATTCATTCTCTATGGGAGCGCCGGAGATAGCCCAGTGCAGTGTTCGGCTTTTTCTGGCGCTCCCATAGAGAATGAATAGGGGGTAAGTTGTTGTAATTTGCAAAATCGTGCGGCCATAAAGGGTGTATTAATTCATGACCGCACGTTAACGCGGGTAAACCGTCCCTTTATCTGCAAAATCGTGCGGCCATGAATTAATACACCCTTTATGTCCGCACGATTTTGCAAATTACAACAACTTACCCCCTATTCATTCTCTATGGGAGCGCCGGAAAAAGCCGAACACTGCACTCGGCTATCTCCGGCGCTCCCATAGAGAATGAATGGAGCGGCAGTGCGCATGTAACTGGAATACGTGCGGCCACTAACAGGCTGTTTGACAGCCGCACTGAACATGGTGCCGGCGTGGTTGTTAGCTGCGTTGCGACCGTGTCAGGGCCACTCTGTGTGGCCTTACCCTTAGGCTGGATTCACACGAGCGTGTGCCTTTTGCGCACGCAAAAAACGCTGCGTTTTGCCTGCGCAAAATGCATTTGACAGCTCCGTGTGTCAGCCCCGTATGATGCGCGGCTGTGTGCTTTTTGCGCAGCCGCTATCATTATGACACTCCATTTGGATGTTTGTAAACAGAAAAGCACGTGGTGCTTTTCTGTTTTCATTCATCCTTTTCACAGCTGTTGCGCGAATCACGCTGTTCGAACGGACATGTCGTGACTTTTGCGCAGCGGACTCACACTGCATCAAAATCACGCACATGTCTGCACGGCCCCATAGACTAATATAGGTCCGTGCAACGCGCATGAAAATCACGCGCGTTGCACGGACGTAATTCCCGTTCGTCTGAATAAGCCCTTAGAGATAATATTTGTGGGGGAGAGCAACTTGATTATAAGGGTAGGAACACACAGGGCGGATACGTAAAACTACACAGTGTATACGTCCTGAGAACCGCAGGGAATTTCACCTGAAAAACGGCACCAAATTTTGGTGTCATTTTTTGGGCGGAAAGACTGCAGAAATCAATTTAAAAAAAATCTATTACTCCCAGCCGTAGTCCCTCTCTCTCTCTGAGCGTAGCCCGGCCTCCTGCGATGACTCTGTAGTCCATGTGACCGCTGCAGCCTTTGATTGGCTGCAGCTGTCACATGGGATGCATCGTCATCCCTGGAGGCCGGGCTACGCTCAGAACAGAATACGCATCGCTATGACTATTGCCGGGTGTATTACCTTTTTTTTTCTCATTAGAGATTAACAATAAGCAAAGTTTTTATCATTGATCTTCCCCTTTGTTAACACTGACCAAATATCATTATAATTGGTCAGAAACTAGCGAATCATGATGATAATTGGCTAAACTAAATAGGCCTTTAATGGGGGTATATTCAGGCTTAGTGCCTAGGGCAGCGTGGGTTGTAAATACGACCCTGCTAAAGACTCAGATACTATTGAACACTATAGCAGAGCAGGGAGGTATCTCCCTGCTCTGCGATCTACTAGGCTGGTGGTTCCCAGCATGAGGTTCCCATGAGAACCCTCCAGGGGTGCCGCGACACTCCTCTGGACAACTGCCACGGACGTGCTTTCTCTACTCCTCCTCATAGCGCAAAGTGGATGTGAGGAGGAGGAGATTTTTTTGCAGAACCCCTGTAGATGGCACCCCCCGACTAAATGGACAGAGACGTCAGGGGCTTCTCCTGGAGTGGAATCCCCGGTCACAGCGTCGGCAACGCTGAGGACAGGGATTCCGCTTCAGGAGTTAGTTGCCCCTGATGTCACTGTTCACATATGGACAGAGACATCAAGCACTCCATCAAGGAGCGGAATCCCCAGCCACAGGGAGCTACAGTGGCGCTATCTACAGGAAGGGAGTGCTACCTACATATGGGCTGTGCGGCACTACCTACAAGGGTGTGTGTAGCACTACAAGGGATCTGTGTGGCACTACCTACAAGGGGGCTGTGCGGCAAGGGGGGGATTTGTGGCACTACTTACTAGGGATGCACAATGCATCGAAACTTCGATACTCTGCATCCCCAAATGGTTCGAGCCACACAGCTAAGTATAGTAATACATGATGAATGAGAGCGGGGCTGCGGCTGTGTAATACAGCCATTGCCCCGCTCCTGAGTCCTGACAAGAGCGCGCCGCGAGGATGATGCGATGCGGCCAGCGCTGCACTAATGAGCGGCGGCACTGAAAACAGAACATGGCGGCCGCACTGCAAAACACCCCCATGTTCTGTCTTCGGTGTCTGCACCGCTGCTCATTAGTGCAGCGCCAGCCGCATTACCTCATGCTGACCGCGCACGCACTTCTGTCAGGAGCGGGGCAATGACTGTATTACACAGCCGCAGCCCCGCTCTATAACGGCGGAGATCAGAGAAGCCGCTATTCTCCTGAATGCTGCGATCAAAGCTGACTGCAGCATTCAGGGGAAAGTGAGGAGGGGGGATTACCCCTGCATCAAGTCACAGGGAATTCCTGTGACGCGATTGAGGGCCATACCATATATGGGCAGACAGCCCAGGGTCCATTGAAGGACCCCAGGGCCGTCTTACCATATTTCCTGTTGTTAGGGAATACTTAGGTATGTCCTAACAACTGCCTGTGAACTATACATACACCGGCTAATGTACTGGCGTATATCTGATATATGCCAGTATATTAAAGTTTAAAAATAAAGTAAAAACAAAGTAATGTTAAATTTAAAAAAATACACATTCACCTTTTTTACAATAAGCATTAAAATAAGTCTCAATATATAAAATATACCACACATTCAGTATTGGCGCGGCTGTAATTTTTTTGCGTCATTTATGATGTGTACGCTGTAAGAAAAAAACTAAAAAAAACTTCTTTTACTTATTAATGTGAGGCCCGAGGTGTGATGAATTTAACCT